>NC_089498.1:89228604-89855604 GCF_036850765.1 Saccopteryx bilineata
GCTGCTGCTGCTGCTGCTGCTGCTGCTATGACGATTGCTCCCACTCCTGCTCTGCTCCTCTATTATGGATGCTACTACTGCTACTGCTACTGCTACAGTGGGTGCATCTGCTGCTGCTCCCATGACACGGTCTCTGGGCTGCCGCTCTTCTATTGTGCTCTGTCTACAGTGCCTGGGTATCTGCAGGAACAGAGAGAGGTGGTGAGGCCAGGATTCTAGGACTGATATTGCACTGACCACACTTGATGGTGACCATTCACACCCCTCTGAGCTGTGCCTGACTCTTACTGAGTGTGGGTCACTTCAGTATGGCCTCAACTGGATTCCTCATCAGTCCATCAGTCTCCCTTTCTGTCTTATGTTCCAGGTCAGATTCTTTATGTTCAGTGTATCTGCTGTGCAACCAATGAGTCCACCTGCATCTTTGACTCTGTGTAAAACGAGGAATCCTGGGCCTCATCGAGGAGTGCTTTCCTCCTCCCCCATCCCAACTTGTGCAACAGGAAGTGGCCCCTGCTCTGCTCCTCAGGTAGAAGTGCTGTATGACGAGGCAAGAACCAGACAAATGGATGGGGGGACAGAGCAGGTGGTGACAAGGCTGGCGTGTGTTTGAAGAAAGATGAAGCCCTCCAAGGAGAGAGAGCCTGAGGACACCTCCCAGGGTGTGGCTCCAGAGGGTGAGGGAGTCCCTCCCTGTCCTGCCCTGGTGAAGATGTGGGAGGGGCTTACACTGCCTGAGCACATCATGCACTCCATTTTTTTCCACATGGACAGTAGGGTGACAGAGACACACTGAGAAGGACGAACTTGGCCCTTGCCTCCTCTTCCAAACCCCAGAACAGAGAAGAGCAGAGCAAGCCAGTGGCATCCAAAAATAGAAAACCTGTTGCCTTTCTTTCCATCCTGTATGCCCAGGGTTCTCAAGTCCATAGGTCCTGCAGAGACCTTTGGTCCACTCTATGACCAAATCCTTCACCATCTTAGAAAGACCCAGGCATTCTCATGGCTCCTTGAAGCAGTGAACATGGAGAGTGGGCGTTACTTCAGAGAGAAACCATTGTCTGCTGTGTTTCCTTCAGAGCGTGCTTCCAGAGTTTACCATCTGTTGGAGCTGATTCCTCCCAGCCCCTACCCCGTGCCAAATACAAGTTGTAGAATGGAGTCAATGCTTTGGCAAATTACATGGACTCAGCCCACCCAAGAGATTCTAATAATCCTCTGCCCCCAAATGTGCATCTCCTGATAGGTGAAACCAAAATGTTCTGGGGTGGGACTGACACGCAGGTGGCAGATACAGCCTGTCTCTGTCTTGAAACCCTGTTTCCACCCCTCATACCTGGCTGAGTAAAATGATGTGACTAGTGTTAGATGCTGAATGGCAAGCATGTCACAGAGTCAGACTTCTGGGCAAACCCAGTTGGGAGAAATTTCCTTAGGTCACCTGGCTCCCACCACGTACCAAATGAAAGTTTCTCATGCATGAGATTCTTAATGGAGAAGCAGATTCTAGGCTGCCAATGGAAAGTTTCTACAATGCTTTGCTGTTACCTCCAAACGTCTAAGATAAAACGACCTCTTGTGACAGGTGCATAGCTCCACATCCTACCCCAAGATGCACCTCGGCTTAGGGGTCAGTGGAAGGACTGACCAGAAAACACTCTGTTCCTCTTGACTTGGAAGGCATGGAACAGGCATCCTGCCCCCTTGACCTTCCCTGCTCAGCCAGGACTCCAGCAGTGTCCTGGTTGACCTAAGCCTGAGTATTCAGCAGAAGGATTGGTCCAGTCCCTAGTTGTTTCACGAGAGCCATGTCCATATTATGGACTTCCCACAGGAAAGAACCTAAAAAAGGTTCAAAATGATGACTCCTCACAGGGAGGCTCCATCCCCAAGCCTGCTAAGTGAACTACCCCCAACAACACAGTCATCACAGAAGCATCCGAGACAAGAAACTCCTTCCTCCCTCAGCGTGTGACTTCCTTTAATACAAGAGGCACCCAGTGAGCTAATAGGACCTGTCTATTGACAACAGCCATAATTGCCGGCTAGGGCTGCTAAGAGGCCCTATCCTGCTGACTGGTTTCAATGTCATCAAATAACAAGAGTTCTAATAAGAAAAGTTGATGGGCAGGTCAAGGGCACGAAGGTGATTCCCTCCTGGAGGGAGCTCAGGAGGTGGGCACTGACCTGCAGCATCTGGAGGTAGCCTTCCTGAGGGTCGCAGAGCAGGGAAGAGATGCGGTGGTTGTTCCTCATGCATTTCTGGCTGTCCTTGGCTGATGGGAAGATCTGTCGGACCACGGTCATCCTGCCAAGGGCACTGTGGACCAGATCCAGAATCTCCGGGTCACTGATTTCCTGGGAAGATAATCAGACCCTGCTTACCATTGACTCATGAACTTTCTCTGCCAAAGGCCTATCAGGAAGTGACAGCCTAAACAGCTGGTGCCAAAGGGACTAACAGACTGGGCCCCAGTCATGTGGCTCAATAGCTGCTTATTTACAAATAGTACTTGTGAGCCCTAAAATGCAAACAGTACTCTTCAACATCGTCCCCAAGGCCAGAAAAAGATGTCAGACAGAGGCTAAACCACCAATGCACTGGCTTCCATGGATCAAGCTCTTAAGAACCAGTGCTGTCAAAAGTCATAGTAGGCGCTAGCTGGGAGTGAAGGCTACATTTTCTGTTGAGAGTCACTGAGCTAATGTAGACAGGGACAACTGGTTTCCTCTCATATCATTGACCAAAATGCAATGAGTTTCCTCTAATTCTTTAAAAGATTCTTTTTAAAAAAAAGATTTGCATACAGATTTTGAAAATATATCCCATTCATTCATTTACAGCATGAAATCTACCCAAAAGGTCCTCCGTGGTTTGTTCAGTGCTAAACCCTGGGAGGACATGTGAATGAGTCAGGCCTAATCCCATCCAGTGATGCTCAAGGTCAACACAGGATGGAAAATGCTGATGATGCAATAAGAAAATAGACAAAAGAAACCCATTGTGCTCTCCCTGTTAGAGTGCGTGCTAAATGTTTTACATACATTATCTCATTTGATGCTCAGCCCTAGGAATTCAACAAGGAAGAGCCTATTATTATCCCATTGAAAATGAGCAGTCTCCAGCATAGAAACAGCACAGGGAGCTTTTTCCAGGAAGAGGCTTCTTTAAGGAAGTAGCACTGAAGCTGAACCTGAAGGATGAAATTGTTAAGTAACGTGCTTGCATGTAGGGGGGAGGGGAGGAGGCCAGTGCTGAACTGAGTCGGTGGTGGTGCTGAACAGGGCCGGGGAGGGTGTGGGAGTGCAGACTGTGCCTGGGCACCCTGTTCTCTTTAGAGGCAGCGGGAATTGTGGAACACCATGGGTTTCCAGGACCTGGGAAGGAGCAGGGCCACTGACAGAAAGCAGGGGTGGTCACAGGCAGCCCTGGAGCAGTGTCCTGGGCCAGATGCTGGTGGCAGATCAGCAAAGCTGGCTAAAACACCCACACTAAGAATGATGAGGATGTCTTGAAAGATCTTAGGCACTAGCAAGCCACAATCAGATTTACATTTTTTAAAATTTCCAAAGAGAGGATTCTGGGAGCTAAGAATGTTCCATGGCTGAAAAGCGGAGCAGGAACTATGAAAATGGAAATGCGTGCAAAGCAAGGGTTTCAGCAGGGGGAGAGTCAGGTTAGGAAAACTTCTGGTCCCCCGTCTCTAAAAGTGACCAAATCAGTGGTTGATTGCAAGTCAAGATTTTAACTGTGAATAACCATATTCTTCAGTCTTCCTCCTGGAGCATGATACATTCTAGCTTTGAGACAATGAGATGGTGTAAATGGAGCTAATGAGGTTGGAAATTAGTGATCACTGGTTTTCAAGTCACTTTAAGAGCAAGATGTTTAAGGGTCTGTTGGACAGATAAAATATATTATGCTCACTTTGTTAAAGATGGCACTGTCCACATGGAAGCCTGTTGCCCAGGTGATATTAATGTGTGTTGGGGGTGGGCTGTGGGCAGGCAGGATCCTTGTAGCCTGGGGCTTGGTTTTAGGACTAAGCCTTTCCCACCCTTTTTGATGTGGGGTGGTGCAATCCCATCATGCCTCAGATAAGTGACTTTGTATTAGAGACTTCCCTATTTTGTATATTGGATTAAGGGTTTTGATTTCTGCGCTTTAAGGGGGGGGGGCAGACTAGGAGCTTGCTCTCTCCTTTCCTGAGGTTGGCATTAGAGAGAGAGCAGAAAAAGGCCACATGGAGGAGGCCAGGAGAAGCAGCCAAGATGGTGGAGTGCTGAGGGAAAAGCCAGTTTGTGCAGTTTGTGCAGAGAGAAGGAGATGGGGAACAGAGGTGAATAAGGCTGGCGAGCTAGAAATCTTTGATTCTAGGAAACTCAGATAAGTCAGTAGCTTTGTGAGCACTGAATGAGTGGGTTTTGGAGCCCAGTGTGTGTTTTTACTTGCCGTCCAGGTGCAAGCTAGGATTAAAGATTATGGCCCACCAGTTTTGGGCTCCCTTGTTTCATTACCATCTGTCCGAATCTAATGCGAACCTGCATGGCCACAATGGCAGCTCCTGGCTTTACAGGGTCAAATAGTAAGCAATGTGTTTCAGGAACTGTCTTAGGAATCTGACAGGAGAGTTAAAGACAATCACATGAAACCACATCTAGATCTGGGAAAAAGTAAGAAAATTAAGAGTTGCATCTTTTTAGAATGATCAATAATAGTTCCCAGGTATGCTGAATTACAGTAATCGCAAAAGAATTAAAATATTATCACAGATTAAATCTGGGTTTCAACTGCTGATCTATGTATTGCCAACAAAGTCTTTAAGAGAAGATGATCTTGTTGGATGGGGACCAAACGACAATCAAAGGTAGGGAAACAGTAAAGTGTTCTCACCTCAGGACCATGAAGTGACACAGGCTCAGAAACCAGCTGGGCTCAAGAACCAGCACTGATAATGGAGCTGAGCCTGGGCCTTGGTGCCCTGCCCTGCTCTGAGCAGCCCTGCTAACAGAGGACCCACCCCAAGCGTAGGATAGTGGGGGTGAGGAAATCCACACCCTGATCTAACAATAAGGAGTATTGTAAAAATAGAGCAATGAGTAGTGTATCTAGCTTTACTTGAGTATATAGAGGATTTGGGTAGGGAATTTTTTTTTAATCTAGAAAAAAACATAAGGTCTGAAGAACATAATTTGAATTATGCAAAAAGAGTTAATAAGAGCCTGCACACTTTGGAGAGGACATGGCTATGTGGCATACCTTTGCTTTTCTCACTTACTCTTGAAGTTCTTTTACTAAATCTCTCCTGGATCCTCAACTTCCAAGAGGGAAAGTCAGTGGCACTGAGTGCTGACCCCTGTACCCCAAGCAGGACACTGGGAATCTGTAGGGAGCCTGACTTACAGGGCACACAGTACTTTTCTGGTGTCACCATCCCTTTCTCTGGCAATCTGCGGCAGCACCTGAGAAGAGTGATCTCAGCCCCTGCTCCCAGCTGCCTGGTCTGCAGACTGTTCCTTTATCATTCTGCCCACCCAGGACTCCATGAGTGCTTGGCACAGCTCTTCCAACCTCAATAGCTGCCACACGCCTTCCTTAAAGTGAGGATCTGCTGGATTTCTGGAGCTCCTCCTGTCTCCCAGGACCCAGTTCTCGTGCACTCACTCTGGGTCAAAGCACACAATTCATGTGCAATTCCCTGCGACTGCCTCCCGCTCACTCTGGGCCTGCTCTCAACATCTGGTGCAGATGTAGCTGCAACAGGAACATATGAATCCACAGAAGCAACTCCCCAGATCCCTTGGGGCCATGAAAAGGGTCCCCTCTTCTCCTAGGGATATGACCTCACTTCACCTTTGGAGAATTCCAAACGTGTGCCATCAGTCAGTGCCAGCAGCTCCATGCCAGGCCCCTCCAGTCCTGCTGGTCTCACAGAGTCCCTTTCCTACCCCAGGGGTGCCAGCCAGGATCTGCTCATTCCCTGTTCATTCATGCCAGGCAAGGCTCTGGCTGCACTCCAAGTCTGCCTCTGGACCCACCTGAGGGCGCAGGGGCAATCCAAGCAGGCAACTGACGAAACCCACTTGGAAAACAAACTTGCCCTTTGTCCCAGTGGAACATTCCTTCCAGATGGTGATGCTGAGGAGCACAAGCAGCAAGACAAAGAATAGGTACTAGGTAACCTCCACCAACCTCCCTGGCATCGGCAAGGCAGCCGGGAGACAGCAGTAGCATGTCCTACCCAGACGCTCGCTGGAGTGCACAGACTCACAATAATCTTGCTTGTTTTATCACGTTTTGAGTTTACATTGTAAAACGTATTTAACTTGCAAACATTACAAATATAAAAGTATGAGCAATGAAATGAGTTTAGTGTGCCTTCCATCAAGCTAAGAAATAAAATACAACCTGCATCTTGGTCAGATGCCTCCTCCCAATGCTTAATGAGTGCCCTTCCTCTTCACCAAGAGCCTGACTCTGTCGGGTTATGACTACGGATGTAGCCTACACAATGTGTAACCTGTAAGGTTTGCTTCGCTCTGTGTAAGCGGGACAGTTGGTGGACATGCCTCCTGCAGCTGTTTGAATTCAGTGGCTCTATCGTGTGTCAGGATCACCTGGGAACTAATGAAATTGTGGAGGACCAGCCCTGTCCCACTTCCACAAGCAAAGCCTCTGTGATCTCCAATAGCTCTCGAGGAAATTCCAATACTCACCAACGTTTAAAACATACTGGTCTAACTTTTGCTTTCTGTGATTTATTTGTGGTGACAGGTGCCATACATTTATTTTCACAGCTGCACACAATTGCATCATGTAACTATGCCACCATTTATTTACTCTGTTGCTGATTACCATTTGAATGTTTTGGGTTGATTGCTATTATGAACAAAGCTTCTATGTACGTTTCTCATGTGTATGCATCTTGGTGCACTTGTATAAGAATTTTTCTAGGGTACATACTGAGAATAGAAGTTCTTGTTAGAGGAATAAGAACATGTTCAAATTTCCTAGGTAATCCAAATTTCCAAAGTGATTGCACCAATTTATAATTGAGTAGGATACAGAAAGTTCTGTCATTCTGCATCCTCAGCTGCACGTGACAGTGTACAACTTTCTGATGTTTGGCAATTTGGTGAGTATGAATTGGCACACCATTGGATTTTAATTTCTACTTCTCTAATTACTAAAGGGATTAAATATCTTTCATATATTTATGAATCATTTGTGCTTCCTTTCTGTTGTTTTTGTTTTTGTCCAATTGCTATCAGGTTGGGTCTCTTGCATATTGATTTGATGAACTGTTTTTAACTCTAGAAAGTCTTTGTCATATGCTACAAATATCTTCTCTAGTTTCTAGAATGTTTTGTAAAACTAGCCTATAAACTCATCTAACCTGGTATTTTCTTTGTGGAATTTTTTCTTATTATTTAATAAATTCCTTTATTTTATAGGCATTTGGTTTGCTTTTCTTTCTTTTTCTTAAATCTTATTTTTTTCTAAAAATTCAGCCATGTTGTCCAAACTTTCCTTTTGATTGCCATAAATTGTTCATATCTAATTCTTCTACTTTTTCTCATGCTTCTAAAGCTCTGTGTCCTGATCCATTTCTAATATTTATCTGTGCCCCCTATCTTATTTTGATGCTAGAAGCTTTTCTATTTTATAAATCCTCTTAAAAAACAAGTTTAGGCTTAATTGATGCTGTTATATGCTGGGTTTCTATTTTATTCATGTCTACTCTTTATTATTTTTATTTTACACTTACTTTGTATATTTTTTTATTGATTGATTTATTTTTTAGGCAGAGAGATAAAGGAAGAGAGAGAAAGAGAGAGGTGGATCTGTTGCTCCACTCCTCCATGCAGTCACTGGTTGATTCTTGTCTGTGCCCTGACCAGGGATCAAACCTGCAACCTTGGTGTATTGGGACAACACTCAAGTCAATTGAGCTACCCGGCCAGGGCCTGCTTTTTTTGTTTTTTTAAGTGGTTATTTTTCCAACCTTCTAGGTATAAAGCTTAGTTGATGAACCTTTTATCTTTTGTCTTATCTAATGAAGTATTTAAGATAATACATCTGAGCCTTGGCCAGATAGCTCAGTTGGTTAGAGCATCGTCCAGAAGCACAGAGGTTGCTGGTTCGATCCCCGGTCAGGGCACATACAGGAGCACATTGATGTACCTGTTTCTCTCTCTATATATATATATCTCTCTCTTTCTCTCTCCCCAAGTCAATAAATAAAAATTAAAATGAAAAAAGATAACAAATCTTCACCCAGCACAGCTTTAGTTATGTCTCAGGAGTTGTCATATACATACATTGTATCACTCTTTCACAATTCCATTTTGTTTTATTTTTGACCAATGAGTAATTTACTATGGATTTTTCAAAATTTTTCAAACATGAAGTTGTTTTTTTAGTAACCCTTCTTAGTTGCCTAGTGGTCTCTAACATAACTACATTGTGACCTGAGAATGTGGCCTGTGTGGCACTAACCCTTTCAAATGTGTTGAGCTTTGCTTTGTGGCCTGTCACGTGCTCTGTTTGCACGTATGTTTCATGTACATTCACTGTACAGCTGCTGGTCCGTGGTCTACTTTTAGAACCATTATATAAAAAATTTGTCTCTTTTTCTTCTTACATTCAGCCTATATTTTCAAAAATTAAAAGAACACATTTTTGAGGATTTTGTTAGTTACACACAGATGTAGAATTATAACTCCTTGCTGAACTAAATGTTTCATCATTATTTTTATATGCTCCTTATGTCTAGTAATGTATCTTTTCCTACAGTTCTTGTATATGGAGTCACTACAATTGTACCAGTCTTATTTGGTGAGCATCTTCCTTCTCTTTTTTCATCTTTGTTGGCAATTTTTCTCTCTCACATTTTAGTTGGGACTCCTGTAAACAAAATATACTTGATTTTTTATATCTATTTTTAACTTTTTAGTAGAAATCTTGGACTATGGTTGGACTGTAGCTACTCATATATTACAATTTATTATCATTTTTTTCTGTTACATATTTTACTTTTTTTTTTCTTTTTTTGTTTCCCCTTGAAATGATTTGTTTTCTATTTTCATTATTTTACCCTTCTTGGAAAATTATATGCTTCATGTTATCTTTCATTGGTTATCTTAGAGATTTTAATATACATACTTAGCGAAGTGTTAAGTTAATCAATACTTTTACTTTCTTCTTCAATATTTACCTCTAATCACCATCTTCCCAAGTAATATGATAACAATGTCCAGTATTTTAATTCTATATTTCATTATGCCTTCCTGGAATGCATAATTTCATTGCTTTATAAAGTCAATATTTGTCTATTGAACCCAGTATGTATCAATATTTTTGTTAGACATTCTTTTCTAGACATCAAATCTTATATCTGTGATCATTTTTCTTCTCTTTAAGTACTTTCTAGTTTCCTTTAATGCAGGTTTATTGATGATAAACTTAGTTTTTGTTTGCTAGAAAACACCTTGATTTTGATTTCATTCTTGAAAAATAAAATCCTAAATTGACTACTATTTTCTCTTAGCACACTGAGGGTGATATAACACAGTCTTCCAACTTCCATGCTTGTGCAATGTATGTTTTTTTAAGGCTGCAATAACAAATTATCACAAAGAAGGATGCATTCCTTCCAGAGTTCTAGAAGGAATCTGTTTCTTGTCTCTCATAGCCTCTGGTGACTTGTAGCCACATCGCTCTGATCCCTTCCTCTGTGGTGGCATGGCATTCTCTTCTGCAAGTAGATCTCCCTGTGCCACCCTTTTTAAAGAATATTTGGGGTTACATTGAGAGCCCACAGAGATAATCCAAGATAATTTCCCTACCTCAAGATCATGAACTTAATCACTTCTGAAAAATGTCTTTTGCTACATAAGCTTAACAAACACAGTGTCCAAGAATTTGACCTTGGCTCTATTTGGGGCTGTTATTCAGCCCACTACCTCCAGACAGCAGGAATCAATTTAACTGCCACCACCACCCCCCTTCAAAGATGACCAGTGTTTTCTCTCTGGATGCTCCTTAGATTTTGTTTGTTTTGTTTTTGTCTTTGGTGCTCTGTAGTGTTACACTATGATGTGCCTAGGTATGTATCTTTAAATTTTTATTCTGCTCCTAACCCTTGGGCTTCTCACATCTGACATTTGGTTTCTTACAATAATTCTAGAGAATTCTAAACCATAATATCATTTAACATTATTTCTTCCCCCATTATCTTCTATTTCCTTTTAGAAATTCAGTCAACAATGGTTTAGATCTTATTGTTCTTCCATATGTATTCACCTCCCCTTCACATTTTTACCTCTGTTTCTCTGAGCTGCATTCTAAATGCTCTCTTCATATAGACTTGACTTGGGGGGGGGGGCAGTTAACACACAATATGCTGTACGGAGAAGTTTAGAATTGGGCTCCTGAAACTTGTACAACCATGTTAACTAGCATCACCCTAACAAATTCAACTTAAAAAGTAAATACACAAATAATCTCTTCATATTTTCCAGTTCATTGATTCTCTTTATATATGTGTCCACTTTGATGTTTATTTTTAACTTCAATTATTAAGTTTCTAATTTCCTGTTGCTGTTTGTTTTTTTCTTGATTCCACTTCTTTTCAAAATGTCTTTCATTCCTTAATCATATTTTCAAGCTCTTTTAAGCCTACTTATTTAATACTCTATGCCCGTTAATTCTAATAATGAAAGTCTCTTCAAATCTTTTTAAATAGTCCTTTTATTTTCTTTGCCTCTTACTCATGGGGGCTTATTCCTTCCTTGTTTCCTCCTTTCTTACTTCTTTCCTTCCTCCTTCCTCTTCTTCATTCTTTCTGTCATGTGTGCAATTTAATTTCCTTAGAATTTTCTTATAAATTCTTTGAAGTCTGATTGGAATTTGCATTACTTTAGAGAATATTTACGTTTATTTCTGCAACCTACATAGGAGCACTGCTAATCTGTGACCACACAAGGTAATAATACTCAATAAATCTGTGAGCTTCGTTAGGCAGCACAGGTGTGACTTGGGTCACAAGCTTGCATGAGGATCGCCAATTTTAAGAAATTTTCTTCCCTCCATGCAACTTCAAAACCAAGACAGAAAATTCTCCTTGATGTTCCTTCTGCACAGTGAGTTCATGTCTAGTTAGCCCTTACACTGAGTTATAAGTGTCTTTCTGTGTAAATCTTTCATTAGGCTCCACACTTGATTGGTTCTTACACTTCATCTCCTACATTCTATGCCCCACACAGCCAGAAAGATAAAATCTCAACATCTCCATGGTTTGGCCAATAGACAAAGCAAAAACTAAATTTAAAGTTCACACATTTCCTAAAATTTTCATTTTTTATTTTAATTTGTACTCTGTGCACATTACTCTTGACTGCTATGTGATTCATTTTAAAATATTTTTAAATATATCACATCCAGCTTTTTTAGGTCTTTTCCTTTTCAGAGTATCACTCAGCTAATTATTCTTCCATAAAGACATACTACTAAACCTTGTATATTGAATTTTCATTCATTAGCATAGGACCTTCCCCTTTTCCTGGGACATACAACCTATCTTCCAAACTCCATATACAGGGTAAAGCAAAAGTAAATTTACAGTTGTGAGTATGCAAAATAAAGATATTATTCTTGTATTATTATTTATTAATTATTGAATTATTTTTCCATATGAACAACTGTAAACCTACTTTTGCCCCATCCCATCTGTCTTGGCTATGTGACTGAAAAATTTCAGTTATTATGCTACAAGTTATATTTGCTCCATTTGAATGCCTTTCCTAAGTTTATTGTCATTCATATTAGAACAAAGGCTATTTCTGAGGGGCCCAAGAGAAGACTAGGCAACCTTCTCCATTTGACTCAATTCCAATTGTATTCTTGGGTCATCAGACTACTGAGAGTGCAAGAAGGTACACATTCCCCAGATTCCACCTTATTTTGTTATCCATGCTGAATTTTGTTAGCTCACCTACATACAATTGAACAGGTTTCACCTGTAAATCTCTCACCAACACTGGTCATTTAGGAGATCATCTCTGAGAGACGGTGGAGACTGGGACTGGGAAGGTTCAAATGGATCGTCTTTAGAGATGGTGAAAACGTAGATCTGGAGTATAGGCTGATTGGTAGAACTGGAATAAAATGATAGCAAAACACCACTGGAACTAACTCTTTTTTCATTGGAAGGAGTATTTACAGGTGGGTAACAAAAATTTATAACAACTGAAACAAGCAGAGAACAGGATGGACTTTCCAATTAACATGGCATCCTTCTTGACAGTCACAAGGGGAGAAAAGATTCTTTTGTGCTTTGTGAAACACTTGAGAAAGATTTCTATGAAAACAAAGGAATTTAAGACTTCAAGCACTGAATAATAAAAATACCCACCACCTCTAATTTTGCACTGAGAATGTACATTGGAGTTTGGACAATATTCAATTTCAGTCAAGTAAATTATTAGGCAAACTTTACAAATCTGTACATCACTTACAGAGAGTTAAGACTAAAGAAAAGTTGGATGAATTCTAAGGACAGCCAATTCTCACATCCTTCTAGAAGGCATCTGTTTGATTCACTGATTAAAGTAAAACTGTCACCCCTGGCCAGTGTCAGACTGGCATGTGGAGGTCCTGGGTTCAATTCCCAGTCAGGGCACACAGGAGATGTGACCACTGCTTCTCCACCCTTCCACTTCTTTCTCTCTCTCTCTCTCTCCCCCTCCTGAAGCCATGGCTCAAATGTTGATAGAGCAAGGTTGGCCCCAGGTGCTGAGATGCATGCAAGAGTCTTTCTCTTTGTCTCCCCACCTCACTTAATTAAAAAAAAAAAAGTAAAACTGTCCTTCTTAGAAAGCACAGTAAGGAACCAGGAAGATCTGACTGCCTCCATTTGGAGGCATTGTGTGTCTTCAGCCAAGGCCTCTAGCTGGCCTCAGGGAGACTCACCAGTCCAAGAAATGTAAAGTATATAAGTCCACATTTTCCTATGGAGAAAGCCCATAGGATGTATTGATTTTCAAAGGAGACTTTGACTCAAAATAAAGGTGACAAACAACTGATATGGACATTAGTATTGGTTTTTAAAGTCCACCTTGCTGCTAACTATAAATAAATATTTTTAAAACAATGACATCGACAGGATTAACATGCAGACATGGGACTTTCAATGTCTGTTGGACTCAGCTACTTCTCCCGTACTTGTGTCTCTGACATAACAAACAACTGCAGAAAGAGAATTAAAGCAGCAGTGGAACTTGTGTGACAAACTGCTATGTGACTATAAAACTGACTAAGTGAGTCCATAATATTGCATTGCTTTACAGACATAGATAATAGGGTTAAGGAAAACAAAAGAGAAAGAAAGGAAAGGGAGAGCAGGTGACAGAATGATCCATCAAATAAGTTGCATTGAAATTACAGATATGTGTAATAGCATAATAGAAATTTAAATGTGAAGAATAGACACTGACCCTAGGAAAGGGGGAGCCACTGGGGAATGGAGGGGTGACAGATCTGCTGCCTGCCAGGCGGTCTAGCTTTCTTCTCCTATGCTAGCATAACCCTGGTGTGAACAGGTACCCTGCCCTCACCATGTTATTCAAGATGGTGGGAGATGACCTCCAGACTCCAAACCAGACGTGCATTGCTTGGTGTTGGTCAAATAAGTTTGTAAAATAGGATTTTTATGTTTGCATTGGGGGCTGGGCAGCACCAGGGATATGTGGGTCTATGAAATTGCAAATTAACTTCCTGCTTGGGAAGGGCCATTGTTTTTGCTAATGTTTGCTGGAAGAGAGGTTTTTGCACCAGAAAGTTTTGAAAAGAGAAGAAGGAGGAGAAGCAGAAAGATGCCATGTTTGCAGAGAAGAAAAGAGAAAGAATGCAGAATGCTGAAGGAGAAGCCATGTTGGCAGGGAAAGAGAAGGTGTGCAGATGGGGAACCAGAGCTGAGGGGCTTTGGGAGCCCTACTGAGAACCTGTGAGCACTTTGATTCCAGGGGAAACTGGAGAAGATTCTCCTGGTTGTGGAACTGGAGAATGTCAGGGCTTTGGGAGCTCTGAATAAAAAGGGAAGTGTGTTTGCTCATCAGCCAGTACAAGACTTTAATAAAGGAATGGTTCACCATTTTTTGGCTCCACTGTTTCTTTACCATCTGTCTGAATTCAATGAGAACCTGCATGTGAATTGGCCATGACCGCAACGGTCTCTGGCCCTACACTTGATCTGAGCCAACCAGGGTGGTCCTACTACTTCAGGCAGTTCTAGGGGAGGGTACATGACTTCATTTCTTGTTTTGATTTGTGAAGGAGTTCTCCATGGGGAGTTCTGAGACAGTTTGCTTAATTTTAAGGAGAAGACCAAGAACATCTAAGTCTTTCTGCCTGTGGAGGTTTGAATCATGGGAAAATTCCGAGGGCATGCTCGGCCCCCTGAGGACAACAGACAAAGCAGGGTCCGGCGCCTCCAACTCCCTCTACCCTACAATCTGTGACCGTCTCTGCGCCTTCTCTAAGGGGAAGCGGGAAATTCTCATAACATTTAAGGAAATTGGATTCAGATTTTTCTGTATTTAGAGTCAAAAAGAAGTTGGCTGAAACAGGATTTGATGTGCCTGGTAAGTGGGCACAGAGCAGACTTCAATTATATCTGAAGTGGTCAATTTTTTAAAAAAAAATTGAGATCTCAAAATGTCAGCATTTGAATGGTAAACATGTAGGTGCTTGTTATAACATACACTGCATCTTTTAAGATTATTGGAATTCTGTAAAATTTAAAACACAGTGAGCATCACAGTAGAAGTCTTGCCCCAGGTCTGTTTCAGTAGCAAAG
This sequence comes from Saccopteryx bilineata, assembly GCF_036850765.1. NCBI lineage: Eukaryota > Metazoa > Chordata > Mammalia > Chiroptera > Emballonuridae > Saccopteryx > Saccopteryx bilineata. Next base: position 89,243,463 of record NC_089498.1, read on the forward strand.
AGGATACATTTTTATAATGAGAATAAATCTTCAAAACAGCAATTAAATGGAAAGACTCTCCTTTTTCTAAGTATACATTTTTTTATAAAAGTTATGTACAAATAAGTATCTGTCTGCTCCATAAGGCTTCAGTAAAATTTCTGAACCTTTAGATATCAGGGGGAAATATTTTGAAGCACTTATATAGAGCTCTAAATTTATACAGGGCTGTACAATCATATTATTAGTCATTTCCTTTTATTCCTTAGAAAGACCTAGATCTATCAAACATCTGTGTGATACCAGCATTATTCCAACTCTGGAGAAATAATAAAGTTTATTTACCTCCTAAAAACCATGGTGTCAGTAATCTAAAGTTAATGATAGTAAAGAAACTTCACAGACAAGGCTGGCTTGAAAGAAGTTGAAAATAAAGAGAAAGAGGAGTCAATAAAGTTGTGATGAAAGAACTATTCCCACGGAAGTCTAAAGGCCTGTCAGACTGTCGGCTGTGCTCAGATCCCCATGGAGCTCTTAAGGCAAAACGAGCTAAGGCTGCACAGAGACAAGGAGGTCCGGGTGAGGAAGAGAGAGTGGGAGGGAGCTGCCAGCACTGAGTGCTGGTTACATTTCCAGGACAAAGGGTGACAGCGGGAAAGTACCTTCTGAGTGCTTGTTCTGACCAGGGACATACTCTGTCTCATTAGTCATCCCCTAAAAACTCATGGAATATGAATGAGTCTCCCTATTTTGCATAGGATATAGATGTAACCAGAGAGGATCCCGCTCCTCCCCAAAAGTGGTCTATGGACCAACAGCATCAGCATCATTTCGAAACCTGTTAGAAATTCAGATTCTCAGGCTCCACCCCAGAGCTTTCTAGTCAGAATTTATGTTTTGACAAGATCTCTGGGTGATTCATAGGCATGTTAGCATTTTTAAAAATTTTATCTTTAATCACAGCTGACACCAAATATATTAGTTTCAAGTATATAACACAGTTATTCAACATTTACATACCTTACAAAGTGATTGTTACAATAAGTCTAGTAACCATCTGTTAACTTTTCAGAAGCACTAGTCTATTACACTGTGAAGCTAACAGAGTAAAATCTGGGGTCATATGGGTTTGGGTTCCAGTCCTGGCTTCTCCTTTTTCTGGCTGTGTCACTGGGACAAGGCACTTAATATCTTTTAGTGTGTACGGCCAGCAGTCGCTGCCGTAGCGGCCGTTCACATGCAGTTTCCCATTGAATTCGGACAGACAGTAAAGAGACAGTGGAGCCAACAAATGGTGGGCCTTTCCTTTATTTAAGTCTTGCACTGGCCGACGAGCAAACACACAGGGAAAACACTTCCCTCTTCATTCAGAACTCACAAAGCCCCAGCACATTATCTGGTTCCTCCTAGAATCAAAGGCCTCACCAGTCTCAGCAGAGTTCGCTAAAGTCCCTCAGCTCTGGTTCCTCATCTGCACACCTCCCTTCTCTATCAACATGGCTTTTTCAGCACTCTGCATTCTCTCTGCTATCCCTGCAAAACATGGCTTCTCTCTGCTTATCCTCCTCCTTCTCTCTTTTCAAAACTTTCTGGCATGGATACCTCTGCTCTAGCAAATATTAGCAAAACAATGGCCCTTCCCAAGCAGGAAGGTAATCTACAATTTCACAGACCCACATATACCCTGGTGCAGCCCAGCCCCTAATGCAAACTATAAGCAAGCAAACATAAAATCCTATTTTACAAACTTATTTGACTAACAGAATGTCATCTGTAAATGGAATAAGAGTGCGTCCCAAGGTTTTGACTTAAAGCAGTGACTTTAATTAAATGAGATTCAGCATGTCTAGCACAGAGTCTCTCAGCTAGTACTCCTTAACCTTCTAACTCAAAGCTCTTTCTACAACCTTTGAAAGGCATCAAAAGACCTGTCTTAGCCTGGCCTCCAGGCAAGCCAGAGCAGCCCTTTTCCTTGCCCTTCCTCCAACCCCAATGCTCCTGTAGCCTCCTCCAGACCCCCAAGGGCACCCATGGCAGACTACCCAGTCAGCACTTAGCTCTTTCCTGCTCCTCATTTCCAGAGACCTTAGGATATAATGCACTCCCTGCCAAGATATCAAACTAGAGTTCAACCATCTTATCGTTACATAAAATGGCCCATTGATTGAAATCTATATGGGCTCTTTATTTTTATAAATAACATAAATGGTTTCTGCTCACAATAAAGCCAGCACTCTGCCTGCCTCTTTTACCCTGGGCTTCTCAGGGTACAGGTGACAGAGCTATTCTCCATAACACCCCCTTCATCATAGCCCATTCCCATGAGTGGGCCCAGTCAGACTAGCCAGCACAAAGAGCTGACCTCGCTCCCTAAAGACTCATGCCTGGCTGTGGCCACAGAAAGGATGGATGTCGCCTCAGGCTCTCTGCAAGTTCCTTCAATTCCTCACCCATCCACTGGTTTAACAGGAGAATCTGTTATCTTGCCCAGAGAAGCCCAAAGAAAGTCTCCAGCTTTGCATTCTTAGTGTTTCTTTCATTCTATTTTATTTAATTGATTTTATATTTCATCACATTTTATTGAGTTTATTCTATTACATTTGACCATGAGCACAAGGTGGAGCACAAGGTAGAGTTTTGTCCTCCAGTGAACCAGGGGGCCCACACTCCCAGAACTCAAGGGAGACCATCACTGGAGCTCCCGTGGCTGGCTGGCGATGGACAGGCTGGAGCAGGCCATGTGCGGACTCAGCTGCCTTTCTCCTCAGCTTTCTCCTCTGCTTTCTTTCTTCTTTAAAAAACTTTGGAATTCTTTTTGTTTTCTAAATTTTATTCAATTTGTTTAAACTAAAACAGAAGGTTTGGCCATTCCTCCAGGGTCCGTCACCCCCCACCCCACCCCTGCTTCCTCTTGGAACCCCCAAACTGAATCTGTTCTCTGTCCCCGGGAGCTTCCTTTTCTTTGTTTTGTTTGTTTTTGTTTTAGAGTCCACATAAAAGGGAGATTTTATGGTACTTGTCTTTTTCTGCCTGATTTAACTTTCTTGGCATAATGCCCTCGAGTTCCATCCATGCTGTGCAAATGGCAATATTTTATTCTTTTCTATGGCTGAATAATATTTCATGTGATATCTTCTTTATCCATTCTTCCACCAATGAGCACTTAGGTTGTGTCTATATCTTGGCTATTATAAATAATGCTTTAAGGAATGTAGTGTTACACACATCTTTTTAAATTAGTGTTTTTGTTTTCTAGGGATAAATACCCATGAATGAAATTGCTAGATCACATGGTAGTTATATTTTTCTTTCTTTTTGAGAAACTTTCATACTGTTTTCCATAATGGTTGCACCCAGTTACATTCCCAACAACAGTGCACAAGACTTCCCCTTTCTCCAAACTCTCACCAACACCTGTTATTTCTTGTCTTTTTGATAATAGCTAGTCTAATAAGTGTCAGGTGATATCTCACTGTGGTTTTGATATGCATTTCCCTAAGGGTTAGTGATGTTGAACATCTTTTCATGTATCTGTTAGCTGTCTGTCTTCTCTGGGGAAAAAATAAATGTCTATTCAAATCCTTTGCCCAGTTTTTAATTGATTTTTTTTTTTTGCTCTTTGCTATCAAGTTATATGAATTGTTTACATATTTTGGATATTAGTCCATTATCAGATATATAATTTGCAAATATTTACTCTCACTCAGTAGGCTGTCTTCTATGATGGTTTCCTATGCTGTGCAGATTGTGTAGTTTGACATAGTCCCACTTGCTTTTTTGTTGTTGTTGTTACTTTTGTTGTTTGCTTTTGGTGGCAGATTAAAAAAAATCATTGCCAAGACTGATCAGGGAGTTTACCGTCTAAATTTTCTTCTAGAACTTTTATGGTTTAAGTCTTACATCTAATTCTTTAATCCATTTTGAGTTAATTTTTGTGTATGGTATAAGATAGTGGTCTAGTTTCAATGTCTGGAATGTGGCTGTCCAATTTTCCCAACATCAAAGAGGTTGTCCTTCCTCGGTTTATATTCTTGGGTCCTTCGCCATAAATAAATAGGCCAAGTGTGTGTGGGTTTATTCTGGGGCTCTCTATTCTGTTCCACTGATCCATGTACCTAGTTTTAGGCCAACAGCATTCTGTTTTAATTACTGTATCTTTGTAATATAATTTAAAATCAAGGAACTGCCTCTATCTCTGCTCTTCTTTCTCAGATTGTTTTGACTGTTCTCTTCTTTTTTTCTGTCTTACTTTCACTTTCTCCTTGCCTATTTCCACTATCTCCTTTTCTCTCACTCTTCCTCCCTCTCCCTCTCTTCCCTTTCTCCTCTTTCCCCTCCATCATCTCCTGCCTTCCTGCTTCCACCAACCTTGCAAGTTCTGCATTCATTCTCATAATTCATGTCTTCCACCTCTGTTCATACAAGTTCCTTCAATTGTAATATACTCAGAATTCTAAGGTAGATTCAACCAATTCTCAGAAATGGTTCAGTGATTATACTCACTTTTTCAGATGTGATATTCCTGAAATATGCTCTAAATTGGACCAGAAATACATACTTCTACGAGTCTGGGCAACCTTACAATAACTGTAGGAAAGGGCTAAAATATTGCTTTGTTTGCCATTTGGAGGGCAAGGCAAATCTAGAGTCTTCACAGTTCAACACTCAGGGCAGAATCTGAGGAGGAGGTCTTCAGGTAGCAGGACTCTCAGGCCCAGGCACTGAGTGGTCCTCATGCAATCCTCTGCTCCCCGCAGAACAGCATGGGATTTGCCTGGAAAAGAGCTGCATTGGGAAACTGCACTTACTAAGATCCAAAATCCTCTCGTCTTCTGTTATAAACCTTCAATTCTGACTCTTGCTTTGAGGGCACTGCGAATTCTCAGTGTTCCCTGCACATAACCAGGAGGAAAACTGTCACTCCATCTACACCGGAGATAGAACAGAACCAGCTCCTCAAGAGCCAGGTGTTTCTCATATTCTTCTGTCCTCCAGGTGCTAAGCACAAGGCCTGATAAAAGCTTCTGAGGGGTGGAGGCAGGGGTGAAGGAGGAAGAAAGAGAAGAAGGGAGGAAGAGAGAGAAGAAGAGAGGAAAGAAGAAATGAATTCCTCAGAACTGTACACAAAAATAATGTGAACCTCAACAATTTTAATATTTAAAACTCTGACCTAAGTAACTATCTCTACAACATGAAGCTATTGCTTTTTAGTCTGTCGTTAAACTTTTAGAAGCTGGATGGGGTTTCCACTTGCAGCTGACTCCCCAGGCACATATTCAAGCAGAAAGATAAATATAACAGTGATTGGATTTGCTTGCTTGCTACAAACCACTCTAATTATTTTGTTTGCAATACCTACTTGTTTGTCTCAGGAGAATATTTAAATCTGCTTTTATGTGTGCACAATTACCCCTAACACCAGGAAAATGAGACCTTTTGTTTCACATTAACACCTCATATCTTTTTATCCTCCAAGGAGCTGACAGAAAATTATAATTTTTAATTGCATTTATAATTTAAAATCCTGAAATAATACAAAAAATTTTTTCCAAAGATTATTTGAAAAGAAAATTGCATGGCCCAGAGCCCTGGAGGGGATAGTTCTGAAGTTTATAGCCCTGTGTTCACCATAGAAAAACCTCTACATCTAAACCGGTTCTAATTGTGTAGACACAAGGGTAAATAGCTGAGAATACACATTCAGAAGAATACAGGATATACAGCATGATGATTAAGAGTGTAGAGGCTTACCATGATGAATTAATATCAGTTGAATTTACCTCTCAGTTTAAATAACTAAAATACAAGCAAAGGCATGAAACAACAGATTTCAGACACTAGACAAATGCCACAGGTGAACAGTGATCTCAAGAGCAAAGCAACAAGTAACTTGAGCTTGAGCTTAGTGCTCAGAGAGACCTTCCAGCAAGCTGCAGAGGAAGGAGAAACCTAAACACAGCCTGATAGTCTCGATGAATTGACAAGAGAATCTGGAGTTTGAGTAAGCTAAGGCAATTCATAAAGCAGAGTTTCAGAGGAGACAGAGTTAGACAGAAAAAGGCCCTCAGAAATCTGCAGGAAGTTTACTCTGAGTCTGTAGCTGAGTATTAATCAGCACATGTGAGTGAGGAATTACCAGAGACCATGGAAAAAATCACATGAAAGGATGATGTTTAACACACCCCCTCATAATGGGTCAGATTAGACAAGGCAGCAACATGCTAAAGACTATTTTACTAGTCACATGTCAACAGTTCCTCTTATGTCTTCTCAAGTGGCATCCAGCTTTTGCATGAACCCCCTGTGAATGCTCTCTGCCCCTGAGATAATCAGATGTAAAAGGATGAGAATGTTTGCTTATTAATAAAAATGTTTTAAAAGGAAAAAAAAAGACTATTTTACTGACATGCCTAACAAAACTTCAAAGCAAGTCTTAAAAAATCAAAATGTTCCAGTAATTCAACTGTGTCCTTGGGAGGAAGTGGGAGAAGAGGGTAACCAAGGAAGAAAAAAAGAAATCAAGCACTCAGCACCCAAACATGTAAAATTCACAATGTCTGGCATCTAATTAAAAATTATCGCACATACTGAGAAACATGAAAATACAGCCCATGATGGGGAGAAAAATCAACCAATACAAACAAACCTAGAAATAATACAGAGAGTAGAATTGTTATAACAGGACATTAAAATAGATAATATAAATATTATAAATATACACCATATGTTCAGAAGTTAAAAAGAAGTATATGCATGTTAAGAGAAATAAAAGACATCAATTTAATTTCTATCAATAAAAGAGTCAGTGTCTGAGATAAAAGGTATTCTGGATGAAATCAACAGCAGATTAGGCACTCAGAAGAAAAGTGAATAAACTTGCAAGTATGAAATAAAAATTTCCAAAATGAATCATGGAGAAAAAAAAAGACTAGAAGATCAATAAAGCATTGGATAGCAGTGGAACAATTAAAGCAACCTAATAACATGCATATCATTTCAGTCCATGAAGAAGAAAGAAAAAAAGAGAAACAATATTTGAAAAACTAATTTGTTTAAATCCACACCCAATCACATAATCAAAGAGAAAACTATCTTAAAAGCAACTAGAGGAAAAAGACACTTATACAGAGGAAAATAAAGACAAGAATGACAACTGACTTCTCATCAGAAATGAGGCAAACCAAAAGTCACTGACATGACACCATTAAAGAATGAAAAACAAAAAGTGGATTATTTATCACAAGTAGGCTAGAACTATGAGAAACTTTGATAAAATGGGCAACTTCCTTAAAAGGCACAGACTACAAAAAACATCACTCAGAAAGAAACAGATAGCCTAAATATCCCTATATATATCTATTTAAAAATTAGATTAGTTGTTTAAAATCTTTCCATGGAAGGGACCCTTCCAGGCCTAGATACAATCGCTGGTGAATTACACATTTGTTTAAGGAATATATAATATCCATTTTACACAAATTCTTTCAAAAATTTGAAGAGAAAGAAACACATTACCTCTTATTCCAGAAGGCCAGCACTATCCTGATCACAAAACCAGACAAAGGGTTTCCAATAAAAAGACTACAATGAATATGCCTCATGAACATAGATACAAAGCTTTTTCAAAAGTAAAGAGTGCTTTAGTTAAGTTTAAATACAACAATTACAAAAGAACAAAATCAACATGACCAAGTGGGGTTTATCCAGGACTGTGAGATTGGTTTCACATTTGAAAATAAATCAATTTAGTTCTCCATATTAAGAGAATGTTTAAAAAGACAAACAACGTGATTATCTCAACAGATGCATAAAAAAGCATTTGACAAAACTCTCAGCAAACCATATAAAAGAAAACTTCTTCAACCTGATTAAGGGCATATATGATCAACCTGCATCTAACATCATAATTAAGATGAAATGCTGAATAGTTTCCCTAAGGTCAAAAAAAGGCAGAGACGTCCACTCTTTCTACTTCTACTCAGCATTATACTGGAGGTTCTAGAAAAAGAAATAAAGGAGGTCCAGATTAGAAAGGAAGAAGTATAACTGTCTTTATTCCCAGATGGCGTGGTTGTTTATATAGAAAAATCTCAGGAAATCTACAAAAGAAAGCCACTAAAACTAATAAGTAAGTTTAGCAAGATTCTGATACAAGGTCAACATTCAGAAAGAATGTATTCTCTACATGTTAACAACAAACAAGTACAAATTTAAATTCAAAAAGGAACCATTTACAACTGTATTAAAACTATTAAATATGAATGGATGAGTTGAACAAGGCCAATACACTGCAAACCATTGCTAAAAATAATTAAAGAGGCTATAAATAAATGAAAACATATATCTTGTTCATAGATCAGAAGACAATATTGTGAAGATCTCAATTCAAATTATTTCTACATTCAACACAATAGAAATAAATTCTAATTTATATGAACATGCAGGGCCAGAACTAGGGTTAGGCCCTTAACACAAACTTGTGACTCCCTCCTAAACTTTGAGCTTTTGGTACCTCGTGCCTCATCCTAGTCCCAGCCCTGTGACAACGTGAAGGACCTAGAACAGTGAAAGGAAAACTTTTAGAAAAGGAAAAGGTAGAGAACTTAATTCACTTGATTTCAAGACTAATTAGAAAGCTGCATTTATTCAGTGTGTCATTGGTGGGAAGACAGACATACAGGTAAATTGAACAGAATAGAGAGTCCAGGAATAAATCCAAACATTGAAGGCCAATTGATTTTTTTGGCCAAAAAAAAAACAAACTACACACAAAGTGGAAAGGATACTATTTTCAGTAAGTACTACTGACACAATTAAATATTAGCCCACAAAAAATAAAAATTATCTCAGCCCTTACTGCATACCACATAGAAAAATTAACTATCAATAAGCACAACAGCATGAATGAATTTCAAAACCATTATACTAAATGCAATAAGCTAGGCAAAGAGGATAATGTACTGTGTGATTTCGTTGATATAAGATTCTAGAAAATGCAAAGTAATCTATAGTGACAGGAACCAGATGCGAGGTTGCATGGGAAGGGTTGAGGGAGAAGTGGATGACATGGGGATGTGAGGAAAATTTTGTTGGCAATACAAGTGTGCATTACCCTGACTGGTGATCGTTTCCCAAGTGCACAGGTTGTAACCCAAACTGTTAACTCCTCCAAGTTTGCAGGATCTTTTAATGTCAGTTATACTTCAAAAAGTTTGTAAAATAATAAGACTAGGTACTAGATAGAGCAGATAGCCTGGGTTCAAATCCAGAGCATCCTCCATAAAATCACACACCCTAAAAGCCCCATTTCCTTTCCCTGCTCTGCACACTTGCTGGGTGCGTACCCTTGGGCTTTTTGCGGTCTCTGTACATCAGTTAGGTGAGCAAGTCTGCCAGCCCCACCTTCAAAATTCCAGAATCTCAGCCAGGGGTCGGAAACCTTTTTGGCTGAGAGAGCCATGAACGCCACATATTTTAAAATGTAATTCCATGAGAGCCATACAACGACCCATGTAACGTTACACATTATTCAATAAAAATTTGGTGTTGTCCCGGAGGACAGCTGTGATTGGCTCCAGCCACCCACAACCATGAACATGAGCGGTAGGAAATGAATGGATTGTAATACATGAGAATGTTTTATATTTTTAATGTTATTATTTTTTTTATTAAAGATTTGTCTGTGAGCCAGATGCAGCCATCAAGAACCACATCTTACTTGTGAGCTATAGGTTCCTGACCCCTGAGCTAAGCAATCTCATCACCCCTGGAAGCCACCACCATCTATCTCTAACTAAAAGCCCTAATTTTCCAATTTTGTCCTTTTTTTCTGTTCTTTCTCACCCCAACCCACAGTGTATTTTCTTTCCATTTTTTTTAATTTATTGATTTTAGAAAGAGAGTAAAGGAGAGAGAAGAGAACATCAAACTCTTCCTCTATCTGCCCTAACCAGGGACTGAAGCAGCAACTTCTGCACTTTGATACGATGCTCTAAACAACCAAGCTATACAGCCAGAACAACCCACAGTGTATTAAACACAGGGGTCAGGGTGGAAATATAATTCAAACTGCATCACTTCCCAGCTCAAAATGCCACAGTGGTTTCTTAGTCCTCTCAGAAAAAAGCCGAAGTCCTTGTAAGTCACAGATGAAAAAGAGTGTCCTCATGCCTCATGCCTCCTCTTACTTATCACTACTTTATGCTGCAAGATTTCACTCAATTATTACATGTCTGTTCACAATTTTATCCCCAAATTGTCATGGCACTTCCCAGTCCTAGTCGCTCATTTCTGTGACTACGTTTCATCCCATACAGTGAGGTGTGAGCTGATATACAAAACCCCAATAGATAATAGAAGCCTCTTTCCGTAAAACCAATACTTGGGGGAGGAAACAGCATTCTATATTAAACTGAATTGTTACGCTACACTGGAATTTCCCTTGGAGGACCAAGCTTGCTTGCCATAAAATTCTATAGTGAAGTGCCTGGCATGCACACACAGGGAAATGACTGGGAATTAGTGTCTTGACTAAAAACTCTCACTCCGCGGTGGATATAAAAAGTCCAGAAGAGTCTAAATTAAGGGAAAGAGGATTTAGTGAGAAGCATTTATTTGAGGGGAAAGAGATTGTGTGCTTCTACTCTTCGTAAGAGTGAGGAGGGTGCTGCTCTTTCATTGTGAGTCTTCCCAGGGGGGCTTTCTTGAGAGCCATGAAGATGCCCACAAAACAAAAGGGGGCCCTGAACATACAGGACTTCCTGGGTTTAATCATAAAAGTTCTTTACATCATTTTCCCCACCCTTTGAGCCTGCTTATTCCCTTCTATTGGTTGAAAATCAGGGAATATTTCATGGCTTTCTTTTTAATTAAGATCATTAGAAAATTTCATGCCACTTGAAGTTGCATAACCAAGCTCTGATTCAAAATTTTAAATGATCTAATCCAATATAATCATCGGAAGACTTCCTTGGCTTGGTGCAGAAATGGTGACTCTTCAAATACATAAATCAAAGTGTGTCTCCCATGAAGGCTGGACTAGGCATCTCAACAGCGGCACTCCGTGGCGACAGCACAGGCTTTGGGATGACACCAGCTTGAGCTTAAAATTACATCTTGTCTTTTAAAGTTGTGATATTTCAGACCTTTTCTGAGCCTCGGTTTCATTTTCTGTACTCTAGGATGAATAATATCTCTTTCAGAAGGTGGTTGTAAAAATTTAGGCATGTAACAAAAGACTAAAATATAAGCAAAAAATAAAAAATATGAGCAAACAAATCACAAATTTAGAAATAGACATGATCAACACATAAAGGTTCCAAGTGTTTGATTCAGATAACAAGCAAAGAAATACAAATTAAAACAACGCAGGGAGCCTTTTTTCACCTATAGCAGGGGAAACAATGAAAAACGCTGGTTAAATCCATGTTCTCAAGACATAAGAGTAAGATGAGATAGGCATGCTGATAGAAGAAGCTTTGAGAGTTCCTGTACTTAGAAACAATATTTCTACCATCACAAGGAGTCAGAGACATCAGCAGGTGTAGGTGGAAGGGCTGCAGTGTTATTTATAACAGCATTAACCAAGTTACATTTCCAAAAATTGAGATTTCCATAAATTATGTTTCTTCCAATTGATAGACTACTAGGAGGACATTAAATATTATCTCAAATATTATTTAACTGACATGATAAAATGCTAATGATATTTTACTAATTGAAAACAGTTGAACACAAACTGAACATAGAAACAGGAAAACCTCAATTTGGCAAAATAAATGACATATATAAGGCTGTTTGAGAGGGTAATTCATTGGGATATTAATTTGCATTTTGTTCTACTATTGCAGACGAGTCAGAAAGTATTATAGCAATTTTTCTCTGCTTTCCTTCTCTCCCTGTCCCTCCCACTCACCACACCCTCCCCCACACACCCACATAGAAGGTAAACAACACTTTATGCTCTAGAGAAGGTTTGTGCTCTTCTTCCTCCCAAGATATTTTCTTTCCATAAATAGGTAAACTGAGAGTGATGGTTGGCTGAGAAGCTTCTGAGGCTTAGAGAATGAAGGTAGTTGCAGTGGCCTGAGCGAGGAAGTATCCAATATAGATGGAGAGTGGACAGAAGAGCAGTTTGTGGGTTTGCAGCTCCCCGACACACATTATTCCCAGGGTGCACCTATTAGAGAGGACTGACTGGCTGATGGCCATTGAGGAACAGTGGGCCCAAGCATGTGGTCGCTCAAAAAAAAAATCACTATACCAAGCTTGAAACCCAAACTAAGTCAAAGCTTCCTGAGTGTATACAGAGATAGTTCTATGATGAACAACAGTGTAAAACCCAGGAACTCTGCAGGACTCTAGGAAGTACAGGGCGAGGAGAAAGTGATTCTGTTACGATTGGAATTGAATTTCTTACCAGACCTTTAAATGGGGCTTCACAGACAGGTTTAATTTGTTTTGATACAGTGTCCATAAAGCATGAAAGCAGGGCAGGGCACACAGTAGACACCCAGCAATAATGTGAGTCTGCTGGCTTCAAAGGACAACCACACAGCCGCTACTCTTGCAGTGGGTGCCTACAACAAACAAGCAGAAATCTGAGGGTAGGAAGGAGGTTGTTCAGACCCTATTGGCCTCCAAAGGTGGACTCTTCACCAATTCTTGACCAGGCCAGAGCCCCTCTACACCTGGCCAGAGGAAGCCACGCACGATGGTGACAGCATCAGGTTGCTCAGCCCCACCTCTCCTCAGCAGCTGACTAGCCAGTCCGTCTCCAGGGCTGTGAAAACAGGATCCTGGTTCTGACCACCGACAGTTAAAGGGTTTCCTCACCTCCCTTTCTGTTATTGCACAGTATGCATTTGGGGTTTTCAACCAGCTCTAAGAGACAGGCTGCCCCAGTGTACAGAATATCCTCCGGTTTGAAACAGTGGAAAAGAGAGCCAAAACTGAGCCCATGGTCTCCATGAGCCCTTAGAAATAATTTAAGACAATTTATAAGAAGTTCTGGTGGTTTGAACTGTCTCCTGCCCCCATGTCTGCTTTCACATCCAGCATTGAAAGGACCCTCTTTAGGAACACTACCAGGGGCCTGCTACCCCCCAGCTATATGTGAAGGCAGTGGGAGTGTGTGTGTGTGTGTGTGTGTGTGCGCGCGCACACACACACGTGCTTCTTGTCTCTCTATGTGATGATTATCCAGCCTGGCAAAGGAGGTATAATAACAGGGTAGAAGGCACAGGTAATGGGGTCTTTCTGGCACAAGCAGTGAGTTCTCTGAATCCATCAGAATCCATTTGTAGGAAGAGCAATGGATAGGAATGTAGAGACACTAACCTTTAGTTTTCAGATACATTTGCTATATGTGGTAATTAGAGTTATTTTAAGAACTCCCTAAGTGTCAGCACTCCTTTTCCCTCTCTGTCAAAACTCTGCTAAATGACTATAATACACTTATTGGGAACAATTGACTCATTTCTCAAACAGAGAGTTGGATTCCACAACAGTGGTAGGAGTCTGTCCATGCTGTTCCATCTGCAGGGAGTTTGGACTTCAGTGCAAATTGCACAGAATCTGGAGTGGCTCCTACAGCCTTGCCTAGCTGTGGTTTAGTGATCCCAGCCATGTGTTGCTCAGCCATGAGGTCTCTGAGGGCAAGAAGCACACTTCTCCTGAGCATCCACTGCACCTTGTAGGTGTTCAATGCCTATGTGATAAGTAAATGATAGATTGTTAAGCATTATCAGTTCTGGTATGGAGATAGGACATAGAGGCAGAAAGTAAGGACCACTAAAGAATCAGAGCTTTGATCCTTGGAAGTGTTGGAAGAAATTGATAGCTGTTGCAATGTGCAGGGGAATAGCAATGTGAGCTGATTCTTAAAGAATACATAAGTTTAAAAAGTAAAGCTAGAGAGAACTAGAATACGAGCAAGCCCAGAACACAGTTAGAAAAGCTGCAGTTCAGGTTCAATCAGGTGATGAGTCAAGTCATGTATCCATCCCCCACACTCCTCATGAAGACCCACACTGGCTTGCTGTCAATTCCTCAAATCTGGGTGTCCTGGATTAAGCTCCAAAGACAAACTTTCCCACAACACATCAGTTATTTGTTAATAAAAAAGCTAGGTTGTAAAAGCAATTGCTGTAAATCAGACCCCATGCTGGGTCACTTTGGGTGAGTCATCTCATCTAATCTTCACAACCTTCCTTACGAGGTGGCTACCATGGACCCTACTGAGCAGATGAGGAAAATGAAATTCGAAGAAGGAAGTAAGACAACTGGCCCAAAGTCACAGATGTGGAAAGCATTGGAGCCAAAGCATAGCCCTGGTGTACTCCCAAGATGGGTGCATCACTACTTTCTTACCATGTATGCAGCAACAGGTACCCAGCCCAGGGGACACTGAAAAGGGATGAAGAAAAATATTACATGACAATAACTTCCTCATATATCAATAACCAAAGACGTTAAACCTCACAGACACATTTCCAGTGAACACATTGCTTTCCTTTCAGATGTGACTCCTGTGAGGCACTGGCTTCTTTCCGCTAGCTTCTACATGTCCTTTCACCCTTTCCATAGGAGTTTTTAAAAATAAGCTAAAATGCATAAAGAGAAAAAATGTAATAATAAAAATAAAAGTTTTATAGTAAGACTTTTACAATAAGAACTTCTTACCACTTCCAAATTATAAAATATTTCAAATATTGCTGGGAATCAGTCATGCCTTTAGAAGTTCCTTAGTGCTGAGTGTGAGGGGGACAGGTAAGAGAGGAGTAGTGAGGCATAGGGGACATATTCTTTAACTCGGAGTCACTTATACCTAAGTTCAAATCCTGATCCTGACACTTAGTAAGTGACACTGCAAAGTCAATGCATATCTCTGAGTCTCTGTTTCCTTACCTGTAAAATGGGAAAATCTAAGTCGAAGTACCTGAAGACTTGGTCCTCCCACCTCTTCCCAGCATTCCCCCTAGGTGATCACACCCTCATGGGTAGCACGTGGCACTGTGATCTCTCCCTGCTGCGTGAAATGCTCTCTTCACTCCGCTTCCAGGACTCCACTCTCTACCAACAATATCAATACTCACATTCAGTGTAAATTATCTAAGCACTTCAATTAAAGAGAGGATTGTTAGAATACATAGAAGAGCTAGATCCAAATATGAAAAACCTTCAAGAAACACATTTTACTTTAAGCATAAAGGAACAAGTCCATTAGAAGTAAAAGAATAAAAAAAAGAATTATGCTTACACTAATCAAGACAAATCAGCAATTGCTACAGCAATATCAGATAAAGTATATTTCAGGGGAGAGAACATTTCAGGCAGAGGGATAAAGAAAGTTGCTTCATAACAATAACAAATCCATTTATCTACAGTACATAAGAATCCTAAACATTCATACCTCTTATAAAAAAAGCTTCAAAATATATTAAAAACTGATAAAACTGCAAGAAGAAACAGACAAATACAATTAAAGTTGAATATTTTAGTACTTCACTCTCAATAACTGATAGAACAAGTAGAAAATATCAAGACACCAATGGTATAATTCTGAGAACTAGAAAAAAATATTCCAACAATTTATATAGAACCATAAAAGACCACTAATAGCCACAGCAGTCTTGAGAAAGAAGAACAAAGTTGGAGGAACACGCTACCTGGTATCAAACTATACCACAAGGCCATAGTAATCAAAATAGCATGATACTAACATGAAAACAGACATATAGATCAATGGAACAGAATAGAGAGCCCAGAAATCAACCCATGCCTTTATGGACAATTTATATTTGGCAAAGGAAATAAGAACATAGCATGGGGTAAAGACAGTCTATTCAGTAAATGGTGTTTGGAAAATTGAACAGATAATGTGCAAAAAAATGAAATTAAAACACCTTCTTAAACCATATACAAGAATAAATTCAAAATGGATTAAAGACTTAAATATTGTGCTCAAAATCACAAAAATCCCAGAAGAAAACATAGGCAATAAAATCTGACATTTATTGTAGCAATATATTTCCTGATCTGTCACTTCAGGCAAGGGAGACAAAAGAAAATATAAACAAATGGAACCACATTAAAATAAAAAGTTTTTTCACAGCAAAAGAAACCATCAACAAAATGAAAAACAACTGACTGAATGAGAGAACATATTCACCAATACATTTAATAAGGGATTAATATCCAAAATTTATAGAGAACTTATAAAACTCAACACCAAAAAATCCAATGAAAAAGCAGGCAAAGGATCTGAATAGATACTTTTCTAAAGAGGACATACAGATGGCCAAGACACATACCAAAAGATATTCGATGTTACTAATCATCAGAGAAATGTAAATTAAACCTACAATGAGATATCACCTCACACCTGTCAGAATGGCTATTGCTAATAAATCAACAAACAACCAGTGTTGGTGAGGATGTAGACAAAATGGAACCCTCATGCATTGTTGGTGGGAATACAGTTTGGTGTAAGCCACTGTGGAAAGCAGTATGGAGTTAGCTCAAAAAATTAAAAATGGAACTGCTTTTTGACCCAGTGATCCCACTTCTGGGAACATAGCCTAAGAATCTTGAAACATGCCAGACCAGGCGATGGCGCAATGGATGGATAGAATGTTGAACTGGGATGTGGAGGACCCAGGTTTGAAACCCCAAGGTTGTTGGCTTGAGTATGGGCTCATCTGGTTTGAGCAAGGCTCACCAGCTTGAGCTCAAGGTCACTGGCTTGAGGAAGGGGTTACTTGGTCTGCTGTAGAACCCCCTAGTCAAGGCACAGATGAGAAAGCAATCAATGAACAACTAAGGTGCCGCAGTGAAGAATTGATGTTTCTTATCTTTCTCCCTTTCTGTCTGTCTGTCCCTGTCTGTCTGTCCCTATCTGTCCCTCTCTCTGTCTCTATCTCTGTCCCTCCCCCCCAAAAAAAGAATACTGAAACACTAATTCAAAAGAATATATGCACCCCTATGTTCATTGCAGTGTTATTTACAATAGTCAAGATCTGGAAACAGCCCAAGTGCCCATCAGTAGATGAGTGGACTAAACAGTTGTGTTACGTTTACACAATGGAATATTCATAAAAAGAGAAAGTCATAAAGAAGGAAATCTCATCTGCTGCGATAGCATCAATGGATCTGGATTATATTATGCTAAGTGAAATGAGCCAGTCAGAGAAAGACAGGTACCATATGATTTCACTCATATATGGAAATACAATGAACAAAATGAACTAACAAGCAAAATAGAGACAAACTCATCCATAGAAAGCAGGCTGACTTTGTAAGGGGTGGGACTGAGCCTGGTGAGGAAGATGGACAGATAAAGGACAAAGTAAAGAAAAACTCATGGACGTGGACAATGATAGATACGTGAATTCCAAACTGCCCTCTTGATGTTCCGCTTATCTGTCAGACCTCACCCCTACTGGACTATCGTCCCTGAGACAGAGAAATTCCAAGAAGCTGACAAGCCACCCCAAGGAGGGGCTCTGGACATACCAGCACTTTTGATTCAACACCTACATGCTCAAAATTCTTCTTGACCCCATATAATTTGTCCCCCTAGCTAGTACTGGTGCTCTTCTCCCTGGAGAAGTGCCCGGCAGTGTTCCTTTCCTCCTTTCAATAAAGCCTGTTACTCTGGTCTTTCGGACTCCCATGGATTCCAACAGACAACAGTGTGGTGATTGTTAGCAGGAGGAAGGTAAAGGAGGGTATGGGAAGATAAATGGTGATAGATGAAAATTTTACTTGGAGTGGTAAACAATACAGTGTACAGAGATGTGTTGTAGAATTGGGCGCCTGAAACCTATATATTTATGTTAACTGGTGTCATGCCAATAAATTCTATTAAAAAAAAAAAGAACAAGTAAACAAAAAGTCATCAAGGATATAGAAGATGTAAACAACACTATCAACTAAATTGACCTAATTGACAAGAACAACGAGAGATTACATATCCTTTCAAATGTACATTGAACATTAATCAAAAATGACAACATACTGGACTTCAAATAAGTCTCATAAATTTAAAAGGATTCAAGTAATAAAAACTGTTCTCTAACTACAATGGAACTAAATTAAAAATCAGTAAGAATAAATCCCCAAATATCTGGGGACTAAATAACACTCTTCTAAAAAACCCATGGGTCAAAGAAGAAGTCAAAAGGTAATAGAGACAGGATTTTTAACTGAATAACAATGAAAACACCACATAGAGAAATGGGGGGAGGCCATTAAAACACTTAAAGGGAAGTATATAGCACACTTAAAAAATGAATGTCTTAACCCAATGATCTCAGCTTTCCCCCTAAGGAAGATACAAATATAGATGGCCAACTAAACACATGAAAAGATGCTGAGTATCATTCTTTATTAAGGAAATAAAAATTGCAATCATAATGAGGTACTATTACATACTGCTAAAAAGGCTAACACCTAAAACCCAGATCAAACCAAGTACTGAAGATGAGGGGGAGCAACTGGAAATTTCAGAGAACTAAAAGTGTCTTAAAAAGTTAAACATACATCTACCATATCATAAATTCCACATGCAAATATGTACCCCCAAAATGAAAGTATATATCCATATAAAAACTTGTACATGAATGTTCATAGCAGCCTTTTTTTTTAATCAACAATTCAGAACAACCTAATACTAATCAGTGGTCAATGGATACTCAAATTTTGGTGTATCCACATATTGAATACTACTCACCAATAGAAAGAAAAGTATTGCTATACATTGTAATATGCATGCTTTTCACAATAATTACCTGGAAGGAAATAGCCATAGCAAAATGGGTGGGGGGAGAAGAATACATACTGCATGATTCCATTTATGTAAAATTCTGAAAAATAAAAAGAATGTGTCCTAGGGGTCTCATAGGATGCTATCTGGGTCCTGCTTCAATAGTGGAAAGGAAAGTCATTGAGCTAAAGCCTGCCAGGCTTACATGCCTCTGCTGTGAGGAAACAGGGACACTGGAAGGTGGGCTTCCCCCTCGCTCCTCTAAGGGAGGGTTCAGTCTCCTCCAGCCCTGCTCCAGCCACCTATGACCTAACCTTGCCCAGAAAGCTGGGGTTTGCCACTGAAGGCTGAAGGTGCCCAGGGCCGTTGGCCCCATCTATGACACTGTGGACGAGCCTAGGGTATTTCTTCCAAGAAGCAGGTAAACTGATCTCATTCGCACAAGGGCCACTTAACTATGTTTTGCCTGAATAGTCAGGTTTTTTATTCTTCCATCAAAGATCTCTTTTGTGGGTGTTGATAGTCCTATTTTCTGCTGCTTTGCTTAATATATAGTGTTTCCTTTATCCCTCCTACCTCAATGCCCCACTCATATTTCAGGCTGGGACCTACTCCTAATTTAGAGCTCTCTTTCCTCCTTTTGCCAACTTGTATTATGAATTTACCTTTGCCACCCAGCTTAGTGTATCCCAAGGTTCTCTTTACCAGGCCACAGTCACAGAGCTCAAGGGAAAAGCAACCTGGTCTCAACTCTCCAGGCAGAGGAGAACAGAAGTTCCATATCCACGCATGCTGCAAATGGCTTTTTCCAGTCTACCTGAATCATTACCAGCTAGAAGCAGCAGTCATTGGGACTTGGACATGAACTGCGAAGTATAGAATGGTGACAACAATTCCAGTGCCATGCGGACTTTTCCTGTGGGGAACTTTCCTGGATTCCTGCTCCCTGTGACAGCTCCTAACAGACTGAACTGTGGTTGGGTTGCATTTTTCAGGGATTTGGCATGGTGATGGGGCCAACTTGGACTTGGGGAACATGTTAAGGACACTACTCTTTTAGGGATTCTTGCTGTATTGGCCAAGAGTTTGCTTAAAGGCTTTTAATCACTGTAAAAAAAAAAATAGAGGACTGGATGAAGAAGATGGGGCACATATACACCATGGTATACTATTCAGCTAGGAAAAATGATGACATCTGATCATTTGCAGCAGAATGGTGGAGTCTTGGTAGCATTGTGTGGGGTGAAATGGGTGAATCAGAAAAAAACAGGAACTGCAGGATTCCATACATTGGTGGGACATAGAAGCGAGACTAAGAGGCATGGACGGGAGTGTGGTGGTTACGGGGGTGGGGGGAGGGAAAGAGGGAGAGGGGGAGGGGAGGGGGAGGGGTACAGAGAGAACTGGATGGAGGGTGGCAGAGGACGATCTCTCTTCGGGTGATGGGTATGCAACAGAACTAAATGACAAGAAAACCTGGAAATGTTTTCTTTGAATGTATGTACCCTGATTTATTGAGGTCACCCCATTAAAATAAAAATTTATTAAAAAAAAAAAAGAATCTGTCCTGTCAGAAACAGATTGGTAGGAGAGTGTGGGAGGGTGGAGCAAGGGGATGGGATTACAAAGGGACACTGAGGCACATTGATGTCTTCAATGTTCACTGCCTTCACCATGGTTATGGTTTCATGGGCACACGTATGTGTCAAACATAAACTGTGCACTTGAATATGTGCATTTATTGTATGTGAATTAAACTTAAATAAAGCTGTTAATTTAAAAAATAAAATATAGATAAAGAATGAGATGCTAATAAAAGAGTAACTGTCATGCCTGACCAGGTGGATAGAGCATTGGACTGGAATGCTAAGGACCCAGGCTCAAAACCCCAAGGTTGCCAGCTTGAGCGCGGGGTCATAGATATGACTCCAGGGTCGCTGGCTTGAGTCCAAGGTTGCTGGCTTGAGCAAGGGGTCACTTGTTCTGCTGGAGCCCCTTAGTCAAGGCACATATGAGAAAGCAATCCATGAACAACTAAGGTGCCGCAACAAAGAATTGATGCTTCTCATCTCTCTTCCTTCTAGCCTGTCTTTCTCTCTCTCTCTCTCTCTGAAAAAAAAAAAATGCCTGTCTACATCTAATGTCTGATACATGGCATGCCCTAGTCTTTGTTTTGAGTCTCTGCTGGGGCTGCAGATGTGGGTCAGACATGACTCCTCTCCTCATGGACTGCTCAGTGTGGCTGGAGAGAGAAACAAGTAACTAGATTAGAAAAAAAGTAATTGTTTTTAAGTGTTACTAAATTAAATTTGCAGATGGTAAATGAACAGGGACTTAATATCCAAACAGAATTGTATTCTTAAAATGAAAGCAAAACAGAATTAAATCTTTTCCCTTCCTCTCTTTTTCTGTAACCCAAGTAGAGATTTCTTAAAGCTATTTGATTCAGCATTCTTCTTGTGGCCTCCTATTGTTCACAGAGGGCTCTAAGTCAGCTCATGAACAGGTTCCCAGGTCTCATGAAGAAATCCAAACTCTATGCTGTGAGTCCTGATGTTCCACCACCTGCCAACCACATACTCCAGCACACAGGTGAGCGAGTGACAAGAAACAGGCACAGGAGTGTGTGGGAAATACAGTCTTTGTGGCCAACAGTGTGCACAGCTTCTCCCTTTGAAAGCATGGTATACAGGAGAGACTGAAGATGCCTGCAGGAAATACCTGTCTCTTGCTGTTTAAGTTACCCACCCACTTTGATCATAGAGTCCTTCTGCTACAAAACACCTGTGAATGAGCAGAACATGTGTTTCTACCAGCACAATGTGGAGACTGCCAGAGGAAGCCTGGCCAGTGCTTCCTCTGCCCTCCTTCCTGGCTACTCTGCTACCTCTCTGGGGGAAAAAAAGTGCCTGTCTACATCTAATGTCTGATACATGGCAAGCCCTAGTCTTTGGAAGACCCAGTGCCTCTTCCTCCACATGTAGGCGATTAGGAAAGCAGTGTCAAAGTGAGGGAGCAACAAGCAGACACTGGAGTGGGAAGCTTAACCCAGCACCTCCTCTGTGCTGAGCCCCTCATGCTGGGGACTCTCAGGATCGGATCAAAAGGAGGCCCAGCACTCACTTACAGGCTGTTTGTGAAGTCAGGCACATGCAGGTCCCCAACGCATCAGAGTTGGGACAAGGAGAGGGAATAACGCAGAAAGTACAGGAAACCCCTAGGCAGAGGTGATGTGTAACAGACCCTTACAGGAAAGGTAAGTCCTGACAATCAAAGATCCAAGAAGGGTATACCAGGCATAAAAGGAAATCCTGGCAAAGGCCCAGAGCCAGGAGAGGAAAACTATAGAAAACAGCCAGTCACCCATCATGTGCAGGGATGAGCCCTGAGTTAGTGATCAGAAGGCTGAGACGTGGATAAACGCACAGGTGTGGTCAGGGTCATCCTGCATTGAGGCATAAGGTGGCTTTTCTCCACTGGCTAGGGAGGCAACCAGAAGGATGAGACACCGACCCTCAACTGGAGCACAGAGTGAGAACACAGTGAGATGTAGAATGATGGATTCAGACAGAAATGCCCTGAACTGGAGGCCATCCTAAGACTTCCAAGCAGCTGAGTCAAGAAGGCATCTGGATTTCTAGGTCTCAAGCTCAGAGGCAGGGTCTCACTTCCTCATCAACGTATGCTGAAAATGAGGCAGGGGTGCTCAGGGCCTGCCAGCCGTGCTTCCTCATCCTTATAACCCACCTCTGACTGGGCCCCTGTTGACCCACAGATCAGAGTTCAGAGTTTCTGCTGAGAAAACCTAGGTACAGGGGTTGTGCATCACTCATTAAGCATTTTAAACCATTTCCATCGAAGTGTACATTGGTTCCAAGTTTGAAGAAGTAGACTAGCAATGCAAGCTGTCCAGACACAGAGCACTTCAAGTCTGCATCGTGGTTAGTTCTGAAAGAAGCTGAAATTTATAAATCTATTCCATAAAATAGCGGTTCTCAACCTGTGGGTCACGACCCCTGTGTTTTGCTCGTTCGACCCCCGCCGGGGTCGCAACCCACAGGTTGAGAACCACTGCCATAAAAGAATTTCCTCCAGAAAGTTCCCAGAGGCCAGAGTATGAGAAGCATGTCTCTTGCCTAGACACAGAGACGCACAGAAGGCCATTCCCCTCTGTTTCCAGGTTCTACCTGTGAATCAATGGGCCAGAGGGAGGACTGGCTCACTTGGGATCTGCTGAAGGCCACCCGTATGGAGAGGCAGCACTCCAACCCAGTTGATGAGGAGGTTCCTGAAGCCCCCTAGCTCATCTAAAGTCAAATCTGACTGGTCCTGAACTGGCAGCTTCTGTATAATGGCCGGCCCAGAGTAGTCCTCACTGTTTCTGAGACTCTGGTCTTAATTACTGTCTTTGTCTTCTCTAGGAAGCCAACTGGGAAGTGCTCATCAAAGCAACTTGTTCTGCCCTGTGTACATCAACCTGACTTCAAGCAAACCTTTTTAAAAATCTATGCTTTGCACAGGGCCATTGGGGATTCAGTGATGGGCTGGATTCTGCCCACCTTGCTTCTCATAAGTTCTTTTGAACCTCCCCCCATACTGCCCACCAAGCTAAGATGTAACATTATCAATGAAAATATATTTTATATCCAAAAGCACATGTTTGCCAGTGTCCTGAAGTGGAGTCCAGAGACCTGTAGAAACTATCGGTAAGGCTCACACACTCACACTCACCAGCCTTTCAACCCAATTACACCTTCTTCAAACAAAGCAGGCCTGTTATGCACAACACCAATATTCACTAGGGGGGGGGAGACATACTAAGAAAGCTACTGCATAAAGAAAGCAAACAAAAATATATGCCCTTAAGTGTTCATCTTGAATCCAGGAAAATGCATAAAGCAAGTTAAATACAGAGGGAGAAATGGGAGGAGTCTGCAAAGACTCAGGTAGCCTCTTATATATTTTTTCATCATGTATTATTTTTATTTAATTAATTGTGTTTACATAGATTCTAGGGCAGGGGTCGGGAACCTTTTTGGCTGAGAGAGCCATGAACGCCACATATTTTAAAATGTAATTCCATGAGAGCCATACAATGTTTAACACTAAATACAATTAAATGTGTGCATATTATGTAAGACCAACACTTTTAAAGTACAATAAGTTTCTCAATTTTTTAAATAACATTGTTAGGCTGTTGCTAACCAATGATGAATAAAGTACTTCTTACCATTAATGCGACTTCTGGTGCTGCATGGTTTTGCTGATGGCTTTGTAGTCTGGTTGATACGTGGTGACGTTAAGCTTCATGCAGGTGTTGAGACTTGCATCCGTTAAACATGATGGTAGGTTGGTCTTAACGTTCTTTAGATGTGAGAAAGACTGCTCACATGCATACGTAGAGCCAAACATTGTCAGTACAGCAATATTCACAGGCTGCATTGTGTGTTATGTGACGGGAAGCGCATTTGTTCCAAGTTTTGACAATCAGCTGGTCTGCAGGTTGAAGTTTTTTCATTTCTCCCCACTTGTGTTTGCTCGCCAACTCTGCTTGCTGTCGTGCAAGTCTTTCCAAATCTTCATTCAGTGACTTGAGCTTATTCACCCACATGTCTGAGGCCTTCAGGTCAGCACCGTGTAGCTCAAAATATCTGATGGAGACACTGGGGATGTAACTCAGGTCAGCACTGTCCACTGCACACTCGTATGGATGGGTGATGAATTTAAAAAATGAGTGCACTCACGAAATTCTCCAGAGCAAGCCTTGAATGACTGCAGGAGATTAGATGTGAAGCCCACTAGCTGCTGGAGATCAAGATGTTGAGCAGGGTCACTTGCTGTGCATGCATCTTTAAACTTTCCCAGTTTTTCAAAGTGTAGTAAACGACCTGTTTCAATGTCAGTGATGAAGAGTTCCAGCTTGTTTTCAAATGCAAGCACTGCTTGTTGAAGGGATAAGACTGTATTTCCAATGCCTTGCATTTTCACACTGAGCTGGTTCAGATGTTCAGTCATGTCCATGAGATAGTAGAACTTCAGGAGCCACTCAGTATTACCTAACTCAGGAGGATGCTCAATGTTTTTCATTTCAAGAAAAGTCCGGATTTCGCTCAGACAAGCCGTGAAATGGCTGAGCACCTTCCCTCTTGACAACCAACACACACTGCAGAAGCAGACCAGGATAATTATTCCCAACTTCATCCAGCAGTGTTTTAAACTGGCAATCATTTAAAGGTTGGGCAACAATAAACTTGACCACCCAAATGACCAGCAACATCACCTCACCAAGCTGCTCACCACACATCTGAGCACAAAGCGCCTCCTGATGTAGGATGCAGTGAAAACTTAGGATGGGTCTTTTTTTATGTTCATGAAGAAGCACTACGAATCCTGTTTTTCCCCACCATGCACGGGGCACCATCAGTACACACCAAAATAAGTTTATCCATCTGTAGATTTTTTTCTTTAGTGAACTCAGTGAAAGACTTGAATAAATCCTCCCCTCTTGTTGTCTCTTTCATAGGTAAAACAGCAAGACTTTCTTCATGTAGTGTGTCACCGACAGCACACCTTGCAATCATGCTGAACTGGGATAAATGGCTTACGTCTGTTGACTCATCCAAAGCAAGAGAAAAGAATGGTGTTGCATTTATGTCCTTCACTTGTGTTGCCTCAATTTGATTTGCCATCATGATGGTACGATCGTGAACAGTTCTTGCCAACAGAGGCATGTTTATATTTGTTTGATTATCTTGTCTTTATCTGAAAAGTCATCAAAAAGTTCATTGGCAACATCAAGCATGAATGTTTTGGCATACTCCCCATCTGTGAATGGCTTTCCATTTCTCACAATTGCTAAAGCACCAGCAAAGCTAGCCAAATTCCAGTCACTTGTTAGGTCCAAACACAGAGTTGCTGCTGACTAGCTTGCACTCTGCACAGTAGCTCTTGACATGCTTTCTTCCTGCTATCCCCTGCTGGATATTTCGATGCAAATGTAGTATGGCGTGTGTCAAAGTGCCACTTTATATTTGACTGTTTCATCGATGCAATTTTATCATTGCATATTAGACACACTGCAGAACCTGCTCTCTCCACAAAGGCGAATTCCTGTCCATTCCTGCTGAAAAGTATGATACTCCTCATGTTTTTTTCTTTTAGCCATCTTCTTTATCATAAGGGTTTCTTTCCTCATCATAAGGGTTTCTGCAATTAGCTAGCTGACTACTTGATTAAAAGGAGGGAAGTTTACTTCCTGACCTCACAACAACCCGTGTACCTTACGAATTATCCAATAAAAATTTGGTGTTGTCCCGGATGACAGCTGTGATTGGCTCTAGCCACACGCAACTATGAATGTGAGTGGTAGGAAATGAATGGATTGTAATACATGAGAATGTTTTATATCTTTAACGTTATTTTTTTATTAAAGATCTGTCTGTGAGCCAGATGCAGCTATCAAAAGAGCCACATCTGGCTCACGAGCCATAGGTTCCCAATCTCTGTTCTAGGGTCATCCCAAATGCATACTCCAATCCCCCATATTCTCCTCAACAGCTCCCTTACCCTCCTCCCTATAGTGCCCTCCCCCCTTCCCTTCAGGTTTATCCCATCCTATCATCCCCTTTCCCTCTGTCCTCTTTTCCTATGGAGATTCCTCAAAATATTAAAAATGGATCTGCCTTTTGACCCAGCCATCCCATTTTTAGAAATATATCCCAAGAACACCATATCACTGACTGAAGAAAATAAATGCACCCCCATGTTTATGGCAGCATTGTTCACAATAGTGAAGATCTGGAAACAACCCAAGTGTCCATCAGTGGACGAATGGATTAAAAAGCTATGGTACATATATACAATGGAATACTATGGGGCCATGAAAAAAAAAAGAAAATATTACCTTTTGTGACAACATGGATGGACCTGGAAACTATTATGTTGAGTGAAATAAGCCAGGCAGAGAAAGAAAAATGGCATATGACCTCACTCATTTGAGGAATCCAAGGAACAATGAGAACTGAAGAACAGAATTGAGACAGAGGAGGAATCAGGCACCCTCTTAAAGGGACAATGCACAAATCCCATTCTCAGCCACTTACTCTGGGCTCCAGCAGAGGGAAGGCTGAGTGGACTAGAGTTACATGAGAGTTGTCTGCAGTTTGTGGCTCTGGAAAGAGACACAGGGGGACAGCTACCAAAATCCCTGTGCAGAGTCACTCTCCCATACCGCAGTCACCAGCATTCTAGGGCAGAGCACTCCCCTCTGTGCGATAACAGCCTGGTGGAAAGAACTCTGGCCCATGCTGAAGATACTAGGTCCTGATGAGGAGTCAGCCACCTTGGCCAGGGAGTAGAGGTCTGCACCGATGCAGAGGTGACAGTGCCTCAGTTGTCTGGCTTTGAGGAAGGAGTCATTCCTCCCACTTTCCCGAGAATCTGACTGGAGCTTCTCCTCACAGGACACTCAGTAGAACCACCTTCCTGGCTGCCATAATACCCACACTCCAGGCTCTAAAGCCCAACCCACTGGATCAAATGAGCAATTTGGCAGACAGGTAGAAAAAATACCCAATCAGAGCAGCAAAAAGAAAAAATAACTAAAAATAATAAAAAGAGTTTAAAGGGCCTTTGGGATAACATGAAGAACAACAACATCCATATAATGGAGGTGCCAGAAGAAAAAGAGAGAGAGCAAGGGATCAAGAACCTATTTGAAGAAATAATGACCAAAATATTCCTTAACCAGGTGAAGAAAAAAGATACTCAAGTCCAGGAAGCACAGAAGGTCCCAAACGAATGAACCCAAAAGAAGCCACATCAAGACACATCATAATTAAAATGGCAAAGGCTAAAGACAAAGAGACAATCTTAAAAGCAGCAAAAGAAAGACAGTTAGTTACCTAAAGGGAGCTCCCATCAGACTGTCAACTGATTTCTCAACAGAAACATTGCAGGCTAGAAGGGATTTGCATGAATTCTCCAAAGTGATAAAAACCAAGGACCTACAACCAAGACTACTTACCCAGCAAGGCTATCATTTAAAATTAAAGGAGAAATAAAGATCTTCCCCCAGACAAAAAAAAAAAAAAAAACTAAAGGAGTTTTTAACACCAAACCAGTATTATAAGAAATGGTAAAGAGCCTGCTATAAAAATAAATACAGGGAAAAAAAGACAAAGGAACACAGTTAAAAGAAAAAAAAACCGGCAATAAATATATATCTATCAAAGATTACTTTAAATGAAAATAGCTTAAATGCTCCAATCAAAAGACCCATCCATATGCTGTCTATAAGAAACCCACCTCAGAACATGAGATACACACAAACTAGAAGGGAAGGAAAAAGATATTTCATGCAAATGGAATTTTAAAAACCTGAGTAGCAATACTTATATTTGACAAAATAGACTCTAAAACAAAGTCTATAGTTAGAGACAAAAAAGGACACTACATAATGATAAAGAGACAATCCAGTAACAGGAGATAATCTTTGTAAACGTTTACTCACCCAATGTAGGAGCATCTAAATATGTAAAGCAAATCTTGATGGACATAAAAGGTGATATTGACAGCAATACAATCATAATAGGGAATTTTAACACCCCATCAACATCAATAGCTAGATCCTCCAGACAGAAAATGCATAAGGAAATAGAGGCCTTAAATGACAGATTAAATCAGCTGGATTTAATTGATCTCTTCAGAGCATTTCACCCCAAAAAAGGAGAACACACATCATTTTTAAGTGCACATGAAACATTTTCTAGGATAGACCACATGTAAGGACACAAAACAAATGTCAATAAATTTAAGAAAATTGCAATCATATCAACCTCTTCTCTGATCATAATGGCATGAAATGAAAAATTAATCACAAGAAAAAACCCAAGAAGCACAAAAAGACATTGAGGCTAAACAACATGTTACTAAACAATGAATGGGTTAACAATGAGATCAAGGAAAAAATAAAAAATTTCCTTTAAACAAGTGAAAATGAGAACTAACAATGCAAAATTTATGGGACAAAGCAAAAGCAGTAAGAGGAAAATTTCCAGCACTAAAGGCCTTCCTCATGAAACAAGCAAAGTTTCAAATGAATATCCTAAACTTACATTTAAAGTAAGTTGAAAAAGAACAACAAACAACAGACAAAGCACAAGGTAAATAGAAGAAAGGAAATAATAAAGATCAAAGCATAAATAAATAAAATATAGACAAAAAATACAAAAAATCAATGAAATCAAGAGCTGGTTCTTTGAAAAAATAAACAAGATCAACATATCTATAACTAGACTCATCAAGAAAAAAGAGAAAATCTAAATATATAACATCAGATATGAAAGAGAAGTAACCACAGATAACAAAGGAATCCAAAGATTGTTAGAAAATGTTACGAACAAATATATGCCAAAAATTTGAACAATCTGAATGAAATCAATAAATCCCTAGAAACATACATTGTTCTAAAACTGAATCATGAAAAATCAGAGACTCTGAACAGACAGATTACAGTCAGTGAAATTGAAGCAGGTAATTAAAAAACTCCCAAGAAACAAAAGTACTAGACCAGATGGCTTCACAGGTGAATTTTACCAAGCAATCAAAGAATTAACACCTATCCTTCTCAAACTATTTCAAAAAATTCAAGAAGCAGGAAAGCTCTCAAGCTCATTTTATGAGGCCAGCATTATACCACTTCCAAAACCAGATTAAGACACTACAAGAAGAAAACTATAGTTCAATATCCCTGATAAACATAAATGCTAAAATCCTGAACTAAATATTTAGCAAACTGGATCTAGCAATACATTAAGAAGGTCATATACTATGATTAAGTGGAATTTATTCTGGGGATGTAAGGTTGGTACAACAAATGTAAATTAATAAATGTGATATACTATATAAACAAAATGTAGAATAAAAATCACATGATCATATCAATAGATGCAGAAAAAGCATTTGATAAAATTCAGCACCCATTTATGTTAAAAACTCTCAGCAAAATGTGAGTTGGGGGTACATACCTGCATGTAATAAGGGAGGCCATATATGACAAATCTACAGCCAACATCATACTCAATGGGCAAAAATTACAAGTATTTCCTTTAAGATCAGGAACAAGGCAGAGATGTCCAATATCACCACTCTTTTTTTTTAATTAAATTTAATGCAGTGACATTGATAAATCAGGGTACATATGTGGAGAGAAAACATCTCCAGATTATTTTGACATTTGATTGTGCTGTATTCCCCTGCCCCAAAGTCAAATTGTCTTCTGTCACCTTCTATCTGGTTTTCTTTGTGCCCCTCCCCTCCCCCACCCCCTCTCTCCTTCCTTGCCCCATCCCCTCTCCCCCCACCCACCCAACCCCATTGCCATCACATTCTTGTTCATGTCTCTGAGTCTCATTTTTATGTCACATCTATGTATGAATTCATATAACTAGTTCTTAGTTTTTTCTGATTTACTTATTTCACTCCGTATAATTTTAACAAGGCCATTCCATGTTATTGTAAATGATCCTATGTCATCATTTCTTATGGCTGAGTAGTATTCCATAGTATATATGTACCAAAGCTTTTTAATCCACTCGTCCTATGATGGACACTTGGGCTGTTTCCAGATCTTCACTATTGTGAACAATGCTGCCACAAACATGGGGGTGCATTTCTCCTTTTAGAGCCGTTCTATGGTGTTCTTGGGGTATATTCCTAAAAGTGGGATAGCTGGGTCAAAGACAGTTCGGTTTTCAGTCTTTTGAGGAATCTCCATACTGTTTTCCACAGTGGCTGCACTAGTCTGCATTCCCACCAGCAGTGCAGGAGGGTTCCCTTTTCTCCATATCCTCGCCAGTACTTATTCTGTGTTGTTTTGTTGATGAGCGCCATTCTGGTTGGTGTGAGGTGATATCTCATTGTGGTTTTAATTTGCATTTCTCTAATGATTAGTGATGTTGACCATTTTTTCATATGCTTATTGGCCATCTGTATGTCCTCTTTGAAGAAGTGTCTATTCATTTCTTTTTCCCATTTTTGGATTGGATTGTTTGTCTTCCTGGTGTTGAGCTTTACAAGTTCTTTATAAATTTTGGTTATTAACCCCTTATCAGACATATTGTCAAATATATTCTCCCATTGTGTAGTTTGTCTTTTTATTCTGTTCTTGTTGTCTTTAGCTGTGCAAACTTTTTAGTTTGATATAGTCCCATTTGTTTATCCTATCTTTTATTTCACTTCCTCGTGGAGATAAATCAGCAAATATATTGCTCCGAGAGATGTCCGAGAGCTTACTGCCTATGTTTTCTTCTAAGATGCTTATGGTTTCACGCCCTACATTTAAGTCTTTTATCCATTTTGAGTTTATTTTCGTGAGTGGTGTAAGCTGGTGATCTAGTTTCATTTCTTTGCAGGTAGCTGTCCAATTTTCCCAACACCATTTGTTAAAGAGGCTGTCTTTACTCCATTGTATTTCCATACCTCCTTTGTCAAATATCAGTTGTCCATAGAACTGTGGGTTTATTTCTGGGTTCTCTGTTCTGTTCCATTGATCTATATGCCTGTTCTTATGCCAGTACCAGGTTGTTTTGAGTACAATGGCCTTGTAGTATAACTTGATATCAGGAAGTGTGATACCTCCCACTTTATTCTTCTTTTTTAAGATTGCTGAGGCTATTCATGTGCTCTTTTGGTTCCATATAAATTTTTGAAAAATGTGATCTATATCTTTGAAGTATGTCATTGGTATTTTAATTGGTATTGCATTGAATTTATAGATTGCTTTGGCTAATATAGACATTTTAATGATGTTTATTCTTCCTAACCATGAGCACGGTATATGCTTCCACTTGTTTGTATCTTCCTTGATTCCTTTTATCAATGCTTTGTACTTTTCCCAGTACAAGTCTTTAGTTTCCTTGGTTAAGTTTACTCCTAGGTACTTTATTTTTTTGGTTGTAATAGTGAAGGGGATTGTTTCCTTAATTTCTCTTTCTGAATGTTCATTGTTGGTGTATAAAAATGCCTCTGATTTCTGACTATTGATTTTATATCCTGCCACTTTGCTGAATTCATTTATCAGGTCCAGTAGTTTTTTGACTGAGATTTTAGGGTTTTCTATATACAATATCATATCATCTGCAAATAATGATAGTTTTACTTCTTCTTTTCCAACTTTAATGCCTTTTATTTCTTCTTCTTGTCTGACTGCTGTGGCTAGTACTTCCAGGACCATGTTAAATTAGAGTGGTGAAAGGGGGCACCCCTGCCTTGTTCCTGATCTTAAGGGTATTGCTTGTAATTTTTGACCATTGAGTATGATGTTGGCTGCGGGTTTGTCATAGATGGCTTTTATCATGTTGATGTATGTTTCCTGTATTCCCACTTTGCTGAGAGTTTTGATCATGAATGGGTGCTGGATTTTATCAAATGCTTTTTCTGCATCTATTGAAATTATCATGTGGTTTTTCTCCTTCTTTTTGTTTATGTGATAAATCACATTGATTGATTTACGAATATTGTACCAGCCTTGCCTCCCAAGAATAAATCCCACTTGATCATGGTGTGTGATTTTTACCATATATTGTTGGATCCGGTTTGCTAATATCTTGTTGAGGATTTTAGCATCTATAATCATCGGAGATATCTGTCTATAATTTTCTTTCTTTTGTTGTCTTTGCCTGGTTTTGGAATCAGAATTATGCTCGCCTCATAAAAGGAGCTTCGAAGTATTCCTTCCGCTTGAATTTTTTGAAATAGTTTGAGAAGGATAGGAGTTAGTTCTTCTTTGAATATTTGGTAGAATTCAGTTGTGAAGCCTTCAGGCCCCGGACTTTTCTTTGTTGGGAGTTTTTTGATAACTGTTTTGATCTCATTTGGTGTAATCGGTCTGTTTAGGTTTTCTGATTCTTCCAGATTAATTTTTGGAAGATTGTATGTTTCAAGGAATTTGTCCATTTCATCTAGGTTGTCTAGTTTTTTGGCATACAGTTCTTCATAGTATTTTCTTACAATATTTTGTATTTCTGTTGTGTCAGTTGTTATTTTTCCACTTTCACTTCTAATTTTATTTATTTGAGTCCTCTCTCTCTTTTTCTTGGTGAGTCTAGTTAAAGGTTCATCAATCTTGTTTACCTTTTCAAATAACCAGCTCCTAGTTTCATTGATCCTTTGTATTGTTTCTTTAGCCTCTATGTCATTTATTTCTGCTCTGATCTTTATTATTTCCTTCCTTCTACTACATTTGGGCTTTACTTGCTGTTCTTTTTCTAGTTCTTTTAGGTGCAGGGTTAAGTTGTTTATTTGAGCTTTTTTTAGCTTCTTAAAGTGTGCCTGTAGTGCTATGAACTTTCCTCAGTACTGCTTTTGCTGTGTCCCATAAATTTTGAGTTGTTGTATGCTCATTGTCATTCGTTTTTAGGAATTTTTTTATTTCTTCTTTGATCTCATTCTTAATCCATTCATTATTTAACAACCTGCTATTTAGTTTCCATGTGTTTGAAATTTTTTGAGCTTTTCTGTTGTGGTTGATTTCTACTTTCATGCCATTGTGATCAGAGAAAGTGCTTGATATGATTTTAATCTTCTTAAATTTCTTGAGACCACTTTTGTGCCCTAACATGTGGTCTATCCTAGAGAATGTACCATGAGCACTTGAAAAGAATGTATATTCTGCTGCTTTAGGGTAAAAGGTTCTGAAGATATCTATTAAATCAAGTTGATCTAGTGTGTCCAATAAGTCTGCTGTTTCTTTGTTAATTTTCTTTCTTGAGGATCTATCTAGTGATGTTAGTGGGGTATTGAAATCCCCTACTATTATAGTATTGCTGTTGATCTCGCCCTTTAAATCCATCAAAGTCTGCTTTATATATTTGGGTGCTCCTATATTAGGTGCATAGATATTTATAATAGTTATATCTTCCTGTTGGATTACTCCCTTTATCATTATGTAGTGGCCTTCTTTATCTCTTACTATATCCTTTGTTTTAAAATCCAATTTGTCTGATATAAGTATTACTACCCCAGCTTTTTTTTCATTTCCATTTGCATGAAATGTTTTTTTCCATCCTTTTACTTTCAATCTTTGTGTATCTTTTGTTCTAAAGTGGTGTTCCCCAACGTGGGGCCCACGCCCCACAGCGGGGCAATTCGATAGTTAAGGGGGGCAATTTGAAAATGGACTCGACACAACTTTAACTCTTTCTCCCTGGGCCATTTAAATGCAATGCTAGATATCGCTGCCAAATTTAACAAAAAATGCAATTCTTAAATAATTGCAGTAAATAATTATTAAGTATAATTTCGTTTGACGAGACCAAAATATCAACTGGGTGATTGGTGTCGTCAAATAAACTTCCTCCTGGGTTCACCGCGGAGTGTGCCGTCTGCCGCGGGGAACCCCGGACATTTTAAAACTCGCTAAACAACACAGTTATTCTCACCTAATTGGCCTATCGCAACTTCTGTAGTGTTTCACATCATTCAGTTGGTGTTAATTTGAAATAAGTGTCAGTCAAAACTGTTGTAAAAGCTCGTTGATTTAATAAATATACATATATACATTGTATAGATATAATTGGTAAGTATTTGATTTTATTTTTATCAATATTAAACTCTTTATTAAGTACTTCTTGCATCGGGGCTAGAAAGCAATAATATTTTATAAATATTATTGGGACTATAATAGTGCATGCACGACAATTTTAATTTTAGAAGCATAACTTTCCAGAAAATTTTGTCAAGTGGAAAAAATATAGATACCTTTTGATTTGCGGTGGTAGTGTAGTAAATGTGTTATATACATTTAAATAAATATGAATTTTTAGTATACGTTTACTCTATGTCACATTGAATATATTTTAACACATATTTTAATATTAGTTTTTAATTGATCTTATTTTTATTATAGCCATTGTAAAATGAGTGGTGCAAGCAAGAAAAAAACTCGTCAATATTCGGAGGAATATTTAAAATTTGGGTTCATACCCGCTGTTCACGGTGAGCGGATTCCTTTTTGTCTTTTATGCCAGCAATGCTTGACCAACGAATCAATGAAACGAGTTTGTCTTGAGGCGCATTTGAAGGCGAAACATAGTGCTCATATTAATTCAGATTTGAGTTACTTTAAAACTTTAAAGAAAAATTTTGAAAAAAGAACAACATTAAAGTCTCTATTTACTGCTCATACCTCAACTAATAATCGTGTTCTTGAGGCTAGTTATCAAATTTCTTTATTCATCACTAAAACTGGAGAAAATCACACTATAGGAGAGAAATTAATAAAACCATCAGTATCAGCATTTCTTAAAACGGTTCTTGAAAAAGATAACAAAGATGTAAAAGCTATGCCACTCAGTAACAATTCTGTTAGCAGAAGAATAGATGAAATGAGTGAGGATATTGAAAAACAACTTATTGAAAAGCTGAAAACAAGAAAATTCTCCTTGCAAATGGATGAATCAACTTTGAGAGATAGTGAGGCAGTATTGATAACTTACATAAGATATATTGATAAAGGACATTTTGCTGAAGAAATGTTGTTCTGTAAAAGATAAGAAAGCACCAATACCTCCAAAGATATATATAATAAGCTAAAAAACTACTTAGATGTCAATGATATACCAATGAAAAATATAACATCTTGTGCTGCATATGGTGCTCCCAATATGATGGGCAAGAAAAATGGCTGCTTAAAATTGATGAAAGATGCAAATCCAGAAATGATTCTTATGCATTGTGTTATTCATAGGGAAAACTTGGTAGCTAAAAACATCTCATCTGTTCTGAATGAAGTATTACATACAGTAATAAAGTGTTTTAATGCTATTAAAGCTAGTGCCAAATGTGAGCGTCTTTTCAAGCTATTTTGTGAAGAACAAAATAAAGACCATGTGAGACTTTTACTTCATACTGAAGTAAGATGGCTATCTAAAGGAAACTGTTTGAAAAGATTTATGGAACTGTTTGATACTCTTAGTGATTTCTTAAGCGACAAACCTGAAATGAAGTATCTGTTAACAATAGATGGTAAAGCATTTGTGAGTTATTTAGCCGATATCTTTGAAAAACTAAATATATTAAATAAGCAACTTCAAGGAACAAATAAAACTCTTGTCGATGCAAAAGCAAAGATATTTGGTTTCATTACCAATATTGAGTTATGTCAGAAACATATTAACAACAAAAACTTTAAACAGTTTCATTGGCTCCAAAAATGTGAAGTAACTGATACCGCTTTACTTGTTATTGTCAATCATTTGAATATTCTATCGGCTGATTTAAAAGAAAGATTTTCTGATTTAAAACAAATTGATTTCCCAACATGGATGATGCAGCCAATGTTAGTGGATTTGTCTGATATGTCAAATATGCAGTATCAAGAAGAACTCGCAGAATTGCAAAATGATGAGTCAGTTAAAGCTTTATTTAATATCAAAGGAGCGATGGCATGGCTTTGTGAGGAAACAGAAATCAAATACCCAAATTCAATCAAATGTGCAAGAAAACTATTGCTACTGTTTCCATCTTCATTTTTAGCTGAATGTGGATTTAATGCTGTAAATAATTTGCTGGTAAAAAAAAGAAATCAGCTGGATATAACACAACGTGGAGACTTGAGACTAAAGCTAACCAAATTGGAACCTAATATAAAATCTCTGTGCAGCAAGCATCAAGCGCAAGGATCACACTAAATTAAAATAATAAATTAATATAGAAAAATCTGTATTAAAATTATTTGGAATTTAAATTTCTGTTTTTCATTATATGTTTTGAAATTTTACTTACTGTGTTTTGTTAATAATTTCATAGTGATTTCTTCCTAGAACCTATCATTTATGTTTATTAAGTGAACAAATCAATTTTTTAATGTTAAAAATTATGTATGTTTCATTAGGGGGGACATAAATATTTTAGAAAGGTTAAGGTGGGGCATGGCACAAAAAAGGTTGGGAAACACTGTTCTAAAGTGTGTCTCTTGTAGACAGCATGTGTATGGGTCCTGTTTTCTTATCCACACAGCTATCCTATGTCTTTTGATTGTATCATTTAATCCATTTATATTTAAGGTTATTATTGATATGTAGTTGTTTATTGCCATTTTATTTTTTAAAGCTGTATTCCTTTTTTGCTATATTCTTTTCCCACTTTGATCTGTTTATAACAGGCCCCTTAACATTTCCTGCAGCATTGGTTTAGTTGTAATGAATTCCTTGAGTTGTTTTTTGTCTGGAAAGCTTTTTATTTCTCCTTCGATTTTAAACGATAGCCTTGCTGGATAAAGTAGTCTTGGTTGTAGATTCTTGTTCTGCATTACTTTGAATATTTCTTGCCATTCCCTTCTGGCCTTAAGTGTTTCTGTTGAGAAGTCGGATGTCATCTTTATGGGGGCTCCTTTGTAGGTGATAGCTTGTTTTTCTCTTGCAGCTTTTAATATTTTCTGTTTATCGCTTAGCTTTGGTATTTTAATTATGATGTGTCTTGGTATAGGTTTCTTTGGGTTTCTCTTTAACAGAGTCCTCTGTGCTTCTTGAACTTGTGAAAGTTTCTCCTGCATTAATTTAGGGAAGTTTTCAGCTATGGTATGATTGAACAAAGTCTTTATCCTTTGTTCTTTTTCTTCTTCTTCAGGAACCCCTATGATGCAGATGTTATTTCTCTTCATGTTGTCACAGAGCTCTCTAAGAGTTTCCTCTGACTTTTTGAGTCTCTTTTCTTTTTACTTCTCTGCTTTTATGCCTTCATTCCAGTTGTCCTCCAACTCGCTGATTTGATCCTCAGCTCTATCTATCCTGTTTTTAATTCCTTCCATTGTGGTCTTTATTTCTGATATTGTATTTGTCATCTCTGACTGATTCATTTTTATACTTGCTATTTCTTTATTTAAGTGTTCATAATGACCATCCATTGTTGTTCGAAGATCCCTAAGCCTCCTTACAATCATTATTTTGAACTCCGCATCTGGAAGTTTGATTATTTCCATATCACTCAGTTCATCTCCTGAAGGTGTCTCTTGTGGTTTCATTTGGATTGCACTTTTTTGTCTTCTCATGAGGTCTGTGTTTGGGTGTTTTGCTTATAGAAGCTGGTTGAGTCTAGGCTTGGTGTTGTCTGCCTCCAGTTTTCAGTTGTATTATTTCTAGGTCTTCTTGGGTTGGTATTGGCTATTATTTGTAATCCAATTTCGGATTTGGGCAGCTTTGAAGTCTTGATTTGTTTGTTTTCTTAACAGGTGGTAGTCTTGTTTACTGATCTCAGCAGGGGGCTTCCTTGAAACTGTATCCAGGAAGGCGATGGGTATAACTTGAGACTCTGAAGGCCTCTTCCACCAACTAATCTCACTGGGGGCAGGGTGTTTTCTCAGCTTCAGTAGGGGGAGGTGTATCTCAGACCCCCATGGAGACCTGAGTTACTTCCTCTCCTCCTCACTTCTTGTTTTCAGCTGTGTCTTGTTGCACTGATTGGAGCTGGAGAGATATCTGGAGATCTCTGATCCAGAAGCAATTCAGTACTGTTTTGTGGGGAAAGATCAGTCCCTCCCCCAGCTATGGCCGCCTCCAGCATGAATGAGTCAGCTTTTTTTAGGTCATCTCCTGCATTCCTTAGCCCCTCACAGTCTGTCCCTCTCTCTTTCCTTTCCACTTGGGAGATAAGCTGGTCTTTTCAACATATCTCACTCCCTGGTCACCAGGCAAGTGGCTGTGAACCGTATTTTCTGCTCTTTTCCCTGGAGTGAGATACCCTCTGGGCTCTCAGCCTCAACCCCCCACTCCATTCCTGTAAGCAGAGGAGATTCAGGCACTCCCTACCAGGTTTGTTGTGGCTTCTTCTTTGCTCCTTGGTTTTTGAGAGCTGTTTTTGTAGTCCAGAGTTGGTTTTTCACACTGATTTTTCCTAAATTGATTTGTATTCCAGTTTGGTGGTGAGAGCTGGGTGTCTGTGCATCCGCCTACTCTGCTGCCATCTACAGGTCCTCATATCACCACTCTTATTCAATATAATACTGGAAGTCCTAGCCACAGTAATCATACAAGCAGAAATAAAAGAGACATCCAAATTGGAAAAGAAGAAGTAAAACTGTCATTATTTGCAGATGACATGATGCTGTACATAGAAAACCCTAAAGAAGCCACAAAAAATATACTAGAACTAATAGATTTATTCAATAAAGTAGAAGTATACAAAATAAATACCCAGAAATCAGTTGCATGTTACATTTTTATACACCAATAATGGACTATCAGAAAGGGAAACCAAGAAAACAACACCAGCCAGCCCTGGTCAGTTGGTTTAGTGGTAGAACATTAGCCCGGAGTGTGGATGTCCTGGGTTCAATTCCTGGTAAGGGCACACAGAAGAAGTGACCATTTGCTTCTCCACCTCTCACCCTCTTCCTTCTCTCTCTCTATCTCTCTTCTCCTTCCACAGCTATGGCTCAGCTGGAGCAAGTTGGCCCCAGGTGCTGAGAATGACTCCATGGCCTCACCTCAGGTGCTAAGTAGCTTGGTTGTTGAGCAATGGAGCAACAGCCCAGATGGGCATAGCATCACCCCATAGAGGGCTTGCCAGGTGGATCCTGGTCAGGGCACACGTGGAGTCTGTCTCTCTGCCTCCCTACTTCTCACTTAAGGAAAAAAAGAAATACCATTCACAATTGCTTTAAAAAATACCTAGGAATAAATTTAACCAAGGATGTAAAAGATATATACTCAGGAAATTATAAGATACTAAAGAAAAAAACTGAAGATACAAACAAGTGGAAGCATATACCATGTTCATGGATAAGAAGAATTAACATCATTAAAATGTCCATATCACCCAAAGAAATCTATAGATTTAATGTAATTTCCTATTAAAATAGCAATGGTGTAATTCACAGAACTAGAACAAATATTCCAAAAATTTATATGGAGCCACAAAAGACCCTGAATAGCCACAGCAATCTTGAGAAAGAAGAACAAAGATAGAGGAATCACACTACCTGATATCAAACTATACTACAAGGCCATAGTAATCAGAACAGCATGGTAC
Source organism: Saccopteryx bilineata (assembly GCF_036850765.1). Lineage (NCBI taxonomy): Eukaryota > Metazoa > Chordata > Mammalia > Chiroptera > Emballonuridae > Saccopteryx > Saccopteryx bilineata. Next base: position 89,283,235 of record NC_089498.1, read on the forward strand.
TGGTATAAAACAGCCAGATCAATGGAACAGAACAGAGAGTGCAGAAATCAACCCATACCTTTAAGGACAATTCATATTTTACAAAGGAGGCAAGAACACACAAAGGGGTAAGGACAGTCTATTCATAAAATGGTATTGGGAAAATTGAACAGATATGTGCAAAAAAAACAAAACTAGACCTCCTTCTTAAACCATACATAAGAATAAACTCAAAATAGATTAAAGACTTAAATATTAGATACTAAAGCATAAAAATCCTAGAAGAAAACACAGAGATGTGTTATAGAATTGGGCACCTGAAATCTATATAATTGTGTTAACTAGTGTCATCCTAATAAATTCAATTTAAGAAAAAAGAAATATAAGATCGCTTTTAAAAAAAATAAAAAAGAATGCCCATGAGCACCTCTGTCAGTGCATACTTGAGCCCTACTGACTGGCCTTACTGAGCCAGACCCTGACCACCAGTTAAGTATCTTTGCCAGGGCCATGTGCATGATGATGCCACTTAGTAAGAACTTTGGAGCCAGACAGTCTTCATACAGAATATCAAATGCACCATTTAATAGCTATATGACCTTGAACACATGATTCTACCTCTGAAGCCTCCCTTTTCCCATCTGTAAAGTGAGATAATAATAACTGCCATCAGGGCTGTTGATGAGGACTAAGGATGGGAACAGTTGTAAGGTGCCTGGCATCTCAAGGATGATCAAGCAATGGGAGCTGCTATCCCTTCACTCTTGCGAGGAAGAACTTCCCCCATAGAACCTCCCCATAGGAAGCCCAGAGAAAGAAAGGTCCCTTTCACAGGACAGCATCAGCCCAGGGTGTGATGGCTCAGGGTGCATGCTGATTGGGGTGGGGCACAGCCATTCTCTTAGGTGAGGCTGTTGCAGTTTGGCTCTGACAGGTGTGCCTATGCCTGACTCCATCCAGTGACATGAAGTCAATCCTGGGTTCCAGTGCCCTGGAAATGTCTGAAGTGAACCCCAGCCCTGAAGAGGGGATCAAGAGGGACAGGGACAGAGGGCCCTGGGGTGAGTCCGATGTAGTGAAGAGAAAAGGAAGCAGGTTAGAAACATAAGAATGCAGCACTTTTGAAGACTGGCAACAGAGAAACTCTGGCTCTCCGATTTGGAGGAGTCACCAACAAATGAAGCCAGTAGCACACATTTGCCTTCAGGGGCACCTGGAATGCATCCTTCCTCTGGAACAAAGAAAACTGGACTTTGAAGATCTGTAGAGAAGCTGGTAAAACCCAGAGGATCAAAACCTCGCCAGGACCGAGGAGGACTCACACAGGCTCTGAAGAACAGGGAGGTGGCAGTCATGTCGCTTCTCCCAAAGATGAGCATCGCCATCAGCAACTCAAGGCAAGTAAATGGTCACTGCACATGTCCCCAGCTGGCCCATGGGGACGTAGGCTAATAAGATGTGAGTTTATAGAGGAAAACCAAGAAAAGTGGGCCTCGCAAGCAATGATTGTTGGATATACCTGCGAAATCATTAAAATAAGCCACCCTAGACTATTTCAGCTATATGAACACTAAGCCAAAAAAGAAACACAAATCATAAACAAATACATTAACGGCATCATAAACTTTGCATCTTCTAGAATGTGGCCATTAGAAACCAATCAGTTAATTTGAAAGCAGCCAGGGCCACAGCCCTGATGAAAGTAGGCACCAGGAAACACCTAAAGTCAGCTTTCCAAAAAGCCTACAAGCATCATCACCAAGGCTGCCCTGGTCAGAGCTTCATGACTGAATTGTGAAAAGAGGGGATTCTTCAAGAAAGCTAGGACATGTGGTTCCAGCCACTCTTGGGCAATGCCTGCAGCATGGAGGAAGCCAGGGGTAATTAGTGAAGAGCTGATCTAGCCACCAGGAAACCGTGGTGCTGCCATTCCTTCCTGGGCCAAACCAGTAGACAAGCCAGTCAGTGGGAGAGATTTCCCATTCATTCCCTTTAAATAATTAAAAAGATCTCACCCCCACCAATGGCATGGGGAATGTGCACATGCATACACACTCACACACCTTTACACTCACATGTGCACATACACACACTCTCAGACACTCACATGAAACTTATGCATATACATGTATCCATACACACTCACACACATGCATTCCTACATGCATATATGCTCACACACATACTCTGATGTACATACACTCACACACAATCACATAATACCCCTTCGGCCTCCTGCACGAAATGCAGGCCCTGTTGTCTCCTCATCCTTTGCCCTACCACCTCTGCACCACACTTTCTAACCACTCTAATCTATAGCCCCTGACCTGATTGGCTGCCTTCTCTTTCTCCACACATCGAACACCTGATACAACTTCTCTTTGTCTTTAGTCTCCCTTGTGAACTCAAGACTAGGTTCTTTCCCTGCTGTCCACCTGCTCCAGGTGAACATCTTGGCAGGTCAAGTCTCTCTGACCTTCTGGCTTGGCACAGAGGAGCCCTGGTATTCACCCCAAGTCAGAACCAAATCTAAAAGGCTTTCCCATGGGGCAGAGGGCTCAGTGAAGGCCACAGCCCTCACCACTCTGAGCTCTTACCTCATTGACAAAGACCCAGTGACTGTCTTTGGAAGCCAGGTTGGTCTCCACGGCCTGCAGAGAGAAAAAGAAAACAAGCATAAACAGAAGCAAGCCAGAAGCTGGCAGACACATAGGATGATTGTTGAGACAGGGTTTGATAAACATTGTTCTTGGAGAATATTTCCTCACAAAGCATACTGTCCCCTGGGGCCAGCTCTGGCTGCCTTAGCTACAAGACAAGTCATCTGAACACACATCTGACTTCCAGCTGTTTACAGGGCTCGCCTGCAGCAGCCCCGAGAACAGTTACAAGTCCCAGTTCCTCCAGGCAGCGCAGAGCCCTGAGCCTGGGCACCCCTTTCCTCCCAGAGAGGCACTTAGGAGATGAGTGTCATCACTGCTCAAGGCAAGAGGATCAGAAACCTGGAAGAGCGGTTTATGGAGGCTTGTCCAACCAAGTTCAATGACACCCAAAAGACAGCAGCTCCCAGCAGAGGTTCTGCGCTGCCTTCTGTTCTATGGGACCCTTAAAACCGGCTCTTCCCATCCTGTGCAGTCACGCCAGCCCGATCGCTCCCTCTCATAGTGCTTTGCTCTGTTTCCTTATAACACTGGCCATTTCTGTGCTTAAACAATTATCAGTTTATTCCCTCTTTTTTTGTTGTTATTAAATAAAGCACATTATTTTTAAGGTTTTTTTAATTGATTGATTTTTGGAGAAAAGAGAGAGAGAAGGAGAGGAGAAGCAGGAAACATCAACTCATAGTAGCTGCTTCCCGTATGTGCCTTGACGAGAAAGCCCAGGGTTTTGAATTGGCAACCTCAGCATTCCAGGTGGAAGCTTTATCCACTGCGCTGTCACAAGCCAGGCTATTTATTTCTTATTATCCATCTCCTTTCCTGTAGGGGTCTCCATGAGGTCAGGGGCCACATCTGTTTTGGTCACAGTTACGTCCTAGGAACTTACACCAGAACCAGCACACAGCGGATGATAGCAGGTGTTCAGTAAATGTTGCTGACCATGTGAATGACGTGTCGGAGGGCAACGCAGAGAGGGCCCAGTTACTCATATTGTTTCTCAGGTATTTCACGAGTGCTTTTTAGAAACAAGTGGAGAGAACTGAGAGTTTTCAAGTATGTTCTTGGGTTAAAATGCTCACATTTTGCATGTCCCAAGTACTTGCATAGTGCCAAACACTGTGCCAGGCCTTCTACGAGCCTGGTAGAGAGCTATCAAGCTGTAATCCCCTCTTATTTTTACTTTCTTATATTTTTATAATGTAATTATTACTCTTTTCATTAGAAGAAAAATAAGAATGTTCAATATCATCCCATAACCCTGCCTCATTTGTTAAAAAATGTGCCAAAGTAGTAAATATGCCCCCATTATCCCTCAAAATTCACCTTCTAGAGAACATTTGAGGTATTCCCATCCAGAAGTGTTTCATAACATCTGCAAGTACATAGCTAAATACACACATCAGACAGATTTCTTTTATTAGTATAAGATCATGAAATATACATCAGGATAAAACTGTCATTTTTTGTGACAGAGACAGAGAGAGGGACAGATAGAGACAGACAGATAGGAAGGGAGGGAGATGAGAAGCATTAGCTCTTCATTGTGACACTTTAGTTGTTCATTGATTGCTTTTTCATATGTGACTTGACCAGAGGGCTACAGGAGAGTGAGTGACCCCTTGCTCGAGCCAATGACCTTGGTCTCAAGCTGGTGAGCTGTGCTTAAACCAGATGAGCCCGCGCTCAAGCTGGCGACCTCGGGGCTTCAAACTGGGTCCTCCGCATCCTAGTCTGATGCTCTATCCACAGCACCGTCGCCTGGTCAAGCAAAATTGTCATTTTTTGATGTATTGATGTATTAAGAATAGCTTTCCTCATCAGTACATAGAAATCTGACTCATTCTCCTTAACAGATGAGAAACAGAGGGCTAAGGGCTAGTCTCCCCAGGCACACAGCCACATGTGAGACTCAGGTCATAGCACTGTTATTACACAGGGTATTTTAGAATGTCACTTACATAAGCAAGGGACAAGCTTGCAGGCCAATACACAAGCACATGGAAACAGGGTCTGAGAGTGCCAAGGCCAGCTCCAGCACCCCTCATCTCTACAGATAGCTCAGAACACTGCACTGACCACCAAGGGTTGGCACAGGGGCATTTCCTGGGCTATGACAGGGGGAAGAATACAGATGCCTTCTCCAGCCTCTGAATAAGAGGACGCCAGCCCCCTGTGAAGACAAGTGTAGACAGGAGTGTGAACTGGCCTGGGTACCCCATGGGGCAATGTCCCGAAGACACCTTTTGCCCATTTTATAAACTCGGTAAGCCAGTCCTTCTCCACAGAAACCAAGAAGACTTCACATGCTTAGAAGGGGTGGAGAGGAGAAAGGACCTCAGGATGGAGTCACTGCCACCCAGCCCAGAGCCTCTCTCTTCTCAATACGCAGACTTTCATGAGTATCTTCAGAAGCTCGGAGGTGCAGGGAGAGGCTGGGAGGAACACATGGGCACATGGAGCTCTGCGGATACTCTGCAGCACACTGCTGGGATCTGCAGTGCCTCCTCCCCAGCACCTCAGCGCTTCCTTAATTCTGACATGGAAGACATCAGTCACACGCTCATCAAACCTGTGCATGGCATGGAGCAGGGAGGAGGCTGTGACACTTTGGTAAGCCAGAGGACTGAACTCTATCTGAAAAGAAATGGTTTGTAAGGCTGACCTCAAAGTCCTAAACTTGGTTCCAGGACCAGAAAGGTAAATGAAACTTGAAAGCAATGGTGTTGAGTAAAGACCATGAAAAGGCAAGAAGCTACAGGTCTGTTCTGCTCTTTGAAGGATTGACTATTAAGCCACCTGCAAACAAGAGGACACTTGCAGACTGGAATCTGTCATAGAGTGGAACAGTGTAAATGAACAGCCAGTTAACAGTGACCAGGGTTGCTGAGAGGCCAGTTTTGGACAGGTGCCTATAAACATATAAAGAGCTGTCATGTGCAAGAGAAAGTGGAATTACTCTTTGCAGCCTTCGAGAGCTGATCTAGGACAAAGATCTCCAGGAATCAGGAAGGCAGATACCAGCTCAATGTAAGAAAGAACTTTCTGACTTTCGAAGTCATTCAAGATGGAATGGGTTGCCTCCGGAGTAGAGAGGTCTCGTGGGATGCCGAAGTGAAAGGCAAACAGTAGTGCCCCGGAAGGTAGTAAGTGTCGGCATGGAGACTGACACTGGGAGAGGCGTAAAGCTCTGTCCTGCACCAACAGTCCGCAGCAGCGATTCTCAAGTCTGGCTGCATGTATGCTTCCCTGCAAACCTGGCCAGGAGCTTCCTGGGTATAACCTGAAACCTGCCCCCAAAGGCAAAGGGCAGGGAGAGACCAGAGAAAAGGGCAGGCCACTCCAGATTGGTAATAAGCAAGGAAAACTGACAAGGCTCGTCTTGAGTGGCTGCAGGACAAATAGTTTTCTGCTCCTGCTCCCCAGAAGCTTAAAAGTCTAGTTAGAGATCTTAACTGGGTGCAGTTATGCACGTAGAGGACCTTAACTGTGTTCAGTCATATACCTACCCCAGATGGTCTCAGTGCCACATCATTATCTCAACGACATGTCGTTGGGCAGCTCCTAGAACTCGGAAGGCAAGCAGAACACACGTTCCACACACGGGATGCAGCGGGAAGCCTCCAGTTACCTGAGTTCAGCTCGCAGTTCAAACCAGTGGTCACATCTTCTTGACCTTCCCCAATAATCTAAGAGCCTCCTAGGGAGCTTTTACAAATGTGGGCCCCTGAGCCTCACTCCTTAGGAGTTCTAAACTCATTGAGAATGGGGATCCTGTGATGTTTCAGAGCCCCAGCCCTCCCTCTTGGCCCTCGGGACTGGGAGCCCTGCCCCAGAAAAGGCGTCGTGAATCTGAAGTGGTCCTCCTCGTGTTCCTGCAGGAACCAGCAGCACGGAGACCTGACTCAGTTGCGGTGCTTCCCAGAGAGGAGGAGGGAGCTCTGGCTACTCCAAGGAGTCTTCCCACCTGACCTCGGACTCATTCACAGAGAACACTGATGGAGAAGATTGATCAGAAAACTCCACAGGACAACTGGCCAACTTTCCTGCCCTACTTCCCTTCATCAATTAAGCATCAGCTCATTTGTTCAGCCTCCTTCCCCCACATGAAGATAAATAGCACTTGGCTGCAGCCTCTTCCAGAGAAAGCAACTCACATGGAAGCTGAGACGGATGGTGAAAAGGCGGGGCTCCTGCAGACTTAGCGGGAGCAGTCCTCTGTCCCTCCTAATTACTGGTCTGTGGGAAGAGCCCTAACTGCCCACAGCCCAGTGGGCAGTGTCCCTCCCAGCACCACATTCCCTTTTCATCCACCTTCCTCTGGGTTCTCAACCTTCCTCCAGGACCAGTCTGTGTCATTTCCTAAGGTGACAGGGGCCAGACACCGCCAGACAGCACCTCTGCCACTGCACAGCCCACACATCCTGCTTTTACCCACAATGCCCCAGCAAACACGGTGGCATTCTCATGCCCATTTCAGTCCGGGAACTCAGACCTGGATCCGAACTCATACTCTACACTGGTACCTCAGCTAGTACTTGGCAGAGGTTAGATTTGAACTCAGGTCCATCTGTGTCTAAAACCTGTGTTCTTTTCCTCAGTCATGCCAATGCCCAAAAGCATGAACAGCCATCAGCGAAAAGCATGCAAGCCTTCGACAGCCCCCAGCCTGGCCCTGGACCATGGAAACATAATGATCTGTTTTCTCATAACTGACAAAACACCACGATGAGCAGCATTGCCTCCCTTCTCCAGGTTAACTTGTTCTCAGAAGTCTGAGGTCTTTCTTTCTTTCTTTCTTTCTTTCTTTCTTTCTTTCTTTTCTTTTCTTTCTCTTTCTTTCTTTATTTATTGTATTTCTCTTTCTTTCTTTTTCTTTCTTTCTTTCTTTCTTTTCTTTCTTCTTTTGTCCTTCCCCTTCCCTCCCCCTCCTCCCTCCCTCCCTTCCTTCCTTGCTTTCTCCCTCTCTCCCTCCCTCCCTCCCTCCCGCCTCCCTCTCTTCCTTCCTTCCTTCCTTCCTTCCTTCCTTCCTTCCTTCCTTCCTTCCTTCCTTCCTTCCTTCCTTCCTTCCTTATTAAATGAGAGGCAGGAGGCAGAGAGACAGACTCCCACATATACCCCAACCGGGACCCACCCAGCAAGCCCACTAAGGGAGATGCTTTGCTCCGTTCTCATCAACCAAGCTCTTCTTAGCACTTGAGGCAAAAGCCATGGAGCCATCCTCAGCACCCGGGGCCAACTCATTCCAATTGAGCCATGGCTGCAGAAGAAGGAGGGAGAGAGAGGGAGGGAGAGAGAGAAGCAAGAGGGGGAGGGTTGGAGAAGCAGAAGGATGCTTCTCCTGTGTGCCCTGACCAGCAATCGAACCCAGCACATCCACACAGCAGGCTGATGCTCCACCACTGAGCCAACCAGCCAGAGCCTCCATTTGTATTTCTTAAGTGTGGGCCTGTTTCACTTTATCTTGGCCTAAAGAAATAGTAATAGAGTGGGGGAGGGGACCTTCACGTAGAAGACTTCCAGCCCCATTGCCAAGAATTTATCTTACAAAGTACAAATGCCACCAATTATTTATGTGTGTGTTAACTATAGGCCCCTTACCTAGGCACCTCTCCCAACACTGGGGGACTGAGAGAATGAATGTTTGCCGACAACTAGCATCTTTTGAAAACCCCAGGTCTAACACTGCAGAACTTGCAGAACTTCCCCTGTGGGCCTGGCACTTTCCCACACTCAGACACAGAGAGAAGTTTAAAGATCCACCACTGCCTTTGTAATGCCATGCTCTTTAGGGACAGTGGCCTCTGCACAGTGTCACCCCTCTGAAGCTTGAGGGGGTGCAATGCCCCCATTTGAAAGAAGAGGGGTAGCTGGCTGCAAGGCTATGGTTGATTTGAGGAGCTATTTACAAGGATATCAGAAAAACAGCCCCTCTGGGGCCTCAGTTTCAGAAGCTAGGCCAGAACCATGGGGAAAGCGGGAAAAGCATGGTCATCGCTGAGCTACCTCGAGCCACCCAGGCTTCCCAGAGCCCACCTTCCTGGGAAAGGAGCCTGGGAGTTAAGTTCGGCTACTTCTGCCTGCTCTGGCTGAACTCCAGAACCTCTCGGGCTTGCGGCCACAAGAAAACTGCCTCAACATTCTCCCCATTCTGTGGCTCCTACTTCTGGGCCCATTGTGCCTCTAGATCCCATTAGGGGTCCCTAGAGGCCGTGTAGGTCTCTTTACCAGAGTCTTCCCAGGAAACAGCCCCCCCCCCCAGTGGGGATGATCTGTTCTCAACTCACCTATTGCTCTGCTGGGGATTCCTGGAAGCCCAGGGCTCTCACCCTTGGGGGAAGCAGGACACACAGCCACCTGAGCACGTGGACCTGCGGGGAGGGGGCATGGAGGGCGGAGTTGGTCGCTCAAGGAGAGTGTGGGAGAGGGAGACCTGAATCTGCCACCTGGGAGTCCAGGGAAGGTGCTGGCAGGAAAAGGCTGCAGGTGAGGGCTGGGTGAGGCCGGCGCAATGGCTGGCACAGAACAGGCCTGCCCCCCAGACCTGAACTAAGCCTCTGCCCATGATACCTCACCAAGTCCTAACAACAGTCACTGAGCCGAGCCTACAGAGGGAAACCTGCCCCAAGTCACCCCGCAAATTAGCACAACCAGGCAGCACACGCGGTGCTTCAGGTGCCCAAGCCCGTGCGTATTCTAGGGCTCCGTGCCGACTCGGGGGCTGACAGAAGACACTTACATTACACATTTTTGCTAAATTTTTCATGCAAAAGTGCGAACCAAGCTGGAAAGCAAAGCAGACAACGGTGAGGTGTGAATAGTGGCCCTGGAGAGCCCAGGGACTTCTATAAAGTTGGATCCTATGTTCTGGAGTTTCCCACCTCGCGCCCCGACCTCCCAGAACTCCTGGGTTGGGTTCTCTTCTCATTGCCAAAGGATTTCTGTATATGGGGAGCAGTCTCCAGTCCCTCCCTAAGCAGTGAGCTCCTCAGGGCTAAAGCTGGTCTAGTTATCATGCAGGTCCAAGCCCAGGCAAGAGAATGAACTTCAAAAGATGTCTATGTTATGAACGAGTGGGTGGAGTTTCGCTCCCACATATTTCCTGATGCTGAGCCTCAGGGAGACCAGGGACGTAAAGAGGAAACCCCACCCAGCGAACAAGGATACTGACATGCAGTCTTGCTGTGCACTGTACTGTCTTAACAGAAACCCACACACGAGACCTGTGTCCTCGCTTTGCATGGCTTCGAAAGGCACTTGATTTTCAGTTAACACTGTGCCATAAAGTTTCCCACACACCTGAACAACCTGAGAATAAAACAAAGTGAACTTGAAAGGTGGATACATGCAAGATATGGTGACATTTTGGAAGTTTTCAGGATATAACTGTTTCTTCATTTGTGCTGAGTGCTGAACCTCCCGACACAAGTCCCCATGTATCCTGCTTAACAGCATAGTAAGTTCTGGATGAGTTTGGTTAATAGCATTTAAAAAGATATTACCATAACTGGAGAGAGAGTTCATCATTAGATTTTTTTTTTTTTTTGGACACTGGATTTGGTCTCAGAAAAACTCTTCTGTTGCTATTGAGAAAAAGAAAGCATAATTGATTAACTACATGATAGAGCTGAACAATTTCTAGGAAATGAGGAGAACTCTCCAGCCTTAGTCCTAACTATTTACCAAATCTGAGATAAACACCACGCCGCCTTCCCACTCTGTGCTAAGGCCAGACGGGCCAGCTCACGGCCTCCAGGGAAGAAGAATCATTACAGATCATTTGTGGATTCTTCAGACAAAATAGAGGCAGGTCCCAGGGCTATGTGAGAAGTGCAATTTACTGTAATAAAAAGTGAGAATATGCTACATGCGAGCAATTTATGAAGAAACGTTAATATCAGCAGAAAAATGAAACGGGGTCTGCTCACAGGCACGAACCATTTAATGAGATCAGCTCAGAGAAGTGAAGCCAGGCAGTGTTGATGATACCAACTGATGGATGCTGGGGCTACAACCAACGGTCCACAGCTTCCCTGCCGCCACAGAGGGCCCTTCGTGTCCTCACTCTTACGGACACCCAGCTGTGTCCCAACGGAAGGCACTGGGAGCCGTGTCTCACAGGAAAAGGGCACTCCAGGCCCTCGGCCACACGGACGCTACGACATGATCCCCTTTGAGAACAAGACGTTAAACAGAACAAGTCACTTCCGAGCTAATTTACCACCCACTCTGGTTTGGTGAGAGTGGCCACAACCTCTGCAGGGGGCTGTGGATGATGTCACGGCGTGGTCCTCCAGGGGGCACTGAATGCTCTCTGGGATAACAGACGGGTGGCCACACTGAGCCATTTCTCATACACCCGACTATTCAGCTCCGGCTTCTAGAGATTTTCAAATACAAGCAAAGCAAAGTCCAAAACTGATTAGAACCGTTTCCTTATCCCTCCCGCCAAGATCTGCACATTTATACTAGAGCTTGAGAAGGCATTGCCCACATCTCAAGACTGGCTCTGGGGACCCACAGAATTGGATGCTGCTCAGAAAGGGGGTGGGCACCATCTGGGGCAGAAAAGTCCCTCCCTGCACTGTGGGTCACATTAGGCTCCACAGGCCTGCCTCCACGCACGGCTGTCAGCCTCCGAGACGCAGCCCCATGGTGGAACATCCCCCAGGAGAAGGACCACATGCCCCGGCTGCACCATTCAAGCACCAGCATTCAAGGTGAGTTATCGTGACCCCTTTGCATCATCAAAACCAGCCGAGCTCTTCTGCCCATGGGTCTAATGCCTTTTTCTTAGCCTAAATTGTTTTTAAAAGACAGAAACGTTTGAATTCTTTTTAAGGCAATAAAGTTGAAAGTAGCAATTCTTTACCTAGCTGATAAGAGCTGCTGGGGATAATTTATATTCTATTTTATGAGCCTGACTTTTTAGAGAATGGAATAGAAAGAAAAATATCTTCTTTTCAGTTCTGGAGACAAGAGCTGGAGGAGTTTCCTGGCTCAGGAATTGTCAGGAAAGGAGTCCTTGATCTGTGAAGGGGAAAGCCAGGAGTTCCCTGTGCTGGAAGGTGGGGTGGGGGTGGGGAGACGTAGGGGACATATAGCTGCTCCACTAGGCACTCAGCTTGGGACTCTGGCCCCACTGAAAATAACCAAGAGGGGCTATAGCTGGAGCTCTGAGACCTTGGAGAATAAGGAGGATAAATGTTGCAAACTCAGTAGAAAGAGAAGAGGGGGAAAAATCAATCTGTTTTTCTTTAGAATCCACAGGATAAATTGCCATATAGGCTTCCCTCCAAGTACAAAGTCTCTATGCAGTCGGGACACAGACCTGAGCATGGCCAGCAGTTTATTTTTTGCCCAAAGCCCTCAGGATCCAAGAGTGAAGCCCACCAACCCAAGCTCGGCAGCTGGGAGGGGAAGAAGCAGAAGCCAAACCTGCATATGTTCTGTGCTCAGGGGTGCGGCCCACCAGCCCCCTCTCCATCCCCACTGGCCTGCCTCCACTGAGGCCGACCTTAGAGGGCCCTGCCCAGGGGATAGCATTGCTTATGAGACACCTGTGGACACAGGACTCCTGGGCTCAGTACCTGCAGTGGAAGAGCAGTGAGGCTCACCACCAGCCACATCCTATAACCTGCCTTACTGTCTGTCCCATGGGGCTCATGGGGGTCTCAGCCCCTCCCTGGCATCCACTCAGCATAGACTCGGTGCTTCCTGACTCTGTTCTCTCTAGTACTGAGCTGGCTGTGGCTGACGAGTTCCTATTATGCTGGTGGGCACTATAGCATCCCGAGAAAGGGCCCTTGGAACAAGTAGTTGGCCTAGAAAGGACCCAGCCCCATAGGCCACCTGAGGAACTCACTACATCTAGAGAAAGAGCAAGGCATGAGGGAGGCCCAAGGCTCATCAACTTTGAGAATTAATGGAATTATAAAGTCAAATAAGCAGGTATCACACTCAGAAAAAGCCATGAGCAGGTGGGATGGAGACAAGAGTGGGCTCCACCCTTTTATTTAACAAGTTTTCCTGGGCTCCTGCAAGGTTTTTGGTGTCCTGAACAAGGCTGGATGTGCAGATGAGGCAGTCCAGGGCCCTGCTCTTGGGTAAACCCAGCCTACTGGGAAGACAGACCCTCACACAGAGAGGGTTATACAGGGAAGAGGGAGAACACACAGTGATCGTGATGTGCTCAGCAAATGAGGAACCAGATACCAACTTGTTCCTGAAGAGTAGAAGTCCCATGTTGGGGGTGGCTGACAGTGGAACAGTAGGGTCTTCCAGTCTAAGGAAACAGCGTGGGTAAGCTTGGAGGTGAGCTAGGGCATTAGCTTGGGGGATATTAGATGAGTAACATCGTACAAATAAGGATTTGGTTCTAATGTTATTAGATGAGGCAAAAATCAATTATAATAAAAATTAATAAAAATTTCTTATTGTAATAAAAAATGGATAAAGTATAGCACAGAAAATAAATTTGTATAAGGAACCCTGCATCTGTTCCTCTAATCTTTATTAATCAATGTTTCCTCGAGGTCCTCAATTAGAACTTTATTTTCTTCCCTGAGTATACTGAGTCACCCACTTACCCAGCCCTCAAACATCTTGCTCCTTGTCCTGTCCTTTCAGATCACTGTTCTATCCAGTCAGAGCGGACAGCTTCGGAACCTCTTCCTGCTCTGAAAGTTAAGATGGGAAGTGCATGGTCGTATCCGCATACCAGGGAGGCCAGACTGGCCAGGTGGAGCAGCCCGTGAGACTACACACATTCTTTCCAGCACATTCTCTCATTCTGTCCAGTTGCACCATGCCCATTGATGTTGGCAAGGCAGACATGGCATTGCCTAACCCATGCACCTGTCAGCTGCAGTTAAGTGTGCATGTGAAGAGTCCACACTACTGGATCATGCTGTGGCTCAGAATCAAGGCTGGGTGGATCAGTCACATGGGGCATGAGCTGTAACCTGAACTATTATTACCTGGTCCAAAGAGCAGGGCCTAATGGTAAGCGATGGAGCCTGGCTTCTACCATGTAAATCAGGAGCTCCCTGATTATGTTCTAAGGAACAAAAAGAGGCTTAGGAATTGTTGACAGATATCCTCTTAAAAAACAAAAACAGACCTGATCTGTGGTGGCGCAGTGGGTAAAGCATCAACCTGGAATGCTGAGGTCACCGGTTCAAAACCTTGGGCTTGCCCAGTAAAAATACATAAGAGAAGCAACTGCTATGAGTTGATGCTTTCCTCTTCTCTTCCAGACCTTTCTCTCTCTCTCTCTCTCTCTCTCTCTCTCTCTCTCTCTCTCTCTCCCCCTCTCCTCTCTCTCTCTCTCTCTCTCTCTCTCTCTCTCAAATCAATAAGTAGCCCTGGCCAGTGGCTCAATGGACAGAGCATCATCACAGTGTGCAGACATCTGGTTTTGATCCCCAGTCAGGGCACACAGGAGAAGTGACCATCTGCTTCTCTCTCCCTCTCCGTTCCCCTCTCCTTCCCTCTCTTCCCCCCTCCCAGCCAGTGGCTTGACTGGATTGGTTCAATGGACTTAAGTGTCTCTGAGGCACTGTGGATAGTTCGGTTGATTAGAGCATAGGTTCCAGAGGAGGGTTGCCAGGTGGATCCTGGTCAGGGTGCATGTAGGAGTCTGTCTATCTTCCCTCCTCTCACTTAAAAAACAAAATTATTTTAAATCAATAAATAAAATCTTTAAAATAAATAATAAGCAAAAACTACACTCAAAAAGTGTGAGACACGCTATATTTCTAATCCCATCCCAACACTAAGTGAGCACCTGTAGAATTAGCCGGGTCCTGCACACTGTCCTCCCAGAGAAGCGGCTTTCCTACTTCCTTCCAGGGAGCTGCTGGGGCCTCTACGTCCTCACTTTGTCCCTGTGGCTGGTCACCACCAGACCAGAAGGCTTCCAATTGATAGGGATAGGGCTCTTCCACTGGTGGGTTTCTTTGTTTTGATTTGTTTTCTTTTTGTAACAGAGACAGAGAGAGGGACAGATAAGTACAGACAGACAGGAAGGAAAAGAGAAAAGAAGCATCAATTCTTCGTAGCCTCACCTTAGTTGTTCATTGATTGATTTCTCATATGAACCTTGACCAAGGGGCTACAGCAGACAGAGTAACCCCTTGCTCGAGCCAGCGAACTTGGGCTCAAGCTGGTGAGCTTTGCTCAAACCAGATCAGCCTGCACTCAAGCTGGTGAGCTCGGGGTTTTGAACCTGGGTCCTCCGCATCCCAGTCCAACGCTCTGCGCCACCGCCTGGTCAGGACCTCACTGGTGTTTCACAGTGCGTGTGTCCCTATCGGGGAGGTTGAGCATCGTCTGACCTGCACTAGCATGCGCACTGCCTCTCAGGGGAAGTGCGTGTGTTCGCGCTCTGTCCCTTTAGCAAACTCCTACTTTAGGGAAGTTTCAGCACCACAGGGATATGAAACCTCTCCTTGCCTTTGGGTTGTGAGGAATGCTTTCAGGCTTGTGGTTTGCCTTTCCAGATTTCTGCTTTTTTTTTTTTTTCCTGTTTGTTTTATAGCCAGGAAAAGCTAGCCATCGCCTGCTTTGCTTCTGGCCCTAGGGTCACACTTAGCACCACAGTCTGTCCCCCTAGATGATGCACAACTTATAGAAAGGACATCTTTTTAAAATCTTGTCAGTAATTCCACCTGGGATATTCCTTTCAAATGTCAAAAGTGATATTTCAAATAAAAACAAATCGAAGTATGGGAGCAGACACAATAAGGCACATATTATAAGAGTCCACTTATTTAAAAAGTCCAGAACAGGTAAAGGAGCAGAGACACAAAGCAAGTGAGGGGTTGCCAGGGGCGGGAGGAGTGGCAAGTGGGTCCATATGGGGAGATGGAACAATATGCATTAAAACAGTGGTGATGCTTGCACAGCATTGTGAAGTTACATCACACTCAGGAATGGCATCACTTAAAATATAATAAATCACTTTTATTTGTTGTTTTCATTTGTTCATCACACTATGAAAAACATAATATAAGAAAACAAACAATAACCTAATATAAAAATGCAGAACAATTAAAAACTTAAAATAGGCCCTGGCCGGTTGGCTCAGTGGTAGAGCGTCGGCCTGGCGTGCAGAAGTCCCGGGTTCGATTCCCAGCCAGGGCACACAGGAGAGGCGCCCATCTGCTTCTCCACCCCTCCCCCTCTCCTTCCTCTCTGTCTCTCTCTTCCCCTCCCGCAGCCGAGGCTCCACTGGAGCAAAGATGGCCCGGGCGCTGGGGATGGCTCCTCGGCCTCTGCCCCAGGCGCTGGAGTGGCTCTGGTCGCAACAGAGCGACGCCCCCGAGGGGCAGAGCATCACCCCCTGGTGCGTGCCGGGTGGATCCCAGTTGGGCAAATGCGGGAGTCTGTCTGACTGTCTCTCCTGTTTCCAGCTTCAGAAAAATACAGAAATAAATAAGTAAGTAAATAAATAAATAAATAAATAAAAACTTAAAATAATAAAAATGTGAATCATAACATAGAATAAAATAAAAACATAACATAAAAAAAACTATCAAAAGAGGTGACAAAACAAATTCTTCTCATGTGCTAGGGACAGCTGGTTGGAGAACACGCAGCTCTCGAGCTGGCCTGATGGTTGTTCTGAGGCAGCTCCTCTCGTCTGGCCACAACCAGGACACGTTTGGTAGAGGGCTCCGAGGCTGCTCTGGCGGGGCCTCGGTGTGAGGGCTCCCGAGGCTGCTCTGATGGGGACTCAGTGTGAGGGCCCCCGAGGCTGCTCTGATGGGGACTCGGTGTGAGGGCCCCCGAGGCTGCTCTGACGGGGCCTCGGTGTGAGGGCCCCCGAGGCTGCTCTGATGGGGCCTCGGTGTGAGGGCCCCCGAGGCTGCTCTGATGGGGACTCGGTGTGAGGGCCCCCGAGGCTGCTCTGACGGGGCCTCGGTGTGAGGGCCCCCGAGGCTGCTCTGACGGGGCCTCGGTGTGAGGGCCCCCGAGGCTGCTCTGGCGGGGCCTCGGTGTGAGGGCTCCTGAGGCTGCTCTGATGGGGCCTCAGTATGAGGGCCCCCGAGCCTGCTCCGATGGGGCCTCAGTGTGAGGGCCCCCGAGGCTGCTCCGGTGGGGACTCAGTGTGAGGGCCCCCGAGGCTGCTCTGGTGGGGCCTCGGTGTGAGGGCCCCCGAGGCTGCTCTGGCGGGGCCTCGGTGTGAGGGCCCCCGAGGCTGCTCTGGCGGGGCCTCGGTGTGAGGGCCCCCGAGGCTGCTCTGGCGGGGCCTCGGTGTGAGGGCCCCCGAGGCTGCTCTGATGGGGCCTCACTGTGAGGGCCCCCGAGGCTGGGGCCTCAGTGTGGTCCGGAGACGCTGCACAGGCCGCCCGGCTCCAGAGCTGCAGCTGGAGTGGCTGCTGTAGGAGGCATGGCCGCTGGAGTTGGGCACCCCTCCAGGTCTGGGTCGGCCTCCAGGTTTGCCTGTGCAGCCGGCTCCTCCAGATGTTCCTCAGATGGAGCAGGAGCCGGCTCTGCCTCCTGGTCCCCTACCCCAACCAAGCACCTCCTCAGACAAGAGTAGTGACATCACTACCTGGCAAGACCAATGACCTCACCACACAGTGCCCTCACTACCTGATGAGAGAGCCCAACAGAACTTGGAACCCTGGTAACCAGGCAACCACATTCTAAAACAACTGCTACCCAGCTCACTTGCCCAGAGACTTGGGAAGAATCAACATGTTCTCATGCTGTCTTCCCCTGTCCCGAGGCCATGCCACACCAAAAAAAAGTTGTGATGGCTTTTTGCACCATGGCTACCGCTGTCTCCAGACTCAGCCCAGACGTCTGTGGCCCTTTTCTCGCCGGAACCCAGAGGTAACACATGTAGAGCCAGAGGCGTTCTGTCCAGTACAGGCCACCACTCTGATCTCACCCGGGCTGTTCTATGTCCTCTACATGTGTGTGCATGCGTGTGTGTGAGTGTATGTGTGTGTGTGAGTGTATGTGTATGTGTAAGGGGGTTTCACATGGGAAGACCCTGCGCTTAAGAGGAACGGGCTGAGCAGGTGGTCAGAAGCCTTGTGAACCAGGCAGTTCACAACCCAGGCAAAGGCTGGCTGGTTGGATGGAAAGTGTGGGGGCACCTTCTGCCTGAGGTTTATCTCCAGCGCTGAGGGTGAATCTCATTTCCCTGAGTGGAGGTTTGTGCAGACCCAGGACTGGGACTGATTCCAGGGTAGAAGGATCATTGGGTAGAAGCAGCAATGACTAGGGCCAGACTGGGCTTGAGGCCTCCTGTCCAGTTGCTGGTCATGTGTTTGCAGGGTTCAGTGGAAAACATGGAGGAGCAGCAGCGTGTGGAAGAGGACTCCCACACCCTCTCTACCACTGTGGGCCCTGTTCAGGGATCTACTGATGTTCAATGCCGTCCTGCGTTGAGAGTGACCTTCCAGGAGTCCAGGGACCTAGGACGCAGGATTGGCCTGAGGAGATCTCCTTCCCGGAAGCCGCCCAGGGTCTGGAGGCCATCTACCCCGATGCCGCGCAGGCATCAGAGATCTCTTCCCCCAAAACCGCCCAGGCTCCAAGCACAAGTCACCATGTCCGACTCCTACTTGGAGCACCGGGCCCATGCTAATAGAACCGGGCCATACAATCAGGAGCCAAAGGAGGCTGAGCCCGAGGGTGAGAAGCTGGGGTAGAGTGGAGGTGCATACAGATTACTGGGAGGGGTCGGCGTCAGACACACTGGGAGCACCCCTAGAGGCTGACCAGGAGCAAAGACCAGCCTCAGACCACCCATCTGCTGGACAGCCGGTGGGGAGGACATCCTGTGGTGGGTTCTGGCCTGTGGTTGTGTTCAGTCTTAGGGGGAAACATGGAAATGCAGGCACATGGGTGATCTTTTCTCCTCTAGCAGATCCAGCACCAGCCAAGGAGGCAGAGCCAGCTCCTGCTCCACCTGAGGGACATCTGGAGGAGCCAGCTGCACAGGCAAACCGGGAGGCCGACCCAACTCAGGAGGCCGACCCAGCCCTGGAGGCCGACCCAACCCTGGAGGTTGACCCAGACCTAGTGGCTGACCCAACCCTGGAGGCCGACCCAGCTCTGGAGGCCGACCCAACCCTGGAGGTTGACCCAGACCTAGTGGCCGACACAACCCTGGAGGCCGACCCAGCTCGAGGCCGACCCAGCTCTGGAGGCCGACCCAACCCTGGAGGCCAACCCGGCCCTGGAGGCCAACCTAGATCTGGAGGCCGACCCAGCTCTGGAGGCTGACCCAGCTCAGGAGGCCGACCCAGCTCTGGAGGCCGACCCGGCTCTGGAGGCCAACCCGGCCCTGGAGGCCGACCAAACCCTGGAGGTCAACCCAGCTCTGGAGGCCGACCCGGCTCTGGAGGCCGATCCAGATCTGGAGGCCGACCAAACCCTGGAGGTCGACCCAGCTCTGGAGGCCGACCCAACCCTGGAGGCCAACCCAGCCCTGGAGGCCGACCTAGATCTGGACAGGCACCCAAATTCAGAGGCTGAGCCACCTTCTGCCACCCCTGCAGATGTAGCGATGGAGCTGGGACCAGCCTCCGCTGCGCCTCCTGACCACACTGAGGCAGGAAGACCGCTGCCTGTAGAAGCCTCCATTGAATCTATCCTGGCTCTGCCCAGACAAGGGACGCTGCCCCTGAACAACACCTCAGGGCCAGCTCGGGAGCCACTTGTTTTCCAATCAGCTCTCTCTGACACATCAGAAGAAATTATTTCTCCACTGCCCTTTAAAAGTCTTCTTTTATTTTCTTTTATTGTTATTTTTTTATTTTCACCTTTGCGTCATTTATTTTTTTATTTTATTAATTTTCTCCTGAATTGTTCTGGTTTTATTTGTTTTGTTCTTTGTCTTTTCCTTTTTTTTCCATAGTATAATTCCCTCTAAGTAAACAATAAAAGTGATCATTTAGATCATTTAAGTTGTGCCATTCCTGAGTGAAATACCTTCACCACGCTGTGCAAACACAGCACTATCTCATTGCAGAATATTCCATCACCCAGGGTGGAAACTCTGCACCAAAAATACTCAGTCCCACTCCTGCCCCTGGCCACCTCGCATGTGCTTTCTGTCTCTGCTCCTTTACCTATTCTGGATGCTTCTTATCAATGAACTATTATACTAATAGGTTCCTTTTTGGGTATACTCTCATACATTTAAAAAATAATTTTATCTGAATTACCATTTTTGTCTTTTGAAGGGAAAATCCCAAGTGGAATAGAGACCAGACAAGAAAAAAAAATAATGCCCTTTAGCAAGTGTGTACATCATCTCAGAGTAGAGAACAGGGTGCTGTGTGACTGTGTTATGTGAACCTTACTATTGTAGTTAAGTCTTGATTTCTGTTCACACAATAATGGGTGGGATTGACCCTCCCGGCTGGTTGACTATGAGGATTGATCCCAACCAGGGCATATGTGTTGTTGTTCTCGGGTTGACCTCACAAATGTGGCCCAACAGGGTCTGGTGCCTGCCAAGATGTTCCTTTGGGTGTGCTTCTTGTGGAACTAATTGGGTTATGCTCAGATGTGGTCTGAAGACTGCCAACAGGAAGTTCTGGGGTCTCTTGGGAGAAACTCTGGCATAGGGCAATGTCAGGCATTGCCTCCAGCGACTAGTCATGGGCTACCTATTTGGAGCTACAAAGCAATCAACATTTGTGGCCGCCTCTGCTGGACCTGTACACATGTGGGAAGGCCAGGCTGCATTCCGAGGTTAGCTTCCAAGAATACTGAGACTGGCAGCAACTCAGCCAAAGGTTCAAGGCACTATGAATGTCAGCCTCTGACATTTTGTTTCAGTCCCTGAAAGAGCCTCTGGTGTTACCTGAGTTGCATGAGTAGGTTCTCAGTAAGGTACCAGGTAAAGGTGAGGGCTATTCACCAGTGGTGTTCACAGGTTTAAACTCGGCACAAGTACTGGGACTGAGGACACTCAGCAAAGGTCTCAAGGTACACTAAGGCCCGCTGCCAACTGCCAGCTTCTTGGGGCCCGCTGAACTTTTTGGTGGGGCAGGGTCTCATGCAATAATGACAGTGAGGCAGGTGGAGCACTCAGGTTACAATAGATTAAGATTTGCTCATGTGAAGGGAAGGCTGTGCACTGGAATGGGGGTGTCAGGTATGTGAGGGGAACTGACCGTGTCTGGAGCCAACAACTCAGTCTCTCCTTGTGCATTTCTGACACCCCCTGAATTTTTCCAAACTAACTCAAGGAACTCTTTAAGAATGTCTGCACCACAGGCCTAAGATGGATACTCGTGACAGACTACTCCTCAGGGCTAGAGCATGGCATGGTGGTCTAAACCAGGCATCCCCAAACTATGGCCTGCGGGCTGCATGCAGCCCCCACTGCACTTCCAGAAGGGGCACCTCTTTCACTGGTGGTCAGTGAGAGGAGCACTGTATGTGGTGGCCCTCCAATGGTCTGAGAGACAGTGAACTGGCCCCCTGTGTAAAAGTTTGGGGATCCCTGGGCTAAAGGAACAGGAGGGTGGGCCTAGTGCAGTTCCCAGGCTGATGCCATAAGGAGGGGAGTGTTTGCACCAGGAATTATGGTTTCTTAGGGCAGTGTGGGAAATGGACACAGCACAGGGTTCTTGGAAGTTGTCCCTCTGGCCCTCTCTCTATATGACTCCAGTCTGTTCTGGACTGCTTTCTTTTCTCTGGAGCTTCGGATATGTGCTGGTGAACAAGATATTGTGTGCAGGTCCTTAAAGAGGGCACCTAGATTTCTACCAGACCACCCCATGCTGAGGTGAATTGCTCAGATATTTATATTTCTGCAGTCAATCTTATCCATTGCTTTTATAACTTCAGCCTAGCTTACAACCAGTGACCACATAATAATATAACTTGATGGGTAAGAATCCTAAACTGTTATCTCTATATGGACAACTGATGCTTTTTAAAACCAACCAATAACGGAGACCTGAAGATGGCAGTGGAGCAGGCAGATGAACAGACTCTCAGCTCACACCACCAAACTGTATTACAAGTTAATTTAGGAACAATAGGCATGAAAAACCAACTCTGGACTATAAGAACAGCTCCTAAAAACCAAGGAGCAAACAGGAAACCACACGAAACCTGGTAGAAAGCTCTGAGCAGCAGTGGGTATCCCCTGCTTATATTAATGTGGTGGTGGGGTTAGGCTGAGTGCCCAGAAGGGCTCTCACTGCAAGGAAAAGAGCAGAAAATATCGCCCACAGACACTTGCCTTGGGACCTGGGAACAAGATGTGTTGAAAGGGGTAGCTTGTCTTCCAAAAGGAAAGGGGGGAGCCTGACCAGGTGGTGGCGCAGTGGATAGAGCGTCAGACTAAGATGTGGAAGACCCAGGTTCAAGACCCCAAGGTCGCCAGCTTGAGCCCAAGGTCGCTGGCTCAAGCAAGGGGTTACTCGGTCTGCTGAAGGCCCGCGGTCAAGGCACATGTGAGAAAGCAATCAATGAACAATTAAGGTGTTGCAACGCACAATGAAAAACTAATGATTGATGCTTCTCATCTCTCCGTTCCTGTCTGTCTGTCCCTGTCTATCCTTCTCTCTGATGCTCTCTGTCTCTGTAAAAAAAAAAAAAAAAGGAAAGGGGGGAGAAAGAGACAGATGGAGAGGCATAGAGGAATGCATTGGATGACCTGAGAAGCTGACTCATCCAGTGCTGGAGGCAGCCATAGCTGGGGGAGGGGTTGATCCTTTCACACAATACAAGTATAAAGTGGTTCCGGGTGACCCATCTCCAGACATCTCTCCAGCTACAATCAGCACAACAAGACACAACTCAAAACAAGAAGTGGGGAGAAGGAGCAGTAATTCAGGTCTCCATGGAGATCTGAGATACACTTCCCCCTCCTGAAGCTGAGAAAACATCCCACCCCCGGAAAGAGTAACCCGAAGATCAGGCCTTCAAAGTCTCAGGTTACACCCACCACATTCCCTGATACAGTTTCAAATAAGCCCCCTGCTGAGATCAGTAAATAAGACTACCACTGTGAGAAGAAAACAAATAAATCAAGACTTCAAAACAGTTCTACTAGAAAAGCCATATCCATCAGAGGATTGCAAATAACAGCTGATAACAACCCAAGAAGACTTAGAAATAACACAACTGAAAATTGGAGGCAGACAACACCAAGCCTAAACTCAACCAGCTCTACAAACACACCCAAACACACAGACATAATGAGAAGACAGAGAAGTGCAATCCAAATGAAATCACAAGAGAAACCTCCAAGAAATGAACTGAGTGATATGGAAATAACCAAACTTCTGGATACAGAGTTTAAAATAATGATTGTTAAGGATACTTAGGGATCTTAGAACAACAATGGATGGTCATTAGGAACACCTAAATAAAGAAATAGCAAGTATAAAAGGACATTGAAATATTAAAAAGGAATCAGTCAGAGATGACAAATACAATATTAGAAATGAAGGCCACAATGGAAGAAATTAAAAACAGGATGGATGAAGCTGAGGATCGAATCAGCAAGTTGGAGAACAAGTTGAATGAAGGCATGGAAGCAGAGCAGAAAAAAGAAAAGAGACTCAAAAAGTCTGAGGAAACTCTAAGAGAGCTCTGTGACAACATGAAGAGAACTAACATCTGCATAATAGGTGTTCCTGAAGAAGAAGAGAAATAACAAGAGATAGAGGCTTTGTTGAATCATATTATAGATGAAAACTTCCCTAAATTAATGCAGGGAAAAGTCTCACAAGTTCAAGAAGCACAGAAAACTCCATTAAAGAGAAACCTATAGAAATCTACACCAAGACACATCATAATTAAAATGCCAAAGCTAAGTGATAAAGAGAAAATATTAAAAGCTGCTAGAGAAAAAAAGACTATCACCTACAAATGAGCCCCCATAAGGATGATATCCAACTTCTCAACAGAAACACTTGAGGCCAGAACGAAATGGCAAGAAATATTCAAAGTAATACAGAACAAGATCCTACAACCAAGACTACTTTATCTAGCAAGGCTATCATTTAATATTGAAGGAGAAATAAAAAGATTCCCAGAAAAAAAACCTCAAGGAATTCATTACAACCAAACCAATGCTGCAGGAAATATTAAGGGGCCTGTTGTAAACAGATCAAAGTGGGAAAAGAATATAGCAAAAAAGGAATACAGTTTTAAAGAATAAAATGGCAATAATCAACTACATATCAATACTAACCTTAAATGTAAATAGATTAAATGATCCAATCAAAGGATATAGGGAAGTTGCATGGATAAGAAAACAGAACACCTACATATGCTGCCTACAAGAGACACACCTTAAAACAAAATATGCACATAGACTGAAGGTAAAAGGATGGAAAAAATATTTCATGCAAATGGAAATGAAAAAAAAGCTGGGATATCAATACTTATATCAGACAAAATGGACTTTAAAATAAAGGCTACAGTAAGAGATAAAGAAGGCCACTACATAATGATAAAGGGAGCAGATCAAGAAGAAGATATAAGCATTATAAATATCTATGCACCTAATATAGGAGCACCGAAATATATAAAGCAGACTTTGATGGATATAAAGGGTGTGATCAACAGCAATACTATAAGGATTTCAATAACACACTAACATCACTATATAGATCCTCAAGAACGAAAATTAACAAAGTAACAGCAGAGTTAAAGAACACACTAGAATGACTAGATCATGGGTTGGGAACCTTTTTGGCTGAGAGAGCCATGAACACTATATATTTTAGAATGTAATTCTGTGAGAGCCATACAATATGTTTAACACTAAATACAAGTAAATGTGTCCATTTTATATAAGACTAACCCTTTTAAAGTATAGTAAGTCTCTGAATTCTTTTTAATAACGTTGTTATGCTGTTGCTAACCAATGATGAATAAAGTACTTCTTACCATTAATGCAGCTTCTGGTGCTGCATGGTTTTGCTGATGACTTTCTAGTCTGGTTGATACGTGGTGAGGTTAAGCTTCATGCAGGTGTTGAGACTTCCATTCATTAAACGTGATCGTAGGTTGGTCTTAACTTTTAGATGTGAGAAAGACTGCTCACATGCATACGTAGAGCCAAACATTGTCAGTACAGCAATACTCACATGCTGCAGTGTGTGGTATGTGACAGGAAGTGCGTTCCAAGTTTTGACAATCAGCTGGTCCGTAGGTTGAAGTTTTTTCATTTCTCCCCACTTGTGTTTGCTCGTCAACTCTGCTTTCCAAATCTTCATTCAGTGACTTGAACTTATTCACCCACATGTCTGAGGCCTTCAGGTCAGCCACTTGTAGCTCAAAATCTCAGATGTAGACACCGGGGATATAACTCAGTTCGGCACTGTCCACTGCACACTCGTATGGATGGGTGATGAAATTAAAAAGACCAGTGTGCTCACAAAATTCTCCAAAGCATGCTTTGAATGACTTCAGATTAGATGTGAAGCCCCTTGCTGCTGGAGATCAAGATGTAAGCAGGGTCACATGCTGTGCATGCATCTTTAAACTCTCCCAGTTTTCAGCATGTAGTAAGCGACCCGTTTCAATGTCAGCAATGAAGAGTTTCAGCTTGTTTTCTAATGCAAACACTTTGTATTTGACCATTCATCGATGCAATCTTATCATTGCATATTAGACACACTACAAAACCTGCTCTCTCCACAAAGGCGAATTCCTCTGTCCATTCCTGCTGAAAAGTACGATACTCCTCATCATTTTTTCATTTAGTCATCTTCTTCGTCAAAAGGGTTTCTGCAATTAGCTAGCTGACTACTTGATCAAAAGAAGGAAAGTTTACAGTCTCTCCCCCTGTACAAAAATTAACTCAAAATGGATCAAAGATCTAAACATAAGACCTGAAACAATTAAGTACATAGAAGAAGACATAGGTACTCAACTCATGGACCTGGGTTTTAAAAAGCATTTTATGAATTTGACTCCACAGGCAAGAGAAGTGAAGGAAAAAATTAATGAATGGGACTACATCAGACTAAGAAGTTTTTGCTCAGCAAGAGAAACTGATAACAAAATAAACAGAAAGCCAACTAAATGGGAAATATTTTCAAACAACAGCTCAGATAAGGGCCTAATATCCAAAATATACAAAGAACTCATAAAACTCAACAACAAACAAACAAACAATCCCATAAAAAAATGGGAAGAGGACATGAACAGACACTTTTCCCAGGAGGAAGTATAAATGGCCAACAGATATATGAAAAGATGCTCATCTTCTTTAGCTATTAGAGAAATGCAAATCAAAACGGCAATGAGATACCACCTCACACCTGTTCAATTAGCTATTATTAGCAAGACAGGTAATAACAAATGTTGGAGAGGCTGTGGAGAAAAAGGAACCCTCATACACTGTTGGTGGGAATGTAAAGTAGTACAACCATTATGGAAGAAAGTATGGTGGTTCCTCAAAAAACTGAAAATAGAACTACCTTATGACCCAGCAATCCCTCTACTGGGTATATACCCCAAAAACTCAGAAACATTGATACGTAAAGACACATGCAGCCCCATGTTTATTGCAGCATTGTTCACAGTGGCCAGGACATGGAAACAACCAAAAAGCCCATCAATAGATGACTGGATAAAGAAGATGTGGCACATATACACTATGGAATACTACTCAGCCATAAGAAATGATGACATCGGAACATTTACAGCAAAATGGTGGGATCTTGATAACATGATACGAAGTGAAATAAGTAAATCAGAAAAACCAGGAACTGCATTATTCCATACGTAGGTGGGACATAAAAGTGAAACTAAGAGACACTGATAAGAGTGTGGTGGTTACGGGGGGGGAGGGGGGAATGGGAGAGGGAAAGGGGGAGGGGGAGGGGCACAAAGAAAACAAGATAGAAGGTGACAGAGGACAATCTGACTTTGGGTGATGGGTATGCAACATAATTGAACGACAAGATACCCTGGACTTGTTATCTTTGAATATATGTATCCTGATTTATTGATGTCACCCCATTAAAAAAAAAATTATTAAAAAAATAAAAAAAATAAATAAAGTACTAAGTCCTACTAAAAAAAAAAAAAAAAAAAGAAGGAAAGTTTACTTCCTGACCTCACGATGACCTGTGTACGTTATACATTATCCAATAAAAATTTGCTGTGATTGGCTCCAGCCATCGGCAACCATGAACATGAGCGGTAGGAAATAAATGGATTGTAATACTTGAGAATGTTTTATATTTTTAATGTTATTTTGTTTTTATTGAAGATTTGCCTGCGAGCCAGATGCAGCCATCAAAGTGCCACATCTGGCTTGCGAGCCATATGTTCCCGATCCCTTCACTAGAACAACTGGATTTAATAGATATCTTCAGAATCTTTCACGCTAAAGCAGCAGAACATACATTCTTTTCAAATGATCATGGTACATTCTCTAGCATAAACCGCATGTTAGGGCACAAAAGCAGTCTCAACAAATTTAAGAAGATGAAATCATATCAAGCATTTTCTCTGATCACAATGGCATGAAACTGGTAATCAACCACAATAGAAAAACTCTCAAACCCATGGAAAATAAATAGCAGGATGTCAAATTACAAATGGATTAACAATGAGATCAAAGAAGAAATAAAAAAATTCCTAGAAACAAATGATAATGAGCATACATCAACTCAAAATTTATGGGACACAGCAAAAGCAATCCTGATAGGGAAGTTCATAGCATTACAGGCATACCTCAAGAAACTAGAAAAAGCTCAAGTAAACAACTTAACCCTGCATCTAAAAGAACTAGAAAAGGACAGCAAGTAAAGCCCAGATGTAGTAGAAGAAAGGAAATAATAAAGATCAGAGCAGAAGTAAATGACATAGAGGCTAAAAAAAAACAATACAGAGGATCAATAAAACTGGGAGCTGGTTATTTGAAAAGGTAAACAAGATTGATGAACCTTTAACTAGACTCACCAAAAATAAAAAAGAGAGGACTCAAATAAATAAAATTAGAAATGAGAGTGGAGAAATAACAACCGGCACAACAGAAATACAAAATACTGTAAAAAAAAAAATACTATGAAGAACTGTACGCCAAAAAACTAGACAACTAGATGAAATGGACAAATTCCTTGAAACATACAATCTTCCAAAAATCAATCTGGAAGAATCAGAAAACCTAAACAGACCAATTATGAAAATTAGATTAAAACAGTTATCAAAAAACTCCCAACAAAGAAAAGTACTGGGATGATGATTCACAAGTGAATTCTACCAAATATTCAAAGAAGAACTAACTCCTATCCTTCTCAAGCTATTTCAAAAAATTCAAGAGGAAGGAAGACTTCCAAGCTCCTTTTGTGAGGTGAGCATAATTCTGATTCTAAAACCAGGCAAAGACAATACACACACAAAAAAAAATTATAGGCCAATATCTCTGATGAATATAAATGCTAAAATCCTCAAAAAAATATTAGCAAACTGGATCCAGCAATATATGAAAAAAATCATACACCATGATCAAGTGGGATTTATCCTGAGGAGGCTGTTACAATATTCAAAAATCAATCAATGTGATTCATCACATAAACAAAAAGAAGGAGAAAAACCACTTGATAATTTCAATAGGTGCAGAAAGAGCATTTAAAATCCAGCACCCATTCATAATGAAAACTCTCAGCAAAGCGGGAATACAGGGAACATACCTCAACATGATAAAGGCCCTCTATGACATACCCACAGCCAACATCATACTCAATGGGCAAAAATTAAAAGCAATCTGCTTAAGATCAGGAACAAGGCAGGGGTGCCCCCTTTCACCAACTCTTATTTAACAGAGTTCTGGAAGTCCTAGCCACAGCAGTCAGACAAGAAGAAGAAATAAAAGGCATTAAAGTTGGAAAAGAAGAAGTAAAACTATCATTATTTGCAGATGATATGATATTGTATATAGAAAACCCTAAAGTCTCAGTCAAAAAACTACTGGACCTGATAAATGAATTCAGCAAGGTGGCAAGATATAAAATTAATACTCAGAAATCAGAGGCATTTTTATATACCAACAATGAACTGTCAGAGAAATTAAGGAAACAATCCCCTTCACTATTGCAACAAAAAAAAATGAAGTACCTAGGAGTAAATTTAACCAAGGAGATTAAAGACTTGAACTTGGAAAATTATAAAACATTGATAAAAGATCAAGAAAGGTACACACAAGTGGAAGCATATACTGTGCTCATGGTTAGGAAGAATAAGCATCATTAAAATGACTATATTACCCAAAGCAATTTATAAATTCAATGCAATACCAATTAAAATACCAATGATATACTTCAAAGATATAGAACACATATTACAAAATTTTATATGGAATCAAAAAAGAACACAACTAGCCTCAGCAATCTTGATAAGAAAAAAATAAAGCAGGAGGTATCACACTTCCTGATATCAAGTTATACTACAAGGCCACTGTGCTCAAAATAGCCTGGTACTGGCATAAGAACAGACATATAGATCAATGGAACAGAACTGAGAACCCAGAAATAAACCGACAGCTTTATGGACATCTGATATTTGACAAAGGAGGTTAAAACATACAATGGAGTAAAGGTGGCCTCTTTAATAAATGGTGTTGGGAAAATTGGACATCTACCTGCAAAACAAATGAAACTAGACCACCAACATACACCATTTACAAAAATAAAGTCAAAATGGATAAAAGACTTAAATGTAAGCCGTGAAACCATAAGCATCTTAGACGAAAACATAAGCAGTAAGGTCTCTGACATCTATCGCAGCAATATATTTGCTGATTTATCTCCACGGGCAAGTGAAATAAAAGACAGGATAAACCAGTGGGACTATATCAAACTAAAAAGCTTTTGCACAGCTAAAGACAATAAGAACAGAATAAAAAGACAAACTACACAATGGGAGAATATATTTTACAATACGTCTGATAAGAGGTTAATAACCAAAATTTATAAAGAACTTGTAAATCTCAACACCAGGAAGACAAACAATCCAATCAAAAAATGGGCAAAAGAAATGAATAGACACTTCTCCAAAGAGGACATACAGATGGCCAATAGGCATATGAAAAAATGCTCAACATCAATAATCATTAGAGAAATGCAAATTAAAACCACAATGACATATCACCTCACACCAACCAGAATGGTGCTCATCAACAAAACAACACAGAATAAGTGCTGGTGAGGATGTGGAGAAAAGGGAACCCTCCTGCACTGCTGGTGGGAATGCAGACTGGTGCAGCCACTGTGGAAAACAGTATGGAGATTCCTCAAAAAATTAAAATTCGAACTGTCTTTTGACCCAACTATCCCATTTTTACTAATATTCCCTAAGAACACTATAGCACTGTTCCAAAAGGAGAAATGCACCGCCATGTTCATGGCAGCATTGTTCACAATAGTGAAGATCTGGAAACAGCCCAAGTGTCCGTCAGTGGACGAGTGGATTAAAAAGCTTTGGTACATATATACAATGGAATACTATGGGGCTATGAAAAAGAAGGAAATATTACCTTGTGCAACAATATAGAGGGACCTCGAAACTATTATGTTGAGTGACATAAGCCAGGCAGAGAAAGAAAAATATCATATGACTTCACTCATTTGAGGAATCCAAGGAATAATGAGAACTGAGGAACAGAATTGAGACAGAGGAGGGATCAAAGGGACAGAGGAAAAGAGGACAGAGGGAAAGGGGGATGATAGGATGGGATAAACCTGAAGGGAACGGGGGATGGCACTCTAAGGAGGGAGGCAAGGCAGATGTTGAGGGGAATAGGAGGGAGGGGGGAGGCATTCAGGGTGACCCTAGAATCTATGTAAACATAATTAATTAAATTAAAAAAAGTTAAACAAAAAGTTTTCTTTCGCAACTTAGAATTTGACATGTTTTATAAAAGGACGTAGGTGGAGGCTTCTACTGTGATATCAGAACTCAGGTATACAAGGTATGATATCTTACCTACTGTGTCATACGTGACAAGGTTCTTATTTGTTTCACAATTGACTGATACTGATTTCAAAGCTCTATGACCTCAGACGCTGATGCCACTTCACCTACTGAGCATAATTTCAGACCTCTTCTTTTAGTCTTTTGGCTGTAGGCGTTGGGATATCTGATTATAAAACATACATGGAGCAACCGACAATTAGGAATTTCTCTGATCAATTGTGTTGCCATACAAACAATGTGCAATTTTGACTTTCATCTTTTATTTAAAGTATAGGGGGCGGGGAGCCTATAATTCTGTTGCTTTTTTGGACTTGCTTAGTAACAGCCACCTGTACAATTTTTCTGGTATTTGTGTCTTTAGTTGTCATTTTGGTAAAATCATCTCACTTTCAGTTCAATATTATAATTCCAATAAGTCTAGAAATTTACCTTCCCTGATATTATTGCTTTGTTTAGCATTTATGGAGACTTGTAATTTCTGGGGCTATTGCCATTCCTAGAATCTCTATTTTATTTATTTTTATAGGTTCTTGAAAAGTACAAATATTGATTGTACTGAAAATGTTAAAGATGACTTATACATGCTTACCTGCTATAATTATACCCCAAAAAGGCTATTAGAGGTTTGAGATCCTCCAGTTCTATGATCTCTTATTCCTAGCCCAGTCTAGCTTTTAGCACAGCAGCCAGAGCCAGAGTTGCTTTTGTTAATAGTTAAGGTTCATCAGCATAAATTGCTTGTAGGGTGCTCCTTGGTGTGAATAATGCTATTTGATATTATGATTTGTAGCAAACAATGGAGACACGCAAAGATGTAGCAGCCTGTGTTTGGTTATTGCCACAAGGGAGCTGAAGGGCTTTTAAATAAACTATGTATGATCTACTCACATGAGGTGCTATTTAAGTGCTACATATTACAGGCAAGTGTATTTAAAGGAAGCCCAAATGCATCAGTTGAGATTTCCAGAGCCAATCTAAGGATCAGCTCTGGAATAAAGCCAGCTGAAACAATGATAGACTCAACGAGGTGAAAGAGGGCCCATATTTAACTGAAGATGGGTTTAACCAATGTTTAGCTGGGGTTACCTCACTGAATGTAATCTTTGTCAATATATTTTCTTGTAAATGTGTTTGCTTGCTTAAGGGAAATCCCTGGTAAAACAGCTATAACCATATTTCAGAATAGTGACTGAATCATTATCATTATATCTTTTTTGTTATCTTTATAAGGTTCTACTTTAAAGAACCTTCTTAAAAACTATTAAAGATTAAAAACTATATAGATTATTTTAGCTCAGAGATCCAGAGCACAGATAAGCAACCTCATTGATGAAGAAAGTTGTTTCAACGAACTTTATTAATAAATTGATGTTCAATGTGCTTTACATACATTGCATCTCCCAGAGACTTAGTGAAAACCTAAGGTCCCACCTCTTTCCTTTTATACCTACTGAAAGGTATTGTGTCTGTCTTGCACATACTTTATTGGCCAATGAACTGAAGAATTTTTTAAAAAGTAGAAAAAAAAACTTCTTCTAGGTTGCTGCAAACACAGGCACTGACTTTAAGGAATCTCTTGAAGAAATACAAATCATTGCACTTAATGGCCTGGCTATACAGGCACCGAATGGTGTTTATTTCTGGATCTGAGGCCATAAAATTTGTCAATGGCTTTCCATGAAGGAGTAGCCTACAAGAACATTTCATTGTGCAGTCTAACTTGCTCAATTTCCATGGCTTCATATGAAAATCAGCCCCATATTCTGTAAATAGCGGAAAGCAGCTAAAGTCTGACATCCAACAAAGACTTTATGCTCTACATTTACACATTTAAGAAATAGCAAAGTTATGTTCATTTATGATAGCTAGACACACATAGAAAAAGAGAAGGACAAAGTGGCAGAGGGAAACAGAACCAGAAAAGGGAAAAAATATGTCACCAAAGCTCGACAGCATATTAAGATTTAGCAAACTGGCAAAGCAACTGGTATCAATCACTCAACTGAACATAAAACCAGACTTCTTATCTGATTTGATTTTCAATGAATATTTTTTCTTTCTGAGATTTTAAAGACAGTTTTATGGGACAATGTTTTTTAAATTTTAGGAATCAAGCATCCTAGCATTTTTTCTCTAAAATACTATAACTAGAGTTGGATAAACATGGATCATTTTATGCTTGGCTCTAGAGCATATTATGAAGCTGCCACTATGGCATTTTAAAAACATCTCTCCTTGGCGGACAAAATCCCTCCCTAATTTTTATAGCCAAATGGTAAGTGTATGCCTCTTTCCGTCTCTGGTGCCACATGATGAAGAGCCCGGCATTAGATCAAGACCCCTCACTTCCCTGGTGGTACCTTCAGCCAAGAGATTTCTGTAGATTCTTTACCACCGTGGGAGTGAGATGGTGAGGCCAGGCCTTTTCACATCTTCTCCTTCCTACCAGTCTAGATGTGGCTTCTTTTGTAACCTTGTTTATAAGACTTCTGCTCAGCCAGTTGTCCATTGATTATTCAGGTGATTGTTCTCTCTCCCTTTCTTCATGCCCCATTTAGCTCTAAAAGCATCTCTTCTGATTGACTGAGTAGCGTGATGACGTTGTTGCATTCTCCTTTGTCCTTTGGGCTTCCATTCCCAAGGGAAGTTCTAGAGTTTATAATCCTTACTTTATAAGAAGAATAAATTTAAAATTTTTACATTGCCTTTAGTTTTGGCCTTGATATTACTTTTCAAATTATCAAAATAAAATTTATTAAGGAAAGGAGGGAAAAGTTCTGGTTTATGACATGGAAAAGATTGAGTGTAACTTCTACCAACTCCACTTCCATCTTGCATCTCCTCCCCTCTCTGTGTCTACTGTGGCCAAGTATCTGTCCAAACCTGATGCCCATATTTGAATTCAGTTATTTGTTTCCTTATTGTTGAGCATTAAGAGTTTTTTATTATATATTTGTATACCAGTTTTTTTATCAGATATGTGAAAATACCTTCTCTAAGTCAGTGGCTTATATTAAAACTGGATAGAATACTGGCATCCACAAATAGTGCTCCAATGTTCTCTCTCCTGATTCACCCATCATCATGGGCTTGTCTTTTATGCAGGGAGAGCCTGGTGAGTCTCCAGCTCAATGACGGATATTCTCTGCTTGGGCTGTCCATTTCTGACCGGATATGGGAAATGTCGGTGACCCCGGCCTCATCTGGCACACTCAGACACAATAAACTCCACCTGACCTGACAGGACTCTCCTCTCTCACCACATTGCGCAGAATCATCCCTCCACACCCACGAAACCTGAAGATGCTAGGAATGTGGGCTGGAGGCTAGCACAGGGCTGGGTTAGTGGTCATGGCTAGAGGATCTGGAGGTGTGATTTTGGGACTGTGGCTTGCCACAAAGCCCAAGGCCTGATATTTTTGACAATCAGAATCCTCAGTGAGGACACTGGCAGAAATGTCCCCGGGCTGTGATGGGCTGGTGGCCCCTCTAAACTCACAAGTTGAAGTCCCCACCCTCAGTACCTCATCATGTGACCGCATGTGAAGATAAGGTTTGTAAAGAGGTGATTAAGTTAAAATGAGGCCACGGGCAGGCTTACTCCACGTCACTGTAGTCCTTAGAGTGAGAGACACCAGGGATGCACGTCCACGGAGAACAGAACACATGAGAACCTGCTGAGATGACACCATCCACAGCCACGAGAGAAATGCCAACCACCAGCCCTGCCAACAACCTTGACCTTGAATTTCTAGACTTCAGATCTGTGAGACAATGAATTACTGCTGTTTAAGCTCCCGAATCTGTAGCACGCTGTCATGGTAGCCCTCACAGGAATACATAAAATGTTACAAGTTCTTCTATGAAAGAATCCATGGTCATAAAGTGTGAGCTGTACTACAATTACCTCCCTGCCTCAACGAATCACAAAGCACACTAACAGAAAGTCCCCATGTCATCACAGAAAAGCACTTTGAATGTGGCTGAAGCCAGTGTTTGCCAAATGTGTTCCCCAAATACTGTTTCTTTGTTCAAGGGACACATTGATATTTGACAGGGCACTAAGTTTGCAACAGAACAGGATGCAGGGAATGGCCCTCCAGGATGCAGGGCCCCAGGCTAGGAAGTTCGGATGGGAAGTGTATGGTCAGATCTGGAATTCACATAGGTCAGACTAGTCACATGGCAGAGAATTATGGTATTTCCTGATGTATCAGACATGCCTATTTTTGAAAAATGTGGGTCTAAAAACTGGGTGCATCTTATACAGTAGTTGTAGATTTTCTTAATTGTATTTCCCACTTTTTCATGCAGATAATGAATTGTACGAATTTTATGATGAATAAAACTTGAATTCAATAATTTTATATAGCACTTTTTTTTTTCAAATTTCAGACCCCAAAATTAAGGTGTGTCTTATACATGGGAGTGTCTTATACATGGGGAAATACAGTAAGCACAAGTTTAGGAAATCAACTAGAAATCAGTTACAGTGGTTGAGAATGTGGTGATGAGGTCCAGAGAAGGGGAGGTCACTAGGCTGGAGAGGAGAGGAAGGAGTTTGAAATGTTTCAAAAGATGTGGTATTTTAAAACACTGGGTCACAGTGAATGCTGAGTGAAATATGGAGGAGATAAAGGAATCTGACCTGACCCTGCGTGCAATTACACACAGACAGCACACGGGTCAGGCTAAGTGAGGAGATGATGGATTCCAGCGTAGCCTCCTGTGCAGCAGGAAGTTGGAAGGAAAAGTCTTAAAAGTTTGGGAAGAGGAATCATGGGAAGAAACAGGGATAAGATGAAGACATACCTCAGACAAAAGGTGAAGGTGCACAGGCCGCATGAGGCAGATTATAAGTATTGCATTAACCTAGAGGCCCAGCCTCCAATCTAAGAGCTGGTGATGGCTGGCTTTATCTACATACCCACGCAAGTGGGACCAGTGACCGGGGAAGTCTGGGAGCCAGGTGGACACGGCAGGAGGGCAGGAACTCCCGCATCCTCCCCTTGGGACCACTGTTGCTTCTTCCGGGACTAGGAGCTGGAGGAAGGCGTGGTGGGGATGGCCGTGGCCCATCAGGGCTGATGAAAAGGGCAAGTCAGAGGCAGAACTGTAAATGAAAGGAGTATTATTTTTCTGCAGCCAGCCTGGAAAGCTAGCTGAGAACCCAAACTTCTTGTACAGAACTTGTTTTCATAAGCTGTGGGGTGCTGAGGCTGCCTGCCCGGACTTCAGGATGAGACAGGCGGCTTCCTCCTCTGTTCTAGCCCACAGCCCCTGCAGGCTGTTTGGGGCGGATCGCTCTCCGGGAGATCAAGCAACTGAGCAGGTTCGGATTCACAGAGAATTCTTGATCAAGTACACAAGCACACTTTGGACTTAGGCTCTGGTTATCACTCCTGGGGAGGGGGATGTCAGATTCTTACCCTACAACTTTATCCCACAGCCCCCTGAAATAAATGTACTTCAGGCGATGCACAGTAAGCAGAGGGGAGGACCCATCAGCAACCTTAGGATGAGCAGGACGCCCATTGGGGTACATGAGGTCTGGGGGTTTATAATAGCCTGTTCAAAGAAAGAGTTCAAACACACTGCCTCGCTTTGATCACACATCCCTCTAGAAGGATGAATGATTTAAAAATCTACAGAATACATGGATCTGGGCCCTTTCAACACAAACCTAGGCCGAGGGTTCCACGGGCACCCTGTCTTTACTGAGGGTGAGCTTGAGGGCAGCCATGGAAGCCCCGGAAGACGGGAGCGGGCTGTGCCAGCAGGGGCGGGCGGAGGGACCCGAAGTTCGCAGGCGGGCTAGTTGTGCAGAGGGGCCTCTGACAGCAGTCAACACAGACTGGAAGAGCGGGAAAGGCTCCTGGGGGTGCGGGGTCCAGGTTGGAGGTGGGACGGGGTTCAGACAAACTTAAAGAAAAAAGGAGGTCATTAAAATCCTAGGTAGGAAGAGTGAAGATGAGCCAAACTGTGAAGGCCAAACACATGCCCCTGCCCTGAAAAATAGCAGTAAATTTGCAGACAAATTGCTCTGAGTCCAAGCTGCCTACAGGTGCCCCAAAACAGTGCTGGAGATACTCCTAGCAGGATACTCTGGGCACAAGTGTGATGAAAAGTTTTTAATTTTTTCCCTAATCCTTTTCTTATAAAATACCTGTGTGCATTTTAAAGTAGGAAATGCAGTTAGCATAGACAGGACAGTGAGAAGCTTGGCATGGCCTGGATGTCCACAGGTAGATGGAGGCTGGCGAGGCTGGAGAGGGTGGCTGGGGCCGCTGGCCAGGCCTGGGCCCAAGGCCAGGCTGCCTACCTGCAGCGGGAGGGCCCGCTGGGCAAGGATTGGATAGGAGGCTCCTGTAATTCCAGGAAATGACTGCTGAGCACTGATTCCTGTCCATAAATAAATCCTGGGAGCCTTGATTGGGATAAAGTTGTTGTGGAGCATTACAGCCTTCAGAATTTTCCTGGCCATTTTCCCAAAGATGAATTTTAATGTGAGTTCATTTCATGAAGAAATGACCGGGCCTAGACTTCAGAGAAGTGAGTTGGACAAAGTCCGGGGCGACAGCATCTAACTTGGAGTGTGTGCTGAGCATGTGCCCAGTCCTGGCCAAGCACTCTGCAGAGGACCTCACTGAGTCTTTGCAACAGCGACTCTGTCAGGTGGCACATTGCCCCTTACCATTGCATATGAGACAGTTGAGGCTGGAGATGTTATGTTACCCACCTGAGCTCACACAGGAAATAAGAAACTAAGCCTGGAAAGGATTCTAAATTTGCCAATAGCCAAAAAGCTCTCCCCTTCCTCCCAAGGGAAACTAAGGAAGGGTAAGAAGCCACCCAAAGAAGGCTGGAAAGTCTCAGAGACAGCGTTCCAACCTAAAACTCACAAACATCCTTCCACAAACATGTCCAGGGTGGCTGGGCAGGTAGTTCTGAGAAAGATGCACAGAGTTGCCTGTAGACAGAGGCGGCTGGGACAGAAAGTGAGCAGTCAGCCTGGTTCCCTGCCTGCCTATGAGCCTGGGCTCAGAACTGCTTCTGAATGAACAACAAGTAGCTAGCTGTCAAACCCAGCATGGCCCACAGCTCAGTCCATCTGCCCACCAACCTGGCAAAAGAGATGCTGGGACATGAACGACACTACTCACCACAGCCAGTTACACACACAGCGATGTCTACGCACCTGGGCTGTGATGAGAGCATTCTGCATGTCAGTGTTCTGGATCCCTCAGCAACCTTCTGAAGCGGCTATTATTAGCCCCCCAGTCCATATGATTAAGAAGGCACAGAGTGGTTCTTTACTTTGTCTAAGGTAGCAGAGCTAGATAGTGTTAGAGGCCCGAATTTGAACCAAGCACTCTGGTGCCAAAGCCCAGCACCTAACCACTCTACATACTACTTGCCCTTACACCAAGAATGACCCTGAGTTTTGGCACACCTAATAAATGTCCACAAAGGCCTATTATGTTCCAAAACCACCATGTAAGCTTGGAACACAAGCCTGAGGTCGTGCTCACCTTTCAGCATCTCACTACCTAAAATGCAGACACAGAGCCAAACCAGGTACAAGCAGGCAGGGCCCTAGGGAGTGGGTGCACACAGGGCTTGAGGGAATGAAACCCGTAATAGGGCACCTAACTTGACTAACAGCATCAGGGAAGGGTCTTGGCACACACACACCGGAGCTACAACTTAAAAATGTAGCTAGCCAGCAAGACGATCTAAGAAACAGCGCATTTTAATTCCTCTGGAGTTTTGCGCTCCACCTTGTGCCAAGTCAAATCCCTCAGCAGCTCCAAGTGCGGATGATACCGTTTCAGCTTCCCACAGAAAGACGCGCTGAACCAGAATATCGCATTGTTTATGCTTCTGGCACTCAGCCAGGGCGCACAGAAGTGGCAGCCCTCTGAATCACATTTGCATTGTTTGTAAAACTGCTAGCAAAGACACTATCCATTATGTTGTTCTATGTTCCTTATCTAGGGACTCATGTGATAAATGTCTTCCAAAGCACTAAACTAAAAAATTTAAAATAGGAACAAGATTCTCTTTCAATGGACTGCTATTCTCCTTTATAGGGACCACTGAGGGCTCTGCTTTCTGCCAAGTTCTGTTGTCTCCTTGCCAACCAGGAAGCTCAGAACAGGAATCAATATTAAGAGCTATTAAGCCTATTACTATCAATATTAAGCTGATGTTTTCTGGCATAAAGATCCCTTTGCCCTTGGTCATTTGGCTCTTAACCTTGTAACTATTTTAATGAATTTCTCCTTTCATATCCTTTTATAACTAGACTTCATACTTCTATGACACAAATGCAGCATGTAGAAAACAGGTCTGTAGGCTGGCTTAACACCCAAAACACACCCTGTTCTCCAAGTCATTGATCCTTACAATTCCCCAATATTTATTTCTTCAAACCCTGCATGTCCTTTTATAAGCAGGAGGGTCCCCAGGTCTGTAGTCAAATAAGGCCCATGGGCCAAACCTGCTGCCATCTTCCAGCTATGGGATCTAGGCTCTGGTGTCTCCTCTCAGAACAGAAGGAAGAGCTGCCCCTCACACCTCTCCACATGCAACTATCCACAGATCTTTAAGACAGTACTGAGGATGCTCCTTGGGACCTCCAAGGCCCAGCTGCTGAGAGGTATTTGAGATAACTCTGATGAAAGGGTGTGTGTGTGTGTGTGTGTTCGTGTGTGTGTTCATGTGTGTACCCAAAGCCACCCTAACTCTTGTGCTCCATCTTGGCATGACCCATGGTGTTTTGTCTTCATCCACAAATAAGGTTTTTATGAAGATTACAAAGATAATGCATATGGCACAGAAGCACACATACAGTTATCTCTTCATGGGTCCTCTCCCCACAAGAGTACAGTATCCTTGAAGGTGAGGGGCTGTGTGCGCCTTCCTGACCGTGCAATCCCCAGTGTCTGATGCTGATGCTGATCCAACCTTTAGGGGCTACCTGAGAGCTGTGTATGCTCAGACCACCACACTCAATGCTTACTGAAAGCAAGCTACAGAGCTGAACCGACAACATGATATATATGAATCACAAATGTACTCCCCACTTATTCAGATGTGCAAAAATAACACAGCCTCTTGATTTCCCAGAACTGTCTTCACAGGTGCCGTCCCCATCCCTGAACACCGTGGAAACAGACATGTCCACACATTGTGTCTCAGTCACTTTGGGGATTTACAGGAATACTTCTCTTTACTGCACTTCACAGAGATTATGGGTTTTCCCCCAACTCTTCCTTTATTTTCTCCTTATCAATATTTTTTTTAATTTTCAGTTGATATTCAATATAATATTACTTTCAGGTATATAGCATACTGGTTAGATAATTATATAACTTACAAAGTATCCCCCTGGCACCATACATAATTATAATAATACTGTTGACTATATTCCCTATGCTGTACTTTACATCCCCATGGTTATTTTGTAACTGCCAGTTTGTACTTCTTAATCTCTTCAACCTTTTTACTCTGCACCCCAAACCCCCTCCCCCTGGCAACCATCAGTTTTTCTCTCTGTATCAGTTTGTTTTTGTTTATTTGTTTTTTAGATTCCACATTTAAGAGAGGTCACATGGCATTTGTCTCTCTCTGTCTCAGTGATTTCACTTAGCATAATGCCCTCTAGGTCCATTCATGTTGTTGCAAATGGTAAGATTTCATTCTTCTTTACAGCTTCTTTATCCATTTGTCTATCGATGGACATTGAGGTCACTTCCATATCCCAGCTATTGCAAATAATAAACTTAGATATATTGCATATATCTTTTCAAGGTCATGTTTTGGGTTTCTTTGGATAAATACCTAGAACAGATGTTGTGTTTTCATAAATGGAAGCAAGACCTTCCACCAACAAAATGGTTATGACTCACTTTACTGTGATATTCCCCTCACTGCGGTGGTCCAGAACCCAAACCACATCTCTGAGGTGTGCCTGCAGTGGTCTCTTTGGTGGACACTGAGTCTTAGACATCCTCCCATGCCCTTGCTCCTTCTTCCGATGGCAGCTTTTCATGACCTAGTGATGCGGAAGGACCTCGGAGCTGAGCATTCTGCTCTGATCCACCTGGTCTGGTCTGGTCTGGTTTGGTTTTGCTCCATGTGCTGGTCTCACTGGTGGTGCTGGTGATAGGTTCCCTGGCTGGGGGAAGGCCTGGAGTCATGCCTGGCTGATTCGGCCCCCATGAGACTCAGACCCCTGTCAAGTTTCTGCCATCTCCCCCTTTGACCACAGCTTACATAGTCCCCACACAGCTGGATGAAAACATTTCATCTGCTTCTGAACCCAGCTGTCTTCTGCCTTCCCCTGGGTACATGTGGATGAACCAAAAGTATAGTTTTTCCTGCCTTCTACAGTGTGTCCGTAAAGTCATGGTACACTTTTGACCAGTCACAGGAAAGCAACAAAAGACGATAGAAATGTGAAATCTGCACCAAATAAAAGGAAAACTCCTAGTTTCATATCTA
The DNA here is from genome assembly GCF_036850765.1 of Saccopteryx bilineata. Lineage (NCBI taxonomy): Eukaryota > Metazoa > Chordata > Mammalia > Chiroptera > Emballonuridae > Saccopteryx > Saccopteryx bilineata. The sequence goes on from NC_089498.1 coordinate 89,324,313, forward strand.
TTCAGTGCAGTTCGATGTGGGCTCACGTACAGATTTTTAGGGCTCCTTAGGTAGCTATCCCGTATAGCCTCTACAGACTCGTCACTGACTGATGGCCTACCAGAACGGCGTTTCTCCACCAAACTGCCGGTTTCCTTCAACTGCTTATCCTACAGAGTAATGTTATTCCTATGTGGTGGCGCTTCATTATAAACGCACCGATATTCACGTTGCACTTTGGTCACGGATTCGAATTTAGCAAGCCACAGAACACACTGAACTTTCCTCTGTACCGTCCACATCTCGACTGGCATGGCCGTGGGCTGCTCTGCTGTATATACGGTGTCATGTCATCATCTGCGCATGTGCACATGCTGCCACTCATCCTACAGAAACTGGGATGTGGTGCAGATTTCACATTTCTATCATCTTTCGTTGCTTTCCTGTGACCGGTCAAAAGTGCACCATGAATTTACGGACACATTGTAGGTTTTATATACACAGTCCTTGAGAGGCTGTTCTTCGGGCTTCTGCCTGACAACCTCTAGTACTGTGCTGGGCACACAGCAGACACACAGAGCTCTGCTGAGCAGAAGCGCGTGGCACTGGACTCAACACACTGGCATGGCTGTACCAGATACAGATCAGCCACAAGTCCTAAGTACAGTTAAAGAAGGCTGGCTCTTCCGAAACCACCTCACAGAATCTGTTCAAGAAAAAAAAAAGAAAAACTTGACTCTCTCTCTTTTTTTTTTTTTTTTTTAATTTTTCTGAAGCTGGAAATGGGGAGAGACAGTCAGACAGACTCCCGCATGTGCCTGACCGGGATCCACCCGGCACGCCCACCAGGGGCGGCGCTCTGCCCACCAGGGGGCGATGCTCTGCCCCTCCGGGGCGTCGCTCTGCCGCGACCAGAGCCACTCTAGCGCCTGGGGCAGAGGCCACAGAGCCATCCCCAGCGCCCGGGCCATCTTTGCTCCAATGGAGCCTTGGCTGCGGGACGGGAAGAGAGAGACAGAGAGGAAGAAGGGGGGGTGGAGAAGCAAATGGGCGCTTCTCCTATGTGCCCTGGCCGGGAATCGAACCCGGGTCCCCCGCACGCCAGGCCGATGCTCTACTGCTGAGCCAACCGGCCAGGGCCTTGACTCTCTTTTGAGAAGAAAAGCTGACATGCAGTATTTTTATTGAGGCACTTTGATGTTCAATTAAAAAATATTTAGTGATAAGACAGTATATTTTAAAATGACATTAATAAAACCTCTTCTGGTACAAAGTTTAAAGGTTGGTTTAATAAGTTAATTTTAATTCACATTTAGTTTTTGAATCAATGGAGTTTAATTTTACAAATTAAAACAATTTTGGGGGTTTTGTTTTGTTTTTTTTGGAATGGTCACTCCCTGAGTTTGCTGCTGTGAAACAGACGGCCCCAGAGAGCTGATCTTGAGAGGGGCAGAGCGCCCCCTCCTGCTCCACTTCCTGCAAACCCTTGCTCCGTCTCTTACTTAACACCCGTGATGCTCAGCTCTACACATAGATCTACCTAGGAAACTTTTTTTTTTAAAAAAAGTCTGTGCTCAGGCTACACCCCTGGTAATTCTGACTTAGTGGGGGGGGGGGGCTTGCATAAGTTTTAGCACTTTGATAAAGAGCAAGAATGCCAGAGACAGACTCAGAACAAGGAGTGAAAACTGCCCAAACACACACACACACACACACACACACACACACACACACACACACGACACAGAGAGTCAAAATGTAGAGTGGTCTGGGGTCATTGCCCGTAGGGACAAAATAGTACACTGGCCCCATAGGCATCAGGAAACCAAAACTGCTGTTCAAAATGCTGACTTATTTTCACAAGAAAAGTACCATTTCTCTTCAAAACTGGCAAAGCCACAGTGGAGGAGGTACTGCTGCCTTCTCACTCCTCTCAGCCTTCCCTCTCCTCTGCCGCATGGATGCAGCCCACCTCGCTGGACCATCACTGCCCAGTGCTCAGGGGGTCCCCCCCTAAATTGTGACATTTTCAACAGCAAACTTTATGGCCTAGTCCAGTGGTTCTCAATTGGGGCAATTTTGTCCCCCCTCCCTGGAACCATTTGGGAATGTCAGGAGACTTTTGATAGTCAACACTTGGGGCGGGGGAAGTTACTGGCATCTACTGGGTACAAGTCAGGCTTGCTGCTAGACATCCTACAATGCACATGGCAGTCCCCACTGTAACACCAGTGGCTGAAGCCGGGCAGGTCCACACTGGATTCAGGCAGGTTGTCGAGGAACTGCAGATCCAGAAGCATCAGGCCACTCCCATTTATTAGATTCTCGCAACAGCAGGCGAGCGAATGGGCAGGGGGAAACCTCTTTTCTCAGTGGCAGGAGAGCAGACAGGAAAACCGCCCCTCGTGGTGATGAGCAAGCAGTCCCCACAACGGCCCCTCACAGTGACATGCAGGCAATACGCACCAAGGGAAAGCACCCACAGCCTTACATAGGATATACACACACGGCTCTGCCATGTGATCACGCACTAATCATGCAAAGCTCAAGCGAGTAAGTCTAACTCAGCTGTTTTCCCAACACCCACCACAAAGAGTTATCTGGCCCAAAATGTCAGTAGCTTCCAAGTTAAGAAATTTCTTCTAACAGCTGACACTAATTAGCAGAAAGATATGCCCATGAAGAAATTTCTTCTTCATACATATGTTCATCAAACAAATAAGGTGAATGTGATCTATAAACATCAGGACTCCTTATGTCAGGTTTGTAAACTACACGGTCTCAATTTGACAAGCCCATGTATTTAGTATATTAACCAGCAGAGTCTATTCAGAAAGCCTGAAAGCCTCCATTCCAATGATGAATCCAAAGCTCTTGCCAGACAAAATGTAGCTGAGAAAGATCAGCTCCTGAGGGCCAGTTCACCACCTGAATTAAGGAAGAATGTATCTGGACAGACTTTTCTGTAAGCAGGCTCAGTACTGAGGGAGTGCTTTCAGCCACACCTACAACCCCTAATGAATCACCAGCATCGACATACTCAGATGGGCTTAAATTCCATCCTCTATTTTTGCCCTGACTCTCAATGCAGTATTCTCAAACTTTTTTTTTTTTGCATTTACAGTCCTTTAATAATTTATTTGATCCCATCAACACTTTGAGATAGCACAGAGAGGTTACATGACTTCTCTACATTGGACACATAAAGCCGAGTCTTCCAGCTTCAGAGATCTAGACACCGCGCTCCTCACGATAAACTAATACAAGGTGCCGTCTTTCTCAATTCTTGCCCCTCATCTTCAGTCTCCACACACCCAGCTTACACCCTAACCCAACCACTTCCCACCTGTCAAAATTAGCACATTCTCTCCAACTTTTGATAGTATAGTTTCCAAATTTAGAATAAAAATAATGAGAGAACTGTTATTTTTGTTTGAGCACTTAACCATATCTGCTAGGCAATGTGCTCAGAGTTTTATATGGCTTAGCCCCAGGAATGCTCAGAGAAACCTTATGAGGCAGTTTCTATACTTTTTCTTAGACAGATGAGAAAAATGTGGCTCAGACACCTGAGAATATGCCATAACCCAACGGAGCCAGGATTTCACCTCAGGGAGAGTAAACAAGCCAGAAACATACAAAAGACTCTCCAGCTCTAATCAGCATACTCAGAAGTCTGAACAGTTGTCAACATCAACAACTCAGTGATCTATGGACATCATCTGTCACAACACAGCAACATACTGGAAAGAGGCTAGAAACCAATTGTTAGCCCCTAGGTTGACAATCAAAGACAATCACTTAATCCTTGGTTCAAAAAACTTTAAAAAATAAAAATGTGCTAATGACAACAACAAAAATAGCTCTCATATTATATCCAAAGAAGTCACACAGGAATGAAGTATGTATAATCCCTTTTAAAAATTAATTTATCTCACAAAAAAACTATTAGAAACAATAAACCAGTACAGTAAAGATGCAGGATACAAAACCAATGCAAAAGATTCACTGTATTCCTATTTACTAACAATGAAATTTCAAGAAAAGAAATGAGAAAAACAATTCCCTTTGCAACTGCAACAACAACAACAACAAAAAATAGCCTGACCAGGCTGTAGAGCAATGGATAGAGCATCGGACTGGGATGCGGAAGACTCAGGTTCGAGACCTCGAGGTCGCCAGCTTGAGTGCAGGCTCATCTGGTTTGAGCAAAAGCTCACCAGCTTGAGCCCAAGGTTGCTGGCTCGAACAAGAGGTTACTTGGTCTGCTGAAGGCCCGTGGTCAAGGCACATATGAGAAAGCAATCAACAAACAACTAAGGTGTTGCAACGTGCAACAAAAAACTAATGATTGATGCTTCTCATCTCTTCGTTTCTGTCTGTCTGTCCCTGTCTATCCCTCTCTCTGACTCTCTCTGTTTCTGTAAAAAATAAAATAAAAAAAAGAATAAAATACCTAGGAACAACTTAACAAAGAATATGCAGGACCTGTATACTGAAACCTACAAAGCATTTATTAAAAGAGATTGAAAAAGACACAATGAAATGGGAAGATACTCTGCATTCATGGATTGGAAGAATCAATGAATGGCAATATTAACCAAAGAAATATACAAATTTAATGCAATCTCCATCAAAATCTCAATATCATTTTTTAAAGAAATAGAACAAAAGATCAACAGATTTGTATGAAACCACAAAAAAACTCAAATAGCCAAAAAAAATCTTGAGGGGAAAAAAAACAAAGCCAGAAGTATTACATTCCTTGACTTCAAATTATACTAAAAAGGGATGATAATCAAAAAGAATAATAGGTATAACAGAGGGAGAAGAGAGAGAAAATGGAATGGAGAACATACTCAAACAAATAATAGATGAGAACTTCCCAAGCCTGTGGAAAGAACTAAAAGCCTCAAATTCATGAAGCAAACAGAACTCCGAGTTTTCTTAACCCCAACAAACCTACTCCAAGGCACATCATAATGAAATTGGCACAAACCAATGGCAAAGAAAAAATTCTCAAGGCAGCCAGGGAAAAGAAGAATACAACATATAAAGGAAGGCCCATTAGGTTATCATCAGATTTCTCAGCAGAAACTCTACAAGCTAGAAGAGAGTGGAACCCAATATTTAAAGCCCTGAAAGAGAGGAACTTTCAGCCACGAATACTATACCCATCAAAGCTATCCTTCAAATATGAAGGAGAAATAAAAACATTCACAGATACAGAAAAGATGAGGGAATTTAGCATCAGAAAACCCCCACTCCAGGAATTACTAAAGGAGGTTCTCCAATCAGATACAAAGAACAAAAAAAAAAACCAGAGCCACAAGTAAAAGCTCCAAGAAGAACACAATAAAACCAAATTTAAACTGTGACAACAACAAAAAGAAAGGGGGGAGAGGATGGAGATTAACAGTAGCAAAGGACAATGGAGGGCAAAAGTACTCAAAATAGTGCGCTACAATGAACAGGGTAAGGAACCCTTTTCATTACTTAAAGGTAACCACCATTGAAAAAACCACCACAGAAGCACATGAGATAAAAAAGATAGCAACAGAGGAAAGATGTATGGAATACAACCAAATAAAAACAAAAGATAGCAAAACAAAAGAGAAGGATCAAACAAGACACAAAACTAACAGAAAGCAATCTATAAAATGGCAATAGGGAACTCACAAGTGTCAATAATTACACTAAATGTAAACAGATTAAACTCACCAATAAAAAGACACAGAGTAGCAGAATGGATTAAAAAAGAAAATCCAACTGTATGCTGCCTACAGGAAACTCATCTAAGTAACAAGGATAAAAATAAATTCAAAGTGAAAGGCTGGAAAACAATACTCCAAGCAAATAACATCCAAAAAAAAAGCAGGCGTAGCAATACTCATATCTGATAATGCTGACTACAAGACAGGAAAAGTACTCAGAGACAAAAATGGCCATTTCATAATGGCTAAGGGGACACTGAATCAAGAAGACATAACAATTCTTAATATATATGCACCAAACCAAGGAGCACAAAAATATATAAGACAGCTACTTATTGACCTTAAAACAACAACTAACAAAAATACAATCATACTTGGAGACCTCAATACACCGCTGATGGCTCTAGATCGGTCATCCAAACAGAGAATCAACAAAGATATAATGGCCTTAAACAAAACACTAGAGCACCTGGTTATGATAGACATCTACAGGACATTTCATCCCAAAGTGACTGAGTATACATTTTTCTCCAGTGTACATGGATCATTCTCAAGAATTGACCATATGTTGGGCCACAAAAACAACATCAGCAAATTCAGAAAAATTGAAGTTGTACCAAGCATATTTTCTGATCATAAAGCCTTGAAACTAGAATTCAACTGCAAAAAAGAGAAAAAAAATCCCACAAGAATGTGGAAACTAAACAACATACTTTTAAAAAATGAATGGGTCAAAGAAGAAATAAGTGCAGAGATCAAAAGATATATACAGACTAATGAAAATGACAATACGACATATCAGAATCTATGGGATGCAGCAAAACCAGTGATAAGAGGGAAGTTCATATCACTTCAGGCATATATGAACAAACAAGAGAGAGCCCAAGTGAACCACTTAACTTCACACCTTAAGGAACTAGAAAAAGAAGAACAAAGACAACCCAAAACCAGCCGAAGAAAGGAGATAATAAAAATCAGAGCAGAAATAAATGAAATAGAGAACAGTAAAACTATAGAAAAAATTAATAGAACAAAGAGCTGGTTCTTTGAAAAGATCAACAAAATTGACAAACCCTTGGCAAGACTTACCAAGGAAAAAAGAGAAAGAACTCATATAAACAAAATCCAAAATGAAAGAGGAGAAATCACCATGGACACCGTAGATATACAAAGAATTATTGTAGAATACTATGAAAAACTTTATGCTACTAAATTCAACAATCTAGAAGAAATGGATAAATTCCTAGAACAATACAACCTTCCTAGACTGAGTCAAGAAGAAGCAGAAAGCCTAAACAGACCTATTAGTAGAGAAGAAATAGAAAAAACCATTAAAAACCTCCCCAAAAATAAAAGTCCAGGCCCTGACGGCTATACCAGCGAATTTTATCAAACATTCAAAGAAGACTTGGTTCCTATTCTACTCAAAGTCTTCCAAAAAATTGAAGAAGCAGCAATACTTCCAAACACATTTTATGAGGCCAACATAACCCTCATACCAAAACCAGGCAAGGATGGCACAAAAAAAGAAAACTACAGACCAATATCTCTAATGAATACAGATGCTAAAATACTAAACAAAATACTAGCAAATCAAAACAGCATGGTATTGCAGAAAAATGGGCACACAGACGAATGAATTGAGAGCCCAGAACCAAAACCACATATATATGGGCAAATAATTTTTGACAAAGGAGCCAAAAATACATAATAGAGAAAAGAAAGCTTCTTCAATAAATGGTATTGGGAAAATCGGAAAGTCACATGCAAAAACTAAAATTAGACTCAGTTTGTCCCTATGTACAAAAAATTAACTAAAAGTAGATCAAAAACCTAAATAAAAGATATGAAACAATAAATTATGTAGAAGAAAACATAGATACTAAACTCATGGACCTTGGTCTTAGAGAAGATTTTATAAATTTGATCCCAAAGGCAAGAGAAGTAAAGACTAAAATAAACAAATGGGACTATATCACACCAAAAGTTTCTGCACAAAAAAAAAAAAGCAACTGACTAAATGGGAGATGATATTTACAAACCACAGTGCCAACAAGGGGTTAATATCCAAAATATATATAAAAACTCATACAACTCAACATGAAACAAGCAAACAAACAATCCAAACAAAAAATAGGAAGAGGACCTGAACAGACATTTCTCCCAAGAAGGCATAAATGTCCAACAGAGATATGAAAAGATGTTCAACTTCACTATTAGGGAGATGAAAATCAAAACTACAATGAGATACCACCTCATACCTTCTAGATTGGCTATTATCAACAAGACAGGTAATAAGAGGTGTTGGAGAGGCTGTGGAGAAAAATGCATCCTCATTCACTGCTGGTGGGAATGTAAACTGGTTCAGCCATTCTGGAAGACAGTATGGTAGTTCCTCAAAAAATTAAGAATAGAACTACCATATGACCCAGCAATCCCTCGTCTGGGTATGTACCCAAAAAACTTGAAAACATTTATTCACAAAGATATATGCAACCCTATGTCCACTGCAGCATTATTCACAGTGATCAAGACATGAAAACAACCAAAGTGCCCTTCAATTGATGACTAAATAAAGAAGATGTGGTATGGAATACTACTCAGCCACAAGAAAAGATGACATATTGCCATTTGCGACAACATGGATGGACCTTGAGAATATTATGCTAAGTGAATTAAGTCAGAAAAAGCTAAGAACCATATAATTTCAATCATATGTGGGATATAAAACTAAAACTCATAGTCAGAGACAACAGTATGGTAGTTACCGAAGGGAAGGGGGTTGGGGGTTAGTAAAGGGTAAAGGGAACCTAATATCTGGTGACAGAAGATGATTGGACTTTGGGTGGTGGGCACACAATGCAATATACAGATTATGTGTCATAGAAATCTACACTTGAAGCCTATGTAATCTTTTTAACAAATGTCACCCCAATAAATCTAATAAAAATAAAATTTTCTGCAAAATACTCACAAAACATAATCAAATAAATTTAGCATAGTTGTTCAAATCTGCCAAACGCTGGTTATTTTAAGAATGGTCTGTGACTGTTGTGGCCTCCTTGAAAACTGGACCTCGCCAAATGGCTGTCCTGAGGCCAACCCTCTATAGATGGGTCATTGCTCAGCCCCAATTCCTCTGAACCTGGTCTGTAGAATCACCTCTCTGCCAGCACACCTGAACTTCTTCAGGTGCCCATGATCCTTCTTTCCTGAGTAAACAGCTAAATCAAGTCCATGCCTTCCCCCCCTCACCCTACCCAAGGAGGTCTTATTGGGCCCCACGATGCAGACTGAGATTTTCTTATGGTTCATAGAAAAGATACCACCTGTGTTAGTTCTCTACTTATACTCTAACAAACTACCCCAAATTTAGATGCTCAAACAACACAAATTTTTATCTCGGAGTTCTATGTGTTAGAAGTCTGATATGGGTCTCATTCCGCTAAAATCAAGGTATTGGCAGGGCTCTATTCCCGTCCAGAGGCCCTAAGGATAGAGCTGTTGTTCTTGCCCTTTCCAACTTCTAGAAGCTGCTCTCATTTCTTGGTTTGTAAAGCCTTCCTTTGTCTTCAAAATCAGCAACATTGCATTTCTCTGTGCCTTTCTTCAGTAGTCACACCCTCCTCTACTCTCCTGCCTCACTCTTCCACTTTTGAGGAGCCTTGTCACTACACTGGGTTCACCGTGGGTAATCCAGACTGCCTTATTTTAAGGTCAGCTGTCAGCAGTCTCAATTCCATCGGCAACCTTAATCCACCTTTGCCATGTAACCTAACATATATGGATGTATAATCAAAGGTTCCAGAGGTTAGGACATAGATGGGTGGAGGCATTATTCTGCTGACCACACCACCTCTTGGGTGGGATAGCAAACTGTCAGAGCACTTTGGCCCCTACAATTTCTTAGTTGCATTTGAAAGCCTTGCTATAGGACATGCTCCTTCTAGTTGGCCCTGTCCCTACCACTCTCTCTAGTCTTTTCCCCAGCCCTCTGCCCTCATTTACATTAGATCTGTCTGGGTTGTGGAGGCACTTGGGTTTTAGAACCTAGACCTAGTGAATCTTCAAGAGAGGGTCAGTCTCTTGAAGGGTGACCTTGTGAATGGACTCCAAGAATTCCCAGAACCATGATATGTGCTGTCCTTTTCAAAGTTCCTGGCGTGCATAATGAATGGGGGTCAGGGACACATGCCCACACTGATGCGACTTCCAAAAAACCCAAAAAACTGGAGAAGTTTTTGTTTCTACTGATAGCTGGGTGACTTACAGTTCTAGATCTATATCTCCAGAATGATTTATCTGCATTTTATAGACCCTAGACTTTGTTCGGCTGAAACCCAGTTACTGCTTCCACAACAACTCATTGGATTGATCACTTTAATTGTAAAGGGGCACTGGAAACTTTGGCTGTCTGAACTATTTAAATCTTATCCTCTGTGCAAGGTTCTGTGACACTTCTGGATGACCTGGACAGAAAGCACTGCAGGACCATGGCAACAACAAGGCACCAGTGGAGGTGGGGAATGTCAACGAGCCAGACCCAGCCCGAGCCCGAGCAGCCTAGAGAAGCGTGTCAGCCGGGACCCCTGGAGAGCAGACAGAAGCAGAGACTCGGGAGCTAAAAAGAAGAGCTTTACAAATAGGGGCTCAAGCAGTAGGAGGTTCTGCAGAAGAGTGTTCATGAACCCAGACTGGCAGAGGCGGGACCCTGGTAGGGCACAAGAACCATCCTGCCTGTGGAAGGCAAGGCAGGGTGGATGGAGACTTTTATTTATTAAGGACCCACACTTGCCAGGTACCCTAAATCAATCTAAGACCATTTTTCCTTTATTCATCTAACCTTGGCAGGATTGGTCTTAACAAGCAGGAAGAGGCAGGTTTGAATCCCAGTTGTACCATATGCTAGCTGGGCGACCTTAAGTAAGTTAATTAACCTTTCTGACCCTACCTTTCTCATCTACATATAGAAATTATGAATATATGCATATATATGTAATTATAGTATATACCTCACAGAGCATGCACCTTTTATAGTATGTTTTCAAAGAAAATTTAATAGCATGGGAAATGTTCACTGACAATATTACAAGGAAAAAAATAGATAGCAAATACTAATATAATCCCAATTTTGTAAAAAGATTACATATGCATTATATATGCCCATCTATCTACTTTGAATACATATGCATATTATACATATAAAAGAAAATAAATAAAAATATTAATAATAGTAGTTTTCATGGCAGAAACCCAGATGATTTAATTTTTAAATGTACTTTTCATATTTTCCGAATAGCCTACAATGAACATGACATACTTTGAAATATTTTTTCTAGATTTGCATTTTTATTGCAAAAGTGATCCATGTTCAGAGTAGGAAATTAAACTTTGTTACCACTGGGAACAGCTTGTTATGAATTCTTCCAGATGTTTTTCTAAGCATATCTAAATACATATGCAGAGGGCATGAGTTCCGCAGACCACAGATTCAGGTGTGCAAAGAGGGCAGCTCTGGTTTTCAGTAACTGAGGTTTGTTTGAGTAACTGTCTTAAGCCCCCATTCCACCTAGTGGCGGAAGCTTCACTTTAAGCTGGAGAGTAAGCAGAGGCAAATAAGAATTTTCTCCAGCAAATAAGGTTTTCTCTGTGGATTTATTACCTGCTCCCTTCTTCTTCCTGGACACTCATCTTCATCCTAGGGGGTTAACATGGCATCCAGGCGTGTCGGGGTGTCTGGTGCTCACTGGTCATCTGACCTTGCTAGTGTGTGCCAACATATGCTTTATACCTGGTCTTGATCTGCACGATCTACCCCAACTGACAGACTCCAAGATACCCAGTTTCCCAAGTCTACTTGTCAATCATGCCAAATGCTCGGGGGCATCCCTTTCACCACTGTGAGCCCTCTTCTGGTCCAATGATGCGTGCCCTCCATTCCTCAAAGACCCTTTCAAGGGCCACATGGAAACTTCTCGATGCTCTCTCCCCCTCATCCCTGGGAAGGGCTTTCTCAGGCTCCCTGTGGCTCTGAAAGAGATTTCTGTTCTGATGTTGCAGCCCCCAGGCTCAGGGAGTTAGGGGCTTTAATTCTCCGACATTCCCAAATAAGAACTGTGGCCTAGACCCCCTTCTTCACCCTGGACACCCTCAAAGACACTGAGTTCTCTCCAGATGCACCCCTATTCTCCGAGATCACCTCTGCTCAGATTCTCTCCTGCCCATGGCCAGTCTGACCTGTGACCTCCTCTCCTCCACATGGGTCAGACAGTGTGCTTGGATACCCAAGGCTTGGGACATGAAGCTGATGTCAGGAGCCCTTTGACACAGCCTTTCCTTCTAACCTGTGTCGCCATCATAGGGTGTTCAAGTCTGTTTTGAAATACCAAAGCTGAAAATTAACTTGGGTTGTACAGGCTCAGGGCAAACCAAAAGCCTAATTGCTGCCTGAAATTGAAGGAGGCCAAGGGTTTGGCACAGAAAGAACTGGAAAACACATCTGTATTTTAAATTTTCCTTACTGTATTTGTATCTTTGGGAGTGTGAAACATAAACACACAGGGAGTTTAATCACAGTGATAGTCACACCACATTTACTCTCCACAGTGTTCTCCTCCTCACTGTAGAATACATCTTGGAGTTATCAGGCTAATACAGTCTTTGTAACAGCTGAGTAAGAGTCTATTATCCTAATATTCTATTTGTTCTATTACCCTTATCTGCAGTTTTGTTTTCCACAGTTTCAGTTATCGATGTTTAATAGTGGTCTGGAAATATTAAATGGAAAATTCCAAAAACAACTCATAAGTTTTAAATTGCATGGTTTAGTGTGATGCAATCTTGTGCCATCCCACTTTGTCCCACCTGGAACATGAATCATTCCTTTGCCGAAAGTTCCATGCCATAAACACTACCTTGCCATTAGTCACTTAGTAGCCTTCTTGGTTATCAGATGATGGTCATGGTATCGCAGTGTTTGTGTCTAAGTAAACCTTAGTCTACTTAGTAATGGCCCCAAAGCACAAGTGTAGACATACTGTCCATTCTTATCTGCCAAAGAGAAGCCATAAAGTTTCTTACTGCTACACTTCAGTACTATCTGTGGTTTCAAGTATCCATTCACTGGGATTCTCAGAAAATATCCCCAAGATATGTATATTTGATTATCTAATCCTGTGATTCAAAATAGAGTAATCACCAATTTTTCACTATGATAATGCTGCAATGAACATTTTTGTTCATATCTCCTGCTCACTTGATCAACTATTTCTGCAGGATAAACTCCAAGAGGTAAAATTGTTATGTCAAAGGACATTGGTATATAGCCCCAAAAGCAAAATACATGGAAATGTTATAGAGTAAAAAAATAACATTTCAATTTCATGGGGGAAAAATGATGCTTTACTTAATAAAAAAATTCAATAAAGAATGCTGGAATAAATTAAAGATATATAAGATATATACCATATAAAAAACTACATGCCAGGTAGATTAAAGCTCTAAATGGAAACAATAAAATCACTAAACTATCAGAGAAAACAATGAATACTACTTCACCTTACAGTGAGAAAGAATTTGTTAAACCAGATCATCTTTAACACAGAAAAGATACCACATACAAAGACAAGAGATAGATAAAAGAGAATATATTTGCAACGCATAAAACAGGCAACTGGTTAATAGCACCAAAGAGCTCCTTTGGAACTGATTTTTAAAGGGGGCAAAAGATTGCAAAAAGACAATGCAGAAAAATAATTGAAAAGGTTAACGAGGTTCATTGCAAACAATTGACTCCTATCAGGAGGTGGAGTCTGTTCCCCCACGTCTACCCCAGTCTTTGGCCAGTGGAGAATTAACTAACATTAATGCAAGCAGAGAAATGTACTTGGCATTGGGGCTGCCTATCTCACTTCTCTGCGGAACCTTGCCATAGCAACCCTGGGACAGGCCCTGACCAGCTTGTGGATGATGAGGGGTGCATGGCCTACTCACCTCCATCACCCTCGCTAGAAGCCAACCGGCGCCAGACAGCAGAGACAATTAGCTGAGCAGCGTGAACGCAGACCCGTGAGGAAGCCACGGCAAGACCAACAGCAGAGCTGCCCAGGCAAGTCCAGCCCAAATGCTGGCCCAAAGAGGCGTAAGCTAAATAAATGGCTGCTGCTTTAGGCCACCAAGGTTTGGGGTGGCTTGTTATGCTGCAAATGCTAACAAAAACAGCTAATAAATAAAAACAATTTTAAATTCACAAGTGGCAAATTTTAACAGACCACCATTTTTTTTCCTGTCAGATTGACAAAAATAAAGATGAATGATTACTTCAGTTCAGGCCAAGATATGAAGAAATAAATATTTTCATTCATGGCTGAGAAGAGTGTAGACTGCTGCCCACATACCCGAAAGGCAATGCGACAATACCTATTAAAACTGAAAACACACGTGCCTTTCCACCACTTTCAAGGATTTATCTTACAGAAATAAGAAATGTATGAGGGTACTTATCAGGGTTCTGTCTGTAGTGGTGGGGGCAGAAGGGGAGGGAGGCTAGGTGGGGGCAGAAGGGGAGGGAGGCTAAGTGGGGGCAGAAGGGGAGGGAGGCTAGGTGGGGGCAGAAGAAGAGGGAGGCTAAGTGGGGGCAGAAGGGGAGGGAGGCTAGGTGGGGGCAGAAGAAGAGGGAGGCTAGGTGGGGGCAGAAGGGGAGGGAGGCTAGGTGGGGGCAGAAGAAGAGGGAGGCTAGGTGGGGGCAGAAGGGGAGGGAGGTTAGGTGGGGGGCAGAAGGGGAGGGAGGCTAGAGAGAGACAGAGATGGAAAAAAGGGAAAGAAACCCCCCACCAGGGAAACATGAATATCTCTCAGTAGAAAATGTCTAATAACATGTACTGCATGCATATAGAAATATTAAAGGAATGAATTAAAGCTCTAATTGCTAATTTGGAGGAATGAATTTGATTTACTGTTGAAATATTAAAATCAGCTTACAAGGTAATAGATATCACACAATTTCGTTTTTCTAAAATAAAAAAAGATGACATATGTGTACATGCTTTAGCAGAAGAATACTGACATGTTTTTATTTCAAAATTTCCTTTTACCCACTGGTCCTCCTGAAGACAGAGAAATAATGGATTGCACAGAAGATTATGGAAAGAGAGGCTAATTCATGGCTTTTGAATTCCAAAGTCTGAGGTCCTCATCTAAACCATGACTACCAACATCCTAACAATGTATGCCTATCAGTAAAACCCTTGAAGAAAGCACCGCATGTGTAGTGAGGTGCTTACAAATTAAAGACATGAATTGTTATAGATTATAAAACACATACAAAAGTATGACTATTGAAAGGAGAGCCAAAATAGAATACAAGCAACTTTAGTTATACTATGATATACAGTTATTCAATAAAATTTTTTTGCTATTACTAAAAACATATATTCTCAGTCATAAACAATTTTTAGTTACAGCAATATAATTGAAATGCCTTATTTTTTTAATCTTGGTTTAACCCTTTATGATACAGTAATTCAAAGGCCTGGTTCTTGTTTCAATTTATTTCAATGCTTGATTTTCACAGTTACTATATCTAAAAGAGGTCACCCTCAGAATGTCAGGGTCCAAAATCAAGACATCCATCATTAGGCAGTGCTTTCTTACAATCTCAGCCACCAGAGAACATGTCCAAAGCTGGCTAAAACGTTTCGTCTTCCCAGATGTTAAACACTTCTTGCAAAGGCTGTAATGCTCAGGTCTCTCCTTTTCTCTTTTCTTTCCAAATGGGTTACTTAGAGATGTGGCCTCCAAAGTGGGAGGCACAATTAATTGATCTCCTGGCATATGAGAAGAAAATATTAAAACTTCTATTTATGTGTACTGTTAAGTGCACTGTACTTCTCATATGCCAGAAGTTGTGACTAAGAAACAAAACTTGGTTCTTTCAGAACATACTGAAATTTCGTATTTTCAGGAAGTCATTTCAAAGCACATTGAAACTCTTTACTCTAAAAGATCTGTATGCATAAATTAGAAATTTTTGTTTCCTAGATTTCAGGGATTGAATTTTTCATATTTAAAAAAATATTAAACAGATTTTAGAGAGAAGAAAACAGAGAGAGAAACATCAATTTGTTGTTCCACTTGTTTATATGCATTCCTTGATTGATTCTTGCATGTGCCTGGGCCAGGTATCAAACCTGCAACCTTGGCATTTTGGGACAATGTTTTAACCAACTGAGCTACCAGGCCAGGGCTAAATTTTTCATATTTTTAGTAAGTGGTTTCAAAATATAATGAAACTCTTCACTGTGGAAGACTTTTATATACAGGTCAGAAAAATACTGTTTCTTGTTGTTTTCTTTAGTTTACAGATATAAGGGATTTCTTTAAGTATTATTTATGGGTGACATGTTTGAAAACATTCATTTTCAAAATGCTTCCTCAGGAGATAGATTTTGTTTCAAAAAGCAATTACGTTCTCATGCCTTGTTAAACACCATCTTACACTGAAGAAATAAATAAAATACATTTAAGTTTTCAAAAATATCTGCTCAGTGGATTGAGCAGATGTCCCAGGTTCAATGCCCAGCCAGGGCACACAGAAGAAGCCACCATCTGCTTCTCTCCCCCTCCCTCTACCCCTTTCTGTCTCTCTTCCCCTCTTGAAGTCAGCAGCTCCATTGGTTCGAGCATTGGCCTCAGGCACTGAGGATAGCTCGGTTGATTCAAGCATAGGTCCCAGATGGGGAATGCCGGGTGGATCCCAGTCAGGGTGCATGCAGGAGTGTTTCTCTATTTCCCCTCCCCTCACTTAAAAACTACAAAACATATATCTACCAGGTAGCACTGGATTGATACTGTCATCTCAAACAAAGGTCAGTATATTTGAATCCCTTTTAGTAAAAGAAAAAGTACTTTAACATCACTTTTAACAAGTCTTTTAAACCTGTGCCATAAAGTGAAGTCATCAGAAAAGCTCTGGGTGGTTGGTAAAAAGATTTCAGAATTTCTCCCCATCTCATTACAAAGGTCTGTAAATAATTTAAAGGCCTTGTTTTTATCAAAGTAATCAGCTAATGGAATCCCGCAGCAGGTTCGATGGGATGTGCTGCATTACCCTGAAGACACACAGGTACGCTCACCACTCCAAATGTATCATCCACTCCATTCAGCCCCAATGCCAATTCATATTAAATGTTAGGAAAGCTCAGCTCTTTTCCTTTGTGAATAAATAAATAAATAGGTGGATAGAGAAATAGATAGATGAATAAATAGAAGTTTTGATATTTTCTTCTCATATGCCAGGAGATCAATTGTGCCTCCCACTTTGGAGGCCACATCTCTAAGTAACCCATTTGGAAAATTACTTTCTATGCAATGAGGAGAGACCATCTTGCTAAAGTAAGAAAAGAGAAATGGAGAGACCTGAGCATTACAGCCCAAGAGATCTCTGCAAGGTATGCTGCCCTGCTCCCTGAGCCCCAGCCCAGCCTGAAGCCAGCCCTGGGGAGGGGTGTGGAGGATAACCACAGGTCAGTCCTCAGTGGCTCCGAGTGAGAGGAGCTGGGCTACCAGGAAGCCAGACGTGAGACCTCACAGAACCCTGCCCACAACCACCAGTGAAGCGCCTGGAGCTGCTCAGTGACCCAGGAGTGATAGATGAGGACAATCGTAGGTGCAGATGAGAAGGACACAGTGTAAGTGCCAAAGACTAAAGACATAGAAATGTGAACGCAGCAGGAAAGAAGACAGCTACTAAATTCTGGAAGTAACAGTGTATGGCTCAGAAGAAAGGAGGCAGATGGCAACCTTGGACAGGAGCAGTTCCCACCAGCACCATTTCCACTGCCAGTCAGAGAGACCCCTCCTGGACAAGAGAGACAAGGACTCAATATGACTAGGACCACGCTCTCTGCCACCAGGTCAAATGCAAACTCAAGGCAAAAAATAAGCTTGTCTATAGACATGGAAAGTCACATTGTCTTCACTTCTAAACTGTGGTTTGAGATCAGACCCACTTCACCAAGATGTTCAAGGATAGACATCAGGTGGAGGACAGGAGTTACTTCAGCAGGCAAGGGCAAGAAGGTGGCATGGTGTGATTTATGCTTCTTTACTTTCTTTTACTTATTCTGATGGCCATTCATAACTTCTGTAATTCAGATAAAATTTAAAATATATATATATATAAAAGAAAAGAAAGTATATATGTAGAGCATGTACTAGCAGGCTGGCCAGTTTTATGAATGAAGCTGTGATCACAGATTGCTCTAGAAGACCCAGTTGATTTCCTGAGCACCAGCTCCAAACCATACCGAGCAATCCTGTGGGGCAAGTGTTGTGACATTTCTCTTCTTCCTGTTTGTCACAGGAAGGCACATAAAAAGCAGCACCCCAATGCTTCACTGAACTTCACAGAACTTTCTCAAAATGCTTACTGAAGAAGAGGACCACATGTCTTCAGAGGAGAAGGACAAACTTGAAGACATGACAGAAGGATACGAGCCTGTCATGGAAGCTCCTCAAGTGAAAGAAAAAACGTTCAAGAATCTCAATACATGGAACAGCTTCCTTTAACCTTGTTCTTGTTGACTCTGCATATCACAGAGGCTTCAGGAGGGAATGTCTTGGAGAGGGTTGCAGAAGAATTGGGAGAACTTTGAGTAACACTCAGGATAATGAGCAGCCTTATTATAAGTCTGCTAAGCTGAATGAAATGTTAAAACTAAGATTGCTTTACTGGGTCAAAGGAGAGCCTGGTATAGGAAAAGGAAGTTGCACCAAATGCAGTATCCCTGATGGGTTCCTGGAGCAGAAAAATTATATTGGTGGAAAGCTGGTGAAATACAAATAGTCTTATAATTAATAGCAATGAACCAAGTTTTGTTTCTTAGTCACAACAAATGTACCATGTACAGTAAGGTGAGATTTTTTATGACCAGCAATTTTCAACTGGTGCACCACAAGAATTTTTAAAACATGCCATACCTGACTATTTAGTTGGGGGCACAGACCTTTTTTCTCTTAGATTGTCAAATTTAAAAAAAAAAAGGAGAAAAGATGGCAGTGGAGTAGGCAGATGCACAGACACCCAGCTCTCACCACCAAACTGGAATACAAATCAATTTAGGAAAAATCAGCATGAAAAACCAACTCTGAACTGCAAGAACAGCTCTCAAAAACCTAGGAGCAAAGAAGAAGCCACAACAAACCTGGTAGGGAGTGACTGAATCTCCCCTGCTTACAGGAACAGAGGGGGGGGGGTGAGGCTGAGAGCCCAGAGGGGACCTCACACAAGGGAAAAGAGCAGAAACTACTGCTCAGAGCCACTTGCCTGGTGACCAGGGAGCGAGGTGTGTTGAAAAGACCAGCTTATCTCCCAAGTGGAAAGGAAAGAGAGAGGGACAGACTGTGAGGGGCTAAGGAATGAAGGAGACGACCTAAAAAAGTTGACTCATCAGTGCTGGAGGCGGCGATAGCTGGGGGAGGGACTGAACCTTTCACAAAACAGAGCTGAATTGCTTCCGGATCAGAGATCTCCGGAAATCTATCCAGTTCCAATCAGCGCAACAAGACACAGCTGAAAACAAGAAGTGGAGAGGAGGGGCAGTAATTCAGGTCTCCATGGAGATCTGAGATACACTTCCCCCTACTGAAGCTGAGAAAACACCCTGCCCCCAGTGAGATTAGTTGATGAAAGGGGCCTTCAGAGTCACAGGTTACACCCATTCCAATCCTGGATACAGTTTCAAGGAAGTCCCCTGCTGAGATCATTAACAAGACTATCACCTGTTAAGAAAACAAACAAATCAAGACTTCAAAGCTGCCCAAATCCGAAAGTGGATTACACATAACAGCTGATACCAACGCAAGAAGACCTAGAAATAACACAACTGAAAACTGGAGGCAGACAACACCAAGCCTAGACTCAACCAAGCCTACAAATAAAACACCCAAAAACAGACAATGAGAAGACAAAGAAGTGCAATCCAAATGAAACCACAAGAGACACCTTCAGGAGATGAACTGAGTGATATGGAAATAATCAAACTTCCAGATGCGAAGTTCAAAATAATGATTGTAAGGATGCTTAGGGATCTTAGAACAAGAATGGATGGTCATTCTGAACACCTAAATAAAGAAATAGCAAGTATAAAAAAGAATCAGTCGGAGATGACAAATACAATATCAGAAATAAAGACCACAATGGAAGGAATTAAAAACAGGATAGATAGAGCTGAGGATCAAATCAGTGAGTTGGAGGACAACTGGAATGAAGGCATGAAAGCAGAGAAGAAAAGAGAAAAGAGACTCAAAAAGTGAGAGGAAACTCTTAGAGAGCTCTGTGACAACATGAAGAGAAATAACATCCGCATCATAGGGGTTCCTGAAGAAGAAGAAAAAGAACAAGGGATAGAGACTTTCTTCAATCATATCATAGCTGAAAACTTCCCTAAATTAATGCAAGAGAAACTCACAAGTCCAAGAAGCACAGAGGACTCCATTAAAGAGAAACCCAAAGAAACCTACACCAAGACACATAATAATTAAAATACCAAAGCTAAGCAATAAAGAGAAAATATTAAAATCTGCAAGAGAAAAAAAAGTTATCACCTTCAAAGGAGCCACCATAAGGATGACATCTGACTTCTCAACAGAAACACTTGAGGCCAGAAGGGAATAGCAAGAAATATTCAAAGTAATGCAGAACAAGAACCTACAACCAAGACTACTTTATCCAGAAAGGCTATCGTTTAAAATTGAAGGAGAAATAAAAAGCTTCCCAGACAAAAAACAACTCAAGGAATTCATTACAACCAAGCCAATGCTGCAGGAAATGTTAAGGGGCCTGTTGTAAACAGATCAAAGTGGGAAAAGAATACAGCAAAAAAGGAATACACCTTTAAAGAAGAAAATGGCAATAAACAACTACATATCAATAATAACCTTAAATGTAAATGGATTAAATGATCCAATCAAAAGACATAGGGTAGCTGCATGGATAAGAAAACAGGACCCATACATATGCTGTCTACAAGAGACACACCTTAGAACAAAAGATACACATAGATTGAAGGCAAAAGGATGGAAAAAAACATTTCATGCAAATGGAAATGAAAAAAAAGCTAGGGTAGTAATACTTATATCAGACAAATTGGACTGGTAAAACAAAGGATATAGTAAGAGATAAAGAAGACCACTACATAATGATAAAGGGAGTAATCCAACAGGAAGTTATAACTATTATAAATATCTATGCACCTAATATAGGAGCACCCAAATATATAAAGCAGACTTTGATGGATTTAAAGGGCGAGATCAACAGCAATACTATAATAGTAGGGGATTTCTATACCCCACTAACATCACTAGATAGATCCTCAAGAAAGAAAATTAACAAAGAGACAGCAGACTTACTGGATACACTAGATCAACTCGATTTAATAGGTATCTTCAGAACCTTTCACCTTAGGCCCTGGCCGGTTGGCTCAGTGGTGGAGTGTCGGCCTGGCATGCAGAGGTCCCGGGTTCGATTCCCGGCCAGGGCACACAGGAGAAGCACCCATCTGCTTCTACACCCCTCCCCCTCTCCTTCCTCTCTGTCTCCCTCTTCCCCTCCCACAGCCGAGGCTCCATTGGAGCAAAGATGGCCCGGGCACTGGGGATGGCACCTTGGCCACTGCCCCAGGCGCTAGAGTGGCTCTGGTCGCAACAGAGCGACACCCTGGAGGACCAGAGCATCGCCCCCTGGTGGGCGTGCCGGGTGGATCCCGGTCGGGCACATGCGGGAGTCTGACTGTCTCTCCCGGTTTCCAGCTTCAGAAAAATACAGAAAAAAAAAAAAAAAGCTTAGTGTACAGAACCTTTCACCCTAAAGCAGCAGAATATACATTCTTTTCAAGTGCTCATGGTACATTCTCTAGAATAGACCACATGTTAGGGCACAAAAGTGCTCTCAACAAATTTAAGAAGACTGAAATCATATCAAACACTTTCTCTGATCACAACAGCATGAAAATAGAAATGAACTACAACAGAAAAGCTCAAAAATTCTCAAACACATAGAAACTAAATAGCAGGTTGTTAAATAATGAATGGATTAAGAATGAGGTCGAAGAAATAAAAAAAATTACTAGAAATGAATGACAATGAACATACAACAACTCAAAATTTATGGGACACAGCAAAAGCAGTACTGAGAGGGAAGTTCTTGCACTACAGGCACACTTTCAGAAGCTAGAAAAAGCTCAAATAAACAACTTAACCCTGCATCTAAAAGAACTAGAAAAAGAACAGCAAGTAAAGCCCAAATGTAGTAGAAGGAAGGAAATAATAAAGGTCAGAGCAGAAATAAATGACATAGAGTCTAAAGAACCAATACAGAGGATCAATGAAACTAGGAGCTGGTTCTTTGAAAAGGTAAACAAGATTGATGAACCTTTAACTAGACTCACCAAGAAAAAGAGAGAGATGACTCAAATAAATAAAATTAGAAATGAGAGAGGAGAAATAACAACTGACACAACAGAAATACAAAATATTGTAAGAAAATACTATGAAGAACTGTATGCCAAAAAACTAGACAACCTAGATGAAATGGAAAAAATCCTTGAAACATACAATCTTCCAAAAATCAATCTGGAAGAATCAGAAAACCTAAACAGGCCGATTATACCAAATGAGTTCGAAACAGTTATCAAAAAACTCCTAACAAAGAAAAGTCCGGGGCCCGATGGCTTCATAACGAAATTCTACCAAATATTCAAAGAAGAACAAACTCCTATCCTTCTCAAACTATTTCAAAAAATTCAAGAGGAAGGAAGACTTCCAAGCTCCTTTTATGAGGCGAGCATAATTCTGATTCCAAAACCAGGCAAAGACAACACAAAGAAAGAAAATTATAGGCCAATATCTCTGATGAATATAGATGGTAAAATTCTCAACAAAATATTAGCAAACCAGATCCAACAATATATGGAAAAAATCATACACCATGATCAAAGTGGGATTTATTCTGGGGAGGCAAGGCTGGTACAATATTTGTAAATCAATCAATGTGATTCATCACATAAAAAAAAAAAGATGGAAAAAAATCATATGATAATTTCAGTAGATGCAGAAAAAGCATTTGATAAAATCCAGCACCCATTCATGATCAAAACTCTCAGCAAAGTGGGAATACAGGGAACATACCTCAACATGATAAAAACCATCTATGACAAACCCACAGCCAACATCATACTCAATGGGCAAAAATTACAAGCAATACCCTTAAAATCAGGAACAAGGCAGGGGTGCCCCCTTTTACCACTCTTATTTAACATAGTCCTGGAAGTCCTAGCCACAGCAATCAGACAAGAAGAAGAAATAAAAGGCATTCAAGTTGGAAAAGAAGAAGTAAAACTATCATTATTTGCAGATGATCTGATATTGTATATAGAAAACCCTAAAGGTCTCAGTCAAAAAACTACTGGACCTGATAAATGAATTCAGCAAAGTGGCAGGATATAAAATCAATAGTCAGAAATCAAAGACATTTTTATACACCAACAATGAACAGTCAGAAAGAGAAATTAAGAAAACAATCCCCTTCACAATTACAACCAAAAAAATAAAGTACCTAGGAGTAAACTTAACCAAGGAGACTAAAGACTTGTACTTGAAAAATTACAAAGCATTGATAAAAGAAATCAAGGAAGATACAAACAAGTGGAAGCATATACTGTGCTCATGGTTAGGAAGAATAAACATCATTAAAATGTCTATATTACCCAAAGCAATCTATAAATTCAATGCAATACCGATTAAAATACCAATGACATATTTCTTTTTTTTTTTTCTCATTTTTCTGAAGCTGGAAACAGGGAGAGACAGTCAGACAGACTCCCGCATGCACCCGACCGGGATCCACCGGGCACGCCCACCAGGGGACGAGGCTCTGCCCACCAGGGGGCGATGCTCTGCCCATCCTGGGCGTCGCCATGTTGCGACCAGAGCCACTCTAGCGCCTGAGGCAAAGGCCACAGAGCCATCCCCAGCGCCCGGGCCATCTTTGCTCCAGTGAAGCCTCGGCTGCGGGAGGGGAAGAGAGAGACAGAAAGGAAAGCGCGGCGGAGGGGTGGAGAAGCAAATGGGCGCTTCTCCTGTGTGCCCTGGCCGGGAATCGAACCCGGGTCCTCCGCACGCTAGGCCGACGCTCTACCGCTGAGCCAACCGGCCAGGGCCCCAATGACATATTTCAAAGATATAGAACACATATTCCAAAAATTTATATGGAAGCAAAAAAGAACACAAATAGCCTCAGCAATCTTAAAAAAGAAGAATAAAGTGAGAGGTATCACTTCCTGATATCAAGTTATACTACAAGGCCATTGTACTCAAAACAGCCTGGTACTGGCATAAGAACAGGCATATAGATCAATGGAATAGAACAGAGAACTCAGAAATAAACCCACAGCTCTATGCACAACTGATATTTGACAAAGGACGTAAGGAAATACAATGGAGTAAAGACAGCCTCTTTAACAAATGGTGTTGGGAAAATTGGACAGCTACCTGCAAAAAAATGAAACTAGATCACCAGCTTATACCACTCACAAAAATAAACTCAAAATGGATAAAAGACTTAAATGTAGGGCGTGAAACCATAAGCATCTTAGAAGAAAACATAGGCAGTAAGCTCTCTGACATCTCTCGGAGCAATATATTTGCTGATTTATCTCCACGGGGAAGTGAAATAAAAGACAGGATAAACAAATGAGACTATATCAAACTAAAAAGCTTTTGCACAGCTAAAGACAACAAGAACAGAATAAAAAGACAAACTACACAATGGGAGAACATATTTGACAATACATCTGATAAGGGGTTAATAACCAAAATTTATAAAGAACTTGTAAATCTCAACACCAGGAAGACAAACAATCCAATCAAAAAAATGGGCAAAAGAGATGAATAGACACTTCTCCAAAGAGGACATACAGATGGCCAATAGGCATATGAAAAAATACTCAACATCACTAATCATTAGAGAAATGCAAATTAAAACCACAATGACATATCACCTCACACCAGCCATAATGGTGCTCATCAACAAAACAACACAGAATAAGTGCTGGCGAGGATGTGGAGAAAAGGGAACCCTCCTGCACTGCTGGTGGGAATGCAGACTGGTGCAGCCACTGTGGAAAACAGTATGGAGATTCCTCAAAAAACTAAAAATTGAACTGCCTTTTGACTCAGCTATCCCACTTCTAGGAATATACCCCAAGGACACCATAGAACAGCTCCAAAAGGAGAAATGAACCCCCATGTGTGTGGCAGCATTGTTCACAATAGCGAAGATCTGGAAACAGCCCAAGTGTCCGTCAGAGGACGAGTGGATTAAAAAGCTTTGGTACGTATATACTATGGAGTACTACTCAGCCATAAGAAATGATGACATAGGATCATTTACAATAACATGGATGGACCTTGATAACATCATACGGAGTGAAATAAGTAAATCAGAAAAAAAACTAAGAACTATATAAATCCATACATAGAAGGGACATAAAAATGAGACTCAGAGACATGAACAAGAATGTGATGGCAACAGGGGTGGGGGGTTGGGGTGAAGAAGGAGTGAGGGGTTGGGGGAGGGGAGGGATACAAAGAAAACCAGATAGAAGGTAACAGAAGACAATTTAACTTTGGGGGAGGGGTATACAGCACAATGAAATGTCAAAATAATCTAGAGATGTTTTCTCTCAACATAAGTACCCTGATTTATCAATGTCACTGCATTAAATTTTATAAATAAATTAAAAAATAAAAATTAAAAAAAATTTAAAAAAAAAACGACAACAACCAACACAATAGCCATCTGGTGTAAATGAATCAAAATAATACTCTTTTTTTTTGGTCAAATCAACAACAAATATACTTTTTGTTATGCCACAGAATTTCAGTAACTAGTCTATATGTGCCATGAGATGGACAAGGTAACATTAGGAGAAACTGGGTGATGGGGTAAATGACTCTTCATCCTATGACTAATAAACAATAACTATTCAAAATAGAGTTTATTTTTTTTAAAAAAGAAGTTGTCAGGGATGGAAAGAGAAACCTGGAGGAAGAGGACAATGAGGGTGAGGCAGCGGAAGACCAGCTGAGTGAATGAGTTGGTTCTAGCAGGTCTTCCCTTCCTCCAAAGTGATGAACTACCCTGCACACATCTCACTTTTTTTTTCAAGACAATTACATTGTAAGATTATGTCAATCTTCTTTTTCAACAGTACACTTAGCAGTAAGATAACCTTGTCTTTCCGTGAGATTCGCCATAGCCATTCACCCTGAGTGGTGCAGTCCAACGCAGTGAACTGGCATGGACATTTACAGCAGGTCATGGATTGCACAAATTAGAACCAAGATGGTAGCTTTGCTTTTGATGCAGTTTAAATGAATAAATTTTCTGTGAACTAAATACCAGATTATAATTGAAAAAAAATGTTGCAACTGCCTTGTTGACATTAGGAATACTTCTAAGAATATATATATATATCATTTTTAAATTTTAAATAAAAAATATATGCTTTATGAAAAAAAGTATAGAAAATAACCTCCCCCACAAATACCTTAACTATCTGAAAGGTTTTATTGTTGACTTAATTTAACTTTTTTTATTATTAAGTATTATTTTTATAATCAAGAAAAACTTTACAAAAAGGAGCTCTAAGCCGACCGACAGAAATACGCAAACTGGGGAGGAGCGACGAGGTGGATCTGAGGCTGAGTCTGCAGAGAGGACAAAGGGAGAGCTTTCCCTTTGAGAACAGAAGAAAAGCTGGGGAGAGAGAGGGAGAGACATTGGCCTTTCCTTGGTGTCTACTGTGGTGGTCAAACATGGGCTTTAAAATGTTTGCACTAAAAATAATTATTAAAATAATATTTATAAAAATTTCAAACAAGTTTTAATTGAAAACTCCTTTCTATCCCCCAATCTCATTTCCCAGCAGTAACCACTGGTAACTGCACACTTTGGGGCATCCTTATAGACTCCTTCTATGCATATATAAAAATAATCTTGGCCTGACCAGGCGGTGGCACAGTGGATAGAGCATTGGACTGAGATGCAGAGGACCCAATTTCAAGACCCTGAGGTCGCCAGTTTGAGCGTGGGCTCATCTGGTTTGAGCAAAAGCTCACCAGCTTGGACCCAAGATCTCTGGCTCGAGCAAGGGGTTACTCAGTCTGCTGAAGGCCCATGGTCAAGGCACATATGAGAGAGCAATCAATGAATAACTAAGGTGTCGCAACGAGAAACTGATGATTGATGCTTCTCATCTCTCTCTGTTCCTGTCTGTCTGTTCCTATCTATCCTTCTCTCTGATTCTCTCTCTGTCTCTGTGTAAAATAATAATAATTATTATCATCATCATCATCATCTTGGCCTTTGCCGGGTAGCTCAGTGGACAAAACATCGACCTGGCATGCCAGAGGTTGCGGTTTAATCCCCAGTCGGGGCACATATGAGAAGCAATCAATGAGCACACAATTAAATAGAACAACTAAGTGGCACAACAAGTTGATGTCTTTCTCTTTCTCTATCTCTCTCCCAAATCAATGAAAAAATATTTTTTTAAAAAAATCATCTTAACATAGATGGGATCGTATTATATAATTTGCTTTTTGTTCATGAAACAATAGATCATGAACGTTTTTCAACCCTTTGTGTATATAGGTCTAATTCGTTGTTTTGAGAAGCTGCATTGTATTACATTTTATGGATAAACCTTAAATTATTCATACAACTTCCTACGGATTTTCATTTACAGTGATCCCAGCTTCTTGATATTATAGACAGTACCACCACACAATTTGTGCTGTGATGAGCACAGTCTTTACATCAAGCCCCCAGACTCACCACCTGGGCACCTCCAAAGACTAACTCTGTGATTCTGTACAAATTCTTTAACCTCCCTGAAACTTGAAATTCAGTGCCCTCATTTTAATTGGAGATAATATTTATTTTATAGAGCTTGTGTGGATTAGATGAGTTTATATTAATGAAAAATATTAAATGAGTGAATATGTCTGGTAGTTTTCCCAATTTGTGTGTGTGTGTGTGTGTGTGTGTGTGTATGTGTGTAGATAGGGGAGAGAGAAACAGTGAGGCAGGCAGACAGACAAAAATGCAGGGATACAGAGATAAAGATGGATAGACAGACTAACTAATGATGGGCCAATGGATGGATGGATGGATGGATGGATGGATGGATGGATGGATGGATGGATGGATGGATTGACAGACAAACAGATAGATACCCATTAGGTAAGGAAGCCTAGTAGGAATTATTCCTCGCTAACATGGCATGGGCAGAATTTCACAAAGTAATGATCAATATATTTAAGTTGCTTCCCTTCCACTTACAGAAATATAAAGCAGACCAAACACAGAAGCAATGGGAAGTACAGTATCTTCTTGAAGAGCCATTAAATCAAAAGCTATACCCCTGAAGTGACAGTTGCCCACCTCAGAAGGCAGAGAAAGCAATGGAGGAAAAAGCACTATTCCAGATCTAAGGAGAAGTGGTTCAGGAAATAAGAGTGGCCAGAAGTTGAAGGAAAAGTGGCCACATCATTTTACTAGCATGTGTTAGCCAGAGAGTGTAAAGCTCTATATAATCATAAGTATATCCCAAGCTTTGTCCAGACAGATTGTAAAACACCCAGAGAAAAGCAAGACTAATACTAATGACACAGCTACAGATGTGAGAAGCTCCCAGAATCTAGACCTGACTAGACTATAATAAATAGTCCTGGCAAAGAGCAGGAGGGAGTATCTCACAAGGCCTATGAGATAACAAAATATTTAAAAGCAGGAGCACAGCCTTGCAGCCACCTTTGATTTATCCTCTAATTCAATCAGTTCTCAAATCCCATAAACCTTATGCCTAGTACAAACCTCTTGCTGGAGTAATCTTCCTAAACCTGCTGTTGATCATGCAAAGCCCTAGAGTCCTCTGTGATTTACAGAATAAAGACCAAAGTGCTGGCCCAGCATTCAGAGTCCTCCCAAATCTGGTCTGAGCCTGACTTTCCACTCTCACCTCCACAAACCCCATACACTTCTCTCATGACCACTCAAGAGTTACCTTCCATGGTAATGACTGTCTGACCTATACCCGGGCCTGTGCCTACATGATGGACATCTGGAGTCTGGGACCTGTCTAGGCCAATGGCAAGCTGGATGGATGAATTTGGAAATGGTTCCTATATGACTTCATCTGGTTCTGGTTGGATACCACTCACAAGATCCCACTCAACACCTGACAACTGGTGGTTTCCATCTTCCTGTTCAATGACCACTCACAACATAAGAATTTCACCCAAACCAGACCAAACTCAGCTTTTCCAAGAGAGGTGAGCAATAAATGTGAGGTCAGACTCAGCATCTGTTTTCCTTGGAAGCAGAAACCATTACAATGTGGGCTGAGACTGCTGGCCACCATCCTCCGCTCCATGGGGAAAACTGGGCTCTGAGCTCCGTAAGGGCAGGGGGTTCTGTCTGGCACATAGCACAGGCTTATTTGATGAATGAATACATGAATGTGACAGAATTGAATTAGATCAGCAAACAAATAGGACAGACAGAACCAGGGTGCAGGAAAGAGAAAGAGAGAGATTTCTGAACATGTGCCCTGAGACCTCCTCATTCAGTCTCCATGCATGTCCCCTCTCAGCATTTCTGCTTACACGGAGTTGTGTTTCTGTCACATACAACCAGGCACAAACACTCAAATCCTTCCAGATGTGTTTCATATGCTAGTTCCCCATGCAGTTCTCAGATGCTCCCAGATCAAGGTACCCTCTGTGCCTTCTGATAACTGCATGCTATCTAAATCTTCTGGTGACATTTATTATTTTTCTACCTTGATTTAAGGTTCTTTGTTCACACAGCTGCAGCAGACAGGATTGGTGTCCACCCCAGGATCGCTTCATCTGGTCCAGTGCCTATGACCTTGCCCCTGAGGCTACAGGTGCTGGGTTAGAGGCTGTCACCTACAACCTTCCCCAAAGAAACCAAAGCCTAGGGGTGCCTGGGAGATAGTTACCTGCAGGACTACATCCCCATCCCATTGCCATTGGCTAGAAAGCAAAAGCTGGCCCCGTCACCTCAAGGTGACGCTGCAGCAGTACCATCCATGTACCTCTGGGTCAGGCTGAAGCTGGGTGTTGCAAATACCACATTCTTGAGGACCTCCACCCATCCTCTGTCCTTGCCCCTAACTCCTTTCTAATAAATCAAGTGCTCACACATCTCCCTGCCAGGCTCTGCTTCTATGGGAACATCCCTTCTTCCCAACAAATCTCTGCAAAACAAGACGCTTGTTGCTTCTGCTTCTATTTCTTCTAGCCAGTGCCTTTGAGGCACTCTAAAATTTGCACAGGAGGGGTTGTGGGAGGGAGCCAGTGAATGCAGCTAGTAAGTTTTTAGTAAATAAGGAGCAAATGGCACAAACCTGTCAACAGAGCATAGTGAAGCCAAGTTCTAGAATGGGCTAAAACTTCAAAACAAGTCAGAGAACAACAAAATGGCTTTTTTTTTTTAAGTCCCATCAAAAGGATAAGCTAGACATAGAAATTTGCTGTTTTAGGCCCTGGCCGGTTGGCTCAGTGGTAGAGTGTCGGCCCAGCATGTGGATGAGCCGGGCTTGATTACTGGTCAGGGCACACAGGGGAAGTACCCTTCTGCTTCTCCACCCTTCCTCTCCTCCTCTTGTTTCTCTCCTCCCTGCCCTCTCTCTCTTCTTCCCGTCCTGCAGCCATGGCTTGATTGGAGCGAGTTGGCCCTGGGCACTGAGGATGGTTCCCAGGTCCCCACCTCAGGTGCTAAAAACTTGGATGCTGAGCAATAGAGCAACACCCCAGATGGGCAGAGTATCGCCCCCTAGTGGGCTTGCCAGGTGGATCTCAGTTGGACACATGCAGGGGTCTGTTTCTCTGCCTCCTCTCCTTTCACTGAATAAAAAAAAGAAAGAAATGTACTGTTTTAGACATGTTTCTTTCCCTAGTCCTCTTCATTGTTTCCCGAATCCCCCCAAACAAGTGAGGCCCCCAATTCAGCTGGGAGAAATGAGCACTCTGACAATAACCTTAGTTTTACTGAAATGCCTTCAGTATACACACAAAACTTTTTTTAAGGAAGTTTGCCTCCCTTTCCAAATAAAAGTTTCTACCAAAAAAGAAAAAGAAGAAGAAAACTGATCTATATCTTGTTCTGTCCGCTCTCTGGTATGCATTTTTATTTCTTTCACTGATCAATATTTTGTAAGAAGAAACTTCCAGAGTACATAAAGCTAAGAAAGCTTCTTCACTGTGCAGAATCCCTGGGCTCTGGGACACTCCTGGCTCCCAGCATTAAACTCTATCACATACCCCTTTCCCCTGCTCCAGCCCTCAGCGGGCTGTTCTTCATTTCAGTCTCTCTATGTAAGCACAATAGTAACACGCATGAAGACACAGGCGTGACCTGACCTGTGGTGGCGCAGTGGATAAGCGTCGACCTGGAAATGCTGAGGTCGCCGGTTCAAAACCCTGGGCTTGCCTGGTCAAGGCACATATGGGAGTTGATGCTTCCAGCTCCTACCCCCCCCTCTCTGTCTCTCCTCTCTCTCTCTTCCCCCTTCTCTCTCTCTGTCTCTCCTCTCTCCCTCTTCCCCCTTCTCTCTCTCTGTCTCTCCTCTCTCTCTCTTCCCCCTTCTCTCTCTCTGTCTCTCCCTCTCCTCTCTAAAAAATATGAATAAATAAAAAAAGACACAGGCATGACTCCTTCCCAGCTCCACACATGCACACGCTGATTGAAAGCTTCACACAAAAACATCACACTTTCTGCTTTTAACATCCATCAGCTCCCTCTCCACCCTGAGTTCCAAATCTCAGTATGGGACAATGTTTTTCTATTAAGCATTTCCCCCTAAGCCTCATTACCTCTCTGTGGTAGAAAATCATTGCAGTGCTTTGGCTGTCTTTGCAAGAGAAAAAATTAATTTACAAAAGAGGGTAAAATAATAATCTCTAAATAACAAACACTTCTGAACTTGGGGTTTGGCACTTCACCACCAAGTCGGGTGGAAGAGGAGGCTGGAAGAAGAGGACTGGGGGAGCATCTGAAACTGACCTGACATTAACAAGCCTACAAGACGGCCATGGAGGAAAGGAGCCGGTGGGAAGCCCTGGCCCCAGAAAACCACGCCAAGACGTGCCATTAAAAGGGTAATAATGGACAGCACTCTCATGAGAAGTGGGTGACAACAAGAGGAGCCGGGATTTTGTATTAAATATAAACTAACAGAAAAAATTATACCATCACTTCAAGAAAAATCAATGGCTGCCGACTATTGCACCAAACAAAATGACTACGCCAAGTGATGATAAACACCACCTCCCCTTATCCTGTGCCCAAATTAGAGAAACCTGCTCAGAGTAACTTATAACAATAGGATATCTTCAGAAATTAAATTTACATGACAATTTCAGTCATAAATCCAGAAAATGCAAATGACCCCTTCAAAGATACAGAAAATCTTTATGCCTTTTATTTTCAGAGGAATTAGCTCACGAAATAAAGATAGTTGACCTCTGATATATTTGAGAAAGCTGTACCCAAATTGACAACATTTCTATATCATGTCCTCTGATAAACTCTGTGCACAAGTATAAGCAGAAAACAACAGAGTTGAATGATATTTGTCTGTACACCAGCCTCCCGAGTCCTTTCAAATTTGTTGAATGGTATGAAACCCCCAATATGCAGATCAAGGTAGTAAATTCGTTAATCACTGCTGAAGTAGTATGAACTCAAACACTTATTAATTGTGTGAGGTAGAATAAGTCACTTAATCCCTCCAAGCCACAGTTCCCCAAGATGCCAAAACTCAAATGAGGCTGTGAGTTCAAGTGTCAGACCCACTACAGACACTTGCTGAACATTTCATTTTTTCTCCTTTTTTAGTACATTCTCTGGATGGGTAGGAAGAATCGGAGTGTGCTGGTGTAAGCACACCTGACGCTCCAACACACGATGGTCAGCTCTCAGCCCCTTCCCCAGGGCAGATCATGCGTTTGATTGCCTGGAGAGGACAGTGACCCTCCTGAGGGACTCAGGTCTTCAGGTGATAAGGAGCTGGGGCTGGAAGGAAAGACACTCTCAACCTGTCCTTTGGATGGCACAGAGAGGAACTTGCTCACCCAGTAGGAACTAGAGCAACAGAGCTTTACTGACCTTGCTCCAGAGTCCTGGCCCACAAGGACTAGCGGTCAGCGTCATGGCGGCAAACCTCTAGCCACGCAACAATGGAGGTCTGAGGCGCCTCAAAAACAGCATCCAGGTTGCCAATCTCTAGCCATGAGAGGCCCGGGAGTGCTAATGGCCTCAATGCAAAAGCCTCCTTCAGAAGTAAAGCTGGTGAAGTCACAGAGAAGGGCCCAGCTGCTCCCCATCCCACCCCTGGCCCTGGCTGAGAAGGCTCTTTGCAGTGCGAGCAGGAAGGAGGGCCTGGGAACAGGAACTCATGAGGGTGCTGTTCTACTGAGACACAGGGGCAGAGTGAAGGACAGTCAAGTGTTCAGGACTCTGGTCTTATCCAGGATTTAAAAAATAAATGAATGAATAAATAAATAGAAAGCTCTAGCTGGTTACTAAAATGGTTCAGTGGGCCGGAAAGTCTCCCCTGACAGAGAGGTGGAGCCTTCAGGCTCCAGGATTCACTCACTCAGACCATCCTTCAACAGCAGTGCAGCCGCCCCCTCCCTGAGTGCAGGAGTGGGTGCTTCTCCCCTTCCCTCCACCCAGCAGGAGTGCTCCGCCGGGTGCCATGAAGCTGCTCCAGCTCAGCTTCCACAAGGGGCCCGCCAGCTGCGTCTGGCCAGTGGGGCCTCCCAGCCTTTCCTGTTCTCAGTATAAAAAGGAAACTGGAAGCTGACACACACAACCGCTTCTGAGCTTGGCTAGCTTGCGTCACCTCCAAACACCCAGGCAGAAGTGAGTCTCAAATCTGGCCCTCAAAGTGCAGGACGAGAGTCAGGTCTGGTTACTGAGGACCTGGGGTGCTTACTGCCCAGGAAGCTCACACTCTCCCCCTTCAGCACCTGTAATGTTCATGTTCCATGACCCACAGATCTTTTTCCTCCATTAATTTCAACCGAGGCAATACCCCAAGTGAGACTGTAAGCTACTGCCCCAAATGGTCTGGCCTGCTGGACAAGGTCTTACATTGGGCACCACTGACCACCTGAGCCTTTCGTTGGTTGTGCCAACTCCCTTCCCAAACAATGTTCAGGCCCCTTCTTTTTTTTTTTTCTTTTTTTTTTTTAAGACTATATTGATTTTAGAGAGAAGGGGAGTGGAGTGGGAAGCAGCAAATTGGTAGTAGTTGCTTTTCTCATATGTGCCTTCACCAGGCAAGCCCAGGGTTTCGAACCAGCAACCTCAGCATTCCAGGTCAACCCTTTACCCGTTGCACCACCACAGGTCAGACTACTCCAGCCACTTCTAACCCAAACCTTTGCAACACTCTCCCCCAGACTCATGAGCTGCTGATGCTCATCCCTTTCAAAGTTCAGGAGGATATTTGCAAATTCAATACATGACACAAAAGTCATGCATGAAGAAAGTATAAAACATGAGCAAGATGTCTCTTTTCAGATGGGGCAAATGGGGACTAAGCGCAGTTTGGACCTTGTGGGAGCATCTCAGTCCAGTCTGTGCTCACGCATGTGGTCGGGTCACCAGAAGCCACCCACACGTGTAGGAGCAGCACAAGCACAGCCCATCACAGTCCAGCACTCTGCAAACTCCAATGAACAGAGGTGCGCTGAGCTGATTAATGCCCTTCCTTGCATCGATGAGGTCAGGGCAGGGCAGGAGAGGAACGGGAAGCACCAATTTGAAATGGGTCCAGGAAGCTACCACTGCCACTAGGTTTTCTAATGCGAGAAACAAATTAATTCTAATTAAAGTTGGGGAATTATTGGAAGGACTATGGGAGTTCAGGGAATCCCTGTCAAAGGCTGGAGAGTGAAGCTGGGACAGGAGGCGGCTCCAGGGGTTGGAGAATAAACTACACAAATGACCTTGGAGCAGGAACGGTATGACCGGACTCCCCAGCCACACACCCACAGGTGAAGGAACTCTAGCTGGGTCTTTGGTCCTCCAATTTTCAAAGCCCCACAATAAAGCATGGTATCAGCCAGGTTAGGTGCTTCTTTGATTGGACTAGGCAGCAAGGAAAAATACCAGGTCCCTCTGGCATCTGTGAGTAAAGAACCCCCCCCAACAAAGTACACACAAGGAGCAGGAGGCAGCTCTCCAAAAGGAAACCAGAGAGCTGTGGGAGAAGGAAAGGGTAGCTATGCCCACTCCGGAAAAACAAGATGGGAGTGTGCTGACACGCAGAGCCCTTGTGGCAGGTCCACCTGCCTGGGACACTCTGGCTCCAAGCCAGGGCTGGCCTGGCGAGCCCCCCAGCCTGCTGTTGTGCAGCCCGCTCTCTCCTGCACCTGTCCTGAGGGCAGTCACACCTCCCAGCGCACCTTCCTTGGAGCCTGTGAGACAGGGGCTAAGGCAGGGAGGCAGCCTTGGGATATTGACATGTCTGTCTAGTCTGGCTCATAGGTGCACTTGACACTCAGATTAAACTTTACAAACCTAGCTGTCATCTGCCACAGTGGCACCAGCTGGAAAAAGAAACCTTTCCCCCAGTTTTTTATTTTGAGCTACTTTTGATTCAAATGAGAATGGAACATGCAGAACTACTCCTAAAGGAAGGTCCGGCTAATCAGGTTGACTATGGCAGAACCCAGCGAGCTGAGAGCAAGGGCCCAGGGCCATCAACCCGGAAACCTCCCCGACACACCATGAGTGAGGCCCCCAGGGCTACTCCTGACTCCCATGTGGCTCCTTCATGCCCATGACTACAGGCTGAATTTTACTTCCTTGGGTGACTTTTATTCAGAATGGTCTTTCTCACTGAAGCATAATCTTTTCAAGGACAGACACCCTACAAATGTCACCAGCATTTAGCAGAATCTGGCAAATAAAAGTAGAAATTCAGAAAATACACGTTGAAATAGTCAATGAAAAATAAATGAACAAACTAAGCCTGACTCCCTCGTTTCCTACATCCCGATTGTTGATGTATCACTCCTACTTCCATGTGCTACAGGAAATCCTGGTCTCTCCTCCCTAGCGCAGCAGAGATTCCGAATGTGGGCTGGGGGCTGGAAGGCGGAAAGCCTGTGTGCCGAGAGGGCAAGTCAGCTTCTACTGGTGAAAGGGGGGGCTTGTTACAGACGCTACCCCTTCCCCACAGGCACCTTGGTACACTAACCTGCGTGCACTCACCAAATAACACACTACCTGTGACTGCCCCAAAGCTTCATGGTGACCCCTGTGATGTTTAATTTTACGTGTCAACTTGACTGGGCCATGCGGTCCCCAAACTGATCAAACCTTGTTCCGCATGTGTCTGTGAGCATGCTTCTGGGTGAGGTTGACATTTGAATCAGTAGATCCAGCAAAGCCCACTGCCCTTCCCGACATGGTTGGGCCTCATCCAATCAATTGAAGTCTAAATGGAACAAAAGGGCCAAGTGAGAGGGAGCTCCTCTTCCCTGCCTGTTGAGGAAGGACATCTGGCTTTTCCTGCCTTTGCACCTGAACTGATACATCAGGTTTCCTTGGTTCTCGGGCATCCTGGCTTTCAGACTGGGATGTACATACACATCAGCCCTCCCAGGTCTCCAATGGGCTGACTGCAGAGCTGAGGACTGTCAGCTTCCATGACAGAATAAGCTAATTCCTCATAATAAATTTCTTTATGCATGCACGTGCATCCTATTGTCAGTGTTTCCGGAGAACCTTAATACAACAGTGCTCCTCAGTGACATGCCTCTGCTGTCTTGGCTACACTGGACCCTCTCCTGGGAACCCCTGGCCTCCACACAACCTGGCAGATAAAGGGGGAGAGGGGAAAGACGGGCAGAGCAGGGAGTCTCCAAAATGTTGCCCAATGCTCTTCCAGCCTGGCTTCGAAGGACACAGGTCAATGCGTAGACAGTGTGTACACCTGCACATCTGCCGCTATGGTCATGATACAGCACATGTCCTTCCCCCGGAAAAGGGCCCGTGCCCTACCCCGTCAGCCTCCCACCCGCCAGACCTGCTTTGTGTCGCCACCGATCCGGTTCGTCTTCTCTAGGGTTTCACAGATGTGGAACCATACATAAAATACCCTCTCTTTTTAAACACTGGCTTCTTTTGCTCAACATATTGTTTTTGAGAGTCATCCTCGCCACCGTGTGGATAAACCAATTGTTTTCTTTTATTCCTAAGTAGTTCTTTTATTACCTGAATTCATGACAATTTCTTTATCTAATCACCCAATGGAGATTTGAATGATTTCCTTTTTTTTCCCTACTATGGTTAAAACTGCTCTAAACATTCATGTCCAAGTCTTTGTGTGGGTATATATTTTCATTTCTTCTGGGTAAATATTTAGGCACAGAAGTGTAGAGTCACAAGATAAGTTTATGCTCAACTTTAAGAAATGAACAGACTGTCTTTCAAAGTGGTGGCACTTTGCTCCACTCCTAGGAGCAGAGCTTCGGGGTCGCTCTGCCCCCACACACGGGGAAGAGGGCTCCTGTGGGCGTGCAGATGTGCAGGCTGCAGAAGCATCTTACCTATCACAGCCCAGCCGGCGCTCCAGGCCAGGCCTGGAGTTCCCTCCCGCCTGAAGTCTTCTCTAGCCCTCAACCCTGAACTTTCCTCTGTACCTCCAGTGTGCACAGTGACATGCATACATCCAGGCAGTACTGACCAAGCTCAGAGAAAGAACACTTTATGCTTCTCATAGCAAAGGACAGTGCTGCTTAATTTACATGGGTATCTCTCCTCCTGACCTCCACCCTGAGAATCTCGTGAGAATCTCATTCCATGCCTGCATTACCACTTCCTGATACACATGTGATAAACAACCGGATGGATGGATGGATGGATGGATGGATGGATGGATGGATGAGTGGAGCCTGGTTTAATCACTTCAACTTCCATGCCTGTCTCACTCAGTTGGAATCCTGCTTTCTCTATTTTGGGTGCCCAATTGTGAGCACTGACATTTCTCAGGGAAAACATTTCTTTCAGTCTTTTGAGAATGCTAAGCCTGATGTACATGCTTGGAGAGGGAAGAGGAATTTCTGCCAAGCCTCCTACCGGCCCTTGCCTTCACCTTAAGGACTAACAGAGGGAGCCCCCCACCCCCAGTGACATCTCTCTTCCCGCACACACAGGTGGGCAAACACCAGTCCTATGTGGCAGTCTGGTCCTGGGAGTGCAGAAATCTCAGGAGCAGTCCCTGTCTTAGCTGAATGGCAGGACCACTCTAAGCCCAGATTTTCTTCTCTAAAAATATATATATTGATAATAACACATGCATGGTATTGCTAAGGATAGATAGAATGAGCTAATATATACAAAAGCACTTTGAAAAATACGAACTTGCTCCCCAAAGGTAAGGCCCAATTTCCACGCAGACTTTGGTTCTCCTGACGCAGTCTGCTCCCCACCCACCAGCCAGCACCATCTGGCTCGGAAGCTGTGCTGAATCAGTCCTTGGATCCATCTGTCTGGAAGATATGACAGAACCAGTCAGCATCACCTGCAACCTTGCATGAGGAGCACAGTGAGGTCCAGACCAGTTAAGAGGGAATCCACTGGGGCTCTGAGGAACAGGGAAGCATGTGTTCCAAGGCATCAGACCACACCAGTTACACCTCATCCCTGCCTCCCTTCTTTCCTCTTTCTTGTTCTCCCTCCCTCCTTTTTTTTTTTTTTTTTTTTTTTTTTTTTGTATTTTTCCTAAGCTGGAAACGGGGAGGCAGACAGACTCCCGCATGCGCTGGACCAGGATCCACCTGGCACGCCCACCAGGGGGCGATGCTCTGCCCATCCGGGGCGAGGCTCTGTTGCGACTAGAACCAGTCTAGTGCCTGAAGCAGAGGCCACAGAGCCATCCTCAGTGCCTGGGCCATCTTTGCTCCAGTGGAGCCTTGGCTACGGGAGGGGAAGAGAGAGACAGAGAGGAAGGAGAGGGGGAGGGGTGGAGAAGCAGATGGGCGCTTCTCCTGTGTGCTCTGGCCGGGAATCGAACCCAGGACTCCTGCATGCCAGGCCAATGCTCTACCACTGAGCCAACCGGCCAGGGCCTCCCTCCTTTCTTTCCTCCTTCCCTCCCTCCTTCATTCCTCCTTCCCTCCCTCCCTCCCTTCCTTCCTTTTTTCCTCCTCTCTTCCTCCCTCTCTTCTTTGCTCCCTTTCTTCCTCCCTTCCTTCACAACGCTCTTTCCTAGCACCCACAGATTCATTTTTTGACTACAAAGCTACTCAGCATCTGCACTGCATCTGAGAAGGAAAGGACAGTTCTGCAGAGAGGTCCTCGCTTCAGCCTCTTTCCTGGCTTCCACTTTGCTTCTCCCCTAAAGGAGACTGCCTGGAGCTGCCCATCTCTAAAATAAGGAAAAGTCCAGCTAAGTGGCACTGCCAAGTGCCTGACCAACTCTCCAACTGCTCTCAAACAAGCTCAACTCAAAAATGATTCCCAGGGAAGTTACATTGCCTGGAGCCATATTAGCTCCCCAAACGGGGAGGGAAGAATGCATCACCACCATGTTGTTTCCAGTACAGTGTGGACTGTGGGCACACTGCAAGCTCTCACTAAGGATCCTGGAAAGCAAGATGGCAGCTCTGGAGAAATCGCTGTGCAGGAGGGACAACCCTTGCTCCAAGGAGTGTCTCACACAATGAGGAGGGCTATGACAACCTCATGCCTAACTAGTATACTAGGGCCCAAGCCCAGAGGGTGGCCCCAGTCCTGCTAAGCACATGATAACAAGTATGAGAGCCCTTGTTCAGTGAACCCTTCCCCACCAAGTCAGCACAAGGACTTCATAAACACCTGCAGTAAGAGAGTCAATAGAGCTGGGAGAAGGGTTGGAGTGCCAGTAACTTCAGTAACTAAACAGACAAAAATCATCATCGCAAGCTAGGGCATAGCCAAGTCACAGCTGACCGTCCTGAACTGGGAAGCTGAGGTTCCTTGCTCAATATGCATTCATGATGCTGTCCTCTCTTGGCACACTGACCCCTGGGCACCAGGGTCACTACCTGTGGACTCTCAGCTCTTTGAGGCGAGGACACTAAACACACTGCTCAGGCTTGGGAGCTCCTTGAACTTAGAGGAATTTGAAATTGAGGGAATCACTCAGCACTAACCTGCCAGGTTCTCTTTTCCTCTTACTCACCCTCAGTTCAATGCACTATGTGAAACTTCCATGCAGGGACAAGCCAGAAACCCAAAAATGAGTAAGACTGGTTCTTATGCTTAAGGCACTCACAGTTTCCAGGGAAAGGCAGGCACATAAGCAGATAATTTTAAAACACTGTGCTCCACTGGGGATAAAAAGTAGGCTCTGTATGAGCCTAAGAAGAGCTGCCCAAGCCAGCCAGCGGAGTCTTGATGAAAAATGATCTGTGTTGCTGATACCCAAGCTGGGGATTGCTTCTTCTAGACTCACTCACTCCTCCTGCAGCAACTGTGGATTCTGGGACATGTTCCCAAAGGCAGTTGAAACCTATAGCCCATGGTATTCTTCACATGGAACAAGCTACATCTTTCAGACACAAATTAATTGTTCTGATCTTACCTTTACATACTACATAGGTCCCAAGGCCATGGATTTCACTACTGAACTATCTCTCCTCTCCTCCCTCCCTTCCTCTCTTCCTTTTCCCCTTATCCACTGCCACTGCCTTCATCCCAGGTGCTGGACACGACTTCTGTGCATATAACCTGTATCACAATAACAGTACAAAGGCAGAGGAAGAAGCAGCTATACTGGAGCAGTGTTTTTGTATAATATTAAAAATTAAGCTACGATTAATCTGAACTAGATTGTTTTAAGATGTTAATTGTAATCCTCAGGAAAACCACTTAAAAATTAACACAAAAACATATATGATAAAAGCAATAAAAAGGGAATTAAAAGCATACACAAGAAAATATCTATTTAATGCAGTAGTGGAGTAATAGCGAAACAATAAAGCATATAAAAACAAATAGAAAAATGGAAGATAAAAATTCTATTTTATCAGTAATTCATTAAATTTAAACAAGTTAAGTACACCAATCAAACAGCAGAGATTGGTATTTACTAATTTTTAACACGATCCAACCAGATGCAGTACATAAGACACAAACTGAATATTCAAAGATATAACTGGTTGAAAATAAAATACGTGTATGGGAACAGCAGACAGAAAAGACTCATATCAGACAAAGCAGACTTTAAGATATAAAGTGTTATTAGAGACATTTTATAATGATAAAGTGGTCAATCCATCAGGAATATATAACAATTGAATCTATTTGCATTTGTATAAATATGCATCTAACAATAGAGTTCCAAGAACACAAGAAGCATAAATTGATAGAATTCAAAGTCAAGAATAGATCATTCAACAATAATAGTTGGAGATTACACTATCTCACTTTCAATAACTGACAGAACAACTAGACAACAATGAAATAGGCATAAATACACAATGAACCAACTAGACCTAACAGACTTCTACAGAAGACACCATTCAAACAAAGGAGAATGCACTGTAAAACATTCCCCCTGGATAGATCATGTGCTATGCCATTAAACAAGCCTCAGTAAAATTAAAAGGGTTGTTAAAATCACACAAAGTGTGTTATATGACCTCAATAGAATAAAGTTAGAGATCTATTACAGGGTGCTCTCTTTCTGTCTCCGCAGCTTCACTTTCCCTGTAAGGCACCTTCTCTCTGTCTTTCTTTTTCCTAAACTCCAAGGGGACCTTTTGCCTCTGTGACTTGGTTCCTGAGCCCACGCAGCCCAGCTGGCTCACTTCTTCCCACAGTTCACTTCTCCTACCTTTGTGACTTTCTAAATAAACTTTTGCTTGCTTAAAAAATAAATTTTTAATAAATAAATTTTTGAAATCCACACATATGTGAAAATTAGACAACACACTCCTCAATAACTAATGTTTCAAAGAATAAATCACAAAGGACATTTTAAAATACTTTGAGATGAATTAAAACAGAATAGCAAATGATGGCATGTAGTTAAAGCAGTAGTTCAAGAAAAATTTGTAGCCATCAACACCAGTATTGAAAAAAAGAGAAAGATCTCAAATCTATCCTGCTTAAGTATCTTAAAAAAGCAAAGAATACATTAAACCCAAAACAAGCAAAAAGGAGGAAATAATAAAGATCAAAGTCAGAATAAATGATATGAAAAATAGAAGACAAGCAAAAAGGAAAGAGATAATAAAGATTGGAATAAAAGTAAATAAGATTTTTGTCCAAAATCTGCACGTATGACTCTGTTGGTTCATTCTAACCTGCCCCATCTCCTCTGGGGCATTATGATTATTTGCCCATATTCACTTCAGAGCCTCCACAGCTCAAAGAGCCATCTGCCCTTATTTTGACA
The DNA here is from genome assembly GCF_036850765.1 of Saccopteryx bilineata. NCBI lineage: Eukaryota > Metazoa > Chordata > Mammalia > Chiroptera > Emballonuridae > Saccopteryx > Saccopteryx bilineata. The sequence goes on from NC_089498.1 coordinate 89,366,557, forward strand.
AAAGCACTGAGATGTCTTTGACTACATCTCTCCCCCCAAGGCCAAGGGTGAGCATGTGCTCACCCACCCTTCCATTCCTCCTTCAGAAACACAACAATCATCTGGGCAGCCTATCCCAAGGTGTTCCCTCCCTCTACCAAGTTCATATGTTCTAAAATCCATTAATACTGGTGCCTTTATTATTTCCTGTTTTCTGACTATTTTTATATTAACCAGCTTTCCCTTTGTGTGTAGTTTTCTTTTAAATTGACTTTATCGGGGTGACACTGGTTAATAACATTACATAGGTCTCAGGTGTAGCATCCTAAAGTATATCACCTGCATCCTGCACTACATGTTCACCACCCAAGCCACTCTCCTTCCTTCACCATTAACCCTCCCTTCACCTCTTTATACCCCCCACCCCTTTCCCTACCATAGTCACCACATTGTGGTCTGTTCTACGTGCTTTTTCTTGTTTGCTTAATCCTTTTACTTCTGCTGCCATCTTGGATCTATCCAGTATAATTTTTTAATCATTTTGTTAAAGTCCGATAAAAATGTTGACTGAGATTACTTTAAAATTTCAATTAAAGTTACATTCAATAATATTTTTTTATTAGTTTCAGGTCTATAATATAGTGGTTAGGCAGTCATATACTTTACAAAGTGTCCCCCTGATATTTCCAGTACCCACCTGGCACCATACACAGTTATTACAATAGTGTCATTGACTACTCCTTGTGCTGTACTTCACATCCCCAGGACTATTCTGTAACCACCCATGTGTACTTCTTAGTCCCTTCCCTTTTTCACCCAGTCCCCCAGTGCCCTCCCCTCTGGCACCCATCCTCAGTCTGCTCTCTGTGTCTGTGAGTCTGTTTCTGTTTTGTTTATTTGTATTGTTCTTCAGATTCCACATATAAGTGAAATTTTATGGTACTTGTCTTTCTATGACTGACTTATTTCATTTGGCATAATGCTCTACAGGTCTATCCAGGCTGTCACAAATGGTAAAAGTTCATTCTTTTTTATGGCCAAGTAATATTCCATTGTATGTCTACATCACAGCTTTTTTTATTCACTCATCTACTGATGGCCACTTTGATATTTTGATAGACACTGAACTATATATAATCATAAATTGAGAATAGACTTTTTTATATTTAACCAAAATATTACCTATAAAAATATAGTAAGGCTCCTCAACTATTTTTTTCTATGTCTTTCAATGAAATATAGTGACATGCCAAACAGCATGTGTCACATTATCTGGATTTGAATCTCAGCTCGGCTACCAGAGCCATTTATCAGTCAGCACTGTCAAATGAAAACCATAAAATCTCAGTGGCATATGACACTGAGGATGTCTTTCTCCCACTTGTAGGTCTCTGGGTCAGCTGGATTCCTGGGCTCAGTCCAGAGGCAGTGTGTACCTGGGACATGTTATTTGTGTCATGGTCAAAGTAGAAGGCAAGTGGGAACAGGCCTTGCTACTGAAGACCTAGGCTCAGAATGCACACACTCATTTTTGCCCAGGTCATCAGCCAAAGCAAGTTAATGGCCAGGTTCAGAATTAATCATTCATAGAACTCAACTCACTGATGGATATTTAGGGAAGAGAATGGATCGCTGATGTACAACAATTAACTCCACTATACCACATGACCTAGGGACAGTTAATTAAAATTCAAGTCTCGCCTGACCAGGCGGTGGCGCAGTGGATAGAGCGTCGGACTGGAATGCGGAAGGACCCAGGTTCGAGACCCTGGGGTTGCCAGCTTGAGCGCGGGCTCATCTGGCTTGAGCAAAAAGCTCACTAGCATGGACCCAAGGTCACTGGCTCGAGCGGGGGGTTACTCAGTCTGCTGAAGGCCCGCGATCATGGCACATATGAGAAAGCAATCAATGAACAACTACGGTGTCGCGACAAAAAAAACTGATGATTAATGCTTCTCATCTCTCTCTGTTCCTGTCTGTCTGTCCCTATCTATCCTTCTATCTGACTCTCTCTCTGTCCCTGTAAAATAAATAAATAAAAAAAAATAATATGTTTAAAATTCAAGTCTCAGTTTCCTCCCCCCCTTTTTTTCGTAAAACAGAGATCATCACCCTGTTCATCTCAGGGGGTTGCCACGAGGGATAATGTCTGATAACCACTCAGCATCATGCCCAATGAGTGGCAAGAACTCAATAAATGTCAAGTATTATTATTGTTTTTAATTTTGGGTCAACTGCAATTGACCTTTTGAATGCAGGTAGCAGACTTTCACTTTTCCCACTTCAGATCTGATCTTCCCTCTGACACATTGTTTCAGTTAGTCCTTGAAGATAGTTGGGATGGCCATCTATCAAGCAATTCTGAGAGCACTACACTAAGCCAGTTCCCATACATCACCGGGCAGGCTCATGCGGCACTGATGCAATAGCTGTCCCTGCTGATCTGCTGTAATCTGCATGTCTAGTCATCATGCCACTGTTCTTCATGGAGAGTGGACATGTAGAATGAGACAGGGCCGACTTTGAAGTCCTCTTCTGATTGACATCAATCAGTGAGTCAATAACCTCTTGGTGCATGTGTTTCAAGTGACACATATATCACCTTAATTTTCCTGCTCCAAATGCCGTTTCTCCATTTTCTCCACAAGGCCCCTATCCAAGGTGTCACATAAATCCGAATATGCTACCTTAGGGGTCCCGACTCTTGTGTGCTAAGTATGAGCTTGTCCAAAATCTCCACAGATGACTCCGTTGGTTCATTCCAACTTCCCCTGTCTTCTTAGGGGCATTCTGATTATTTGCCCACGTTCAGTTTAGAGCCTCTACAGCCTGAAGAGCCATCTTCCCTTATTTCGACACGAGCACTGAGATGTCTTTGGCTAAATCCCTCTCACCGAGGCCAAGGGTGAGTATGCGTTCATCTCACCTTCCATTCCTCCTTCAGAAATAGAAAGGTTGTCTGGGCAGCTGGTCCGAGGTGTTTCTCACCTCTATTTTGTCAAACAGTTCCTCTGTATCATCTGCCTTTAGGGACAAGAAAGCAATTGTTCTCATCAAATCCCCTGTCATATGGGAAATAAAGTTATCAGATATATAAGATGCTTAATCAGACCTAGTAAATTGTTAGTTTATGATCAGGATCAGCACGGATATCAGTCTAGAATTTGCAAACAGAGGAAGCAGAATTGCCTCCCTGTGGGCAATGAGTTGGGGCCAGGGTGCCATAGGCTGGGCTAGGTCCAGACTTGTGGTTGGTGGGTCTGTCTCCACATAACTTCCTTCCACCACGCCCACCCCCACCCCCCAGTGGGGGATCTAGGAAGTCAGTGCTAAAGGTCAAGCTCTTGCAGAGGCCTGCTTCCTACCCCTCAGAAAAGACAACAGCGATTTATTTTCTCATGAAATACATATCACCTACATGAAAAATATTAATATATTCATGTGTTTTCCATATTAGTCCTCCGAAATCTATCATTAGGAATGATGTATTGTGTGTGATTGCCAGGCATCCCTGAGAGAGCTCACCAAAGGCTCAGATCCCTCTCTGCCCCTGTTCACTTTACCAGCTACCCCTGTGCCGGCAAGTGCTGTGTAATAGATGCTGATGCCCCTGCGCTCTGTGTCCCGCCTCTCGGAGAATCTGAACATGTTTGTGCTGTTCTCTTCCTTTATTCTCATTACTGTAAAAGCATTTATTTTCTCTAATTTGATTATCATGTTTTTGGTCTGTTTTCTAGTAAAAACAAAATAACCAAGATGAAATGGTGATCACTTCCTGAAGCAATTAATCTGTCTGTAAGGCTGAGTTCTGTGGCGCACTTTGATCCACACTAATCATAGGGGACCATGCTCTGTCAATATGGCACAATTACCAGAGTGGCCCACAGTCAAACGATTTGGAATCACTTCCCAAAGGAGCAGGGATATGCCTCCGGACGGGAGAAGTCAGTCTGAGCTGTCACTAACCAGAACCGTGCCTGGCTTTCTGCAGAGAAGGGCGGCCCCGCCCAGGGTCTCCCCGACCTTGAAGGTAGTTTCCAGATTCTGGCTCTCCCCACTCACAAAGGGAGCAAGCATGGCCCACCGGACAGCCTGCCGGCATTGCTCACATTCCAGGCTGATACCTAGGTGACAGCCCTCCTGTCTCCCATGGTCCTGACAGCAGCCCCAACCCATATCTCCTTATCTCTGTCTTACTCTTTGCAGACTTCTGCCTTCAGGTGTGCGGTCTTCACAACCCCAGATGACAGGCAAGAACAGAAACGCGCAGTTGCTGAGAGCCCAGGACATCGGCACAGGTTTGCTCCAATCATATGGGACCTGATCTAGGAGCCGTGGGACCATAAGTGATCTGAAATTGTCAAAGAAACTGTTGTCCCTCTCCTGCCCCATATGGAAGGCACTTAGAGAAAAAATATTTCTAAGCAGTGGTTACCAGTCCATGGATCCCAGAGCAGTCTTTTCCCTGACGAACCGCAGCTCCCAGGCAGCCTGCAAAGCCTGAGGAGGAGCCAGGGAGACTGACTCCTAGAAATATGCTCTGCTTGCTCGCTTGCCCTCCACTATAAATACAATTCGTGTCTATACTGTAGGAATGGCAGAGTTGAAGAAGACTAAAGCTGTAGAAATGCTTAGGAAAGTCACTCGTTTAGTTCTTCCCTTCCACCCTGTGGCCTATGGTGGTCACGATGCAGGTGCTGGAGGCTGCGCAGAGCCTGAGCCTGGCAGGTCAGACAGCGAGGAGTGAGGGGAACAAGCCGGGGTGAGCCCAAGGCGGGGAGGAGGCCTATGCCCGGCCCAAGGGTGCAAGCCCACCTAAAGGCACTCCCATGCATATTGTGAACACGCTGTGCCAACCACACAAACACATCTTTGAGCAGGCGTCAGCCCATGGGCAGTGAGTTTTCTACTCTGAAGGAGAGAAAAATCCAAAACACAAGGATATAATGCAGCTGTGAACATCTCTAGCAACATAAAGTGAGCAGACAGAACAGGTCTCCCCCACCCACACACATACACATCAGCAAAGTCTAGAAATCCTCACTCCTGCACATGCACATTCAAGGCTGTTCCCTGAGTACACAATGCCATAAAATAGTCTCTTTTTCTTCCCTGAATTTGACCACAGTCCCCAATTCCCATGCAGAAACACCAGGCCAATCTGTACATGGTGAACACCCACTGTTCACAGGCAGCAGACTCCCACCCTGTGCTCAGAGGACTAGCCCCAGAGCCACACCCTTGGGGCTCTAGCCCAGCCCTGTGCAGCTGCCAGGGTGCTTCCCGTGCCCTCACCAGTCTGCCAGGCTACCGGACCCAGCACAGCCAATGACATGTTGGATAATGTCTAAAAATGTATTGCATTTACTTACATTTTCTCCAGAGGAACTGAGGTGGCTTACCACAAAGAACATATTTAATCACTGGCACAATATAAAAAAAGCATAATAAATTAGAACAAGGGGAATACGAATGTGCAAACATAAGAATTAATAGCCTTGACCTTCCTGGCAGTGAGAGCAACAAAGGAATATATGCGGTTTTATGGATCACGTTGCCTGGGAGGAGGAAGCAGACATTCACTAAATTCCGAAAGATATTCCTCCAAACTTCAAATGGACAAGTTCTTCAAGGGACAATGAAAACACTTCGACTACCAACTACCTGCTGGGAAAGCCATGAGACCCTTGCCGCACAGGAACACCCCAGCCCACAGAGGCTTAGAAGAACAGGACCCAGCATGGAAGGGGTGGTGAGCAGCATGCTGACCAAGTACTGTCTGGACTCCGCCCTGGCCACCCTGTGCAGAACACACCTGCCGTGCCATCTGCAGCGGTCATGTTTACACACATCCTCTCTGCATTGCTATGGAGATGCTGCAAGGACACGTTTCCGCTTTACAAAGAAATCCAGGCTCAGGAAGCGTACATGTCTTGGCAGAGTTTGCAAAGCCAACAAAGTGACCAAGCTTCATTCTCTGCCTGCCATGTTCAGCTCCTTCCTACTTTATCTGTACCAGTAACAGTGATCGGCACAGAGTCTGAGGCAAATTCCACAAGGCTTGTTCCCTGTAGCACCCTCGACAAAAGCCTCCACTTTGTGTAGGGGACTCTGACGGGGCCTGGGGACATAATTAAGGCCAAGTGCAGAGCCTTCTGGTGGTCTGGCTTCCCCTAAAGATAGAGCTGAGGACCACAGTCACAAATGCACAGCAGGGGCCTGCAGGAGCCCTGTGCTCATCTGCCTCCCACACCCGTGATGCTCATCACCACCACAGTGTCTGTATCTCCTAGAGTGGAAGCCAAGTGCATGGATGTTCTGAAGGTGCCCACGTTGTGTGTAAGGACAGATGTCCCTTTGCTAGGTCTGCTGTGACAAACCCCCACAGACAGGGTGCTTTACACAACAGAAACTTACCCTCTCCCAAATCTCGAGGCCAGAACTGTCCAAGAACAAGGTGTCCGCCGGGTTGTGGATGCCACCATCTCCCTGTCTTCACATTGCCATCATGTTGTGTCTGTCTCTGAGTCCAAATTTCTCCCTTACAAGGACGCTAGTCATATAGGATTCGGGCCCATCCTAATGACCCCATCTTAACTTGATCATCTGCAAAGAGCCTATTTCCAAATAAGGTTACATGCTGAGGTGCTGGGGGTTGGGACTCCTACATAACCTTCCAGGGGCAGGGGGTGGGGGGCACAATTCAATCCACAACTGAGACTATAAGACAGGTGACCTCTATGACAGATGCTGGTCCACCTGACTCAGGAAGGGGCCAGGAGGTCAGGCCAACAGTGGGCTCCTGCCAGGTACCGGGTCTGTACACGGACCTGTAACAAGCCACATTTGTCATAGTTGCCAAAACAACTTTGGTAGCCTCCAAGAGGGTCTTCACTCACCTGCAATTGCCACCCCCATCCAGGCTCCACTCCACAGCCAGAATGAACTTTTCAATCAAACAGAACTCTGATAACAGCTGTCACTGCTCGAAAGCTTTCAATGGCTTCCACTAGTCTCAGGGGACAGACCAAATCCACTCTGCTCTCGTTACTTTCCCAACACCTCGCAGGTCCTGAAGCGCTCTCCCCACCCTCCTTCCACCAGCTGGGACGCGTGGGACCTGCGAACAATTAAATTCCTCTCACTCTCTAGCTGCCGGCTCAGAGGGTTTCTCCCCAGGGTCTCCCGTGCCACACCACAGCCCTGGAAGATCGTGACAGTTTATTTGTTCACCACGGGATCCCTAGCATCAAGGACAGTGCCTGGCACATGTGGCAAGTGTTCAATATTTGTGACAAATATTGACGGAATGTGACAAAGATGCACTTAAGTGTATTATCCTGATCACTTGCTCTCTCTTGGTGAATGTTTACTAAACCTCACCATGCATAAAAAGCTAGGAGCGTTAGATACAAACATATCTTTCATTTCCATGCAATAGATGAGGAAACTCCATTTCTGAGACCAGAAATGATTGTCCAAGGTCACACAGCTAACATAATCTGACTCCTAATCCTGACTTCTCAAGCACAAAGCCTACTGGATCCCTGGGTCAGGATTGCCCAGAACAGCTCTGGTTCCCCCTTTGGTGGCTCATTTCTAGTATTTGCTGCTTTTTGCTTAATGGAAAACATCCTGGTGCTCCCACTCTGACACCATGCGGTGAAAGGCTGACAGAGGAATAAAGCACATAGCCAAGCATGCAGGGCAAAGGACTTCCTGCCAGTCTCCTTCAAATGCTGGGCCTTCTTGCCCTGTGCTCCCTGACATGGCAGTGTCCTGATGCCCAAATGTCCACACTTGGAAGCTTTGTCTAAAAGACCTGGCCTCCTCTTCCCTATCCTGTTCCTCTCTGAGTTTCCCCCACTGCCCTTTGATCCGGTTTTTCTCTCAGTGAGTCCTTGGTTCACCAACGCCCTACTACTGGCACAGAAGGTGCAGCTGGTGCACAACAGACATAACCCTTTATATCACAGCCTGGTAGGAGAGACACAACCCACCGGCCATCAAACTGACATACAATATAGAATCAGATCATGACAAACACTACAAAGTAAAGCAGGGCAAAGGCCAGAGGAAAATGAGGGGCATTGTTTTAAGGAGGGCAGTCAGGGACTGCCATTCTGCTGAGGCAGAGTTTCAACAAGGTACAGAAGCAAGTCCGAGGTTATGTGGGTCAAAGGTGGTCTCATTGGAGAGAACAGCCAGTGCAAAGGCCCTGAGGTGGCAGCCTGCTTGGCCTGTTTGAGGGCCAAAAAGGAGGCACCAGGTAAACACAGGGTATGAAAGTCAGAGATGAGAACAGAAATCAAAAATCATTGTGCAAGGGATGGCGAAAAAGATGTTGGATCTTATTGTGAGAACCAGAAACCGCTGGAAGCATTTTGAACAAAAATGATCTGAGTTATATTTAAGAGGGTCTCTGTCTTGTGGGACACTCCCCCCCACACCACCACCATGCCGGCTGCTGCCCCCAGGAGAGCAGCCGCCCCCACCAGGAGCACCAGTTTCTCAGCAACGGCAGCCCATGGGCAAACATGGGATATCTCAAGAATCTCTAAAATCAGGACCTTAAAAACCTCCATAAAGAGCAGCCTGCCACTTTTAGGGCCCCCTGAAAACACTTTAGAAGCACACGCGCGCTTCCCTCCATTGTTGATCTAATTAGCCAATTTGAGATCTAGAAAAAAATGGATTTCCAGGGGCTGACAAGCCCCTGAGACAGTGAGCTGCCTGAGGGGAAGCGGGCACCGGCAGTGATCTAGACACGGGCTTTGGAGGAGCAGCTGGGCAGCGCCTCTCCAGTGCCCGCCCCTTGTCTGAAATAGATGTGACTAGACAACCCCTGCTGAGCTGGTAGGTGACAGGCGGAATGTCTCTCCCACATGCTAGCGGGTCCTGGCCCGGGGTGGGGCAAAGTTCAACCAGGAAGGCTGGGGAAGCCACAGGCAGAGCAGGGAGGAGGAGACGGGAGCAGGGTATGTGCAAATTCACAGAGGGGACCGGGCTGTGTGCCCCCAGTGCAGGGGCCTCTGAAAGGCCCCGGCTCTGTGGTAACTACAGAGTTCACACTGCTACATTGCCTCAGAAATAGCTGGTTAACTCTCACAGCTTCCCCGGGGGACGGACAGGCTGAAGTGATTAACCTGTTGTAGAGAAGAGAAAACTGAGGCTCAGAGAGGGGATGTAAAGACTTGAACAGAATGGACTTCCTCTGAGACAATCCAAGAACCCCAGCTGCCCAACCTCTCCCAGGCAGGGCGTCACATTCAGGGTTGTCAGACCAGATGAGCCTTGTGGATGGTCAGCAGGAAGCGGCCAGGTCAAGGGAGGTACCATAGGGTCTCCCAGGTGCCCAGCTGCTCCTCGAGGCCATGCCTGTCGCTCAAGAATCTTCCTTGGCCAAGTCTCCATCAAAAGAGAAAGGCCCAAGACTCATCACTAGGCCCTTGGCTTGGGGAGAGCAAGAGAAGAGGGGTCCTTCTCTCCATCCTCCCCGCACAATACTGTCCTCTCGGTGCCCCCTGGACCCCTCACTCTCAGCATGACCAAACCGAGCTCCTCCACAGCCCGCTCCATCTCCCTCCCTCCCTATCTCCTCCAGATACCTGGGTGTCAGCAGCTCTCCTCCACTCCCTGCCGACCCCCATGCCTAGCCACTAGATTTCAGCAACCTTGTACAAATCCAGCCCTCCTCTCCACACTCCTCCACGCCCTGCAGCAGCCTCACCACCTCTCCCCAGCCCCAGACAGAGGCCCCAGCACACCTCCCAGACTGGCTCCCTCCCCCACTCATCCCCTTTGCACTTACTGTCAGCAACTGTCTCACAAGACTCTTAACAGATGCCTTTGCCCCTGGCTCCCTTGCTTGGTGGCCTCAGAGGAAACTGGGACCAACCAATGTGGAACAAAAAGAGAGACACAAAGCCCCTCTTTTTCTTTCTTGCCACCCCGACCCCAATCTCAAGGGTCTCCTTTACAAACCCAGTGGGATCTAGTGGCTGCCTGGGGGCCACGGCACAAGCTGCTTACACCAAGAACCAAGCCCCATGCTGGAGGGTCCGAGGAAAGAGAGCCCCCTCCAACTGCTGTGTCTTCTCCCCAGTGGCTACAGGCAGTGGGCTTACACCAAGAACCAAGCCCCATGCTGGAGGGTCCGAGGAGAGAGCCCCCTCCACTTCTGTGTCTTCTCCCCAGTGGCTACAGGCATGGGGGCTGGAATGGGCCAGGTCCAAGGCTGGGAGTGAGGAGGTAGGGAGGACCCCTGAAGAAGCCCTCCAAAGCTTTGGTCCTGGCCGGCATATGCTGGTCCTGGGACAGGTCCACACAGCCCTTGGAAGCTGTTTAACACAGAATGTTACAGATGGTGGGAGCCAGGCCCAAAAGGGGAAGGAAAGTGTCTTCCATCAGCAAAACTCAGGACCCATCCTGCTCCCTGACCATGAGCACCCCTGTTTGCAGTCTCTCCCCAAGGCTCTCCATGGAGCACCAGGGTGCCTGACAGGACTCCCAGCAAGGAGGCCTCCCACTTTAGCACACTGACTCTAATTCATCTTGATGTATACCATCCTGGGTGCCCAGCTCTGGGTAAAGCTCAGCACTGTGAACATGTCTGGCCAAGTACTCACCGTGGGGGAGAGCTGCCCTGCATACTAAAGAGCGTTAGCAGCACCTGGGTGCTACCCACCAGACGCCAAAGCACTCCAGCCACGAGCTGTTATGACCAAACACATATCCCAATATTGCCAAATGCCCCTTGGGGAGAATTTCATCTCGAGTTGGAAAGCACTGATATACATACATCATTTACTGCTTGTGACAGCAATACATATTTGTGTCCCAAGCTTCAAGTGAGAAAACTGAGATGGAGAGAGGTTTCATTGACTTGGTCATGGTCACCAGAGAGCCAACTCATGCTCGAACCCAGGACTTCCTGACTCAGAGCACAAGGCACTGTCTGCTCTGTAACTGTTTCCTGATGCAAACAGCAACAGTAAGCTGCTGCGTACTTCAGACTTCTCCAACAGCAACCGAGAGGAAAACGTCTGAATTCAAGCTATAAAATAGAAGCGCTCTCTATATACCTAACCAGAATACGGCCTTCAGAGGCCAGAGGTGGGACTTGCCGCAGGGTGCACTGAACTCACGGGCAGTCCTCTCTGCAGGAGCGCTTCTCAGCACAGAGTACTGGGGTAGATACTTAGTGCCTGCAGGGTCCCTGGGATGCCACCCCACCGTGTCACCGCCGCGTTAAATAAGTTGTCTGTGTCTGTCTCCTCCGTGTTCCCCCACTGAGAGCTCTCCCTTCCATCCATATTTCTAGCTACAGGACTAAAGCAGTGCCTGGAGGAGACCCCATCTCCAGAAAGAGCCCCTCTTGCTCTCCCAGACCTGGCTGCCTGGCTGCCTGGCCCGCAGGGAGCGGCAAAGATAGATGGTGTCAGCTGTCATCGGCCTGCCTCCCCACGGTCGGGGCCACAGGGGGAAAGAGCAAGGTCCGGTCTTCTGGTAAAATCCTGGCAAATTCTGAACAAGTGGCTTCATCCCTCATATGTAATAATAACGATAATGATAATAATAATAAATACACACCTCACAGGGACATGGCACAAATAAAATGAGATGTTGGCAACTAAGTGCCTGACAGTGCCTGTTGCATTCAAGGTGCTCAATCAATCATTCATTTAATAAGATTATAAAACACTAAGCGTGACCAGGAGAAAAGCATGCCCACCTCCTGGGTGGTTTTGAACTTGCAGATAAATGTAGGTAGGCTAAGAAGTCCATGGTCAGACCTGCTCCCATATTGGAGGCAACCCAAGTTCAATGAAGAACAGCCCAGAGTAATGGAGTTGTTCTGGACTGCCTTTGTCTCAAAGGCGGTCACCAGCAGACCGCAAGCCCAGAACACTTCCAAGTGAGATGTCCACAGAGAGCCCTTGGTAGGCACTGAAGCAGTCAGTCCAAGAGGGAAAAAAGAGATAATAATGCAGGTTGTTGTCAGAAGCATTTGTCTGTGCATTCTGCTGGGGAAAGAGCATTAGCTGCAGAGACAGGCCTGCTGGCAGGGCCAGGTGAGGGGAGCATCGGGAGAAAGAAACAGCAGCTGGAAAGGGTTAGCCTCCCAGCCGATCCTGCCTGCAGCCGGCCCTGCCCTCCAGGCACATGGGGAGACAGGTCTGAGCAAGCAGAGCAGGTGGGGAAGTGGGCCGGGTGCCAGAGCCTTCTGGAAACTGTCTTGGCTCTTTGGGCAGCTCATCCTGCATCTGCACCTGAGTCTAGCATGTGTGGAGTCTTCATTTATTCAACAAGTGTGTGCTGAGCACTAGGCTCCAAAGAATCATTCCAATTCTGGAATGCAGCAAAAGACAACGCAGGTATAGCTTTCCTCTCAAAGCCTCCATGACAGTGGGGAAAGGAGCAGTCTCCAATTGCTTAGTTCATTCCAGGGAGCCAGGACTCTGCTTACTCCCTGCACAGTACCTGGGTCAGAGCACCCTGGTCCAGCATCCCCACATGGCTGCCTCTCCCAGCCTTGAGTGTTGATACCAGATGAGGACTCAGCCTGAGCTCTGGAATAGGTCAGGCTTCCATCCCTGCCCACCCTAACCGCACCATCCAGGGTGTGGGCAGGGTGTGGGGAGAGGGGCGACAAGCGGCACTACACCTCTGCAGACTCCAGGGCAATAACTCAGTGCTAATGCCCCAGCCTCGGGGCTGCTCCCGGTTTACCAGCTCCCCAGCCCAGCAACCCGAGCAGTATTTCTAAAACCTACCCTGGACGAAACCACTTTGAGTTATTAAAAGGTCCAGACTCATTTTACCCCATTGAATGCTTTTCCTGTCCCACAAGGCACTGACTAACCTTTGTCCCGGGGGAGAAAGCCTGGTCTCCTACAAGATTCCTTTCACAGCCCCCACATCTCAGGCCTCCACTTCTTCAGCCCACAAGGACAGGGCATAAATGCAGACATGGCCAGCAATAGTCTACTCAGCATCAAGGGATCGGATCATCTATCGCTGAGGGAAGGACCCCCAGTTTCCCTCTGGCTGGATCTAATTCCTCTGGTACTGCTGGGCCCAGCCAACAGAACACAGGTACGAGGGAAGGGAGGACTGGGGATGACTTGTTTGGGGCTCAGGCTTCTGGATGGCTGGAGAACCATTTCGTGAGGTTGGAGAGAATCCTCTTTGGGGTCTGATAGGGCCATGGTGCCTGGGAGACATTCAGGCCAATGTCAAGGCTCAGAGGATAAGTCTGACCTGGAGACTAACATCAGAAGTCATTTAAGGTGTAAATATATAAAGCCAGTGGTGCAGGTGATCTTGCCAGAGAGAAGGAGCAGAGAGAAGTGAGCAGCGTCACAGTTTGCCCCTCAGGGACTGCCAACAGTCCAACTGGGGCAAGAGGGGACCCTGTGAGCCTGAAAGGGAGAAAGGTGGTGGCCATTCATGGCATCAGAGATGACCAAAGAAAGGAAAGGGTCAGCAAGGTGAGGCTCAATCCTGTCAAAGGTTACAGAGAGGGCAAGGACAAGGGGAAGGATGGGGAAAACGTGCTGGGCTGGAAACACAGAAACAGCTCGCTTTGATGAAGGCAGTTTCAGGGGAGGAAAGGTAACCCTAACAGCCACACTTGGTAGGTTGAGAAGTGGACCAAGGAGAAAGGGGAGAGAAACAGGGCAGCAGCTGGACGGAGGATGGAAACATGTAGGATTTCTTTTCCTTGTGTGTGTGTTTGCTTGTTTTTAGACAGAAGATTCTAAAACAAGTTCCTAGGCATTGCAGCAATAAACCAGAGGAGAAGGAGAGATTAATAATACAGGAAAGATGTGAAAAGGAAAGGCAGAATTCAGAGCTCAGGGCAGGTGGCTGTGCGAGGAGGAGGGAACTTATTTCCTCCGGGGGAACAGGATGAGGTTGGGAGCCCGAAGGTGTAGTGCAGAGCGGTTATCACTGTGGGGATGAGAGATGAGGGGGCTCCTATCTAATGGCTGAAAAATGGGAAAGGAGGAGGATGAGGGTTTGGGAGCAAAAGACAAAGTAGGAATGGAGGTTTAGGGAGGAAGGGCACACCCCACAGGGATTTGTGATGGGAGCTGCAGAATTCAAGCAGCCAGCTGGCTTCCTGATTTCCCGCAGCAACGCGCATTGCTCCCCTGGGTTTGCTCCCATGCGGGGTACACAGGTGTAGCCAGGTTCAGAGCGTCGCCTGTTAAGGTCTCAAAGGAAAGGGATCCATGGGGGTAGGCAGGCAAAGGAGGGACTATTATGGGTAATGAAACTTATTATGGGTTTGAAGCTTAACTCAGAAGACATGAAAATAAGGGTTTTGTGGGAAAGTGTGGAGTTGGAGGTCTCACTAAGTTTGAAAACGATTTCAGTGGAAGAACTGGCAGTGCTTAGAGAATGGCACATTGTGCTTGCATTTCAGATACAGTGTGGTTATTTCCGGTAGGCATGTCTCAAGTATGATCTCCATGAAAGTAAAGGTTCAGGTAAGTGGAGACACATTATGGGAGACGGAGAGTTTAAAGAAACAAGAGGCCAAGATGTGAAAATCATTAGGAACGAGCCAGTTTTGGGATGGAGAGAGAATGAGCTATCATGTTCTGGGACTAGCAGGCGAGGGAAGTGGAAGGACCTTGAGGATGGGGAGAGAGTGCTGAAGCAAGCGGCAGTCTAGAAAGAGCTGGAGTACAGGTAGTGACACAGAGCAAAGGCAATGCTTCCTGGGGAACATGGACTGTGACAAATAAGACCTTCAACTTGACGGGCTGCCCCCCGGGGACAACCAGGTATGAATTAAGGTAAGTAGGGAAAGAGAAGAGATGGAGGTCAGAGCACATCATTGCACAGAGAGTGTGGAAGGCTTGGGGAAGGGACAGAAGGGACAGGCTGGGCAGGTTCAGGGATGGCCACATGAGAGTTGACAGATGTGCAGTGGGTAGGGATGGTTTGGGAGCTGAAGTCTAACTCTCTGGTTGATGGGTGGTTAATCCCAGGAGACTACCTCACTTGGGCTCTTCTCTGTACAGGGATCACTTTTTTACATATTAGCAAATGTTTCTAACATGTAGACATGTATATTAATGAAAGAAGCTTCGAAATGCAATTAATTAATATTGGAAAATCATGGTCCCAGGACATTTATATCTGTGTCCCATTTACAGCTCTCACAAGTCTGTAGAGAAGATATTGTTCCCACTTTACACAAGAAAAAAGTTCAGAGAATTTGGGTACCTTACCCAGAGCCCACAACTAGTAAGTAACAAAAAACCTCATTTAGACTTACTTAGCCCCTCTTCCATAACAGACCTGTGGCAATTGCTTTCATATGCATTGTCCTTTTAATCCTCAGACAAAACTACATAGAAAATTATGTTATGTACTCATTTTAGAGATGAGAGAATTGTGACTTGGTAATGAGACTTGCCCAGTGTCTAAGTCTGGTACCTCCTCTGGCATTGGACATGATGTATTTATTCCTTGTGGGGCAACCATCCCGCAGAGGCTGTGCTCAAGCCCTGTAAGCCAGCTGCCCCAGCAAGAGACCAGCTGACAGAGCAGGTGTCCCTGCCACGGAGATGGACACCGCATCTCTTAACCTTATTGGACTCTGGCTCTGTTGAGCCACCCTCCATGATGAATCAGCTAATCAGACATGCCTTGGGCCAGTGGCTGCAAGCTATTTCAATTTTTCAAACACAACAAACAACAGGAAAGAAAAATAAGCAAGCTGGACTCAGAAAGGGGATCAACCAACGCCCCCAATTAGTTCTTCCAGCCAAAAACATGCTCCATCTGGGCTTACCGATACTGTCCAGTGACCCGCAGCTGGGAGCCGGGCCCACAGGGGCAGCCATGAAAACCTCACTGTTTGTGGCACTGTCTGTGGGCAGGCACAGGGAAGGCGGGGTAGTTTCCTTGGCGCAAAGCTGAATTAGATTGAAGTTGCCTGAAATCCAGCCAATAACTGCTAATAACTCCAATCTCTGCACACAACATTACTGCCCTTAAATGACACACCTAGAATCAGGTCTGAGGACCACAAAGACCCTCCCAGCTGCCACTTCTATGCAACTCTAAAACTATCTGAGCCCAAGCCACACTGGGAGCCCTGGGATGCAGACATGGAGGTCTGTCCTGGCCAGAGCCTCAGGAACCCACTTCATCTACTGATAGCCCACTGGAGCCTCAGCACACAACTGTGTAATCACGACAGCAGACCAAAGGCCAGGGTCAACTCAATGGTCAGCTGATAGTCTGGCAATCATGGCTAGAACCTTATCTCCAGCTACCCAGGCAGGATTGGGAGGGTGGCCCTGTGATTTTAAATAGAGTGAATTCTATGGGCAAGAATCCTCTACTTTTCAACGTAGTTTAACGTTTCTTGGAACGATAAAACAACATTAATCTCTGAGACTTATTAAGAAGAGAAAATGGGATGACCAGTCCAAATGCCATGGCGTCTATAATTTTAAACATTCCTGTCAGCCCATTCCTGGCTGAAACAGATGCACATGTAAAATTAACCTTTATAGACCCTGTTTGGTTTTATAAACTTGTTATGTTTCAAAGGCAAGTATTTGTGTTTTATAGTCTTTTCATTGATTTTCATGTTAGCCTTGAGGGTCTTTCTACTGCACAGTGATTTTCCAGAAGTGGAATCTTGCATAAAATTATTCTGCACCCATATGAAACTGAAGCTTTACATATAACAACTCAATGTAGAGGAATCATCCAGGAACAAAGCAGTTCTCCATATGGTATCACAAGCCAAGTCCCTGATTTCTCCTCTATTGGCTGTCCTGTATATTGTTTTTGAGTGAATCAAGTATCCTCAGAGCATCTGGCTAATGGAGAAGTCCCCAGATAGTGAGTGGCTTGAACCCCTAAACTCTATCTGTTGTCTCTGTTTTAGTTTCCAGGGACTTCATCACCATGGCTGCAGTCTTAGGGACAAGGAAAATTTGTGAACTTCACTTAAGAGTACTCCATAAAAACTACTCAACAACAACAACAAAAAAAAACATTCCACAACTGATTAGAAGTGTGCAGCCAGTTAAGAAGCTCTGGTACAACATGATGAAGTAATCACACCCCACCAGGATTGTCCCCTTAAATGTGGCCACAAAACCTGGACACAATGCGGTCTGCCATGTTTTACAGAGGATGAACTGATTCATAAAGGCAAAGTGAATTCTCTGGGGTCAAAGAGCTTGCCAATGTCATAACTAAGTTCCCAACCTGTATTTAGTAATTTCAGATATAGGAATCTCTCCATTAATGCTAAAAGATCTGTTTTTTCTCTCTTAAGTATAATAGTTTTTATTTCAGGGGGAGATTCAAAGAAGGCAATGGAGTAGGTGGACATTCCAACTGCCACCTCCCAGGACCAAAGTGGATTACAACTTAATTTAAGAGCAATCATCTTGAGATATCAACTTTGGACTAAACAAAGAGGAGTCCATAACCAAGGATCACAGAAAAAGCCATACCAAGACTGGTAGGAAGGGTGGAGACACGGAAAAGATTGCCTTGCTCCCAGGAGCAAGTGGTAGTTGAGGGTGCGGAGGGACTCTCACTGCAAGGAGGGTCCCTGAGAGGTGTGGGTCCACAGCCCCAGGCCTGGAGCCCCAACCTAGAGCCCCAGAACCTAGAAGAGGTGCCCACACAGTATTTGGAGGTAAAAAGAGCCATATTTCAGGCTGCAAGAAAGAGATGGAGCTCTCAGAGACACAAGCTCCATCTTAAAGGGCCGACACAGAAAATCTCTTTCACAGTCACTTACCTGGGGCTCTGACAGGGGGAGCTGAGGGGACAAAAATTGCGTGAGGAGAGTGTAAAGTTGGAAGCCCAGGGAGAAACACTGTGGATGGCCACCAGAACCCCTGTGATGAGTCATTCTCCTGTACTGCAGTTGCCAACTTTCTTGTGTGGAGCAGTCCCCTCTGAGTGGCAAGAGCTTGGGAGAAGCAACAGCTCTGCCCTCTCTACTGCTCCAGTCATGGCAATTGGGTGGTGCTGAGAAGCTAGGAGGCAGGGATGTGTTAGTGACTCTGTGTTCTGGTGTTGAGGCAGGGCCTTCCCCCACACATACCCACAGGATCCTGAGTCTAAGACTGATAATTGCACCTCACAGGAGACTCAGTGGAAACTGTCCCAAGTGTGGGCAGACCACACCTCTGGGTCTCAGAGGCCACACCCACCCAGAATCCTGGGGCCATGCCCTACTGAGGCCTGTGGAAAAAAGTCTGGACAGACTGACACCTGGGACCTGGGGCAGAGCCACACCCACCAACCTTCCTAATCCCAGAACTGCAACTGGCTCCAGACTCTTAACAGAAGTTTTTCCAATGGCCAAACCCAACAAGCAGATGGAGGCTGCAGGAGGCAAGACTCAGGGAACCTTGGCCTTTTAAGTGGACCTTCCCCCAGGACCAGTGTGGGTAAAAGCCAGCCTAGGTGTGCAGGTTGGTATTTCCATGTACACCTGAGCAGAGCAGAGGCAGTCACAAACTCTGCATTGCTTATAGCTCCAAGAAGGGTGCTGAGGGCCAGTCACTGGCAGTGTCTCCTACTGCTCTGCACCAGGTTCCTGCCCGGGCAGCCCAGGGCTGGTACATCCAGTGGCCAGCTGCGGAGAGCATTGGTTCAGGACCTAACAGTCCTTGCTAGAGTGGTATCCAAAGGAAGGGCTCCTCAAACCGGGCCCAGCTGAGGTGAATTTAGCTCTCTGTGATGAACACAGGAACAGCAGCTCATGTGCACTGGATAAAGTGGAGCTTCACAGTCAGCCAGTCCAGGTGCTGGATATCCTGCCCTGCTGAGCTAGATTCCACTGAGGGAAGGGAGAGAGGCTTGGAGCATGGACATTTAAAGTGTGGATCCCTGTGAGCCTATTGTTGGATCTGGTTGAGGGGCTTAGTCCCTTTCTGGAGAGACACGGCTAGCCCCAGGAGAGGACTCTCTCAGGCTTCCTAATTGAAACCAGGGTCTTGTCAGCTGTAAAAACTTCTGGAGAGGGCACTGTTGGTCCACTTCAATCTGAACCTGCTGCTTACATTTTGGGGAGAAATAAAATTTAAGTATCCAGTAGTGGCTGAGGGATTAGGCTCTAGAGAAGGGGTCACATTACCCATACTGAGGTACTAACCATGACACCACTGAAGTAGGGGATCCCACTGAAGTTGTATTCCCAACTTCAGCTGTCCTAACCCAACAAGCTTGCAACCTGCAGAGAGGTTTCCTGGGTAAGGTCAGTCTGGGCCCACACTACACTATCTCTACAGAAGACTCTGTGGGAAGACCAGGCAGCTGCAAGAGGAGGTAGAACAGCTGAAAAGTGGAGGCAAATCTTATGGAACTTGGGGCTTTTACAGAGCTGCCATCATCTCTAATCAGGAGGAAGCTGATCCTTATACAAAGACTGGATCCTCCCACACTACCCAGGAACAGAAAACAAAGACACAAACAGCGAGAAGCACATTCACTGCAGACAGGTAGCCCACAGATGGCTAAAAACAACAGCTGACACCAACCCAGGAAGATCTAGAGCCAACATAACTGGTAGTGGGTGGTAGACAGCACAAACCCTAGACTCAGCTTGCTACACAAGCAGCACACCCAAAAAAGGAATTGAGCAGGGACCAGAAACTATGGAGAATAAATACACCCAAAAAGACCAACATTTCACAATGTGTAATTCACAAAATCAAGGTTGACCCTTAGAGCCAGCCAGCCTAAAGGAATAACCATACTCATGAAAGAACCAACTGCATTCAATACAGACAACAGGAGAGAAAATAATACCCTCAAGAAGCATCCCTAGAACAAGAAAAACAGGTGGCCTAGAAGTCAGTACCACCAAGCCCATCTTCTTCATAAAGACACTACAAAAAGTTCATAGTCAGATAGCACTACCTAATACAAAGACAAAATGGGCAGACAAAGAAATGCAATCCAAATGAATCAACAACCGAAATCTCCAGAAAAAGAATTAAATGAAATGGAAGTAACCAACTACCAGATGCAGAGTTTAAAATAATGATTTTTAGGATGCTCAAGGATCTTAGAGCAAAAACAGATGGACATAATGAGCACCTAACTAAAGAGATAGCAAGCATCAAAAAGGACATTGAAATCATAAAAAAGAACCAGTCATAAATGACAAATACAATATCAGAAATGAAGGCTGCATTAGAAAGAATCAACAGAAGGCTGGATGAAGCAGTAGAGCAAATCAACAATTTAGAAGACAAGATAAACATAAGCACAGAAGTAGAGCAGCAAAATGAAAAGAGATGCAAAAGGATTAAGAAATTCTAAGAGACCCTTGTGACAACATGAAGAGAAACAACATCCACGTCGTAGGGATTCCTGAAGGAGAAGAAAATAAACAAGGGATAGAAAATCTGATTGAAGAAATTATAGCTAAAAATTTTCCTAACTTGATGAAGGAAAAAGTCACACAAGTTAAAGAACCACAAAGAGTCCCATTAATGAGGAACCCAAGGAGACCAACACCAAGACACATCATAATTAAAATGTCAAGAGACAAAGATAGAATACTAAAAGTGCAAGAGAAAAGCATTAATTACCTACAGAGAAGCCCCCATAAGGATGACATCCAACTTCTTAACAAAAACACTTGAGGCCAGAAGGGGTTGGCAAGAAATATTAAAAGTGATGCAAAACAAGAAGCTACAACCAACACTACTTTAGCCAGCAAGGCTGTCATTTAAAATTGAAGGAGAAATAAAAAGCTTCCCAGACCAAAAAAAAAAAAAAAAAAAAAAACTTAAGGAATTCATTACGACCAAACCAGTACTTCAAGAAATGTTAAGGGGCCTGCTAAAAAAAGAGCAAAGAAAAGAAATAACCTAGAAAAAGAGAATTGTAGAGTTAAAGAATAAAATGGCAATAAATAAATATATATCAATAATAACCTTAAGTGTAAATGGATTAAATGCTCCAATCAAAAGACATAGGGTAGCAGCATGGATAAGAAAACAGAACCTGTACATATGTTGTCTACAAGAGACCCACCTCAGAAGAAAAGATACATATAGACTGAAAGTGAAGGGATGGAAAAAAGTATTTAAGGCAAATGGAAATGAAAAAGAAAGCTGGGGTAGGAATACTTATATCTGGCAAAATAGACTTTAAAACAAAGGCTATAATAAGGAATAAAGAAGGTCACTACATAATGATAAAGGGTGCAATCCAACAGGAGGATATAAACATTTAAAATATCTATGTACCTAATATAGGAGCACCTAAATAAATAAAACAAATTTTGATGAACATAAAGGGTGAGATTGACAGCAATACTATAATAGTAGGGAATTTTAATACTCCACTAACATCAATGAATACATCCTCCAGACAGAAAATTAACAAAAAAACCCAGAGGCCTTAAATGACACACTAGATCAACTGGATTTAACTGATATCTTCAGAACTTTTCAACCCAAGGCAGTAGAATATACATTCTTTTCAAGTGTTCATGGTACATTTTCTAGGATAGACCACATGTTAGGACACAAAATGAGTCTCAATACATTTAAAAAGATTAAAATCATATCAAGCATCTTCTCTGATCACAAGGCATGACACTAGAAATCAACTACAATAGAAAAACTGAAAAACATTTAAACACTTGGAGGCTAAATAGCATGTTATTAAATAATGAATGGGTTAACAACAAGATCAAGGAAAAAATAAAAAATTTCCTTGAAACAAATGAAAACAAACATACAACAACTCAAAATTTATGGAACATAGCAAAAGCAAGACTGAGAGGAAAGTTCATAGCATTACAGGCATACCTTAAGAAGCAAGAAAAAGCTCAAATAAACAACTTAACCCTGCATCTAAAAAAACTAAAAAAAGAACAGCAGGTAAAGCCCAAAGTAGAAGGAAGGAAATAATAAAGATCAGAGTGTAAATAAATGACATAGAGGCTAAAAAAAAAATACAGAAGATCAATGAAACCAAGAGCTGGTTCTTTGACTCAAATAAATAAAATTAGAAATGAAAGTGGAGAAGTAACAATGGACACCACAGAAATACAAAAGATTGTAAGAAAATACTATGAAGATCTGTATGCCAAAAATTGGACAACCTACATGATATGGATAAATTCCTAGAAACATACAATCTTCCAAAACTCAATCTGGAAGAATCAGGAAACCTAAACAGACCAATTACAACAATTGAAATGGAAACAGTTATCACAAAACACCCAGCAAACAAAAGTCCAGGACCAGATGGCTTTACCACCGAGTTTTACCAAATATCAAAGAAGAATTAACACCTATCCTTCTCAAGTTATTTCAAAAAATTCAAGAGGGAAGACTTCCAAGCTCCTTTTCTGAGGCAAGAATGATCCTCATTCCAAAATCAGGTAAAGACACTACAAAGAAAGAAAACTATAGGCCAATAACCTGATGAACTTAGATGCTAAAATTCTCAACAAAATATTAGTAAGCTGGATCCAGCAATATATATTAAAAAAATCATACATCATGATCAAGTGGAATTTATTCTGGGGAGGCAAGGCCAGTGCAATATTTGCAAATCAATAAATGTGATTCATCACATAAACACAAGGAAGGATAAAAATCACATGATAATATCATAGATGCAGAAAAAGCATTTGATAAAATCCAGCACCCATTTAAGATCAAAACTCCCAACAAAGTGGGAATAAGGGGAACATACTTCAACATAATAAAGGCCATCTATGACAAACCCATAGCCAACATCACACTTAATGGAAAAAAATTAAAAGCAACGCCCTTAAGATCAGGAACAAGGCAGGGGTGCATCCTTTTACCACTTTTATTCAACATAGTTCTGGAAGTCCTAACCACATCAATCAGAGAAGAAGAAGAAATAAAAGGCATCCAAATTGGAAAAGAAGAAGTAAAACTATCGTGATTTGCTGATGACTTGATACTGTATATAGAATACCCTACAGTGTCAGTCAAAAAACTACTGTACCTGATAAATGAATTCATCAAGGTGTCAGGATATAAAATTAATATTCAGAAATCAGTGGCATTTTTATACACCAACAATAAGCTGTCTGAAAGAGAAATTAAGAAAATAATCCTCTTTACTATTGCAAATAATAATAATAATAAAGTACCTAGGAGTAAATTTATCCAAGGAGATAAAAGACTTATACTCAAAAAATTATAAAACATTGGGGAAAAAAATCAAGGAAGATACAAAGAAGTGGAAACATATACCATGTTCATGGATAGGAAGAATAAACATCATTAAAATGTCTATCTATCCAAAGTAATTTATAAATTCAGTGCAATTCCTATTAAAATACCAATGGCATACTTCAAAGATATAGAACAAATATTCCAAAAATTTATATAGAACCAAAAAGGAATATGAAGAGCCTCAGCAATCTTGAAAATATTCTCTATTCTTTATAGAGTGGGAGGTATCACACTTCCTGATATCAAGTTATACTACAAGGCCTTTGTACTCAAAACAGCTTGGTACTGGCATAAGAACAGGCATATAGATCAATGGAACAGAACAGAGAACCCAGAAACAAACCCATGCTTTTATGGCCAACTGATATTTGACAAAGAAGGTAAGAGCATACAGTGGAGTAAAGACAGGCTCTTTAATAAATGATGCTGGGGAAATTGGACAGGCATATGCAAAAAAATGAAACTAGACTACCAACTTATACCATTCACAAAAATAAACTCAAAGTGGGCCCTGGCCGGTTAGCTCAGTGGTAGAGCATCAGCCTGGCGTGCAGAAGTCCTGGGTTCGATTCCCGGCCAGGGCATACAGGAGAAGCGCCCATTTGCTTCTCCACCCCTCCCCCTCTCCTTCCTCTCTGTCTCTCTCTTCCCCTCCTGCAGCGAGGCTCCATTGGAGCAAAGATGGCCCGGGTGCTGGGGATGGCTCCTTGGCCTCTGCCCCAGGCACTAGAGTGGCTCTGGTTGCAGCAGAGCAAAGCCCCGGAGGGGCAGAGCATTGCCCCCTGGTGGGCAGAGCGTCGCCCCCTGGTGGGCGTGCCGGGTGGATCCTGGTCGGGCGCATGCGGGAGTCTGTCTGACTGTCTCTCCCCATTTCCAGCTTCAGAAAAATACAAATAAATAAATAAATAAATAAACTCAAAGTGGATAAAAGATTTAAATGTAAGTTGTAAAATCATAAACATCTTGGAAGAAAACATAGGCAGTAAACTCTCCAATATCTCTTATAGCAATATTTTTGCTGATTAATCTCCATGGGCAACTGAAATAAAGGACATGTCGAACAAATGGGATTATATCAAACTAAAAAGTTTCTGCACAGCTAAAGGCACCATGAACAAAATGAAAAGACAACACACACAATGGGAGAACATGTTTGCCAATATGTCTGATAAGGATTTGATAACCAAAATTTATAAAGAACTTGTAAAACTCAACACCAGGAAGGTAAAAAATCAAATTAAAAAATGGGCAAAAGAACTGAATAGACACTTCTCCAAAGAGGACATACAGATGGCCAATAGGCATATGAAAAAATGTTCAGCGTCACTAATCATCAGAGAAATGCAAATTAAAACCACAATGAGATACCACCTCACATCTGTCAGAATGGTGCTCATTAACAAATCAACACACAATAAGTGCTGGTGAGGGTGTGGAGAAAAGAGAACCCTCCCACACTGTGGGTGGGAATGCATACAGGTGCAGCCACTGTGAACTACAGTATGGAGGTTCCTGAAAAAATTTAAAATGGAACTGCCTTTTGACTCACTTTTAGGAATATATCCTAAGAATACCAAATCACTGATTCAAAAGAATATATGCACCCCCCATGTTTATTGCAGCATTATTTACAATAACCAAGATTTGGAAACAGCCCAAGTGCCCATGAATGGACAAGTGAATTAAAAAGCAGTAGTACATATACACAACAAAATACTATACAGCTATGAAAAAGAAGGAAATCTTACCTTTTGTGATAGCATGGATGGAGCTGGAGATTATTATGCTAAGTGAAATAGCCAGGCAGAGAAAGACAAATATCATATGATCTCACTCATTTGAGGAATCTAATGCACAAAGTGAACTGAGGAATGGAATAGAAGCAGAGGCAGGGTCACAGGGAGCAGAGGGAAAGTGGTCAGAGAGAAGGGGATGAGGAGATGGGATCAGAGAAGGTGAGGGATTAGTGAAAATATAAATACATAACACAGAGATACAGATAACAGGACAGCAAATCCCAGAGGGAAGGAGGGAGAGAGTTAGGGGGAGGGGAGCAAAGCACATATAAATAGGGACACAGGTGTGGGGGCTGAGGGTGTTATATTCAGTGAGACACTTGAATCCGTGTAAACACAATAAATTAAATTTAATAAAAAATTTTTTAAAAAAACCAAAAACCTGAATACAATGCATGCAACATCTATGGGGTGAATCTGAAGAGTAACTTGTGGGTGGCAGTATGGAAAAGGAACAAGAATTTGAAGTACTACCAGACTGGCTTTACGTTTATCAAGTTCTTATCCTCTGTCCCTCTTACCACTTGGCCATGGACAGGGGAAGCCATGAAAGCATACATTAAGTTAAAATCACAAAAGTCACAGCTATCTGGCCAAAGGGCCACCAAAGGGGAGCACCCAGAAACAGAAAAGTACTAGGACATCACAGAGAAGAAGGAGCTCAGGAAAGCAGCCCCATCAAGTTGTTACGAACTCCTGAGCTCATCTCAGCCTCCTCATGCATGGGTGGGATCCTAGCCAGAATAGGAGGATTAAAAATAAATAAATAAATAAATAAATAAATAAATAAATAAATAAATACACACTGTGAAAACAAAATTTAAAAACAGATGATATCCAGCGTCCACACACTTGGGACAGATCAGAACACTACATATGCTTTGAAAAGTGAACTGACATTGGAAACAGCCCGCCAGCAACATGCTAGAATCTGTGGCCTTAACCTAACCACTAATACAAAAATATCAACATCGTGCAGGGGCTGTAGGTGGGACCAAGAATCTCTTAACATAATATTCAAAACACCCAGGATAAAATCCAACTACTCTCAGAATAAAAAGAACCAGCAAAATCTCCACACACAGGAAAAAGATAATGAACAGGCATCAACCCCAAGATAACAGATGTTGGGATTTTTTGGCAAAGTCTTTAAAACAACTATTTTAAAAATGTCCCAACAAGCAATTGTAAAGGACTCTTAAAATAAACTGGAAAGTTAAGTCTCAACAAAGAAGTAGAAGAAATAAAGAAAATCCACATGTTAAGCTGAAAAGTACAATAACTTTTACAAAACTCATTGGATCAGCTCATTGGCAGCAGGAAGATGACAGAGCAGCTATCGTGCTAGACGAACTTGAAAGCACATCAAATAGCAATAGAAATTACCCATTAAGAACAGGAGAAAGAAGTAAGATTTTTAAAAAAAGGAGCAGAGCCTCAAGGATCTGTGGAAGAAAAACAGAAGGTTTAGTATGTGTGTATATTGGAGTCCCAGAAGTAAATAAGGAATAAAAAATATTTGAAGAATATGGCTGAAAACTCCCCAAATCTGGTTAAGGAAAAACCTATATATAGATGATGAAGATATTCAGTGAAAGCCAAACGATATAAACTTAAAGAACCCCGTAGCCATAACACAATTACACTGCTAAATACTAAGGAAAAAGAACTCCGGAAAGTAATCAAGGTTATAAATAATAGACTATTTTCCTATTTTCCTCTTGAGTTATTTAAAATGTGTTAGATGACCAAAAGAAAAAAAGATACTATAGCCTGGTACAGTTTCTGATATGTGTACATATAATATGTAGGACAACTATTACATAAATAGGGGGAGAGTAAAGGAAACTAAATGGTGGTAAGACAGACATTCACTTAGAGTGGTAAAAGACTGAATTTCAGCACACTGTAAAAAGTAAGTGCGCATCTTGTTCTCTCCCAGGCAAACATTATTAAAAAATACTCAAAGTTGTATTGTCAAAATCATAGTACATAAATCCAAAAGGAATACTTTAAAAATGACTAAAGAACCCAAAAGAAGTCCGGGAAAGGAAATCAAAGGGGGGAAAAAAGAGAAGAAAAAAAAACAAACAAAAAAATGAAAATAAAAGACCTGTGCCTAAAGATATTAACAGATATATTAAATGTAAACCCTGAACATACCAATCAAAAGACAGATAATAAGAATAAATTTTATAGCCCTGGCCAGTTGGCTCAGTGGTAGAGCAGTGACCCACTGTGTGGAAGTTCCAGGTTCGATTTCCATCAGGACACACAGGAGAGGTGACCATCTGCTTCTCCTCCTATACTTCTCCCCCTTCTCTGTCTCTCTCTCCCTTTCCCTCCCACAGCCATGGTTTGATTGGCTCAAGCATTTTGGCAGGGACACTGAGAATGGCTCTGATGAACC
This sequence comes from Saccopteryx bilineata, assembly GCF_036850765.1. Classification (NCBI taxonomy): domain Eukaryota; kingdom Metazoa; phylum Chordata; class Mammalia; order Chiroptera; family Emballonuridae; genus Saccopteryx; species Saccopteryx bilineata. The sequence goes on from NC_089498.1 coordinate 89,393,985, forward strand.
TCTGCCTCAGGTGCTAAAAATAGTTTGGTTGCCAGCATGGGCTCCAGATTGGCAGAGCATTGGCCCCCAATGAGAGGTTGCCGGGTGCACGCAGGAGTCTATCTCTCTCCCTTACTCTCATTAAAAAATAAATAAATTTTATAAAAAACACAAACTAATTGTATGCTCCCTAAAAAAAAAAACTCACTTCAAATATATGAGTAAATTAAAGATAAAAGAATGGGAAGCATAGCAGGCAAACACATAATCAGATGAGAGCTGCAGCAGCTATATTAATATCAGACAAAGGAGACGTTTGAGCAGAGAAAATTATCATGGATAAAAGGGGATATTACATAGTAATTAAAAGCTCAATTTCCCAAGAAAATATAACAATCTTAAATGCATATGCATCTAAAAACAGAAATTCAAATGTACAAAATAAAACCTGGAGGAAGTGAAATGAGAAATAAACAAATTCATAATTACAGAGGCTCCAACACAACCTTCTCAGTAATAGAATGAGTAGACAGAAAATCAGCAAGGACATAGAAGAACTAGATAGTCCCATCAACCTACTAGATCTTGTTGACATTTATAGGACACTTTACACAACATCAGCAGAATATACTTTATTATCAAGTGCACATGAAACATTCCCTAAGAAAGACTATATCCTGATCATAAAACAGATCTTTAAAATTTTTAAATAATTAAATCATAAAAGCTTTTCTGATAATGATGGAATTAAACTAAAATTCAGTAACAAAAATAACATAAATACTTGAAAACACACTTATAGATCATCCATGGGTCAAAGAAAAAGTCCAAAAAAATTAGAAAACAGGCCCTGGCCGGTTGGCTCAGTGGTAGAGCATCAGCCTGGCGTGCAGAAGTCCTGGGTTCAATTCCCAGCCAGGGCACACAGGAGAAGCGCCCATCTGTTTCTCCACCCCTCCCCCTCTCCTTCCTCTCTGTCTCTCTCTTCCCCTCCCGCAGCCGAGGCTCCATTGGAGCAAAGATGGCCCGGGCGCTGGGGATGGCTCCTTGGCCTCTGCCCCAGGCACTAGAGTGGCTCTGGTCGCAACAGAGCATCGCCCCATGGTGGGCAGAGCGTCACTCCCTGGTGGGTGTGCCGGGTGGATCCTGGTCGGGCACATGCAGGAGTCTGTCTGACTGTCTCTCCCCGTTTCCAGCTTCAGAAAAATACAAAAAATAAATAAATAAATAAATAAAAAATAAATGGGAAAAAAAATTAGAAAACATTTCAAACCAAACAGAAATAAAAATACAATATTTTCTAATTTATAAGATGTTGGTAAATCGGTGCTTAGAGAGAAAACATAGCATTGAAATACTTATATTAGAGAATAAGAGCAAATTTAAAGCAAAAATATATGATGCTATTTTAAGAGACTAGAGAAAGAACAGCGTACTAAACTCAAAGCAAGCAACAGGCAGGAAATAATAAAGATAAGCAGAAATGAAACAAATTGAAAACATGATACAGCAGATAAGGCAAATGGAACCAAAATGAATTCTTTGAAAAATCAAGAAAACTGATAACCCTCTCATAGGACTAGCAAAGAAAGAGAGAGGGAGAAGATACAGATTACCAGTGTCAGGGATGTAAGAGGAGTCTGCACCCACAGACACTAAAGAGAAAATAGAAAGTCTAATGAGTGCCTCCACGCACACACAGTTCAGCAGTTTAGATGACAGACTAATTCACTGAAAAACACAAATACCAAAATTTCACCAAAGATGAAATCAGTAACTTGAACAGCACTCTAAATGCCAAATAAACTGAATGCATAGTTAAAAACTTTCCAAAAATATCCTCAGTCCTAGATGATCTTATTGGAAACACTTAAGACATAAAACCGATTCTACAAAATCTCTTTGCAAAAATATAACAGAAGGGTACACTCCCTCTCATTTTATGAGGCTAGCATTACCCTACTACAAAAACCAAAGACAGTACAAAAACAGAAAACTAAAGATCAATATTCCTCATACACATAAATATAAAATCTTCAAGAAAATCTTTAATATTAGCAGATTGAATTTAGCAATATATGAAAAGAATAATAAGCCATGACCATGTGAGATCTATTTCAGAAGCACAAGACTAATTCAATGTTTAAAATTAAAACCATGTAATATACTATATTAATAGTCTAGAGGAAACCTTCATTCACAGATGCATAAAAATCGTTTGACAAAATTCACACTACATTAGTGATAAAAAAAAAACTCTCAGAAAATTAAAAAGGAAACTTCCTCAACTAGCTAAGTACACATATGTACACACACTGTGGCTAACATTATTACCTAGTACTGAAAGACTGAAAACTCTTTCCTACAATCAGGAAAAGGCAGAGATGTTCCTCCACTCTCACCATTCCTATTCCATATCTCGTTAGTAATTATAGTCAGTGAAAGAAGGCAAGAAAAAGAAATTAAAGCATATATTGGAAGGGAAGAAATAAAACTGACCTATTCACAATCATGAAGATTCTCTACATAGAAAGTTCCAATTAATCTACAAAATAATTCCTAGAATCAAAAATTAAGTTTATCACGATTGCAGAATATAAGATCAACACACAAAAATCATCTATTTATATATATCAGCAATGTAGAATTGGAAAACAAAATTTAAAAACACTGCTATTTATAAAAGATCAAAAAAAAAAAAGAGGAAAAGAAACATTATACAGCTAACATAATTCGTGAAGAGTCTCCACAAAATGCTGATACAGAAAATCAAAGCCCTTAGTACACGGAAGGAAAAACTGGGATCACAGACTGGAAGACTCAATCAACATTGCAATGATGTCAATTCTCCCCAAATTGGTCTATAGATTTAAGGCAATTCTGATCAAAATCCCAAGCGTACTTTTAAAATATGGACATGTTGTTTCTCAAATGTATTTGGAAAGGCAATTGAAAAGTAAATTAAAATAGCTAAAGCAATTTTAAAGAAGTTGAAAGAATTACTTTATCCAATTTTATGACTTACAGCAGACCTGTAGTAATCAAAACAACATGATGTTGGTGAAGAAACAGATAAACAGATCAGCGAGACAGAAGAGAGTCCAGAAACAGACTGCACAAACATGGCCAACTGATTTTAATGGTGAAAAAGCAACTCAATAGGGAAATATATTCTTTTAAACAAACTCTGTAGGAACAACTAGACATACATATACCAAAAAAAGAAAGAAAGAAAAAACCCTTCAACCAAGTTTCATAATTTATACAAAAGCTAATTCAAAATCAGTCAGTCATTCTAGAAAAGTTTGGCTTTTTTATTAAATAAACACACACTTCCGAGATAACCCTGTAAGTCCCCTCCTGGATGTTTACCTAAGAGGGATAAATCTTTACACAAAAACATATACACAAATGTTTTTAGCAGCAGTATTCATAATCACCAAAACCTCGAAACACCCAGAACATCCTGCAGCAGGTAAATAGATAAACACACTCTGGTACATCCAATAAAATACCACTCTGAAACAAAGTTAGCGAACTATCGACAGTCACATGAGTGAGTCTCAAAGGCATTATTCTGAGTGAAAGAAATCAGTCTCAAAAGGCTACATACTGTTTGATTCCATTTATGTGACAGTCTTGAAATTATAAAGCTATCAAGATGAAGACAGACCAGGGGTTCTGGGTGGGGACATGGTGGGACTAAAAGGAAATAGCATGAGAGAATTTTTTATGGAACTGCTGTGTATTCTAATTGTGGTGGTGACCCCACAAACCTCTATCTGTGTTAAGATTCAGAGAACTATAAACAAAAACAAACAACAGCAAAATGACACAAGCCAGAAGACGCACAGCGGCATCCCTCAATCATACCCAAGGCCTTGTGTGAGAGCTTCTTAGTTAAAAATTTACAAACAGAACAAAAACACATGGCAACCAGAAGACACAGAAGGAGAATGACAAGGAGCAAATATGGCCCCAAGAGCACCATTCAGCTACTTTTCCCTGAACTTCACGAGTTCTCAGAGCACTGATCCCCAAGTGTGCTTATACACAGAGCCTGAAAGGTTTCCTAAAGGAATCTGGCCTTGCAACAGAAGAGCATCAATGACCAAAGCAGAGACTTGGCTCAGTGCTGTGACCCTGCCACACAGCTCAGCCTCCTGTGACTCAGAAGGTTCCCTTATCTACAAAGTGTGTCTAACATTGATTGCTGAAACTGCAGCTACATCTGTGAGCTATTAGTGTACTCAGGCTGCCATCACAAAAGCACCAACTAGGTTGTTTCAAACAAAGAAACATTCACCCACAGTGCCAGAGGCTAGAAGTCCAAAATCAAGGTACCGCCTCTTCGTATTTCTGGTAGCCCCAGCCATTCCTGGGCTTGTGGCCAGAGCACTCCAATCTCTGCCTCCACCTTCACATGGCCATCTCCCCTCTGCGTCTGGGTCGTCATATGATATTCTGTGTGTCTCTGTCCAAATGTCCCTCTTCTTACAAGAATGCCAGACATACTGGATTCTGGCCTTCCCAAATTAAACCTCATTTTCATTTTATCAGATCTAGAAAGACTCTATTTCCATATAAGGTCACATTGACAGATAAGGGGAATTAAGATTTCAACGTACCTTTTTGGAGGATACAATTCAACCTAGAAAATCAAGACTGCACAGAAAATAGAAAACAAAAGGTAAAACAGTAGCCCTGCATTAATTTGCTCAATAGACTCTAAAGAGGTCAGTGGCATGATGGCTCTGCTCACCTTATCCTGGATCACCTTTCTGAATTGCCCAGGAAACACAGCCTCCCTGAGTTGGACGGTTTTACGTGCATACATACAAAAAACCTCTTTTAAAGTTTTCAAGCCAGCCTTCACAGATATAAAACTTAATGAGTTTTTCACACTTGCCTTCTCCTGTGTTTCAATATCCCAATCTCAGCGAAATCCTTGTTTAACTGACTGACTGGCCTTTTCACAAAATAATCACAGTGGTTACTGGGCCTGGGAGAGGCATAAACATCTCTAACCCCTCACACAGCCCAGATTCAGCCACGTGTTCCAGGAGGAAGGAGACATATTTACTGCTGCGTTCTCTGAATTAAAGTGACTTTGTTGAATTATGCATACATTAAAAGACTGTGGTATTTAAATTTTTTCGTACACAGAACAAAAGTGGCATTTCAAAACGGTGGTTGGTGAGGATCATTGCATCTTCCTCTATCGGTTTATTTATTCATTTGGCAGATATTCACCGAGTCCACACTAGGCTCCACACTCTGTGCATTCTGCTGGAGGTACAAACACAAACAGGACAAGTGATAAAGCCGATAAAAATTCCGTGTTTAAGTGTTCTCATGGGGTTAGCACAAGGTATCACGAGACCTTGGGGCTATCCCTAACTCTTCCTGGAGGGTGAGGAATGACTGCCCTCCAACTAGATTCATTTGGACAAGTCAGTGGCAAACCCACAGGAGAAAGACCTCTTCCCCTCCTTTTTGTTTCCCCTCCTTCCCAATGCAGCTCAGAACCAGACCAGCCTGGAACCTAGGTCAGCCACTTGAACTTTACAATAGTCACTTAGCAATTGAAAGTGCACAGTCACCATATGCCCAGTGTTGTGTCAGGCAGCGGGGCTGAGGTGAGGGTGGAGGGCTGCAGGCAGTGGCCACCCCAAGCCTTCATCCACCAAACACTTGCTCCTGGGAAGCCATGCAGCTGGGAGAACTGGGGGCCCCCAGCACGTCAGCTGTCCGGGAGAGCCCGCGAGGCAGCCAACAGCTGTTCATCCAAATATAGCCCTGCTGTCCTGAGAACATGTCAGCTTCTTATTCAAAAACAAGAAGTATTTTTAATTCTCTGGCACTTGTGCCCCATTTAGAACATTACTTCAGTCGCTAACCAGGGGAGACCAGCCGGTTGGGACTCCGAAGGGCTCAGGAGGCTTCTCAAAGCTACCAAGGCCCCCAGCGGCCAGCAGGACATGGAGCAGCTGGCTTGCAGAGCCCCGGCTGAGCCTGACCACTTTGTAGTCTTCCCCAGGCCCAAGTATGTGCAGAAGGCTGCCATCGGCAGACACCAAATGTGAGGGGGCTCTCTTTCTATAACGCTTAGAAACACAATGGCCTATGATTACCTGCAAATAAGTTCAACCATCTGCAGATATACATGGTAACAAGGCACCACCTACTCACATCTGACAGGCAGACTTTAAAGTCTAACAATAGCAACCAAGCGTTAGCCAAGATGTGGAAAATGAAGTACAGCTGACTTGGGGAGTTCTTTGGCAATACCCAGGGAACCTCCAACATGCCACCCTAAGTGCAATCCCCCACACCTAGGATACAAGGAAAGCCACAGAACACTTTTATCACAGGACTGCTTGTTACAGCAAAACATTAGAAACTCCCCAGCGTCAAGCAGCAGAGGTCCAGGAAGGTAAACTGTTCATACGAAGGAATCCAATCAGCAGTGAAAATGACATGAATCTCTATATAATAGAGTTGTTAAATCCCCAAAATGTATTGCCAAGTAAGAAAAAGGAAAGCAAGTTACAGAATATTGTGTACAATGTGAAACCATATTTCATCATTTGAAACAGAAAACATGGCTATATCTTGTTAATGGATATGTAGTTAAAAATGCAGAAAAAAAATTAGAGCCAAGTTCAAGATAAAGCTGACTTTGAGGAAAGAGAAAGGAAAACAAGTTTGAGAAAAGAAGCAAAGGAAGCTTCAACTATATGTTATTAAATTTACTAACCCTAGGATGTGCTAGAAACAACCATGTGCCAGGTACTGATCTATGCTTTACACACATTACATTATTTAACCCTCATTATAATCCTCCAAAAGGTACGTGAGGGAAGAGGACTATTTATCCATGAGGTTATACAACCAGAACTCAAACCCAGGCCATATGGCCCCAAACTTGTGCTTTTAAACACTCTAGAATCTTGCTTCTGTGAAATGGACATGGCGGTACAGTGCAAGTCTCCCTGAAGTTTACATATGTTTGAAAAATGTCCTAATTACTAAATAAGAGGTAAAGATGCTACAAGAAAGAACTTCACAAAGCCCTCCTTTGATCTTTAATTTATGTGCCAGCTTGACTGTGTCACTGTGGTCAAACATTACTCTGGATGTTTCCGTGAGGACATTTTTGGGTGGGATTTACATTTAAATCAGTAGACTTTAAACAAAGCAGATTGTACTCCATAATATGGGTGGGCCTCACTCAATCTGTCGAAGATTTGAAGAGAACAAAAGGCTAACCTCCTCAGCTAGAGGAAGTTCTCCAAACGGAAGACCTCCAGGTTCCATCTGCAACACTGGCTCTTCCGGAGCTTCAGCCAGCTGGCCCATCTTACAGATTTTAGTCTTGCCAGTCTCCATAATTACATAAGCCAATTCCTTAAATGAATGTGTTCACACACTCTCCTTACACACACACACGCATGCACACATCCTATTGCTGCTGTTTCTCAGGAGGACCCTGACTAATACACCCTCTCTCCAGCCATTGCTTGGCAGAGGCAGCCCAAATACAGTTGTCCACAGACAACTGTATAAAAAGCCTGGCTGGGTTGCTTCTACTCCCTCCTGTCTCCTGTCTAGAGTCTTGAGAGAGAAAAATAAAAACACAAAGAAGTTCTAAATTATGAAAACATAACACTCTGAGGTCCCTATTGCTAATCCCATCTTATAAGGAGGAAACTGAGAAGCTAAATCACTTGCCAAGGTCTCCCATCAGGACACAAAAGAACAAAGCACTTTTTGACTGAAACACCACACCTTTCTTTCCCTAGAGCCTACAGCAAAAGCCAAGATGGCGGACATGCCTTGGCCCTGTCAGCAATCAAACACAAACGGAGCAAGTACCAGAAATCCCAAAAGCTGCTCAGTGTCAGTCCTAGGACTACTGATCTGAATATGCTTTTCTCTGCAGAAGCCCACTTGGCCCACGGCTCTAACCAGCTGACCATGATGGCTGTGCTCCGAGTTCCCTACACCACCAGGGCACACATCTTTGTATGCTTCCCAGTGACCAGCTGTACCCCAAAAGTACTTGCTTATGGAGCAGCAGGTGAAAGAGGTTGTGGTGTGATTGAAATATCTAATAACAAAGCACAAGATATCTGGACTACCAAGAAAACAGTATCAAGAGAAGTGAAAGCAAACACCTATAGAAATCATTGATAAATTAAATGCCAACCTCAACTAAAGGATCTGTGGTCAGAATCCCATTGGGGGGTGGGGTACAGTTATGCCAGTGATACACAAGCCCAGACACCTCAATGACAGAGAACCATGACCACCTAGTCATCTTGAGTAATTGATCCAGACATTGAATTAAGACAATATACAGAAATGGAAATGTTTAATTATGGGGTAGGGCTCCTGTTATGACTGCAAAGGACTAGATGAGGGCTTCTCATGGCAACAAGTGAGAGAATGTATTGGAAGGTTCCTATATTGGAATACAAGGACCTGTCTGAGCCATGAAAACCTTAAATAAATGAAGATATTGACCTTAGGTAGATATAAATGCTATGCAAATTTTTTTGTATATTTAATGCAAATCCACTCAAGATGCCAACAGGATTTTCATAGGCCCTAATAAATTTATTCAGAAATTTACATAAAAATATAAAGAACAAAAGATAGCCAATACACTACCAAGAAAGAAGACAGATGATGAAAGGCTTCTTTTACTAGATATCAATAATTATTATGAAGCTATAGCAGTTAAGACATTGTGGTACAAAGGCAGTAATAGATTAACCAATGAAATAGCTACAAAGCCCTAAAACAATTATAAGCATATGGAAATGTTCTAGATCAGTGGTCCCCAACCCCCCGGCCGTGGACCGGTACCAGTCCGTGGGCCACTTGGTACCAGTCCACAGATAAAGAATAAATAACTTACATTATTTTCATTTTATTTATATTTAAGTCTGAATGATGTTTTATTTTTTAAAAATGACCAGATTCCCTCCGTTACATCCGTCTAAGACTTACTCTTGACGCTTCTCTTGGTCACATGATACATTTATCCGTCCCACCCTAAAGGCCGGTCTGTGAAAATATTTTCTGACATTAAACTGGTCCATGGCCCAAAAAAGGTTGAGGACCACTGTTCTAGATGACAAAAGTGGCAGGTCAGGTCATGGGACCCATGAGGGTCTTCAATAAAAGGAGCCAGAAATATGGTTATCCATTTGGGGGGAAAGTGAATTTCACTCCCTAACTCACTCCACACAAAAAAATTAACTATAGTTGGATTAACACCTTTAAATAGGTAGATATCTTTCTTATCTAGGGATATAAAAGACTCTCTTAAGTAAAAAAATACTATATAAAATAAATGGTTGAGAAATTTTGACTATCACCAAATTAAGAATTTGTTTATCGATTGAAAACTTTCAAGAAAGAAAAAAATATATAAATAGGAATATAATATTGATAACAGTTATAACTGGTAATTAATTAATATCAATAATATATAAAGAACAATAAAGAAAAGAATATTCAAACAAATAGGAAATTGAGAAAATGACAGAAACAGGCAGTTCATGAAAAAGAAACACCTGTAAATAATAAAACTATTACTTTACTTTCTTTGGTGATCACAGAAGTGAAACTGAGGACCACCGTAAAATACCATTTTACACACTCTGTCAACACAGATTAAGAAACCACCCTGTGTTGCTTCTTGCATTGTACATGGATTGAGAGCATCTCCCATGCATCGCTGGTAGGAGGATAAGTTGATACAGCCAATTTACAAAATAATATCTAATTTTCTTGTAAAAATGAACATTCGGTCCCTGACAATCCAACAATGCTGCTTCCAGAGACACTTGCACATCAAGTGCAGAAGACTCAAACGAGAATGTTCACAGCAGCACAGCTCATTATAGCAAAGCCCTGGCATCAGGCCCACTGCCCATCAGTAGGAGACTGGATTAGAAGGAGACACTATTTATAATAGTATCCCATTGTAATGTCCCATAGTGCTCAAAATGCTATATAACAGACTCTGACTACACACAGTAATAATGAGAATGTGTCGTAAACTGGGGATCATTACTAATGCAATTATGAAGTCCAAAATATAAATTAAAAAAATGGAGTAAAATGTTTTTTGAAAAAACACCTCTCTTTGGTCAGACAAATGCTGTGAACTCATCCTTCCAAGGGGCATAAATGTTTATTGCAGGAGAATTTTTTTTTTTTAACAGCAAGTCCCTCCTGACATTCCTCAAACCAATACTAAAATGAGATTTCCATGCCAGCATCCTAGAGTGAGATAAATTGGGATGTAAATGGCAGAGAATGGGGGCTTAACTGTAGCCATTTTATTTATGCATGCATTCAGGCAGAGCAAGAGACAATTTTACAGCCCTAATGATAAAAGTTAACAGGAACATCAAGCTACAGAAATTTGGGGAGGAAACGGCTTGTAATCAGTCTATCTGCTGAAACTGATTAGCCCAAGATAAAACTGGGCCATGCTGTTGAAGATGAATAATCAAGAGTTTATTGGACAAACTCAGCAGTGATAAAAGAGGTAACTTCATTGCCTAGAGAGAAGGTAAATCTCGCTAGAATAATGGGAAAAGCTGTTGTTGTGTTCCAACTTTTCAAATGCTGTTTATGCTCCTCCTCTGCAAGGCTTTCTCACTCTCTGAAAGGACTGAAGAGCTACAAATGTGGACACATGACCTAAAGGTTACCTAACATAACCTAAGCTGAGGTCTGCAGACTGCCTAAGTTCTCTGTATCGGAAACAGGAATGGACAAAAAAGGAAAATAAATCCCAAAGGTTAGATCATAATCAGCAGATAAATGAGCAGGAAGTTTACAGGCTGAAAACCCATGTTCACTGATCCCCAAAGGCTGATAGGAAATCTTCCACTACCACTAGCTCCAGTGATTTCAAACCAACAATTACCTCATCCAGGTCAGAGTTTCAGGCACGAATAGAAGCTAGAACAAAAAGACCCAGGCTACTGTCAAACACTCATTTAGAGACAAACTTGGTTCACTTCTTGGCTCAAAATTGTTCTCTTCCAGGAAGCCATCCCTAATTGTCCCTGGAACCTTTGCAAGGACATCTTACCTAACTGACAAAAGTATCAGTACTATCCTTATTTTGTCAGACTGAGCAGTCATTGTAATGCATATCATGGTGTTATTAATTCTTTAGACAGTCATCATTGAATACTACTATGTGCCAGACAGTGTGCTAAGACATGGAAATACAATGGTAAACAAACACCAAGATGGCACCTACTGTCCAGAGCCCAGCTTGTTAGCAAGGGGAAAACTTCCATCAGGTAGTCGTAACACTGTATATTTGATTATACATACAACAAAGGGCTAGAAAGAGTAGGCAGGGTGCTGAGGGACCAGGTCTTGTTGGCAGTGGTGCTAGTGGGGTCAGGAAGTGAACGTTAGCTTGATTTATGCACGATGAAAAGAAAGGTGCTGAAGGTAGGCTGTGTGTGTGTTTGACTGAGGAGCAATAAAGCAGGGGAAGCATGTCCAAAGTCAGGCAGTTGGTAGACCATAAAGACCTCATTTAAGATTCTCGTCTTTATCTAAATTCAATTAAAATCTTAAAGGGAATTTGGGGTAAGAGAGAGTAGGTAAAGGAAATGACTTTTACATTTTGCCTTTTGAAAAAAATCACTCTGAATGAAGATCAGAGGTGGTCACAGTGAATATCTGAGGACAAGTTAATAGTGTATTATAATATGAAATAATGAGAGCTATCTGGGACTGATAATCTGGCCCCAATGGGGGTAAAGTAATGAAAATCTCATTGGAATTCAGGAACGAGAAGCCGAAAGCCAATAGTACTTTGCAGTAATGAAATAACTCATTAAATTATCACCTGTGATCATCTGAAATAAATGTCTGCTGAGCTGAGAACGCCATGAGGTCAGGGAGCTTTCTCAGCTTTTATTTTTTCTTCTGCTGCATCCTAAAGCATAGACTAATACCTAATAATAGATCATCATTAAATATTTACTGAATGGATGGATGTACCAATCCATTAATTAATGGACTAATTAATTGATCAATGGATTGGTTGATGGATCAATTAATGAATTAATTAAATGAATAATTAAAGGCAAGGCTTTGGGGGACTAAGACTCCATTCCCAAGAAGCAGTAAGAAAGGCATGAAGAGATTAATGACAATGGAGTAAGTTAGAATGACAGTTTCTAACTGCACTGTAAAAAAGTTTTTAAAATGAGAAAAGAAAAGCTCAGATCTCTGAATTTTAGGCTCTCTAGGTGCTGGCTGAAATACAGTATCAGTTGCATTCACGACTTCATCAGGTCTCTTATGGTGGACTTGGGGCATTGATGGGGAACAAGTAAGAAGCTAATAATTGAAATGGGTATTAATGGGAGAATTGAAGAGGACTCAAAGTGGCCTCATTACCATCAACCCTGCTCAGCCTCACAACCTCTCCTTACTTCCCTGTTGGAATACTTCTGCTTAGTTTGAAGGCACAAAACTCCCTTGATTGAGGCTTCTGCTTTGAAACAAGAAACTCAATTTTACAGTGCCCTAATACCACTCCAAACTACTGTCATACTCACACACTTCACTGTCTCTCTATCTGTAGCTACAGTAGCATCCCAGGGTCTATGGAGGACCAATTACAAAGTCAAGCCTAGGAGTCACAAAACTTAGCTAATGCAAGCAGGAATACATGTCTAGAAATGGACCCTGAGTGGACTAGACCAAGGAAAGAGGAATACAATCTCAGATCAGATTGAATTCATTGGTATGGAGGCACTTGCCAGGCTTCTAAATACAACGTCCTTGCTCTAGCAGCTGGAAGTGGTTCTAGTTGTTTGCTCAGCTATTTAACAGAAATCTAAAGTCAACAGTGATTCACTCTAGTCTAAATGAAGGTGAAACGCCAGAACTCTTTTGACATAATGTAGATAGAGCAGTCCGCAGACCACAGATTACTGAAATCAGTTTATCATGTGCTGTCTCCCCTCCTCACTCTCAACCACACTCCCATAAGCCACTCCCTCACCAAGTGTTCATAAATACTGTACAACAGTGAGGGGAGCACCAGCAAAGAGTTCAACTGCAGCTGAAAGTGGACCCCCAATTTCAACAGAGCTGGGGAGAAGCCAAATAGCAGCACCCAAACACCAAAGTCCGGTGGCTGAAGAAGCAGCAAAACCAAAGGGGTCATCAGAACATTCTCACCTTCAGGAGACTGGTAATTAGTTGACCCTGAGGTCCCCAAAATAAACTAGACAGGTGATCCACCAAAATCTTAGTAATATATAAATGGGAGAAGGGGTGGAGAAGATGGGGTAGTAAGCCTATTTAAGCCATAAAAATGGCAGCATTGGTCATTTTCATTCCATGTCCAAACCCTGAGTCCATTGAATGACCCTGAACTCTTTAAATGAAAAGACCAGAACTCTCCCTGAAGCATCCACAATTAAGTATCGTGACTATTCTTCATAGCCCTTTTCAAAGGGACCTATTTATCAGAATAACTTTTCACTGGAAAAAAGAAAATACCATGACCTATTGGGCATTACTGGATGCTGAATCTTGGCTAATTCTAATTCTTAGAAACCTGGAACATCACTGGGACCCATCTGGCAGACAGGGGCTAACAGAGGTCAAAAGGAAAATGGAGTTTTGACCTTTCAGCCTCATAGGAAGCCCCAGGGATCCCGGACTTACTCAATGGTTGTGTCTCCATTTTCTGAGTGGGTGTTTGGAATAGATATCTTCAGCAATATGATGAACTTTCTAATTAACTCCCTGAAAATCGACTAAGGGCTAATAAGGCAGAAAGGGCAAAGTGAAAACCATTTCTCTCTCCCTACAAAAGAAGAAAATAAAAGCACTCCAACATCTCTAGGGAAATCAGAGAAATTAGCATCATCATTAAATATTTGAAAGTGCAAATCAGAGGGTTCCAATCACATCCCCATGTAACTTCCAAGGTTGACAGATGCAAAAGATAATGAGCCATAGGGAGTGACAGAGGATTATCATCAACTTAATCAAGTGGTGACTCCAATTATAGCTGCCATTCCTGATATGGTTCTTTATTGGATCAAATCAATGCAGACCCTAGTAACTGGTACACCAGGGGTCCCCAAACTTTTTACACAGGGGGCCAGTTCACTGTCCCTCAGACCGTTGGAGGGCCGGACTATAAAAAAAAACTATGAACAAATCCCTATGCACACTGCACATATCTTATTTTATAGTAAAAAAACAAAACGGGAACAAATACAATATTTAAAATAAAAAACAAGTAAATTTAAATCAAGAAACTGACCAGTATTTCAATGGGAACTATGGGCCTGCTTTTGGCTAATGAGATGGTCAATGTGTTCCTTTCATTGACCACCAATGAAAGAGGTGCCCCTTCCAGAAGTGCAGCGGGGGCCGGATAAATGGCCTCAGGGGGCCGCATGTGGCCCGTGGGCTGTAGTTTGGGGACCCCTGTGGTACACAGTCATTGATATGTCAGTATGTTTTTTCTTCTATCCCAACAAACAAAAACCTCTAGAAGCAGTATGCTTTCTCCAGGTAAGGATAGCAATAAAATTCCACTGTCCTACCTGAGGGTGATTTAAGCTTTCTGGCTGTGAGCCACACAGCTCACAGGAATGTGATTGTGCAACAATCCAAGAGAATATCATGCTAGTCCAACCTATTGATGACATCATGCTGATAAGATGTGGAGATTGTAAATTAGCAGTTACTAAGTGCCTTAGTAAGACGTGTACGTATATATATTAAAGTACAGGAACCTGTCAGATGTGGTCAAGTTTTTTGGAAGTCTCAGTGTTCTGAGCTCTTTAATAATATGTTCTGCAAAATCAAGGACAAGATATTGCTCCTGGTATCCTTTGTCATTAATAAAGAGGCACGGCACAACACTAGCAAGCCTCTTCAGATTTGGGGGGAAGGGGAATACTATCATACTTTGGTGTGCAGCTCCCATCTACTCACTGGGTGAGTTGAAATTCTGGCAACATTGAGTGGGGCCCAAAGAAAGAGTAGTCTCTCTACTCTTGCCCTGTCCGGGCTGCTGTGCAAACAGCTCTGACACTCTGGGCCCATTACTCAGACTCAACATGGTTACACTAAGTCAGGATGCTATATGAAGCCCATCAAAGTAAAGCCTTTCTAGAGATTCCTAGGGTTTGGAAGCAAAGTTATGCCCTTTTGGAAAGCAGCTATTCTCATTTTGCAAAGTATTGTCTAACTTGCCAAGAGCTTAGGTGAAAACAAATGCCTAACAGTGAAAACCATTATCACTACATAGGCTGAGTTGCCCAATGTAGACTGGATGTTTTCAGATTCCCTGAGTTAAAAGGTTGGGTATATGTCCAACATTCTCTCCTTAAGTGGAAGTGGAGTATACCCGATCATGCTAAATCAGGTGCTGAAGCAACAAGGAAACCACCAGCAAGGCTCGCACCACTTGCACACTTTGGCCCAACAACAGCCCCTCTCTGAAGCCCATACAACATATCACCCCATACAAAACTACCTTCATTTAAGATGGCAGGCATACTGTGAAGAACACTTGGCAAAATACAGATGCCATCCAGAAGTAAGCTGTGCTGGTACTGCAGTTACACTCAGTTGGTGAGTAGCTACTTTTCTGTCTAGCTTGTCAGAGACTTAAAAGAAGCAAGTTTGTTTATCCAGTCATCTATTGATGGGCTTTTTGGTTGTTTCCATGTCCTGGCCACTGTGAACAATGCTGCAATAAACATGGGGCTGCATGTGTCTTTACGTATCAATGTTTCTGAGTTTTGGGGATATATACCCAGTAGAGGGATTGCTGGGTCATAAGGTAGTTCTATTTTCAGTTTTTTGAGGAACCACCATACTTTCTTCCATAATGGTTGTACTACTTTACACATATACACTATGGAATACTACTCAGCCATAAGAAATGATGACATCGGAACATTTACAGCAAAATGGTGGGATCTTGATAACATGATACGAAGCGAAATAAGTAAATCAGAAAAAAACAGGAACTGTATTATTCCATACGTAGGTGGGACATAATAGTGAAACTAAGAGACATTGATAAGAGTGTGGTGGTTACGGGGGGGAGGGGGGAATGGGAGAGGGATAGGGGGTGGGAGGGGCACAAAGAAAACAAGATAGAAGGTGACAGAGGACAATCTGACTTTGGGTGGTGGGTATGCAACATAATTGAACGACAAGATAACCTGGACTTGTTATCTTTGAATATATGTATCCTGATTTATTGATGTCACCCCATTAAAAAAATAAAATTATTAAAAAAAAAAAAAATTAAAAAAAATTAAAAAAGAAGCAAGTTTGGCCCTGACCAGGTGGTTCTCTAGTAGAGTGTCGGCCCGGCATACAGATGTCCTGGGTTCAATTCCTGATCAGGGCACACAGGAGAAGCAATTCATCTACTTCTCCATCCCTCGCCCTCCTCATTCTCTCTTTCTCTTCTCCTCCCAAAGCCATGGCTTGGTTAGAACAAATTGGCTTCAGGTGCTGAGGATGCCTCCATGGCCTCACCTCAGGCACTAAAATAGCTTAGTTGCCAAGCAATGGAGCAATGGCCCCAGATAGGCAGAGCATCACCCCATAGGGGGCTTTCCAGGTAGATCCCAGTTGGAACACATGCAGGAGTCTATCTTTCTGTCTCCTCACTTCTCACTTAAGAGAAAAAAAATTGAAGAAAAAAAAGAAGCAAGTTTTCAGACTCAGCACTGTTACCTCCCTAATTTCATGTCCAATTTCATGTGACTCCAGCCACGCTGGCCTCCCACCTGATCAGAAAGCATTCCATTCGAGCTCCCATGTCCATTCAGACTCCCACATTCAGGCTTTCTCATTGCTGACCTCTCTGCTCAGAACACCCTTCTGCCGGTGATTCCGATAGCTCATGTCTCCACCCTTTGGGTCTTGGCTCAAATGTCAACTTCCTAGGAAGACCTTCCCTTACCACCATCTTTAAAATTAAATCTCTCTTAATACTTCACATGTCCTTTCCCTGTATTTTTTCCCATAAAACTTAGCAACATAAAATATACTATATCCTCATTTATTGTCCATCTCCCCAAAGTTTGATGTGACCAGGAATTTTTGTGTCTTGTTCACTGCCCAGCACCTAGAAAAGTGCCAGTCACATAGTGGGTGTTCAAAATAAATGCACCTGGGTATTGGGCTGTCAAAAAGGGTGGAATGCAGTGAACCATCTGGCTTTCTTTTGGCCTCCAGCATCTAAACTCCCTCCCAGTTTTGGGAAAATTCAATCATAACTTTAGTCTTTGTAGAAGGAAAGGTCATTCCTCTAATAAGGGCACTGCATGGGGCTGATATTTCCTTCCCCGACGCCCTGACAGCTACTATAAAAAGCAGAAACTAGATAATCTTCCACAGTTCTCTAAATCTAATAAAAGGGATAGAATATGGAAGAAATATAGGGTGCTGACCCCAAGGTGGCACAATCACAAGGACAGTTATGGTGGCAGAGGTAGGACCGAGTACAGTGGCAGCGAGTGTTCAGCAATAACCCTATTGCCCAAACAAACTGTGTGAAGAGTGTGCCTTAACAGTATCCCCTGTGGCCCAAACTCCCTGGATTGATGCCCATTTCCTTAATCTGACTCTTCAGACTCCCTGTTGATTCTGTGAGCTTCCCAATGTTCTAACAATTCATTGTTTTCACCGGTTAGATTAGCTGGAGCTGACTTCTGTCGTTTGCAATCAAAACCCTGAAGGTACAAGAGGAGGTATGGGAAAAGGAAATATTAAGGACATGGTCAGAAAGCAAAAGCTGGGAAGTGGAGTAGTTTCAGAAATGCTAAGGACCCAGGTGCAGCCATGCAGGGAGGAGCAGAGGAGCAGAGGAGGAGAGGGTCATAGAAACTAAGGTCAAAGGAAATGTGAGGTCACAGAGTTGAAGGGTCGGTGAAGACACTCAGCATTATGTCTGAACTGCGGCTGGCAGGAAAGAGTTATCCAAGGGCCAAAGTCTTAGATATAGGATTGGAAGTGAACACAAGGCTGAGCCGAATAGTCAGATTGGCCCCAAAGAGCAGCATATCTTGCAAGAGTGCCAGAGATGTCTATTTAGGAATACCTAGGGCATGGAGCAGCACATGTCTGCTGAGGACTCAAAGGGAGCAAGCCCTCTTCCTGTTCAGCCACATGGGTGAACGTTATAAATATGAGTTTCTTTCTATGACTCCTCTTAAGGTATACATATGTGAGTATGCAGACTTCTGTCTTGTTCACTTGTATACTCCAAGGTCCTAGAACAGTGCCTGGCACAGACTAAGTCCTTGGTAAATATTTATGGAATACAAAATAAATTAATTTTTCATGGAACTAGAACAAAAATAATTCTAAAATTTATATGGAACCACAAAAGACCGCAAATAGCCATAGCAATCTTGAGAAAGAACAAAACTGGAGGTATCTCACTACCTGGTATAACACTATATATACTACAAGGTCATAGTAATCAAAACAGCATGGTACTGGCATAAAAACAGATATATTGATCAATGGAATAGAGAGCCCAGAAATAAACCCATGCCCGAATGGTCAATTAACACATGACAGAGGAGCCAAGAACATACAGTGGGATACAAACAGTCCACTCAATAAATGGTGTTGGGAAACTTGAATAGATCCATTCAAAAAAGTGAAACTAGGCCATCTTCTTACACCATATACAAGAACAAACTGAAAGTAAAGACTTAATTAAATGCAAAATCCAAAACCATAAAACTCCCAGAAGAAAACACAGGCTGTAAACTCTCTGACATTTGTCCTAGTGATTTTTCTAATATATCTCCTCCAGACAAGGGAAACAGAAGAAAATAAATGGGACTACCTCAAACTAAAAAGTTTTTGAAAAGCAAAGAAAACCATCAACAAAACAATAACCTCCTGTATGGGAGAAGATATTCACCAATGATACCTCCATTAAGGGGTACCCAAAATTTATAAAGAACTCAAACATCTTAAAACCAAAAAAATACAATTAAAAAATGGGCAGAGGACCTGAATAGACATTTCTCCAAAGAGAACATAGAGATGGACAATAGATATATGAAAAGTTGCTCACCATCAGAGAAACACAAATTAGAACCCAATGAGATATCACCTCACACCTGTCAGAAAAGCTATCATCAGTAAATCACAAACAACAAGTGCTGGTGAGGACGTGGAGAAAAGGGAACCCTCATGCACTGTTGGTGCAGCAACTGTGGAAAACAGTATAGAGGGTCATCAAATATTAAAAATAGAACTATCTTATAACCCAACTATTTCACTTCTGGGTATTTATCCAAAAAATATCCAAAAAACCCAATTTGAAAAGATATCCGCAGCTCTATATTCCTTTTAGCATTATTTACAATAACCAATATATGGAAGCAACCAGTACACAATTGGATAAATAAGATGTGGTACTATACTGCTCACAAAAATTAGGGGATCAGGGAATGTTCAGATACTCCAGTACTTTCAGGCTTTTGTACAGTGCATTCTCACAATAAAATAAAAGTTGGTTTTGCATCTCATTTGCAAAATTGAACAACTTTCTTTGACTTGTCGTTTGCTTTTCTGATGTTCTTGTTTAATAAAAATAAATCAAATTCTTTTTTTATCGCATCATATTCATTTTGAAATATCCCCTAATTTTTGTGAGCAGTATATATATAATTGAATGTTACTTGGCCATAAGAATAAGAATGAAATCTTATCACTTGCTACAATAGGGATGGACCTAAAAGGTATTATGTTAAGCAAAATAAGTCAGAGAAGAAAACAAATAACATATAAATCCACTTATATGTGGAATCTAAAGAACAACATAAGTGAACAAAACAGAAATAGAATCAAAGATACAGAGAACAAACTGAGGGTTGCCAGACGGGAAGGGGGTTGGGGGACGGATGAAAATGGTGGAGGCTTAAGAAGTACAATCAGTTCCTACAGAATAGTCACAGGGATGTGAAGTACCGCATAGGGAATGTGGTCAATACTATTCTAATAACTATGTATGGTGCCAGGTGGGTACTAGACTTATGGGGGGATCACTTCGTAAATTATATAAATGTCTAACTACTATGCTATATACCTGAAGCTAATATAATATTAATAGTATCTTATACCAACTGTAATTAAAAAATTAAAAAAGCAAAAAGAAAATAAATGAACTTAAGCCTTTCTTTCCACCATGTCACAACTTTCATGCTTCTGTGATATATTTTTGATGGCTCTAAAGACTGTTTGGCCATGTACTTTGGTTCCTCTCTCTCTCTCTCTCTCTCTCAAATTCTTGGCTTCTATTTCTAAACACACTCACCTGTTATATGTGTACTCTTCCATCTTCTACAAAACAATAAGCACTTGGATGGCCAGAACCATGTGGCTGAGAGACCACAGACTTTAGACACATCACCTCTTATAATCAGCATGCACAGGACAAGGGTACTCTGCTGAGGGACAGTATCAGTCTTGAGCCTAACACTGGCTCATTCATTCCTTTATTCCATGAACTCTAACCGAGTGCTACAATGTGGCAGTATTCTGCTAGGCCCTGAGCTAGAAAGGGTCCAAAAGCCCAGGAAGATGTTACACATGTGTGACTGGGAAGGTTAGAGGGTACAGAAGAGACTGGACTTGCAGGAAGGGATTCCTGTCTACCCCAACATTTATTTGCTGCAGTGAAACATTAAGCAAATGGCCTGAGCCTGTCTGAGGCTCAGTTCCCTCATTCACATATGGGAATAACAATCAAACATAAAAGCCCTGGCATGTGGGTAAGTATCAAGAGACGTCTGTCACCTTTCTCACTCTCTGACTCCTTTCTCTGTGTCTACCATGGGGCCTCATGTGTGGCTTGTCACACAGCAGCACTCAAAATTTGAGTTGTAGGACAAGGCTGGGCTGAAGGGTCCCATGTCAGATTTGAGTGGGTGCTGATCCAGCCCCAGAACACGGACTCGCTCACCCTTTGCTGCATACCTGAAGCCATCACCCTGCAGGGCAGGATGAGGCACCAGCTGCCTATTGTCCCAGCCTTGTTTGCAGAAGTGGAGTTTCACCTGCCACCTTCCCTGGAACCCTTAGGCAGGTGCCCCAGGGTCACTGCTTTCTGTGACAGTGAGCTGCGCTGGCTCTGATGACCCCAGGACAAGGGGCAGAACTGCAGAGCAGACATCCAGTCAGAGTCCAGCTGACTAGCCAAATGTCCTTCCACCCTAGAGTCATCTGAATCGATGTGGCCAGTCCTAAAAACTGAGAATGATCTGGTAACTGAGCACCCCGAGGCAAGAAAAGTAGTTGGGTGGATTCTAGGTCAGGAAGACGAGGAAGAAGTGGGGAGGATGCAAGTCCTTTGTGGATCCCACAGTGCTATGGGAGGGGGGAGGAGGAGAGGGGTGCCCCCACCCAGTGCATGGCCTCGCTCTGAGCCCGACAGCCCGGCCCCAGACGTGGCACTGCCTCAACACACACCTGCTGCCCTGCCGCACCCCCACCGCACTCTGCCCAGACTCTCCGTGGCACCTCACCCCCAGCTGTGAGGTGGTCACATCTCTAGGAAAAGGGGAACAGTCTGGGGCCACAGTCACATCCCAAGCAGCATGATCAACACTGTCAATTCAGGGGTGATAGGCCCTGTGTCTCCCCCCTTAGCCATGGGAACAGACTTCTTATCACCCATGAGCCGTCAGCAAACCCTGGCATCAGGAACCCCTCCCAGAAACACAGCAAAGACTGTGTCAGGATTCCTGCGGCCCTGTGTGGCTGCCTGTGCTGCTCTGCCTCCCACACCCCGGGGAGGGGAGACAGGCCTCCACAGAGCAGAGGGACGCTGCAGACGGCACCTGCACTGCAGCGCCAGGGACCACGCAGTCACACGTGCAGCCCTGTCAGCGCAGCATGACAACCTGTCTCTCACTCCAACGAGCTCCAGGCTCTTTACTATTGCTCTGAGGCCAAGAGCAAGCAGCTGGCTTTGGCACTGCCATGTGCCTGCAGGGCCCACGCCTGCTGCCCAGGGGCAGAGGCAACGCCTCCCACGCTCACTCATGGAACTGCCAGCTCTGGACAGAGAGCGAATGCTGGGGTACAGACACACCCTCGAGATGTGCAGCAGGGGGCTCTGATCCCTCACTGAGAGTAGCAGCCTGCAGAGTGCTCGACAATTTCCACCAGCCTCAGACTCAGGGTTCTGACACCATCTTCTCCTCCCTCCTGATACAAGTAGATGTTTTTCTGCACTTGGGAAAACTCAGGAGAGCATGCCCACCTCCTCCCAAAAGACACTCAGAGTGCTGAGTGAGGAGAGTGAAAACCTCGAGTCAGGATGCACGGTCAGGAGACCCCATACTGAATGCCACGCTGCACATGATTTGGGACAAGAAGGTGTCTCTGATCAACCCAGAGCAAAGAGAGGGACATGGGCAGTTTGAGGCAGAGGCCTTGCAGTCCCAAAGCCTACTTGGGGACACATCCAGCCCAGGCTTGGCTTCTGTACCAAGCACAGTCTTGATACCCTTGTACCTCCCCACCCCCTGGGCTGACAACTGCAAGCCTGCCTCACAGCTGCCCCTCCACCCTGGCCGCCCTCTGCACAGACACGGTCCCCATGGAAGGCCTGTGCTCCCATAGACACTGCCAAAGCAAGCCCCAACCTCTGCTCAGCCAAAGCGTCCTGTCAGGGAAGAGGCAGTGAGGGGCACCTGTGTTAGGCTTACTGCAAGCACGCTGCTTGATTAGTGTGTGAGCACATGGCAGCACCATGTGTGCATGGCCTACGGAAGGCTAGGGGTGCTTGCGCTCAGGGGGATTATGGATGGTGCGTTGCCTGTCCGCCACTGTGAAGGGCCATTCTTGCTGTTTATATGCCAGAGAAGAGGTTTTCCCCTGCCTGTGTGCTTGTCTGCCGTTGTGAGACTCTATTAATCAGAATGGTCCAAAGCTTTTTGGCTCTGCAGTTTCTCTACTGTCTGCCTAAATCCAATGTGGACCTGCCTGGCCTTGACCACCCGCATTATAGGCAGCAACTCTGGGCTTCTGAGGGACTGGGGACTTCGGGACACAGGCTGTTCCCCCTTTTCCTGCCCATGACCCCAAAGCCATTTCAAACTGTTTACTACAGCCTGTCAGGGTAAGCAGGTGGACTCTACACTCTCTGTTTACAAATGGGAAAATTCACACACCTCAAACACCGTTGCCAGGCCCTGTCAGACTGTCCTCAGGGTCTCTCCAGAAGCCCGAGTGGAAGTGAGCATTGAGGTGTAGGGCAGGCACGTGGCTGGCTTCAGGCCACACCTGAATGTGGTAGCTAGTAAGTAGCAGATTAGGACTCACATAGAGGGCTGTCTGACTGCAAGCCAGATCTTCAAGGGTCAAAGAAGGCAAAGGAACCTCCAGTCAGGGCCACAGGGCATCCTAGATGGGTATACCGATGGTCAGGTGACCTGAGCCACGCACCCTGGTGGCAGTGGCCAGCTCACTGTGGCTCTACCTAGTGAGTACAGAGAGGAGATAGCAGCCTCAAACACACCAAAGGCTTGGAAATGCCCCACATGAAACAGATTAGCTCTCCTCTAACTGTCCTACCACAGGGAAAATGTGACAGACATCATACATCACCCGAAAGCCAAATTCAATTTGTACCCATTAATAACACAAACACGTCTCAGGTATAACATCACAGAAGCTCACTTACTATTCTGCAAGCTCACCTCTGAGGGCTGGCAACACACTGGCAGAGGCAAGATACTGAACACCCACTTGGCAGCAAATCTGTTCCAATGTGGGAGAGAAATTGGTTTACTTTATATGGTGCAGGGAGACCCCTCTCACATTTGTATGTGCCAGACAGGAGCAAGGAGGAGAACAGAAGTTGAGTGGGCTGCTCCAATCCGCCATGACTGGCAGGATACCTCCTGGACATGGACAGATGAACAGACTAGCCCAGAGCATGGGCAGCCCACCCACTTAGCTCCAGCCCATGGGGCCCCAATGTGGTCCTGGGCATGGCCCTACACACAGTCTGTGGGGCTCGGGGACTCAGGCTGAACTGAGTTCAAATCTTTGCCCAGTGACCTTGTTGAAGGCACTTGGCTTCTCTAGGCCTCAGTTTCTAGCCGATTAAAATGAAGTCAGTCTGTGAAGGTAACTGTAGGCCAAAGAAAGTAACAGATGGTGGATAAAGGTAAGGACTTCATAATCCATCATCGTTTTTATGGCATTCTGAGATGTCTGGTTTTGATTTTTGTGTGTTTATTGCTTGTTTTTCCTACTCTTCTGTGTGAAGTTTGGTGTGTTTCTTTAGTACACTATTGTTTAGAACAATTTTAGGTTCACAGCAAACATGAGTAGAAAGTACAGGGAGTTCCATATTATACCGTCTGCCCTCACACACACACAGCCTCCCACCTCAGTGGTCCCTCTGTTACAATGATACATCATTGTCACTCAGAGTCCATCATTTGCATCAGTTTTGCTGTCCTTTCAAATTGGCAAAATGTTCCCATTCACCCCATGGCATGTTCTCTAAGTGAAGCCCAGAGCCATGGGCTTCTCAGATCAGAGGCTGTCTGGTCTCCCCAGCTTCCTAGTAACCACCTTAAAAAGGTCAAAAGAAACAGGTAAAATTAACTTTTATAACATTTTATTCAGCCCAGTATATCCAAAATACAATAGACCCCTTCCTAATCCATGGAGAATATGTTCCAAGACCCCCAGTGAATGCCTGAAATTGTGGATAATACCAAATCCTATATATACTATATTTTTTCCTATACATACATACCTATCATAAAGTTTAATTTATAAATTAGACAAAGTAACAGATTAACAACAATATAACTAACATTAAAGTATAACAAAATACTGTAATAAAAGTTACATGAGTTTGGTTTCTGCCTGTACACCCCCCCATCTGACCCCCACAAAAAGTATCCTATTGTTGTGCACTCACCGTTTCACTTACAGGAAGCACCTGACGGCTTCTCTTTGGTATATTCAATATCCAGCATTACTACTCTGTGCTTTGGGGCCATTGTTATATAAATTAAGAGTTACCTGAACACTAGCCAAGTGGTACCGTGACAGCCCATCCGATAACCGAGATGACCACTAAGTGACGGACGGGCGGTAGCTCAGCCTGGACACACTAGACAAAGAATGGAACGGCACAGTACAAGGTCATCACACTGCTCGGAATGGCACACAGTTTACAACTTGTAAGTTATTTCTGGAATTTTCCATTTAACAGGTCACAGTTGACTAAAATCACATTTATCAGGTCACAGTTGACTAAAATCACAAAAAGCAAAACTGTGGATAAGGGGAAATTACTGCATTATTATTTAACATATAATCAACATAAAAAAATTAATACAACATCTTACATTTGTACCATCGTATTTTTACATTCACACACACACGATTTAACACATCTCAATCTAAATGCTAAATTTTCATCAGAAATACCTGATATGATTTTAGATTTCATAAATTTTACCTTTAGAAAAGTAGATTCACATAATCAAGTTCTTCCAAACATATTTAATTTTTTTCTAATGCTTGAACCAAGGCATCACTTTATTATATTTAAATTAATTACAATTAAATATTATTTAAAAAGTCAGGTCCCAGCCACCTTTCAAGTGCTCAGTAGCCACATGTGGCCAGTGGTCCCCACGCTGGACAGAGCAGGACTATAGAGCTAGGCTAGGGATGGCCCAGGGGTTGGCCAATGCTGGTCCCCAGCACCCCAAAGTCAAGAAAAGGCGGGAAAACATGGGCTGTTCTGAAGCTCTTTTTCTTCCCAAGGTCTCCCTGAGGGACTAGTTCAAAGCCATTAGTCTACTGGAGAAGAGATGGTCTCATACACGCCTTTTTCAAGACCCACTAGATTAGTAAGAGATCAGAGCCAAAACCTGTTGGGCAGACCCCACAGGAGATTGTAACCACCGCGCCTGGGCATGCCACCTCCAACCTTCCAGGCCTCCCAGCCAGCCCTGGACACTCTTGCACTGCCACCTCCCACTCTGTCCCAAGATCGCCCCTGGCCAGCTGAGGGAAGTGATGCAGAGTCCCGGCTCCCTTCCCCGCTGACCGAGGCCAAAGGTGAAAGGTGTGCCCCAAGAAAGGCTAGAGAAACTACTCGAGGCAGAACAGTTGCCAGCACAGCCCACCACAGCCACTACTGCAGCCTCAGCCCCATGTGCCCCGCGCCAGAGCCCTGCTGCAGCCTCGATAAGCCCCAGGCCCGGCTGCAAGCACTTCAGCCTGCATCCCCTCCGTGAATTCTCACAACCCCATAGTCAAGTTCTGTGCTCCCACTGACTACCCACTGCATTTGCCCATCCTGTTTACTACGGCCACATCCCCGAGGCCATTTTCCTTCTGAATTACCTCCCTGAGCAACCTGCTCCAGCACACTGCTTCTATCACCAGCTGGAGACTCAGGCCTCCAGGCCCGATCCCTCTCTCAAACACCATCTCTTTACTCCCTGAAAACACCTGTGTGTGTCTACGGCACAACACCACATGCTCTGAATGATCAAGGCTGGACTCCCCTATCGCCCCCAGCCAGACACAGTCTTCCTCCTGACGTATCCTCACGAATCACAGACGACTCATACAGCCATGCGAGACAGCGGCTCGCCCTCATCCCAGCCTCTGTCTACTGTCTCATCTGTTCCCACCTCTCTAAGTTCAAGCACCCCTGCCCCCTCCATGTGACTCACATTAGTTCCCCTGCCTGCCCCTGGGCTGCCTATGACAAAGGCCTCACCAGCTGTCACTGAGGCTGCAGCAACAAACAAACCAGTCGACACATGAGAAATAATGATCACAACCACACCTGAAGGTCTAGCCTACAGTGAGTGAGTTCATGAACGGTACTGAACTTCCTTCCTCTTCATTCTGTCCTCCACAGCCCCCTCTGAAACAATGCAGCCACTTTTGTCTCCAGGGGGTGCCAATGCTATAAGAACTATCAGATTCCTTCCAACAGAGGATGAAGGAAAGGCGGTGTCAGTCTTTGACAGTCCACAGCCATGCACATGCGAAACTACAGTAGTCATGGTCAGCCTAGGATGAGACCAGCCTGTTACCAGATCGGTGCGTAGAAACAGCTAGACCTGCTTAGCTCCCTGTGGAATACGTCCTGCTCCCTCTTTGCCACCCCTCTTCCACTGTCACCAGCTCTCTGCTAGGAACAACCCCTTTGAACATCTCCAAAGTGATGGCAAACAGAATAATGAGGTAGTGTGGTGCAGCTGTGTTAGGCTTACTTGCTGGTTTACCAGCTGTAAGCCCCTTGCTTGATTAGTGTGCGCACCTGGCAGAAGCCTGTGTGTATGGCCTATGGAAGGCTATGGGTGCTTGCGCTCGAGGGGATTGCCGATGTGCGGATTGCCTGCCCGCCACTGTGAGGGGCCATTTTGCTGTGTGTTTGCCTGAGAGGTGGTTTCCCCTGCCTGTGTGCTTGTCTTCCCATTGTGAGACTTAATTAAACATAATGGGCCAACCCTTTCTGGCTCTGCAGTTTTTCTACTGTCTGCCCGAATCCAATGTGAACCTGCCTGGCCTCGGCCACCGGCATCGTAGGTAGCCAGCCCTGGGACCCGGCTGCAATCACTGCAGACAGGAGAGAGTGCATGGGCTTCCAAGTCGCTGTCATCTGTCACACATCAAATGAGAAAAGATCATTTTTTCCCCAGGCAGCATGCCTACAACTTCAATTGGCCCAAAATACGCTTTGCTAAGTTTGCTTGTGGGATGCTCTAAATCAGGCATGGACAACAGTTTTTGCCCCCAGGCCAGATTAGAAAGAAAATTTTTTTCATGGGCCAGAAGAAATATTAAAATTAAAAAATGTTAAATACGCCTGACCAGGTGGTGGTGCAGTGGATAGAGCGTCGGACTGGGATGCAGAGGACCCAAGTTCGAGACCCTGAGGTCGCCAGCTTGAGTGCAGCTCATCTGGTTTGAGCAAGGCTCACCAGCTTGGACCTGAGGTCGCTGGCTCAAGCAAGGAGTTACTTGGTCTGCTGAAGGCCCGCGGTCAGGGCACATATGAGAAAGCAATCAATGAACAACTAAGTAACTGCAATGAGAAACTGATGATTAATGCTTCTCATCTCTCTCTGTTCCTGTCTGTCTGTCCCTATTCATCCCTCTCTCTGACTCTCTCTGTCTCTCTCTGTCTCTGTAAAAAAAGAAAACAAACAAACAAAAAAAATGTTAAATACAAAAATGATTCGTTTAAGTAAACAAAATTTTATTATGTAATTTGTTTATGAATAAATGTGAGTGAAAAAAATTTTAATATACAATATTGTAATAAAAATATTTTTAATAAAAATATAATTACATACTGTATAAATATCCAAACTATCTCAATCAATCAAAACAATATTTAATTAATAGAATGAGCTTGAAGGGGTTATATCACAAATAAAACAATTATTTCATTCTACAAACAGCCTGGACACGTTTTCAGTTATCAACTGCAGCTATTGTCTATGCTACAATGCCACTTGATTCAGCACATTTGACTACAAAAATAACGAGTTGTTTGACCTTGGGTTGTTTGACCCAGTTGTTTGACCACTGGCAAACTCCACCTAAAAGAATGTGGGTTTCACATCGCCGCTAAACGTCAAACAGTTCATATCAAGTACAGACGAGTACAAAAGTTGGAAATCTTTATCATGGAATTTTTAAAAAAAATAAAGTATCATGAATCCATTCAACCAATTATTGGAACCTAACCCTAGATTAGTCACACGTGGAATTCTTTCCCGCATATCACTATCTTCTTAAATATCTCGATTTTCAATAATCAAAGATGTTTCCACTTCTGAGTAGCTGAGATTTTAAAGTAGTGGAGAATATTAAAAATTTAATCGCGGGCCGCATAAACTCATTACGCGGGCTGGTGTTGGCCATGCCTGCTCTAAATGGTGCACAGCGTTGTACCAGCAGGCACTGTGAGGAACGTTAGCAAGACGGGGTAAGGCCAGGACTCTGCACAGGGAGCAGGTCAGAGCTGGGTGCAAGGTTCCTCCCCACAAATAGAGTCCCTGGTACTGAGCCCAACTTTTCCAGCTGGCTGCAGTCCAGACTTCCTTCTGGCCACCACACTGCTTCCCCGTGGTCTTGCAGTGACCCAGCTGGGCCAGAGCGCCTCTCCTCTCTGCTCCTGGCAGTCTCCTCTCTGAGTGCCTAGCCCTGCCTCATCACTCACGGCTGGTCCAGGCACGCAGGAGGCTCTCCCACCACAGAGAGACGGCGGGGGCAGACAGATCCTCAGTCTCATCTGCCACGACAGAAACACCCCAATACAAGATAAGGTCAGGCCAGGCATCCTAAGACGTCATCCAGGGATTTTTGTACCAGAAACTTGGGCCTGGGAAGTTTGCAATGTCAGTCCTAATGAGCAGAAACCCGAAACAGCACCAGTGATTGGTAGTTGCTTTCAACACAGAGCATGTGATAAGAAAGGCTCAAAATGCAGAAACATGTCCCCAGGTGGACAGCACTGCTTGGGGAAAGGCGGTATGGATGGAAGGAGAAAGCCATAGAGCAGTAAGGTCTGGACTCAGACAGGGCAGGACTCAAATCCCAGCTCCTTCTGACCAGCCCTGTGACCGGGCACATGGCTCCTACTCTCTGAGTTGCAAACTCCTGGAATAGTAGACCAGAAATAGTCATGATACTGCCCCTCCGTTTCAGGAGATTAGGGGAAAAAAAAAAAAACACATACAAAGCACTTGCCTGGCACATAGTAGGTTCTCAAAAATAGTGATTATAGAGTTCCCCTGTGTCCCAGGTGTGGTGGAGGGGCCAACCCTAACAGTTGCATCCTGCTGCATAGCTCACTGATGCCACACCATTGACATCACCTGGCTCTGATCAGGAGACCAAGCAGTCTACCCATTAGAATCAGCTTCCTCTTTGTAGCTTTTTTACAGTCATAGTTATAGTCAAGGGCCCACCAACTAGACTTCACTATACTTGCCAAGTTCTTTCCAAACAGCATTACTTGTATCCCCACCACAATCCTGAGAGAGGACCTATTCTCTCCTCATTTTACAGAGAAAACAGATCCTTAGAGAGGGCAACAGTCCCTCTCAGGGTCACACGCACAGCTGGTGAGTGGCAGGGCTAGTTTTGAAGCCAGATGAACCAATGCCTGTGCTTTGCACTGTGTCAGCAAAGGGAGCCCATGCAGGGAGAGACACAGGCTAGTGGACTTCAGCTATGAAGAACCCCGTCTCAGCCCTTCAGTTCATCTAAAGCCATGCCTCTGGCCCATTCACTGCCCACGGCCCCTATAAAATTAGATCTCAGGCCTGCAACACTGAAAGCCAGGTCCCAGCCTGGGGGGCCTGTTGCTTAGCCTCTGCCCTGGGGTCCAGCCCTTCTTCTTAGCCCCCGTGGGGCCACAGCCACACTGCTTTCTGGCTCTCCACTGCAGCAAGCCCAGACTGAGTGCCCACCCAGGCCTGTAAATGTGTTGGTAACACACCCATCACAAAACCATGTAAGCCCAAAGATTTTATGATAATTAGCTCAAACTAGCATATGTGCAACATCTATATTACTGCATAATTTATATACATTTCGTACTGTTTGTGGGGGAAGTGCACGCCACCCCACACACTATTTGCATAGAGATGGCGGGTTATAGACATATGCTTGTATTTAATGGGTAATATCTGAAACTCACACATATACACACCACTCTCGCAAGAACTGAAATGCTTGCTTGCTGCTATGCCTTGAAGTGCACTATTTACACTTTAAGAGTTTGTTCATTTTTATAAATTTACAACACTAAATTGTCCATTTCTGAACATAAAAATGATTTTCAGCTGTTTGATGAGCTGTGCTGCCAAGTGTGAGGGAAAACGAGGAGATGGTTTCCAGAAGCTTTACTTCAGAGGAGAGAGGAGGCGGGCCCACTTTTGTAGAATCACTCCTATTAATGGTCAAAGAGAAAAACGTGCTCCCATCCAGTTCCGTTAGCAATTAACCACCAAGTCAATAATCTCAATGGCAAAAACCTGTCTCTTATTATCAAACACATTCCGTCCCTACCCTCTTCCAGAACTTACAGGCCGTGTTAGGCACATGGGGCCCAGAAGTGAGTGTAGGTGGTGAGGGCAGCCCAGCCTCCCACAGAGCCCGGCACGTAGTAGCTGCTCAATAATGGCAGTGACCATGACCAGAGGCGGGTTTAACAGCGGGCGCACCAGGCACGCACCCTGGGCCCGACCTCTGAAGGGCCCCACAAAACCCCAACTTTACATTTTTTTCTAGTGACACCAAGTTTGGTTTCATATGTTAGTAAATAATATTTTTTATTTATTTTAAAATATGGTTAACATGTATTTTTATTTTCCCTGTCTCTCTCTTTTTTTTAAGGGGCTCAATATTTTCTTCTGTACCCGGAGCTCCAATGACCTTAATCCGCCTCTGACTATGATGGTCCAGCTGCCTACAATAGCCTGGCTGTAACGCAGAGACCGACAGAGCTAACGGCATATGCCGGCTCTGTGACTTGAGAGAAACAAATGACGCTCTCAGCCTCGGGTTCCTGGGCTATGAAACAGAACTAGAGATTTGCTGTGAATATTAGGAAATAACGTGTCCCAGGTGTTCTGTCCTGTGTCTGACCCATGGAGGAACAGAGGCAGCACCTTCCTCAAGAGCCACCTAGAAAGGAATCTGAGCCTCTTACCTGATTATTTTAACTGCAGTCAAACATATATCACCTAAAATTCACCATTTTAGCCATTTTAAAATGTGGTATTTAATACACTCACAATGTTGAACAACCAACACTTTTAAGTAGTTTCAAATTTCAAAATATTTTATCACCCTGAAAGGAAACACCGTGCCCATCAGCGTCGCTCTCCAGTTCTCCCTCGCCCCCCCCCCCCAAGGCCCAGCAACAACTAAAATGCTTTTTGTCTCTGTGAATATTCCTACTCTGGCCACTTCATATTAATGGAATCACACCACAAATCCTATTTGTCCTTTGTATTTGGTTTCTTTTGCTTAGTATCATGTCTTTGAGTGTCATCCACATTGTTGTATCAGTACTTTATTCCTTTTGACAGCTGAGTAATATTTCATTGCATGGCTGCTTATACCCCATTCTATGTATCCATTCAATATTGATGAACACTTGGGTTGTTTCTGCTTTCTAGCCATTGTGAACAGTGCTCCTAGGAAACACGTTTCTCGTTTTTATGGGTGGGCACAATGTTGCTTCAATTGTCAGGTTGTATTCATTAATTGAGATCACAATGTCATCCTTAGGAGGTCTTGAGATGTTCCTCCCAATGTCCCTTGAGACCAAGATTTCTTCAGGTGAAGCCAGTAGCTGAAGGCTTTTCCATTCAAACACACTGTCCTTGTTTTGCCTAAACATCAGGGACCACCTTGTGTTTCCTCAATTCTGGTTTCCCAATCCATTAGTTGACACAAAACTCACCCTCACATTGTTATAATAGTCCTGATAGAAACTGCTAATCATTCACCCGTGACTGTCATCAGGGATCTCTTGTTGGCTGTGTACAGATAGATGTGGAAAGAGAATAAACGGGGTGCAGGTTACTACCAGGTTCTGTGCTGCCTCCTTATCTGACTTGATCCTCACAACCACCCTTTGAGGTAGCAGTTAACATCCCCTGTCACATGGGTGGGAAAATTCAGGCTCGGAGAGCTGAAGTGACTTGTCTCAAATGATACAGCTAATGAGGCGCTGAGCAAGCACTCAGGACCCCTGTGTGTTTGGCTCCAGAGCTGCTCCCTGTGTCGCCACAGAGACCTGGCCTGATGGGATCCTTATTAACAAAGGGTCACCTCACCTGGCTCCTGCTTGTCTCTACAGAGCCCCTTTGCTTCCTGACCCATCACACCAAGTATTCTTGCATCTCTGTGAGTTAACAAATTCCCCATCCTTATACACTGGGTTTGGGGACAAGTCCACCCACTTCAGTTTGGGAAGATCATGGAATTTTATACATCCAGCAAGGTGACAGAATTGGGGTCCTGGGCCGAAGGCCTACCATCCCAGGTCTCTGGTTCTCCTGATTTGCTCTCTGACTTCAGGTGAGCAGTGCACCACTCATCTGCCAACAAAATGAATGTCTGTGGTCTGCCCTGGAATGTTCTAGGAGTGATGAGGATTGTCTTTATCTATAGGTACCCTTATCAGTAATGAAAATTCAAACCCAGAAATTTCAGGCTCATCCCAGTCTATCCAACCTGAAGGTAGGAAAGCCCAACGAGGGGCCAGGCGGTCAGGCCCAAACTCTTGGCTCCTTCCTCACCAGCGTACTGCTGCCTCTCTGGGTCAAACCCCTTACAGAACTGAAACCCCTGCCCTCAGTCAAGCAGAGCTGGAGACAGATACCACTTCTATGAAAAATAAATGTATGGTAACAACTGCCCATGATCTAATCACCATCATCAAACATGTATTAAGGACACGAGCACACGGTGCCCTGCTTAGCAGGCTCCTCTGAGGAGAGAGAACTAGAATAGCAGACAATGGGAGGCCCATTAATATGAATGATGCTTCAGCCTCCACACTGTCATGGGGCGGGGGAGAGAGCAGAGCCGAAGAAGGCTGGCAATTGGGTACAGATGAAATGGGACTTAGACTCTTTTTTTTTTTTGGAAACCCTACCTAGGTCTGCGTGAAAACCTCCTAGAGCCCTGTGGGGGACCAGCCTTACCCTACAGAAGGATGGACTGAAACTCAGCCCCAGGGACACCACGAGGAAGGCACTGCGTAGCCGGTGAGTCACCCCCATCATCCCCACCCTGCTTCCGCTCCGGTCACGAGGCAAGAATAGAAGCTCTCTTTCATTGTGCCCACAGAACTAGTGGCCTTTTGGGGGTCCAACAGATGGAAGAGATAATGACCCCATTACAGCCCAATTCCCACCAACTCAGCTCCAGTGTTAAAACATGCTGAGTCCATTTCTTTTGAGTTAGGTATCACCTCACCCCATTTACCTGGCTGTCCCCACCACAGAAATGCAGATTCTCTGTCACACTTAGATTCATCAGAAAAAAGTTTTCTGGGGAAAAGTGTTATTCAAATTTACAACTTCAGAATTACAGATTAGTTTATATTAAGTAAACTTACCCTTCAGAGTAATCAAATAGAAAACCCATGGCTCCAGCTATGTGTGTTAATATTTGATTTTTTAAATGAGGTTCTTATATTGCACTAACAAAGCTAATGGCGTTGAGGTAACAGATGTCCTTCTGAGTTACCTGGGAAAAGGGAGTGCTTTAATGCTGAATTGAGAATTGTAAATCATGTGGATGTGTGTGAATGTATACGTGTTAAATATGGGACTTGTAAATATCTTCCAACAGTTTCTGTATTTGCTGAATAAACTAACCAAAGGGAGATCTAGCACAAGACAAACAGAGGGGATGGCACCAAATTCTACCCCCAGCTCCTAATGGCGGCATTCTGCAGAGCCCTGGTTCACATCACCTCACTAGTCCTCAGAAAACTCTGCTAGGTATCCTTGTCTCCACTTGAACCATGAGAAAAAGGAAGGCTCTATGAGGTTTCTCATGTGCCCGCAGTCACTCAATTTGTGAATGGTAGAGCCAGTATTCAAGTCCATTTCTAATTAGTTTCGAAGCAAACATTATTTCCACAGGACCTCACTGCTTTCCAGGAACCAACTGATGTTCACATCCTGGCAAGGGTCCCCGTGGTCCTCCACAGCATCTAGAAAGTCCCTGAAGTCACCCACTGTGCACTGTTGCAACTGCCTATTTTCAATTTGGTCTCCCTTACTGGACTGTGAGTTTACAAAAACAAGAGCCTTGTCTATCCTTTTACCTTCTATTCCGACACTCTGCCTGGATGGAAGGATAGATAGACAGGCAAGTAGGAAGCTGGGAAGATGGATGGACAGGTAAATGGGTAGATGGATGTATAGATGAATGGATGGGTGGGTGAATGGATGGGTGCAGGGGATGGGTGGGTGGGTGGGTGGAGGGATGGGTGGGTGGATAGATGAAGAGACAGATAGGCAAGTAGGCAGATGAATGGCGGCACGTAGGCAGACATGCATGGACTCATGAGGAGCTTACTGAGTCTAGGTCCTAGCCTTCAGGGATCATGGCTATTTATTCAAAAGTCTTTTGAGGTCGACCTCCCCACGCAATCAAAAAGTAGCTAGAGTCACCCTCTCTCCAGCTCCCTTTATTTCATCTCCTCTGTTCTGATGGGCCTGCTATCCCTAGATTCTAGCTAACAGCACGGAATGGGTTGCTCTGGAAAGGGAAGCTCCCTCATATCAGATGCTATTCTCATTCACAGAGGTGTCTAATCCCCTGGCCATGCTGAATTATTTGCCTCAGTGATGTCCTGCAGGATTTACTTCCAAAGGTTGATTAATTGTATGTTGCTCCCCAAAAAAGAGTTCCCACATGTCTGTTTTAAATCTTCAGGCTTTTAATTTCATCAAGCACCATCCCAACTACAAAAGCACAGAGGGAGTGTGCCACGAGGATCCAGCAGCAGCCAATGCCCACAAACAAGTCCAGGCAAGTGCCATCAGCGGGTGTCCAGACTCGAGGCTGGCAGCACAGTGGGACTATGGGGTGTCTCTATGGGGTATCCCCAGGGTCTCATCTCAGGGCTGCAATGGTGCACTGAGCAGCTATTTTCTTAAGTACCCATAGTGCCAGGCCTTGGGCTAGCAAACCAGATGTGCCCTGGTGAACAAAACAGATATTATCCATGAGGGAAACAGACTGTAAGTATAAAGTAAATAAACATGTTTATAACATAACACATTAAAAAGCAGATATATATATATTAATATGATATTTATATGCTACTATACTACACATTCCCAATGAGAATAGCAGTTGTTTTGATAGAATAACACGGGCGTGGAAAACTGGTATCATCAAGACACTTTGAGTGGGAGCCTGGAACAAAAGAGCTTCTGTAGTCCACCCCTGTAACCCTGGGGGTGACCTCAGCGTGGAGAGCTGCTGGGATACCTACCAAACGCATCATAACCAGTTTGGGGAAAAGGAGAAGGGATCAGCCTGGGACACAGGGAGGGAAACCCAAAGGGGCAGACGCTGGCGGCACCCATGCAAGCGCTGTCAGGGCCAGGGTGCCCAGGACCCCAGACTTCAGCCACCGGGCCCTGCGAGTGTGGGGCTCTGGGGTGACGGCTCAGACAAGCGGCATTCCCACTGATAAGCAGTGGTCCCCAGGTAGGTGGAGGTACGGGTTTCACAGCCCCAAGAATTCTAGCTTAGGGTCACACTTGGGGTTCTTTGGCTGGAAGTTTCCCTGCGGTGAGTTCACCCTGGAAAGGATGCCCCTCCAAATGTGCTGACAAAATCAAGCCTCTAAGATTCAGAGACCCAGCCCTGAACCATGGTGAGTCGCCCAAGGCAGGCTGTCCCTGAAAGCCAGCCTCTGGCCCTCTGGCCACATCCCAGTTCACCTTGTACCTGTTACCACCAACCCTGAGGAGGCCCAGCCAGATGGTTTGAGCCAGTTCCTCTGACACTCCCTGTGCCCAGCAGAAGCCCAGAGGAAGTGACCCTGTCTGGCCTCCAAATCCCAAGGGGTAGAAAATAAGGGCTTTGGCCTCACCCCAAGAGCCTCTCCTCAGAATATGCAACCCGGGTGGGGACATCCAGCAGATTCCCAGCTGGGAGAGGAACACCCTAGGGGAGTGTGAGAATTCCAGGAGGACTTCTGGCCTCTCCGGGAGCCATGGGAATCAGCTGAAACACGCACCGATGTGGGAACCCAGACTCCAGCCAGGGCCTCTGTGGCCTGGAGGGAAGGCTCACTCTCCCACACTTGGCCACTTCCCAGTTATTAGTTCAAACAATGCAGGCTATGTTACAAATCAAAACAAGCAACGCTTCATTTTATAACTGGCCACAACTTGACAAAGTAATTAGTACAACAGCACAGTGTGTTCCCTGAGGCATGGCTCACCATATTTTGCTTAGAGAATATATGTCACAAATTACAAATGTGCTATGAAACGTACTTAGGCACTAAGAGTGAATTTTAAAGGTGTCCTTTGACACTACTTTCTGGGACAGAACAAAGTGCTCAATCAAGGCGGATAGAAATATCATCAAATGTACCATCCAAGCTTCAATCACAAAGATTTTTTGTTTCCCTGAAAGGAAAACAAAGACTCCAGGACCAAGTCTGGCCTCTGGAAAAGAGTTGGTGACAGTTATGACTGGAGGTGGTGGGACCGGAGCGAAGCAGGGCCCAGGGGCCTGAGGATCAAGGGCACGGGCCTTGAGGGCTGATGCTGGCTTGGCTAGCTATGAACTGTGTGGTGGTGGACAGTTTTCTCACCCAGATATTGATATGGTTATAATAATAATACCTACCTTACAAGGGGCCTGTGAGGACTGATGCATTACTTTAGGCCAAGAGTTTAACTCAGGGCCTGAGCCCTAAGAAGAAGACAACAGAGGCGGCCTATATTATTCCAAGATGCACTCCCACTGGAAGACTCAAGAGGCCATCAGGTTGGGAAGACTGGCACACTGGTGGCCTAAATGCCTCAAACGTTCCTTCACGGACAGTCCAGGGCCTGTCCTTAGCCTTAGTCCTGCAGAAACTCAGAGGTTCTCTTTTTCATTTCAGAATCACCAAGGTTGCTGAGATGGATGTATACACCAAGAGGCCAATGAACAAGTGGGCAGTGACAGTGACAAACAGTGGTGTACTGGTAATCATTCATCACCCAGCTCCCGGGTGGGAAGGAAGGTGAAAGAAGAAACCATTCCATGGAGACAGAACATCAACTACTGTGAGACCTAACCCTTAAAAGGAGCTAGGCCAACATGGCTGCTGGGCTACAGGACCAGGGCCCTCTACAGTGCAGGCAGGAGGCACCCACCGTGGAAGGCGCCCCATGCAGGCCACAGAACCAACCTTTTGTGGTTCTGCTTTCCTCTGCAGTCTCCCCTCTTGCTCGGTCCCTCCTCTGCCCCTCATGCTCACTGCATGTGTAACCTGTGATGAGGTTGCCCACTGGTGCTGGAATGCCAGACGCTCCTGAGTCACAGGGGGTGGGGCCATGCTCCACCCATTCATCCACCTCCCAGAACACCTCAGGCCAGCCATTTTTAGGATGGACCTGCTGACATCCGTTTCTGCAAACCAACCTGATAGATATGTGAATTTACCAGAAATTCCAACTGCCCTTTGGTTGTTCCACCTGACTGCCTGACCTCACCCTTACTTACTGGATAATCACCCCTGAGGCAGAAGAGTTCCAGGAAGCTGATCAACCTGCCCCAAGAAGGAGTATTCCAGGAAGCCAAAACCGTAAAACCGTAAAAGGGAACATACCAGAACTTCTGACTCAGTATCTCCTCAGGCTCTCCCAAACCCTATAAAATTCGTCCTCTAGTCTGTACTGGTGCCCTTCTCCCCAGAGAAGTGTCCAGCAGGGTTCTTTTCTTCCTTTCAATAAAGCCTGTTACTCTGGTCTTTTTGGACTCCCATGGATTCCAACACAACCCAGGGTGACAGCCTTTAAGGCAAGGCCCTTGAGTCTTGCAGACACCACAGCAACAGAGCAGAAAGCTCGTCTGTGTTTACCATGACCCCCACTAGCAGATCCAGGAGAAGCACAAGGGCCTTTGAGGTACAAGTCCTTTAGCCACAGCCTGTCCCATGACCCCCAGGAAGAGGCTGACCTTATAAAGAAACCTCCCGACTGGTTCTGTTTTTGTGGAGGTGACCTGAAATGAAGTGGGAGGGAGGCCTGAGGGTTTGCCTTCCCTGCCGGGGCCAGCTGGGGGTCCGCCTAGGGCAGTCTGCCTTTCCAAAGAACATGGTCTCTCAGAGCCTCTCCTCTCTGCACACCCTTAGCCACCCCCCCCCACACACACACACACACACTCTGGGGCTCCCTCAAAAAACCAGAAATAAGAAGAGTATTTTCTCTCCATCCAGATGGAATTAGATCAGCAAAAGGAAGGTTTTCCTGACAGCCAGGGGTTTGGGACACACACACAGGATGTCAGGTTGCCCAAGGCAGGCCTGTTCTGAGAGTGTGTCCTGAAGCCTCCCCTGCAGGCCTCCCGCTGAGCCCAGTCCGCAGCACCAGCTGGTGGGGCTGGGGCAGGAAAGGGCACAGGTGGGCAGGTTGCAGGCCATAAGTGACCTGCCTCAGCTCGGCATCCTACAGAGCTTCAGTCTGATCTCTGGCAACGACACAGCTCGAGTGGATTCAATAAAACCCCCTAAGGAACTATAACTGTATCATAAGTAACCTGACTACCAGATTCTGACCACTCACAGAAACAATTTCTCCTCACATCTTCTATTTCCGTCCCCCAAGCATTAGCCCTTACATTGAATTTCAGTAATCTACAAAGACATGTACTTTCTGGAACTTTAAATAACTAGATCTTTACCTGCAAGGTGAATTTATACCAAGTTCTGTAAGCCTATGGGATTTTGAATTTCGGTGATATAAGGTCAGTGGATAATGGTAAAGGTCAGACCCGGGAACTTTGGCTAGGACCACCCACAACCAAGCGCACCAAAAGAGGCTTCCCAGGAACCCTTTGGAAAAAAGCCACCGTCTGCCAGCCAGTGAGATTTCACCATGTCATATTAGCTCGACTACCCTAGGGGCCCTTTAAATATCTCCCACGCGGGTCACCACTTGCGACTTCTCTGGCCTCCATCTTACCTCGGGGCCAGGGAACCTTGCCGGGCGGGATGAGCGCTCTGTACTCAATAAAGCCTTTTATTATTCCACACTTCGTGGCTCCGGCCCCTTCCTTCCTTCTCGGCAGGGAAAAATACCTTACATTTTGGTGCCAAAACCTGGAAGGAGTTTGAAGTCAGCAAGGACCGCTCCTCTCCCCTTTCCCTCCGAGAAAGAATCACGTTCTCTGACTTTCCACCCACTTTGGCGCACAGTGCGGTAAGTCCCCTGCCTCCAGCCACCCTTGAGTTCTTTCTGCCGAGATTCCCTGTCCAGAAACCGCAGCTACATCAGGGAAGTGTTTCCGTTCCGAGTGCGTGTGCTTCGCAGACGTCCCGAGCACATCCACTTTACCTTTTCCGTCCGTGGCCAGACCTTGAGTTTTGGGACGCTGATACTCAAATCTGACCACTCCAAGGACTGAGGGCAGCTGTGGGGGCACAGGAATCTCCCTCCTTAAAGAAGAAACTGTTCTTCTTCTCCGCTGTGGCCAGGCCACAGAACCCACTGAATTAACCTCCTGAAGGGACTTTTGATGTTAACATCCTCACCAATTTAACAAGATATCGCCAAAAAAGCTGGGAACTGATCGGAGATCTCTTACATACACAGCTTCTAATTATTTGCGCACCTGTCCTTAATCTCTGTACCGCCTGTTCCACCGCGCAGGCCTTTTTCTGGCCAGAGAAACCTCACCTAAAACCTCCAATCCTGATCTTTCCTTCTCTGTGGACTCCCAACTCTCTTTCCCTCCTGCCTGGCGCCCCTCTCTCGGGACTTTTCTCTGGTCCCTCAGTGGACCTCTTTTTTGCTCAGGTCTCTTCCCTCTGAGAGCCCCCTCCCCTCCCTTCACAAAAACCTGTTTCTTATTCATCACTACCATTCTTTCTCCTCCCCTGCTGGTCAGGGCCCCTCCCTTCTCCACTGTGTTCTTAAGTCTCTCCTCTGTCAGGCCAGTCTCAGCCTGGCATTGGCTCTTACACTGGGTTTCAGGATGTCCAACCCAATTTTCTTGCAGGAAGTTCTGGCCCTGTCCTGCCTTTGGCTCCAGCGTTTCCTGCGGGATCTGGGTGCCAGGCTCCGCACGAGCCCCCCTCCTCTTATTCCCAATCCCCCAAACCCCTATCCAGAACCTGTGAACACAGCATTTAAAGTTTTTAACGGTCCCAACTAGTAGAAACAGGCCAAGGCTGTTCGCCAGGCCTGCATGCAGCAGAAGGTAACGCTCCAAACCCCGGCTCTTGTGGCAACCCTGAGGCCTGTAGAACAACAGAGGCAAGACACAGGAAGTGCCTGACCCAAATCCAAGCCACAAAGAGAAACCCCACCAGCAGCTTGCTTTAAGTGTGGCAAGCAGGGTCACTGGTCCCGGCAGGGCCCCTGCCGGTGGCTGCCCACTGAGCCCTGCCCTGACTGCAAACAGCCCAGTCACTGGTGGAGTGATTGCCCCTTTGGGCAACAGGTTTTTCCTCAGCGCCTCTACGTGGAGGACAAGCTGCCCGAATGGGAAGGCCAATCCAGCCAGGTGGGTGCATCACTCAAACTCCTAGGACACGGCCTGGACTCAGAGAACCCAGGGTATGCTGCAACAAGTGGGTAAGTCCATCTCATTTCTTGTGGACACAGGGGCTGCCTTTTCTGTTTTGCCATCACACTCTGGACCTCTAGTTCCCTCACAGGTCTCGGTTATAGGAATGGATGGGACCCCTTCCTTTCCCCTTTTTATGCCACTCCTGACATGCAGTTTTGCCTCAAGCTTGCTCCCATGCAGGACCACTGGCAGTTGAAACCACTGGACTCCATCCATCTCCAGCTCACCAAAAGGCTGGACCCTACAAATCCCCTATTACTCCTCTTTTTTTTTTTTAAAAATCCTTACAGGACCGTATCCGTGAAATTTCTCAACTCACAGCCAAACAGATGTTCCTCCTGACACCCCCAAAGCCACCACCTTCCAATCTCCCCCTCCCCATGAGGCCCCTAATCAGCAGGAAGTAGTCAGATGAATAAACAGCACCTCTTTTCTATTTAACACAAAAGGTCAAATGTAAGGTCAGTGGATAATGGGAAAGGTCAGACCCGGAAACTTTGGCTAGGACCACCCACAACCAAGTGCGCCAAAAGCAACTTCCCAGGAGCCCTTTGGAAAAGAGCGACCATCTGCCAGCCAGTGAGATTTCACCACATCATATTAGCTCGACCACCCTAGGGACCCTTTAAATATCTCCCACACGGGTCACCACTTGCGACTTCCCTGGCCTCCATCTTTCCTCGGGGGCCAGGGAACCTCGCTGGACAGGATGCGCGCTCTGTACTCAATAAAGCCTTTTACTATTCCACACTTCATGGCTCCGGCCCCTTCCTTCCTTCTCGGTGGGGAAAAATACCTTACAAGTGAGAATTCATGCATGACAACATGTTAACAGACTTTTAAGTTGGAAAGACTTAAACATCACCTACACATGTATTCAATATTAAGAAAGCAAGTAATGCATTATTATATAATACCATCTTTACATCTCTGCTCAATTTTCCACTAAAAAAATGTCCAAAGAGAGGGAGGGAGGGAGGGAGCGAGGGAAAGAAATATCAGGTGTTCCACTGAGCTCCAGCACATAACACTGCTCCCAACAGGGAAGCCGTCAACGTCCAGACTGACTGTGCTGCATTCAGTTCTCTATCCGAGTGCCTAACAAGCACCAGGTGCACAATAAGTGCCACATACATATCTGTTGAATGAAGGAGTGAAGACATTTGTTGGGCAAATGAGTTTGTAAAAATTGTATTTTTTGAGTTTGCTCACTTTTACTGTTAAAAAAATGGTGCTAGGCAGCCACATGTGTGTTTGCCCACAGAGCAGGGCAGTTTATTGCAAATTGCATATTGCATTCCTGCTTGGGAGGGGCCACTGTTTTGCTAATGTTTTCTGGAGGAGGGGTGTTTGTGGGCTCAGCCAGTTTTGCAGGGAGAGCAAAGAGAATGCAGAGTGCTGAAGAAGAAGCCACACTGGCAGAGAGAGAGAAGGTGTGCAGATGGGCGACCAGAGCTGAGAGGCTTTGCGAGCTCCACCGAGACTGGTGGGGCCTTTGATTCTAGGAAGAACCAGAGAAGATTCTCCTGGTTGTGGAATGGGAGAATGTGTCACGGCTTTGGGAGCCCAGAATGAAAGGGAAGTGTTTCCCTTGCCTGTTTGCTTGTCGGCCAGTGCGAGACTTTAATAAATGAAATGGTCCACCATTTTTTGGCTCCACTGTTTCTTTACCATCTGCCTGAATTCAATGAGAACCTGCATGCCCATGATGGCCCCTGGCCTTACAACATTCCAGGGTGTTGAGTATTGAATTTCCAAATCCCAGATTACACCCCCCCACAACCATCCTCCTTTCTTCTAGGTAGTCATAGCACATAAACTTATAAACCTGCATTGGCCTAACCATTTCTGACATGCCAGAGGGTGATTTTGCTTTTGGTTACAGTTTAATGCCAATCCTTCTGCCAAGCCAGAAAGGCCTAAAACCTTGCTGATCTACAAGAGATTCATGATTTGCTCATGTGGCTGAAAACAGGGCCCTGTGCTGAACCAGACAAGCCAGGGGAGCCTGCATGGTGGCCTTGCAGACTCAGAGACCTGCAGTAGCCACACAGGATGGTCTGAAATTACAACTTTCTAACCAAAAGCAGTTCATGGTGGGTGGTCATGTTCTAGGGAGGTATGTTTCTCTAACAAAGGTCCATGCTTACCTTAATGGAGCCTGTCTGTTTTCTTTTGCATCTACAATAACGAACTTGATAACAGGACTTTGAAATGTAAGGGTCATCTTCCTTTCCTGCCCCCCCCTTCAGGGCAGGCATCCCACCAGAGCAGGAGTCAATTAACCTGTT
The DNA here is from genome assembly GCF_036850765.1 of Saccopteryx bilineata. Taxonomy (NCBI): domain Eukaryota; kingdom Metazoa; phylum Chordata; class Mammalia; order Chiroptera; family Emballonuridae; genus Saccopteryx; species Saccopteryx bilineata. The sequence continues at coordinate 89,437,691 of NC_089498.1, forward strand.
CATTGTTATTATCATGTTAATTGTTAACTATCTTATTCCTGTCTGTGTAAGAAGTTTCAGTACATACATTTTTACTTTTTATCCAATCCCAGAGATTTCCCAGCTTTACTTTCTCCCGCCTCCCTGATCTACCACCAATCAATTTCATGTAACCCCCTTACATCTTCCCCTTTGATTCTAATGTATAAAATAAGTGGTGAAATGCTACTTTCTCACTTCCTGGAGCATTTTTTCAATCCGTTGAGACTTTACTTCCTGGCAATTGTAGACACTTTGGCTCAAATGAAGTCATAAAAAATTCTTACAGGTTTGGAAGTTTCTTACATTGACACTCAGAAAAGAAGGAGGCATTCATAATTGCACCCTGATCTCTCCAGCCCACTTCTCCCTATTGCGCATTTACTGAGAGTGCAGTAACACCTGTGTTCCTCACCTTCAGAGGCAAACCTACTAACACATCAACAAGGTGCTATTACAGTCCACCACCCCACCACCCCCCAGGGAGTTCTCATCTCCTTGGGATGTGTGAAACCAGCACAGGGCAGGGGGGAGAGCAATATGAGAGTCTTCTAGGCATTCAGGGAGCCCCACCGACATCACACATGCCTCTGTGAAAGAGGTCCAAACCCGTTGTTCTCCGGTATTATAGGGGGTCCTCAGGTCCCGACACAGTTCCGGTCCTACAACAGTAATGTTACCTGATTTTGGTATACGTCGAATCACATCCTAGCCTAAGTCACTTACCTATCCTAACACAGTTGTAAAATCATATTCTAGAACATAAAAACACAACTGAGGCACAGAAAAAGGAAAATAACATAAATATACAGTACTGTAGTAATAGAAAGTGACAAAAAATGAGTAAACCGAAACATTCATGTCTCAATTTTTTTTTTAAGTTTTCATAGGAGTTAGTGTTGTAAACTCACAATGTCGTATGTCGAGGCCATTGTAACTCGAGGACACCCTGTAGTTCAGTGGTCCCCAACCCCTGGAGCATAAACCAGTACCGGTCTGTGGGCCATTTGGTACTGGTCCGCAGAGAAAGAATAAATAACTTACATTATTTCCGTTTTATTTATATTTAAGTCTGATCGATGTTTTATTTTTAAAAAATGACCCGATTCCCTCTGTTACATCTGTCTAAGACTCACTCTTGACGCTTGTCTCGGTCACGTGATACATTTATCCATCCCACCCTAACGGCCAGTCCGTGAAAATATTTTCTGACATTAAACTGGTCCGGGCCCAAAAAAGGTTGGGGACCACTGCTGTAGTTGGCAGCTCATTTTGACAAGTTGTCTTATCCAGGTCAAAAGAACACCCTAGTCAGCCTGCCGGTTAGATCCCTGGCCCCGAGCAAAAGCACCCTTAGCCACTGTGTTGGTCTTGGACAGAATCAGGCATATTTATCACACATTTATTCCGCAGATGTTTATCGGGCAACTGCCACGCACCAGGCTCCCTCCCAACACTGGGATATAAAGATTTACAGGTTCCGCTCACATGGGTCTTAGTCTAATGAAAATTATTTCAAAATCGATAACATTTACTGAATGCTTATCAGGTGCTTGATGCTGTTCTTGGAACTTTATTTATATTATATTAACTTCTTTAATCCACAAACAATCCAATGTGGTAAATTCTGTTATCATCTCCATTTCTCACATGAGGATACTGAGGCACAGATAGGTTGAGTAACGTGCCCAACCATTCATGGCAGGGCTGAGATTTGAAGCCTGACTCTCTGCCTCTAGAGTCCTCGCTTACAGCAGCTGGACAGGTGGAGGTCTGGAGGTACTGCATTCCCGTACCCACACATGCTCTAGCAGTTACTGCAGAGTGAGATGAGAGGCTCCATAGGTGGTCAATAGGTAAGGAAGTGGGAGAATTATCCTGACAGATAAGACTGGGATTTTTCTTAGGGAAGAAATAATCTAAGGAGAGCAGCATTTTGACAATTGCTTAGGGCAACAGATGAGCCACAGAAGGCCTGAGTGTTGACTGGCCCCAAGCTTCAGAGGAAGGGGAACACAGCCTTTTTAATAAAGGAAGAGAGTGAGGGGGTCCAGGCACAACCTGGGAGGAAAAGGACAAAAGAGCAGAGACGGAGAGGGGGAGAGAAGAGAGAGCAAGATGACAGAAGGAAGGCTAGGCAGCAAGTGACAGCTGACTGTCTCAGGGGGTCCCACCCAGCAAATCTTGAGGAGAGTCTACCAATCTCATGACTGGCTAGTGGATGACTGTTGACTGATGTGAGGCTTATTCTAGTTATTGCTGGAACCAGAGGAGGGCTAAGGGCTAAGGTTCCCAATGGGGAGACAGGTGCCTGGCAGAGGCTATGCATGCTAAAACCATGGCTCAGAAAGAAAGGAAGACAGCAGCTTATAACACCTTGAAGTTACCTGGTTATCTCTGAGTGAGCTCTGCACTTCCAGTAGCCATGGACTTGGAAAGGCAATTTTACAGTAATTCATCTTGGCCTCAAGACACAAGGTAGCCTATGGCTAAGTTCTTGGTAACAGTCCACATGACCACATGAGGCAGAAAGTTAAGAATTTTTGTTTATTCTCTTCTTAAAGTTTATCCCCACCAAGAGTTGATTTGATAAAGATCCTACATAATAGTTAAACCCTAAGCTCACCTTGGTCCATCTGGATTGGTTTTCCCATGCCAGTGGAGGAGGAAAGAGGAATTATTATCTTGATAAGTGACACTGTCAAGAAAGGAAATGACATTTACTCATCTCTGAACAATCACCCCCATAAAACCCTCAATTACTGATCACTATTAGATACCTACTTTACATCAGTCAACGCACTGATTCCCTGCAAGGTGCCACAAATCACTAAACCCCTTTCCTGGGGAAGACATGAAGACTCAGACAGGTCAAATTATTGCTGGGGCTACATGGTTATAGCAAGTGGTCAAGTGGGGACACCACAGGTCTGGTGTCTGACAGCAAAGGCTGCATCCTGTTCCCATTCGAGACAGGCTGCTGGGACAGTGGCTGCAGAGCTCCTCCACAGCCTGGTGTCCCATTCTCTGAGCACCAGAGCAAAGGCTCGCCTTAAAGCTAACTAGCTGCTCATTCTCAAAACCAATTAATCTTAGTTAAGCTTACTGAAGCCTCACTGTCAATGACTGAAAGCATCAACCCTGAATTCATCATCAAAGACGGCTCCCCAGCAGGGAACCCACTCATCTAAATAAGTCAGCCTCCTGAGCTACCTGGACCTGGATGGGAGAAGGGAACGGGGCAATAGGCTGAACAGTAACCCAGGAGCACAGAATGGAGCTAAGCGGTGAGCCCACAAACCCAAGCCCGGCTCCCATTATTAAAAACATAAGCTAAAAATCACTTATTTGATATTAGGTGACTAATAGCTGCCCTTTCCCGGGACATGGCGGCAGCCTGAGAAATGGTGCTGTAACTCCCAATGAATGGAGATGTGAAGGGACTCATTACTACCAGGGCAGTGTGTACAATTTCATGGTTAATTAGGACATTTGGTGGGTAGCACTGCCATATTACCCAGCCTAAACAGAGTTTCCAACCCCGCCTCTTTCCTTGCCTATACTGTACACTGTGGTGCAGGTAAACTTGAAGGACTTAGGACATCAAAGAAGATCTGAGCCAATTAGAACCCAGCAGTGATTTCTGGGGACAATTTTTGCAGTAACCCTGCAGTCGCCAGCTCCTAACGGCCTCTCATCCACACACAAGCCACTCGACACCCTCTGTGGTACAGCAGAAACACTGCCAATGTGGTTTCCAGGGAGAAAAATGACTTTTAATCAAGACTGGGAAATGGAATTACATGTGTAATTAGATAAAAGCAGCCACAAAGCCACAACCAAGGGAGCTCACTGCAATATTGAGCTTCCGTTCTCAGAGCCATAAAGAATTTAGGCACACACTCTGTTGCTGAAAGCATTTTGGATTTTCGTTCCCTGGCTGACCAGAACTTCCCAGGAGGCAATGAATGACTAATTTGTCCTCCTTGGAAATGCCCCAAGTGGCAATGAGGTGGCTGAATTTCCGTTGTTACCTCCTGCTTTCTCCTCTCCTGGACCAATTTCAGTCTTATCACTCTGGCCGACAAATAAACACATGTAGAGGTGTTCCTTATTTCTGGAAGCAAACTCCAAATGCCTGGTATAGAAGATAAACTATGTTGATGCTCCAGGATTGAAGGTCAATGGTTAAGGGCTCTAACTAGCATTCATTTCACTTCAAGTTCATAGGCATATCAAGCAGAGTGCCATATATACTACTCATAAAAAGTGGAGGATATTTTAAAACTTCATGTTCATTTTGAAATATCCCCTAATTTTTGTGAGCAGTATATATATATATATTTCTTTTTAATTGAGACACTGACTTGTTCAACCTCTAAAGGGTCACTTAAGTGTCCATCTCAGGCAAAAGTCAGCCAGAGAGGCAGCCACTGTCCAGGGTTCCAAGTCTATTAACACAATTTCTTTCCTTGAACCTTTGCAAAGCAGGGGCATCCAAGGGAGAAAATACTAAAACCTCAATGGCTGTAACCTAATCATCTAAGCTGGAAAGACTTTCCCAATAGGCCAGAGTGGCTCCTCCAGGCCCAGCCCAGAGCACACATAAAACTTGAAAATAAAGCCCCTACAAGAAAAACTGGGGCTAGACTCGTGATCTGGGCTCAAGACCCAGTGCACAGGGTCCATGACGGAGCTTCTGGCTAATGTTCAAGGCCTTTCCCCCCCTCTGCCAGGAGGCTGGGCAGGTGCTATGGGGGAGGGGAGATAGAAGGAGAACACACTGTGGATCCATGTGGCCAAAGCCACAGTGGCTCTTTGATCATGATACATCACACCAAAGACTCGCCTTGTTCATAACGTCAAACAGTCAAAAGTATAATAATACTATGGGACACTGAGGAACACACAGTAGGTTTACAAGCTCTGGAGCCCCACAGACCTGGGTACATACCTGTGATCCCTGTTTCCTGAGGCCCAGTTCTTCCCCTGTGGAATGGAAATAGAAACTCACCCCTCTCACAGAATTAGAACAACAACTGAAAATAGAAAAAACTTGAAATAGACGCTGGTACTGGGCTCCTTCCATGCTAGCCTCAAGCTCGGTCCTTCCATGAGCCTGGCACTACTCTTACTCCTACGTCACAGGTGGAAAGTTGATGTTTGGGAAAGTGAAGCAACTTAACCAAAAGCAATTAGCCAGCCAACAGCAAAGCTGAAATGTGAACTGGCTGTGTTGACAGTCGGTCAGCCAGACAATGAAACTCCAAATGCCTTCATCAGATCCTGATCCTGGTGGTACCACCACCACACCCACGACAGCTTCTCATGTGGGAATCATAGCCTTGCTCCACCGACCCCCCCCCACAGACTCTGAACAGGTCATTGGGAAGGGGTGATCTCTCTCATATATTGCATTAATTTCTATCAAATTTTATCTCATTAGAGCCAAACCCATGTTTGAGCAATGTAGGTACTTTTGACCATTCAATTTCCTTCTTAAAGACATTACTCTTGAACAAGGAGTCCTGGTGGAAGTATATGGAAAAGCTTGGCCTTTTAAGTAGACCTTCCCCCAAGCCCAGAGTGGGTAAAAGATAGCCTAGGTATGCAACTTGGTATTTTCATGTACACCTGGGCCCAGCAGAGGCAGACCCAAACTCGGGATTACTTATAGCTTCGAGAAGGTTGCTAAGAGCTAGTCATGGGCAGTGTCTCCCAATGGTCTGCACCAGGTTTCTGCCAGGGAGGCCCAGGGCTAGCACAACCAGTGGCCAGTTGTGGAGAGCATCAGTTCAAGACCTAACAACACTAGCTAGAATGGTATTCAAAGTAAGGGTTCCTCACACCAGGCTCAGGTGAGGTAAATCTCGCGCTCTGTGATCAGCACCAGAACAGTGGCTCATATGCAGTGGATAGTGTGGAGCTTCACAGTTAGCCGGCCCAGGTGCTGGATATCCTGCCCTGCTGGAGGAAGGGAGAGAGGCTTAGAGCATGGACATTTAAAGTGTGGGTTCCTGTGAGCCTATTGTTGGATCTGGTTGAAGGTCTTAGCCATTTTCTGGGAGGGGGCACAGTCAGCCCCAGGAGAGGACTCTCTCAGTCTTCTTCCCTGAGACCAGAGTCTTGCTAGCTGTAAGAACTTCTGCAGAGGGGACTGTTGACCCCACTTCAATCTGAACCTGCTGCTCACCTTGTTGGGAAGAAATAAAATCTGAGTATCCAGCACTGGCTGAGGGATTAGGCTCTAGAGTAGGGGCCACATTCCCCATACTGAGCTACTGACCATGACACCCCTGAAGTAGAAGGTCCCACTAACATTGTATTCCCAAACTCAGCTGCCTTAAACCAACAAGATCGCAACCTGCAGAGAAGTTGGTTGGGTAAGGTCAGTCTGGGCCCACACTACACTATTTCTACAGAAGACTCTGTGGGAAGACCAGGCAGCTGCAAGAGGAGGTGGAACAGCTGAAAAGTGGAGGCAAATCTTACAGAGCTTGAGGCTTTTATGGAGCTGCTGTCATCTCTAAGCAGGAGGAAGCTGGTCCTTATAAACAGATTTGCCCCTCCCACATTACACAGGCACAGAAAATGTAGACACAAACTGTGAAAAGAGCAGTAGCTGCAGACAAGTAGCCCACAGCGGGTTATAAACAACAGCTGATGCCAACTCAAGACAGTCCAGAACCAACATAACTGGTAGTGGGTGGCAGATGGCAACAACCCTAGACTCAGCTAGCTATACAAGCAGCACACCCAAAGGAGAAGTCTAGCAGGCACCAGACACTGTGGAGAATAAAAATGCCCAACAAGATAAACATTGTACAGTGTGTAATACACATGATCAAGGTTGACCTTTACAGCCAGCCAGCCTAAAGGAATAACCATACTCACAAAAGGACCAACTGCATTCAATACTCACAGACAACAGAAGGGAAAATAGTACCCTCAAGAAGCATTCCTAGAACAAGGAAAACAGGTGGCCTAGAGGTCAGTACCACCGAGCCCATCTTTCTCATAAAGACACCACAAAAAGTTCATAATCAGACAGTGCTACCTAATATACAGACAAAATGGGCAGACAAGGAAATGTGACCGAAATGAATCAGCAAGAGAAATCCCCAAAGAACTAAATGAAATGGAAGTAACCAAACTACCGGATGTAGAGTTTAAAATAATGATTTTTAGGATGCTCATGGATCTTAAAGCAACAATGGGTGGACATAATGAACACCTAAATAAAGAGATAGCAAGCATAAAAAAGGACATTGAAATAATAAAAAAGAACCAGTCAGAAATGACAAATATAATTATCAGAAATGAAAGCTGCACTAGAAGGAATCAACAGCAGGCTAGATGAAGCAGAGGATCAAATGAGCGATTTAGAAGACAAGATAAACATAAGCACAGAAGTAGAGCAGCAAAATTAAAAGAGGCGCAAAAGGACTGAGGAAACTCTAAGAGAGCTCTGTGACAATATGAAGAGAAATAACATCCACATCATAGGGGTTCCTGAAGGAGAAGAGAAAGAACAAGGGATAGAGAACATGTTTGAAGAAATCATAGCTAAAAATTGCCTAAATTAATGAAGGAAAAAGTCACACAAGTTCAAGAAGCACAGAAAGTCCCATTAAAGAAGAACCCAGCCCTGGCCAGTTGGCTCAGTGGTAGAGCATCAGCCTGGTGTGTGGAAGTCCCGGGTTCGATTCCCAGCCAGGGCACACAGGAGAAGCACCCATCTGCTTCTCCACCCCTCCCCCTCTCCTTCCTCTCTGTCTCTTCCTTCCTCTCCTGCAGCCAAGTTGGCCCGGACACTGAGGATGGCTCCATGGCCTCCACCTAAGGTTCTAGAATGGCTCTGATTGCAACAGAGCAATGCCCCAGAGGGGCCAAGCATCACCCCCTCGTAGGCATGCCGAGTGGATCACAGTCAGGTGCATGAGGGAGTCTGTCTCTTCTTGCCCCTGCTTCTCACTTCAGAAAAATACAAAAAAAAAAAAAGAGGAACCCAAAGAGGCCTACACTCAGACACATCATAGTTAAAGTGCCAAAGTTAAGAGACAAAGACAGAATACTAAAAGCTGCAAGAGAAAAGCAGTTAATTACCTACAGAGGAGCTCCCTTAAGGATGACATCTGATCGATTCAAAAGAAGGTATGCACCCCCATGTTTATTGCAGCATTGTTTACAATAGCCAAGATTTGGAAACAGCCCAAGTGTCTGATGGTGGATGAATGGATAAAAAAGCCATGGTACATAAACACAATGGAATACTATGTGGCCGTGAGAAAGAAAGAAGTTTTACCTTTTGAGACACCATAGATGGACCTGGAGATTATTATGTGAAGTGAAATAAGCCAGTCAGAGAAAGAAAAATATCATATGATCTCACTTTTATGTGTAATGTAATGAACAAAATGAACTGAGGAACAGAATAGAGGCAGAGGCGGGGTCACAGGGACCAGAGGGACAGCTGTCAGAGGGAAGGAGGATGAGGGGATAAAATCTGAAGTGAAAGGATTAGTGAAATTATATATATATATATAATTATTTATATATATTTATATAATTATATATATTTGTATATATATTATATATATAATTATATATATAATATATATAATTTTATATATTATATATATATAACACAGAGATATAGATAACAGGACAGCAAATCTCAGAGGGAAGAGGGTAGGGAGTTAGGGGGAGGGGTCAAAGTGGGTATAAATTGGGACACGACGGGGGGTGAGGGACATTTATTATATATATAAATATATTATATTCAGTGGGACATTTCAATCCATGTAAACACAATAAATTAAAATTAATAAAAATTGAAAAAAATACAAATGTCTGCCTGACCAGGCAGTGGTGCAGTGGATAGAGCGTCAGACTGAGATACAGAGGACACAACTTTGAAACCCTGAGGTTGCCAGCTGGAGCGCAGGCTCATCCAGCTTGAGCATAGGCCACCACAGCGTAGGGTTGCTGGCTTGAGCATGGGATCATAGATATGATCCCATGGTTGCTGGCTTGAGCCCAAAGTTTGCTGGCTTGAAGCCCAAATTCACTGGCTTGAGCCCATGGTCACTGTCTTGAGCAAGGGATCACTTGCTCTGCTGTAGCCCTCCCCCCCTCAGTCAAAGCACATATGAGAAAGCAATCAATGAGAAACTAAGGAGCCACAATAAAGAAGTGATGCTTCTCATCACTCTCCCTTCCTGTCTGTCCCTATCTGTCCCTCTCTCTGTCTCTGTCTCTCTCTCTCTCTCTCTCTCTCTGTCACAATAAATAAATAGATAAGTCTTCTTGAAATATATTTGGGGCCTACCTGCAGCTCAGCCCTTCCCCTTCTTGTTGCCCCTCAAACCCAACACACCATTGTCAGTTTTTCTTTAATAGAATATCCACTTTGCCCCTTACATGGCTACTTTTTAAAGTTGACAGTCTCCCCCACCATGCCTATGGAGCACACATGCATGTTGAACACTTGCCAGAGCTCCATCTCAAACTGTCTGCTTATCCAACTGTGCCGGAAACTGGATAGGAAATGAGGAAATGACAAGACCGGGGAACACAAAAGCCCGGGTGTGTTTTCACAGATGGCACACATCTGGGGGTCACCAGAAAATCAAGTCAATACACTGATGAGGGGTGACTACGTGACAGGTTGGTAATGACACCTTGTAAGAAATGTCTGTGTTTCTGATTACTTACTTAAGCTTTTAAAAACAAAACACAGGCCCTGGCCGGTTGGCTCAGCGGTAGAGCGTCGGCCTAGCGTGCGGAGGACCTGGGTTCGATTCCCGGCCAGGGCACATAGGAGAAGCGCCCATTTGCTTCTCCACCCCTCCGCCGCGCTTTCCTCTCTGTCTCTCTCTTCCCCTCCCGCAGCCAAGGCTCCATTGGAGCAAAGATGGCCCGGGCGCTGGGGATGGCTCTGTGGCCTCTGCCCCAGGCGCTAGAGTGGCTCTGGTCGCAACATGGCGACACCCAGGAGGGTCGCAACATGGCGACGCCCAGGATGGGCAGAGCATCGCCCCCTGGTGGGCAGAGCGTCACCCCCTGGTGGGCGTGCCGGGTGGATCCCGATCGGGCGCATGCAGGAGTCTGTCTGACTGTCTCTCCCTGTTTCCAGCTTCAGAAAAAAAAATGCAAAAAAAAAAAAAAAAACAAACAAACCACAAAATCAGTCAGCTACTAAAATGCATTTGGAACTTAACGCTCAAAAGTTTTTGTAGTATTTAATCAAATAAATAATTCTGTACATTTTGAACACTTATTTAATAAAGGTTGGGAAAGTATTGAAACGTGTAAACAGGGCTGACCTTCTACAGGAACCCTGAGAAACAAGAGAAGAAACACTGATCCACTTATTGTCAGCAAAACAAGGGAAAACGAGTAACATAGCAGGACACAAAACCCACCTGTAAAGGTCGTCAATCCTCATATATACAAATACGACTAGTTATGAAGATGTAGAAAGAAAAAAATCACAAAGATAGAAAATAAAACACCTAGGAATAAATGGAATTAGAAATGCAGAAATCATTATGAAGAAAACTCTCAAACAGTACCAAAGATAGCAAAGGAAGGCTTTAAAAACATGGGAAGACATATCAGTTTTTTTAGTAGAACTCAATATCACAAAACTTTGGATTCTCCTTATGTTAATTTATAAATTTAAAACAATCCCAATTAAAGGTCGGTAGGCTTTTTTTTTTTCTGGCACCAAACAGGCTGATTTTATAGATCCAAAGGAAAAACAAACAAGAGCTGGAAAAGAAACTTACAAGAGTAGTAGCAGGGGGTTTGGGGAGACCTAATTTGGCCAGGTATTAAAATATACATGTGAGGAAAAGGTCAATAATTAAAACAGTGTGGTACAAACATGTTAAAGATCACAGGGAAAGCCCCTGGCCGGTTGGCTCAGTGGTAGAGCGTCGGCCTGGCATGCAGGAGTCCCAGGTTCAATTCTCGGCCAGGGCACACAGGAGAAGCACCCATCTGCTTCTCCACCCCTCCCCCTTTCCTTCCTCTCTGTCTCTCTCTTCTCCTCCTGCAACAGAGGCTCCACTGGAGCAAAGTTGGCCCGGGCACTGAGGATGGCTCTGTGGCCTCTGCCTCAGGCGCTAGAATGGCTCTGATTGCGGCAGAGCAACGTCCCAAGATGGGCAGAGCATCGCCCCCTGGTGGGCATGCCGGGTGGATCCCGGTCGGGTGCACGCGGAAGTCGGATTGCTTCCCTGTTTCCAGCTTCAGAAAAATACAAAAAAATAAAAATAAAAATAAAATTACAGGGAAGAGCAATGAAACCAAACAGAAAACTCTAGAAATAAGTTCAAAAATATACAGGATTTTCATATATTATAAAGGTGGCATTGCAAATCAATGAGAAAAAGATCAAGTTTTTAATAAAATGTAGTGAGGCTACACATCAAGAAAAATTCTGTGGCTCTTAGATTTAAATATTTAAAACAAAATCAAAAAGCACTTGTAAAAAATTAGAGAAAATGCTCTATAATTTTGTATTGGTGTATGTATTCCTAGAACTGAAAACCAAGGCTATTTAGAAATGAAAAAAGGTTGAGCATACACCATAATTAAAAAGTAGGATTTATTCCTGGGATACTAGTTTGGTTCAGTGGTGCTAATCAATTACCGTGATACCCCACATAAACAAGAAGAAGGATAAAAATCATATGATCACATTAATAATACAGTAAAAGCATTTGATAATCCAGTGCCCAATTATGACAAAAACTCTCAGTAAAATGGGAATAGAGGGAACATACCTCAACATAATAAAAAACTCATACATGACAAGCCCATAGCCAACCAACATCATATTCAATGGCAAAATCTAAAAATGTCTTTCTTAAGGTCAGGAACAAGACAGGGATGCGCACTTTCACTACTCTTATTTAACATAGTATAATACTAGAGGTCCTAGCAAAAATAATCAGACAAGAAGAAACAAAAAGCATCCAAATTGGAAAGAAAGAAATAAAACTGTCATTACTGGCAGATGACATGATACTATATAGACAGAATCCTAAAGATTCCACAAAAAATAAAAAATAAAAACAAACCCCTACTAAAACTGATAAATGAATTCAGTAAAGTGGCAGAATACAAAATATATTTTCAGAATTGGTTGCATTTTTACACACCAATAATGAACTACAGAATGAGAACTAAGAAAACAATCCTATTTACAATTGCACCAAAAAATAAAATACCTAAGAGTAAATTTAACCAAGGTGGTAAAAAGATCAGTATTTGGAAAATTATAAGACACAAAGGAAATAAATTAAAGAAGATACAAATAAATGAAAGCACACACTGTGCTTATGGATCGGAAGAATTAACATCATTAAAATGTCCATACTACTCAAACCAATCTATAGATTCAATGCAATTCCTATCAAAATACCAATAGCATTTTTCAGAGAACTAAAACAAATAATCCAAAAATTCATACAGAACCACAAAAGACCACGAATAACCACAACAATATTGAGAAGAAAGAACAAAATTGGAAGTATTGTGCTACCTGATATCAAATTATACTACTAGACTACAGTAATCAAAACAGCATGGCACTGGTATAAAAATAGATACAGTATATAGATCCATGGAATAGAATAAAGAACCCAGAAATAAACCCACACCTATATGGGCAATTAATATGTGACAAAGAAAACAAGAATATATGATGGAATAAAGATGTCTATTCAATAAATGGTGTTGAAAAAATTGGACAGATACATGCACAAAATGAAACCAGACCAACTTCTTATATCACATATAATAAACTCAAAATAGATTCAAGACTTAAATGCAAGACTCAAAACCAAAAAAACTTCTAGAAGAAAACATAGGCAGTAAACCTCGGACATTTCTCATACCAGTATTTTTTCTGATATATCACCTCAGGTAAGGGAAAGAAAAGAAAATTAAGCATCAAACTACATCAAACTAAAAAGTTCCTACATGGGACAAAAAAAACTAGCAACAAAATGAACAGACAACCTACTGAATAAGAGATTATATTTGATGATGATACATCCATTTAGGGGTTAATATCCAAAATTTATAAAGAACTAATACAATTCAATACCACAAAGACAAGCAATCCAATTAAAAAAATGGCAAAGGGCCTGAATAGACACTTCTCCAAAGAGGACATATAGATGACCAACAGACATATGAAAAGACACTCAGCATGACTAATAGAGAAATGCAAATTAAAACCACAATGAGATATCACCTCACACCTGTCAGAATGGCTATAGCTAATAAGTCAACAAACAACCAGTTTTGGTGAGGATGTAGACAAAATCAAAATGGAACCCTCGTGCACTGTTGGTGAGAATACAGTTTGGTATAAGCCACTGTGGAAAGCAGTATAGAGTTATCTCTTTTACCCCAGTGATCTCACTTCTGGGAATAATCCTAAGAATCCTGAAACACTAATTCAAAAGAATATATGCACCCCTATGTTCACTGCAAGGTTATTTTACAATAGCCAAGATATGGAAGCAGCCCAAACACCCATCAACAGACAAATGGCTTTAAAAAGCTGTGGTACATATAGACAATGAAATATTACTCAGTCACAAAAAAATAGAATAAAATAAAATTTTACCATTTGCAACAACATGGATGGACCTAGAAGGTACTATACTAAGTGAAATAAATCAGACGGAGAAAGATAAATGCCATATAATTTTATTTATATGTAGAATCTTAAAAAAAAAGAAAGAAAAGAAAAATGAAAAGACAAATTAGAAAACAGACTCATAGTTACAGAGAACAGACTGATGGTTGCCAGATGAGAGGAAGAATGAGGGCTGGGTAAAAACGGTGAAGGGATTAAGAAGCACAAATTGGTAGTTACAGAATAGTCATGGGATGCACAGCACAGGGAATGCAGTCAATAACATTGTACATAATAACTGTGCATTGTGCCAGGTGGGTACTGGAAATATCAGGGGGACACTTCATACAGTAGATCAGGGGTCCCCAAACTACGGCCCGCGGGCCGCATGCGGCCCCCTGAGGCCATTTATCCGGCCCCCGCTGCACTTCCGGAAGGGGTACCTCTTTCATTGGTGGTCAGTGAGAGGAGCATAGTTCCCATTGAAATACTGGTCAGTTTGTTGATTTAAATTTACTTGTTCTTTATTTTAAATATTGTATTTGTTCCCGTTTTGTTTTTTTACTTTAAAATAAGATATGTGCAGTGCGCATAGGGATTTTTTTATAGTTTTTTTTTATAGCCCAGCCCTCCAACGGTCTGAGGGACAGTGAACTGACCCCCTGTGTAAAAAGTTTGGGGACCCCTGCAGTAGATGATTGTCTAACCACTATGCTGTACACCTGCAACTAATACAAAATTATATTGAATACCCACTGTAATTGAAAAATAAATTTAGATAATAATAAAAATAGCAACAAAAAATCACTAATTTTACTATATAAATCAAAAACTTCCTCAAGGTAAAAGTAAAGTAACAACAATACACTGGGTTCAATATTTTCAACTTATTCAAAAGATCAGAGGATAAAATCCTCAATATAAAGAGCTCCTTAAAACCAATAAAAACATAGGCAAGGTTCATGACTCACAGAAAATGAAATACATACTACCTCCTGAGCGTATAAGAAGATGCTACTCTCACTCAGAGGAGAAACACAAACTAGAACCACGCCCCCACATTATTTTCATCCATGGGGCTGGCAAAAATCCAGAAGTGTGATCATGTATTCTGTTGGCAAAACTATCAGCAAACTGTCAGGCTATGCTGGTGGGAGTATACACTGACACAACCCTCTGGAAGGGATTTGTGCAACATCTACCAAAATTACAAATTCAAAAATCCTTTTACTCTGCAATTCCCTTTTTAGGATTTTACCTGACACTTACAAAGAGGCAAACTGACCTCATTACAAGATTATTCCATGCAGCCCTGTTTCTCACAGCAAAAGTCAGAGTGAATCAAAATGTTATCACTAGGCGCTGGTTAGATAGGTTATGGTACCACCATACAATAATCCACTGTGCAGCTGGGAAAAACAGAGAGCAGTCCTTTCCACACTAGCATGGGAATCTCTCTTAGATGTGTTACCAAGTGATAAAAGCAAAATGCAGACCAGCAACACATAGCATGCTCTCATTTGCATAAAAAGGTGAGGAATGTGGATTTATGTTCATATCGGCTTAAAATTTATTATGAAAATCTGGAAAGGCCCCCCCTCCTCCCCACACACACAGCAAAATTAATAATGTGTGTATCTGAGGGACTGGAAAGGGATGGAGCAGAATGGAGCTCAGGAGAATTGTCAAGCTCTACCTTTTCACTCTTAAAATTTTTGAACCATGGAAATGCATATCCATTCAAAAGTAAAATAAATATGTTAAAATTATTTTTCAGAAGGTAAATGAATGCTAATAGAATAGATTATGGTGACCACAAAAATAAAGTGAAACTCTAAAACTACAGAGGTGAGAACATAAAAGAAACAGAATGATGGGAAAGGAAAAAGCAAAGCTCTCAGGACTAAACAAATGACAAATGCAAATAACTGGCATTGTGAATAAGTAAAATATATAGAAGAGACATGTGTCCTACATTCTTGAACTCTTCTTATACATAGTATAAAACTTATATGTGTGCATGTATCTATGCATATTTCATAATTCAAAGCATTTTCACAAGCAATGAGTGTCCTTTGTCCCCAGCAATTGGACATCTAGAAATCTTTTTTTAGGAAAATCATTAAGAATGTGGTATAAGACTCAGGCACAAAGCTGTACCTCAAAAGCAAACACTCAACAATAGAGTCAATAAATCATAGCCTCCCATATGACAAAATGCCAAGCAAACACCAAATTTATTCTGCCAAATAGTTAATGATACAAAAGATGTTTACTCTCTACTGGCAAAGATATACACTAGTGTACTCACTGTGGTTATCTCTGGGAGTGGGATTATGGATGACTTTTATTATTTTTGCATATTAATGTTTAATTTTTCTATAATGAATATGTATTACTTATGTAATAAAAAAATAAGTTATTAAAAGGGGGAAGGGGAGAAAAAGCCCTGCTTAGTTGATTGATATCCAAGAGAACTGCCCTATTGAACATCACTTGTCTAGATTCTCTACTCCAATATTTTTTAAATTGTACAAATGATGAAATCCAAAAACTCCTCAGGGGCTATGGAAGGCAGGAGGGAAGAATGCAGGGACCTCCTTTACACAAAAATACACAACACACACACCGTAGCTCCACTTTTTCAAGTTTTAGAAATAGGCTTTCTGCCCAAGGTTTACCTTTAGTAAAAATGCAGTAATACTACTCCACGAAGCTCTGCCCTTATGCCGTAGTCCAAGCACCAAGAAATCACGTAACTTTTGATTACCCTCGAAAATGCCTTCTCAGGTTCTGGCCAGTTGGCTCAGTGGTAGTGTGTCGGCCAGGCATGTGGATGTCACAGTTCAATTCCCAGTCAGGGCACACGAGAGAGGAGACCATCTGCTTCTCTCTCCCTCCCCTTCTTTCTCTCTCTTCTTCTCCCACAGCCATGGCTTGATTGATTCTAGCGTGTTGGCCTCAGGTGCTGAGGCTGGCTCTGTGGAGCTAAAAATAGCTGGGTTGTAAGCATGGTCCTAGATAAGCAGAGCATCGGCCCCAAATGGGGGTTGCTGGGTGGATCCTGGTTGGGGCACACATTGGAGTCTGTCTCTGTATCTCCCCTCCTCTCACTTAAAAATAAAATACAGAAAATGCCTTATCAGAACACAGAGCCCTAACGGGCTCTGTCCCAGGCAGTTGAAAGCATGGATGAAGACCCAGCAGTGGAATTTGACAGGACTGACACAGATAGTGGCCCTGTCTCTCTACTTGAAAGCAAGATGGGGTTCGGGCACTGGCCGGCAAAGTGCAACAAGGGTAGGCACTTGAGAAGCAAAGACCCTCCTCAGCAGAGGCCAGAGCACAGTGTGCACTTAACTTTGAGAATACGCTGATCCACATCTCCCATTAACGGGGTGACAACTGACCAATAAGAGTACACGGGCTCCAGGTAAACATCTCTACAGCACTTGAACTGCTGATTGTGTGGTGTGTTCACACTTTGGCTGGTCTTCCCTCAGCTCTAAAAGAATGCCAAGACCAGCATCCTGATGACTCCCCTTCTGGGTGAGGGCCCCTCACCTATGCACAACTTCTCTCTTTAGGAGCATGCCCGCAAAGACTGAGGCCAGATATACTTCTCACTTTTAGCCCCTGGCTACATAAAGTGGCTGACCCTGTTCTAGTTAGGAGAACTTATCAGTCTAATAATAACATAATAGCAGCTACTGTGCAATGTGTTTCTCTATCTGGCACTGTGATAACATTGACAGTTCTCATTTAAGTCTACCCACAAGGCTATGAGCTAGTGCAGAAGACTCACTGTAAACACGGCCCCACCTCTCCACTCCTCCCTGGGTCTGTGCTCCGCACCATGAGACTTGGCATTAAGAGGTACAGTCTGTATGTCACCCCTTGACTTTGGGCAGCTATTGTGACTTTTTTTGGCCAAATAAGAGATACAGAAGTGATAATGTACCAATTCTAAGCCTAGCCCTCACTTAGCCTCATTCTCTTGGAATCCTGCTACTTTCTTGCGAATAAGCCCGGGCTAACCTGCTGGAGAGGACAGACCATGTGGAGAAGAGTCGTCCTGGCAAGGGCCACCTAGGCCAGCCAAGACCCCCTCCCCAAAGCTAACCACAAACTTGAGTAAGCCCACCTACCCAACATCAGCAAAACCCCCTACTTAACCTGTAGATTCATAAAAAATAATACATGGGAGTTTTAAACTGCTAGTGGGAGACCAGTCTGTTTCACTGCATTATGATGGTGACAGATAACAGAGTAAATGAGTACCATTATTGTTGCCACATTCAAGTTGAGACATTTTCCTGTTATGGGCTGAATGTCTGAGTCCCCCAAAATCCACATGTTGCGTCCCTAACCTCCCAGTTTGTTGGTATTTGGAGATGGGACATTTGAGAGGTGATTGGCATTAGATGAGGTCCTCAGAGTAGGGCCCTGGTCTGATGGGATTACTGCCCTTATAAGAAGAAACACCAGAGCTAGCTAGATCCTTTCCTCCCTTTCTCCCAAGTTATGAGAATGCACAGTGAGACGGCAGCTGTCTGCAAGCCAGTAAGATGGCTTTCGCCAGAAGTCAGCCACACTACCACCCTGACAGAGCCCACCAGGATTCTGAGTTCTGAGAAGGCAGACCTATAAGAACATAATTTCTGTTGTTCCAGCTCCGAGCCTGTGATGTCTTATTAGGGCAGCCCAAGCTGACTAAGCCACGATTTCACAGCTGTCCAAAGCCTGTCCTCCAAAAAAAAAAAGTCCATGGCCTCAGGGCTGTCACCGGAGCAGGTGAACTCTACTTCCTGGAAATTTCTTGGCCATACCCAGGGGGCTGCCCTCTGCTTTGAACTCATGTCCTAGGCACATGGAATTCCACAGCTGGGAACAGACCTGGCATGAACTCCAGCTCCCTGGTTACATAGATGATGACACTGAGGACCAGATGACCTAAATGAATTATTCAAGTTCAGACTATACATAAGGCAATGAAAAGTGAAGCAAAGGTCTCCTGGCCCCCAGGGAAGCACTCGTTCATCCACACTGGTCCACTCTGCCTCTCTGGAGATAATGAGAACAAGGAAGGGGGTCTTTCAGGAATTCTCATCTTGCTCCCAACCCCAGAGGTCCCAGTCTTGTGCTCCAGAAACCAGAACTCCTACAAGCTGCTTATTCCTAACCCAGGTTCCCCCTTCCCCAGACCCATCTTCACAGCATAAGCAAGTGGGACCTGGTCCCTAGTGGACATCCAAAGAAATGAGGCTGCTTCAGCCCTTTGGAATCATGAAGGCAGCAGGACCCTGGACCTGTGCAGGAGACAGAGGCCCTGGGTCATCCTTACAGCTTCTCCAAGGACACGCAGTGGGTCACGTAGCAGAGGCTGTAGCTTAGGAAGGCAGTCTGGCAGGTGCCATGCCTATCGTGGCCTGGCAGCTACTTCTAAAAGCTTGCAAATGACCCAGCATTCAGGAGCCCCTGGGACGCGGGGCCCATCTGCTGGGCAGACAGCCTCATGTCAGATGCCATGAAGTATCAGAGGATGGCGTGTGCTGTCCCCAGAGCTGGAGCACTGCCCAGCCTCTAGGTGACATCCACTCTGCACACTGGGCTCTGGGGACACTGATGGACAAGGCATGGTCATGGCCCTTGAAGAACCCCAGTGAGTCTTTCAGAGGTTTCTCCTTTTTTTAATTATTTTTATTTATTTATTCATTTTAGAGGAGAGAGAGAAAGAGAGAGCAAGAGAGAGAGAGAAGGGGGGAGGAGCAGGAAGCATCAACTCCAGTATGTGCCTTGACCAGGCAAGCCCAGGGTTTCGAACCGGTGACCTATCCACTGCGCCACCACAGGTCAGGCTTGCAGAGGTTTCTATAGTCATGGGCGTGCACAAAAGCCAACTAACCCTGGTCTGGCAGGCAAGAGAGCAGGAAGGGACCTTACAGAGAGCTTTTCAGAGGACATGACCTTTGAACTGGGATTTCAGAAGATCTTACCTGTGATCACTTCTCTAGAGGTTGCCCAGGAGATGTCTAGGATTCAAGTCAGGAATAAGGCAGACGAGAATTCTGTTTCCTATGCTACCCAAATATTGATCTCCAGGGTGTGTAGGACTCTCTAGCACTCAGGTTCACCTTTTCCTTCAATGGCCATCTAAATGGCTTGGGTCCCTACCCTACTTACTACCACTGAGCTGCTTAAAACCAAGCCATGGCTTTTCTTTCTTTATTTATTTTCTTAATGAAGATAATAGCCTTCAATACAAGATCCTGCAAGTTTGGCCTTTGCCACTCCATTGGCCTTCCCTTTCATGTGTTCACGCTGTCCTTCACTGGGATCCAGGCCATCTGGCCTTTCTTCAGTTCCTCAAGCCTCATCCCTCAGCCACAGTCATGGCACACGCTGTTCTCTTGCCTTTAGGTCTCTGCTTAAAGATCACGTCATCAGGCAGTTTCCTCTGACCCTCCATATTGGGTCAGCTTCCTCCAACTGACTCTCTCAGAACCACATCCCTTCCTTTCCCTTTGTTTTAATGTCTGTCTTTATTAGTCCGTAAGCTCTGTGAGAGTAGGAACCATGCCTGCTTTTACTTACACTTGTATGCTCACTATCAAACACAGTGCAGGCACATGGCGTACACTTAGCAAATATTAGCTGAATAAATCAATAGATGAAGGAATGAATGCATTGTAGGAAATCTAAGAGTTCTGCTCTGGATAGTGGAGGATCCATGGTGTCCTATGTTGGGTATCTCCATAAGCAGGATTGAGTGTAAGTCAGTTTACTTTGGAATAAACCAGGAAGAATTACTAGGGAAAGAGACATGGGGAAGGAAGAAGGGAAGGAGGGAAGGATTGAAGGAGGGAAGGAGGGAAAGAGAGAAGAAGAGAAGAAATGGAGGGAGGGAGGGAGGGAGGGAAGGAAGAAGGGAGGAAGGATAGGGAAGGACAGCAGAGGGAAAGGACGGCAGAGGGGAAGGGAGGGGAGGGGAGGGGAGGGGAGGGGAGGGGAGGGGAGGGGAGGGGAGGGCAGGGCAGGGGAGGGCAGGGGAGGGGAGGGGAGGGGAAAAAGCACCAGGATACATAAATACATCCCCTGGACTAGAGGTTGGGAAGGAGGGAGAAAGACAGTAGAGGGCTGGATGGAATACCTGTGTGCATGAAAGTTCAAGTAGAAAAAAGGGAGAGATGATCCCATCTCTGCTTGACTTTCTTCTTGATTTGTGCTGACTCCTGCCCCAGATTCCAGGCACACTGATATGGAAATGATCAGGTCCAAACTCTCTGTTTCCACTTCTGTTGGTTCCCTGTCAGCACACAATTTTAGCTCCTCCATTACAAGAATCTTTTTAGGTAACTCTCAGCCCTTACCCCTGGCTCCAGGTAATACCTGAACTGGATGATGACAGCAGGTGTGGTCTGAGACAGACAGGCAGAGGAAGCAGGACCAGTCTAGGTCCTGAGTCCCACTGTGAAGGATAATGTCAAGGGGCCTCAATTCTAGGGGGCCTGATAACATCACAGATGACAGAAGACATGCAAAGAGAGTCAGGAAAGATGCCATGGGACCCTTTCCCTAAAACAAATGGCTTTTTCAGAGCACCTCCACATGTCAGGCATGATGTCATAAAAAGTGTTTATAAAATCCTCAGATTCAGCCTGACCAGGCAGTGGTAATCAATAGAGTGTCAGACTGGAATGCAAAGGACCCAGGTTCAAAACTCCGAGGTCGCCAGCTTGAGCGCGGGCTCATCTGGTTTGAGCAAGGCTCACCAGCTTGGATGCAAGTTCACTGGCTTGAGCAAGGGGTCACTTGGTCTGCTATAGGCCCTCGGTCAAGGCACATATGAGAAAGCAATCAATGAATAACTAAGATGCTGCAACCAAGAACTGATGCTTCTCATCCCTCTCCCTTTCTGTCTGTCTGTTCCTATCTTTCCCTCTCTCTGTCTCTGTCACAAAAAAAAAAAAAAAAAAAATCCCAGATTTATTCATTTGTCCAACTCAGCAAATAGCTGTAGAGCCCCTGCTACTCTTTATGACCAAGTTAAAGGCAGGATAATTTTCTGCGAAATCACCCTTCAAAAAAAAAGAGTGAAATTATATTCAAATTCCTGATAAACTCTCCCCTATTAAAGGGTAGTTCTCTAGTTTGCTTTATTTTAACCAATAAAGTAACACTTGGAAAAAAGACATTAGCCTGAAATGGCCTCAATCAATGCTGGTTTGCAGGCTTATAAGAGATTGCCTGATGAAATCATTAAAAGAGGAGGCAAAATTACTTAACCTCTATTTAATAATTATTTCTGAGTATGACCTCAGAATTGTAAGCCAGGACGTTGTTCTAAACAAGCCTTTCACAAATCGCTATAAAAAGCAAGACCATAAGTAGTTCATGGTGGAGAGCACAAATAAACCTACAGTACAAATGACAAAAAAAAAAAAAAAAAATCTACCCTAATGTTATGCAAATGATGTGGGTGGCTTACAGTAAAAATCTCCAGTGACAGCATTTTACAGAGATCCACAAAGCGCTGGATCTCAAACAACTGTGATGAAAGCAGAGACTTGGCCCCTGGGGAACTGGGTTAGTGGCTGCGCACCGCAGGCGTGGGCAGTGACCCGCCCGCTGCCAAGGAGCCTGGGACGGTGTGGGGTGAATCTGCTCCGTGAAGTGCAAGAGGGGAGAAAGCGGAACTTCTGAATTAACATAGTATTTCAGATAACACGTGATTTTAACTATAGCTGTGTAACTAAGTTAGTAAGTCCAGTGCTACCAATAGACAGACACCTGACTCTTTCATCTACATCCCTCAGAGTGTCTATGTTCAACGTCAAGTTGACCATCCTCCCTAAATAGAGGCTCTTCCCACCAGGAAAATGTGAAAAGCGCTTCCTATTGAAAGCTATCCTTGATTTCAGCATTTGTAGAAACTAGCTACCAGGGACAGAGTGAAAGCTCGCCCAGTTCTACCCACCAGACAGAAGAGGCCCTCAGCTGGTGCACCTGACATGCAGGCCCAAAATCTGGTAACATACCGCCAGGACCAGGTCCAAGAGGCCTGGGAGGCTGGCCAGTTCAAGGGCACAGGCACAAAAGGGCAAACCAGGCTGTGGCCTGATTTGTCCCACTCTGAACTCTTCTCTCCTGCCTACATCTAAAGTTTCTGGGTGTCAGACTCTCCAGCACAGGAGGGTCCAGGCCTCAGTGGCCCGCTTCCCCGTGTCAGCAAGTGAAGAGTGCTCCCGAGTTCAGGATGAACAAAACCCCCACCCAAGACCACAGTACCCAGTCTGGGTTCAAGACCCTGAGTTGCCACGGGCAACTGCCTCATGTCTGACAAGCCACTTAGATTCTGGGGGTCCTCTGTGGGCTGGCATTTGAAGCTGTGCCCAGTCCACTGGAAGCTCCTTCCCTCACAGATGTCGAAGTCTCTAGATAGCCGCATCCCGACAGAGCTGGAGGGTGAGTGGGCTGAGCTCTCACCTCCTAGTCATCAGTAGGTCAATGGACTTCAAAGTGTCCCCTCCAAGGCCCCCGAGGGAAGGGGCAGTGCAGCCACCCACTCCCAGGGGCCCTATGTCTCCCCTGCTGTTGGCACTATCCTTCGTGTAGCCTAGTACCCCTTGGCTCACATGGTACTAGGCCATCCACATTCAGATGGAGGAGGGAGGAGGGAGTAGTAGGCACCAGCAAACTACAACCCATGGGCCTGTTTTTACAATAAAGTTTTATTAGAACACATCCACACTCATGCTTTTATGAATTTTCTATGGCTACTTTTAGGCTACGAGGGTAAAACTGAGTAGTTGCAACAGAGACCACATGTGCCGCAAACCGGTATTTACTGCCCAGCCTTGAAGAAAGAATTTGTTAGCCCGGGTCTAGAAGAATAGGTATTAAATGTTAATATTGAAATATTAATAATGTTCATTTTAAGGTAGTACATATATATTTATAAAAAGCATGTAGTTTATAAAAATAATCTATTAACATTTATATTAAAAATAAATTCATTGGTGCTCCCAATGATTTTCCCTATTTTATAGATGAGGACTCAGATTTGAGAAAGTTCTAGTAATTTACACAAAGTCACACAGCCAGTGGTAAATGGAGAACCCCAGCCTGGTTCGGCTGACCCAAATACCTTCTTAGGACCACAGTGAAAGGACCCAGCCAGGCTCCTACCCTGAGAAGACAGGACAAAGGGCTCCTTCTCTAAGAAGAAGCACCGCAAACCCAAGGCTGCTCCTGGAAGCTAGCCTTGAAGGGAAGTATGTCACCCAGGCAGGTGTGACACATTAGAACTCTGTATCCGTAGTGCCTCCCTCAGCCTGCCACCCATCCCTCAGTGGCAATGGATGTCCAACTGTCCTCTGTGCTGAGACAGACAAAAACTGTGGTCACAGGCAAAGCCAGCCACACAGAGATCAAATCTACACTTTCGCAGCGACAGGGAACTTTTCCCTGCCTGTTTTCCCCTTCCCATCCAAGAGCATCCACTCCTGCTCTAGCCAGTCAGAAGGCTTGGTGCTTCCCCACTCAAGACATTTTATGCTTCTGGGCTTCTGCACACAAGGTTCCCTTTGCATGGAAAGTCCTCTTCCTCCCAGCCACCTACAAACTCCTACTCATTGTTTAAAAGAAAGTTCACAAACTTATTGGCCACATGTCATGGTCAGATGAGTTTTCTAATAATAAGGCATATATTTTAAAAAAATTTTATTTATTGATTTTAGAAAGAGAGAGAAAAAGAAACATCGCTTTGCTGTTCCACTTTTTCATGAATTCATTGGTTGATTCTTGTATGTGCCCTGACCAGGATTGAACCAACAACATTGGTGTTATCACCACACTCTAACTACCCAGCTGAACTACCCAGCCAGGGCGAGGCAGATATGTTTTCTCAGACTTATGTGGCATTGTAAAATAAGGACATTTTATGCCAAAAAAAAAATTTTTTTTTGAGACTCCCAGGCTTTCCAGACCAAATGGAAGAGGTAGTAACACTCATCACACATTCCCACAGCCTGTGGCTGGGCGGCAGCTCTTCTCTCTTCATGAGGCGTGTGCCTCCCAGTTGGCTGTGGACCCCAAAGCGCCCCCACCCAGTTCCTGTGCTGGCCTCTGTGGGCAGGCAAAACTGCAAGCCCACACGTAGTGCTCCAGCAGAGTGCACCTCAAGGTGCGCCCAGAAACCTGTTAGAAGTGCACCCTCTCAGCCCCATCCTAGACATCCTGCTGAGTCAGAGACTCCAGGGCGGGGCCAACAACCTGGGTTGTAGTGGGATTCAAATAATTTAACAACCGGGTATCTGCCCTAATGATCATTTTAAGTATAAGAAAATTATATACTGAAAGGTAGTTTATTATTTCATGCACTTAATACTTAAATAAGAACAATAAAAGATGTACACAAAACTAGATTATGTTATAGAAAAGAGCTTTAAAATATTAATGAAAAAATATTAAATAATACCTGACAAAAAACAATAAAATTGTTATTTAAGATACTTCCATATTGCTTCATGTTTGGCATCCTCACTTGCAACTTTTTTACCTATAGACGGAATGAACATTACTTCAAGCGCTTAGAATACACTGTTGCACAGATGAACATTAAAAAAGAGTAAGGAATGTAAATTTGTGATTTCCACATTGGGTGGCTGCTCAGGTGCCCACCTTAGAGAGAACCCTGATCACAAGTGCCATTTTAACAACTGGTTCTCCAAACTCAACAAAAAATTAGGTATTGGTTCTGCTAAACCAGTGCGAACCGGCTGAATCTGACCACTGTAGCAAACCTTCCACGGGATTCTCATAGCTGCTTAACACTGAGACTCTGCTCTAGCACCAGGGATCTCACCCAAGAAGAGGACCACTTGCGTCTGCTTCCAAGGGCCTTGTCTACCCCTGGCCTCCATTCTTCTGTGCTCTGTCCCAGCAAAGTTCAGTCCTGCATCCGCTCACATCTGAATGGGTTACCATCATGTCGCAGGCATTCCCCTGGCATATGGCCCAGGCTGCTTACCTCCCCAACTATCTTCCTAGGAATGAGATTCCTTTGGACAGGACTATCCTGATCCCTCTTTCTGTGTCACCTGGCACAGAGCCAGGACCCCAGTGCAGACTCAGGGACTCCTACAGAACTGAATCAACTCATGTGGTGATTATTTATATCCTCCTAATTTGTTGAGACAAGAGTGGCCATGAGGCAATCTCAGCTGTCCTCGGATATGACAAGGTTGTCAAGAATCAAATGCCTGCCCCTCTGGGAGAAGCTACAGCATTTCAGCAGAAGAGGAAGTAATTCCTATTCACAGCATCTGTTAATCACTCAAGATCCTTCTAGATGCGAGGGGCTATGGAATGAAAGGTGTTATTAATGAAACCACCAGACAAGGAGGCAGTTCTGAATAGCAGCACTCCTGCTGAACAATGCCTTCCCCTGCAAGTTAATCCCCTTCCATTATTTCAGATTCTTCAAGTGCTAGAGAAGTCATGTAGGTTGTTTTCCCTGAACAGTCGCTTAGCTGACAAGCATTTCTAATTGACAGAACATTCTGAAAGACAGATTAAGGGGGGAGCAATATTAAGATGGTACAATTTCCCACACACAGCAGGAGACTACGTTGACTGAAGAGTAAGGTTTGGAAGGAAACTTATTCATCACCTGCCTCAGCTCTGCAGCCCTTCTGGGGAAGAGGAGAGCAGAGACGCCCCTCCATGGGGGGCTCCCATTCAAAGACAGGTTAAGAGTGACCACACGCCCCCCACACACACACACACTATAAGCTCAGATCCAAGCTGAGAACTAAAATTCAAAAGCAATAATAAAATAAGTGGCAGAGCTGAGGTCAAACCCAAGTTTCCTTAACTCATGAGGTTCTGTGTGCTTCCTCCTGCCACAGGCTGCCTCCTCCCTCTGAGGAGATGTGCTTCAGTGTGACTGCAGAGTGGCAATGGGCTCAAATGGCGAACACCCTGAGCCACAGACCAGGTCCCATCAGGGCTGCCCCTGAGCACAAGCTTCCCATATTTGGGCAGAGCTGGGGTTTCCCATGGGCCACTTTCACTCCTACCCAAACAGCCCCTGGTGCTGCAGATCCTGCAGATAGGCTTAACCTATCAATTATACATCCTTTAATACCACATGGAGCTGATGGCTTCCGCAGTGATGGCCCTCAAACCATGCATGCTTTGAACAGCTAATGAGGCATTCAGGATGGCTTGGTTGCTAATGTTTCCAGGTTTCCCGGAGTGAAATAATGCCACTGACAGGGAGCCATCCCAAGCACTGATAAGGTGTTAATAAACCTTAGCGAATGCTGATTAGAGGCGACTCTAGCAGCACAAAGCTGCTAATTCCAGCATACACTGAAGGGTTGGCCAATTAAAGCTGGGAGCTTCATAATTTAGAGCTGATCCCAAGTCAGCAGCAGAACCCACCCCAGGACCTTAGAGCTGTCGGGCAGGTGGGCTGGCCCTGTGGCTCATCCAGGGCATGAGATGGAGCTCAGCGCCAAGGGACAGGAAAACATGTTGTGCCCAAAAGGCCAGGGAAATCAATACATATCCCTCATGCCCCCAAAAGCTTTAAGTTTAACTACATTCAGAAATGTAGTTAAATGTAAAACTTTCTCAAACATGTATTTATAGCTGAGACAAAAACTCTTGGGAGAAGTTTCAGAATAGACAAGGGGAATTTGTGATGCTGTTGGTTCCCCCAGAAGCCTCTACCAGCGGCTGTGCTGCGGGCTCTGTCTTCCCCAGAAATGCCTGGGTGGCCACCTCCTCCCTCTGGGGTTTGCCTGATGCCAGTGAATGACAGTGAAGGGACAAAGAAGTCCAGCCCCTCTCAAAGCTGGGATAACTATGGGGTACAATTCCTACTCCGGGAAACCCCAGCGTGCCACGCCTCTTCCCCGCTCTGTCCTGCTTCCTCCACACCCTGCAGGCTCACCTGAGCACTGCCCTGGGACACATCCCCTGTGCCCTGCAGGCTCACCTGAGCACTGCCCTGGGACACATCCCCTGTGCCCTGCAGGCTCACCTGAGCACTGCCCTGGGACACATCCCCTGTGCCCTGCAGGCTCACCTGAGCACTGCCCTGGGACACATCCCCTGTGCCCTGCAGGCTCACCTGAGCACTGCCCTGGGACACATCATCTGCGCCCTGCAGGCTCACCTGAGCACTGCCCTGGGACACATCCCCTGTGCCCTGCAGGCTCACCTGAGCACTGCCCTGGGACACATCATCTGCGCACTGCAGGCTCCAGGTCCCTGGGACACATCACCTGTGCCCTGCAGGCTCCAGGTCCCTGGGACACATCCCCTGTGCCCTGTAGGCTCCAGGTCCCTGGGACACATCACCTGTGCCCTGCAGGCTCCAGGTCCCTGGGACACATCACCTGTGCCCTGCAGGCTCCAGGTCCGGGACCAGAAGAAACAGGAGGCAAAGGGAGCGATGAGAAGTACTAACTTTTGAGCACTGTTATGCACCAGATGCTGTGCTAAGACATTCACTAACTTTTCTCAGTACCCTGGAAAGGTGTGAAATACGGTCAACCATTCACAGATAAGAAAAGCAAGGCTCTGAATGGGAAAGGGATTTGGCTGAGGCCACACAGTATCTGAATGGCAAACGTGAGAGATTCGACCCAGGTCTGGTGAATGCTGAAGTCCAAGCAAGCCTGGTTCCATGGCATCATGTTGCTTCGCCATGTTTACTATGAGCTGTGTGAAGTCAGAGGAAAGAACAAAGTTTAATAAAGACACAGGCCTGAGAAGACACACGAGGCCGAAGGCTGACAGACCAGCAGGAAGAATGAAACCCCCGTGACACTGAGCTGAAGCGCTCAGACCCCACTCTGTGCACTCCCATCATCCCCTCCCCCGGTGCATACACATACTTCAGACAAGGGCTTCACCACCTGCCACCTCTTGGATTCCCAATGGCAAAGCATGCCTCACTGGTCGAGAGATTTAGGCACATGGTCTCATCCTGGGCTCCTGCCTGCAGGAGCTAACAGTTTCCATAAAGGCAAGGGGGGTTCCCACCAGCAACTGTACCTTCTGATACCATCACATGCTCCAGCTTAATGAGAACACATTCTGTGATGAACATCTGAGGAGAGTGTGCCTGCATGGACAGTGCCCCCAAGAATACTGTCATTCCTAAGAAGGCTGGTAAACAACCCCAATCCAGGTAGTAATACCTGTTCTGGTGACATCCCTGCTAACAGGTGGCAGGCTGTGACCATCGGGTCAGGAGTGAGGACAGCTCCCATCTCATACCATCATCTTTCTGTATCACCAACCCCCACAGGTGCGACAAGTCCTGGCTCCTATGACCGCAGTCCAGAACTCCAATCTTGTCTGCAGCCCCCAACTCTAACTTACTACAACTTGACGATTTCCTGGGCACCACGGGGCACAGGGTGGCAGGTGGAGGACCGGGAGAGGCACAAGGCTGGAGCACAGGCTTGTTCATGCACTTGGGGTCCCTAATGAGAGCCGCAGACAGGTGTGAGTTCCATGCACCCAGGCCAGGTTTGCAGCCACACTCACCACTGCAGACGCGGTGAGGGCTGCCAGTTGCTGAATGTGCTCTCCCCAGATGTGAGCAAAATTCTCAGCAGGCCCAGTTATCGGGATCAGGGGTTACTCCAGACAGCCCAGCCTAGCCCCTGAGAACACTCCCACCTCTAACAAACATCCGGAACGGCCAAGAAGCTCCATCAGTAAGATCATGCTCAACCCCATTTTCAGTGGGGAAGCACCCTGGGAAGTTCCAAGGCAGGCCAGTCTAGAAGCACCTTCAGTTTCTGTTGGCCAGAGCGCTCCTCCACGCCTCAGTTGAGGTCTGGTGATGGGATAATTTGTTCCTGTGCAGAAAACAAACCCAGAAAGCCCCATGTGGGCAGTAGGTGTCTGAGGGAGTGAGTCCACTTGCTTGCATTATGGAGGGATGCCCAGGAAGAAATCCTGGGTCGCTGTGGGTTTTGATACAGTGGCTGCCAGGGGACGAGCTTGTAGAGGGAAGTAGGAGCCTGCGTAGGGTGCTGCTGTGGTCACATCAGCTCTCATCTTTGGAGCACGAGGGTGTCCGTCAGATGGACTGGAAGCCCAGTTCTAAGCTCCAGGGACACCAGGCTTTATTTACGCTTTGTGCACCCTGAGCTCACCTCTTTATTATTTGCCCTCAGAGTTCACGATACTTTGTGGGAGTTCAGTTCCTTCCCAGCTGGGCTAACCAGAGTAGTACTAGGCACCCAGGCTTTGAAGAGAATAGGGGGGTTGGGAGTAGTCATTGCCAGCATCCCAGGGAACAGCGGAAACCAAAGCATAACCCCATGGGAGCAGACTTGGGCTGTGTGGTGCACACCCCTTATCCAACCCTCCACTGAACAGTTTCCTTCCAGAATCAAATCATTCACATTGAGGCTATTTCCTCCAGGCACAGCCCATGGGCTTTTACACTCAAATTAACATAATTATTTCCAGCTCTGGGCTGGCTGGGCTGGGATAGGCTCAGGCTTCACAGCCCTTTCTCTGGCATAACCCTACCTGTTCCCACAGTGCTCCAAAGCCCCTTCCTAGCGGGGTGTGTGGGCAACCCACAAGACGGCGACCTCCCTTCTCTTCACAGTGAGCACAGGAAGGGTTTGTCGGCCTTCGCAGAGCCCCGAGCAGCAACAAAAGAAAGCGCCCCGGACGGGTGGCCCCGCTGGTTGGCGTAGTGAGTCCCTGTCATCAAATATTCACTGACTGTGCCAGGTGCTGAACTAGGTGCTGCTAATAAAGAAATTAACAGGACTGATCATCTTGTATTCTTTCCTTGGAGGAGCTCTGGGCCTAACAGAGGGGACCCAATGTCTGTGAGGGGCTGAGAGCCACCACCTGCCCCCTTCCTTTTCACCTACAAGCCATTCAGGAGGCGTCAGCCTGGGGCCCACCATCCCCAGGGGGCAATTCCTGCACCTTGTCTCCCTCAATTCCTAGCTAGTGGGCACTTCTCAGGTGCATTTAAAAACTCAAGGTGACCTCTGCACGTGTGGCCCTCAGCCTATCCACTTCCATATTGAGTTAACTGCGTGTGAGAATGCTTTATCCTTCAGCTTGACTTTAACATTCCTACAAGAACTGCTTAAGTGTAAACTC
This sequence comes from Saccopteryx bilineata, assembly GCF_036850765.1. Taxonomy (NCBI): domain Eukaryota; kingdom Metazoa; phylum Chordata; class Mammalia; order Chiroptera; family Emballonuridae; genus Saccopteryx; species Saccopteryx bilineata. Next base: position 89,468,535 of record NC_089498.1, read on the forward strand.
AAAAGGCACACACAAACTCTGCCAGCCCATGCCCAGCCTGCTGTGGGCAAGCCCATCTGAGAGAGGTAGAGAAACCGGCCCATTGCTCCAGAAACGGAGAGCAGAGACGTGGTGCTGACCAGAATGTCAGCCTGCCGTGAATGCAGAGTTCCAGTGCAGCAGCTGGTGACACAGACTTGCACCTGGCTCTGCCAACCCTCCTGCAGCCTCTCTGAGTCTCGGGTCCTTCATGCATAAAATAGGGTTCCTGACCCTCTGGTCGGTACATCATGACAGCGTGCACAGTGCTCGGCAAATGGTGGCTCAGACATTGGCCTCTAAAAGCAACACTTTTCTTCAAATCCAACCCATTCACTTCCTTATTGTAGTTTTAGCCTCATTCCCTTAAATTCTCACACCTTCCTTTTGACTAACCAATGATTGAGATCTTTCTTTTTACAGATTTATGACAAACATTTGCCGGGCTCTGTGCTACATGTGTGCTGAGGGAGGTGGAGGGGAGGGGGAGGGGAGGAGGTGACCGGGAGGTGGTAGGGGAGGTGGGCAGGGAGGTGGGGCAACAACTTCAGGACTCTGCCCTTCAGGAGTCCACTGAGAGAGACCAAGACAGCCCGAAATGTGTGATAATGTTCTTAATGTAAGATGGAAGCTGGTAAAAGAGGAGAGCCTGGATTACGAGGGACACGTCCCCAGCCAGTGGGACAGGTGCTGGGATGGCTTCCTCGAGGAGACACCCGAGTGAATGTTGAAGAATGTGAGGGAATAGTGAGGCGAAGAGGGAGTAGAGGCACAGGGACCTGCAGAGACCAAGAAAGGAGAGAGCGAAGACCACAGGTGGAGATGTGATGTTGCTGGCAGGAAAGGGAGGTGACAGGAAAGGGGGGAGGGTGATGGAGGAGGGCTGGCAGCTGTTGGGGAATAGGACAAGATTCTGGGCAGTAGAGAACTTTAAAAGGGTTTTATGCAGGGGATTAACAAGGTAAGTTTTATATTTTAGACTTTTGACTTTAAGGCAGTATCTGCCAACAATCTATACCTCAAACAACTTCTCTCTGGAAAAATCTATAATGAAGACTCAGATCAAGATGAAAATGGTAAATTAAGATTTACCCACGGAGGGCCAGATGCCAGGAGAAAGTTCTGCAATTTGTAATATCTATATTACTGAAAAAAGACTCATGGGCAAGGCATTGCCTGGCCATTTTTTAGGCTAATAGTTGTTTTTTTCTCAGACAGTAACAGGTGTATTTCCTCATCTTATCCAGAAGAATTGATTGCTACTCTATCTCTTTTTTTTATTCTATTTAGTGAATAAATACAGGCATATTGCAGGAAATATAGATTTTTTTTAAATGCACAGGTAGTTAAAAAACAACACTATACAAGTAAAATAAGATGTATTCATTCCAAAATACTAAGAAAAAAGGGATTCTTTGGAGTCCCTGGCCAGTTGGCTCAGTGGACAAAGTTTCAACCTGGCATGCAGAAGTCTGGGTTTGATCCCCAGTAAGGGCACAAAGGAGAAGAGACCATCTGCTTCTTTTCTTCTCCCTCTCCCCCTTTCTCACTCTCTTCCCCTCTCGCAGCCAGTGGCTTGAATGTTTTCAGCATTGGCCCCAGGCACTGAGGATAGCTCAGCTGGTCTGAGCATTGGCCCCAGAGAGGTGTTGCCAGGTAGATCCCAGTCAGGGCACATGTGGGAGTCTGTCTATCTCCTCTCTTCTCACTTAAAAGAATAATAATAATAATAATCCTATGGAAACCCAAATCACACATCAAAAAAACAAAACCAGAAGAAACAGCAAGAAAACAAAACTATAAACATCAGAAAGAAGATTGAATATATCCTTTATGATGACAAACATAATAAATAAGTTCTTTAACTGAGTCAAGAAATAAAACCCAACCACCCCAACCACCCACCCACACTGGGAGCCTCACCAAAAACAATGCAGCTCAGATCTGATCAGCGTACTGACTTGCTTGCCTTTTCAGTGTGTGTTTTCATTCATGTGTTTTCCTCTATCTCTCCCATGCCTTTCACAATCTCAGACCACAACTGGCACCAAAGATGTATGTTAACCTCTCTGCTGGAGTAGGAAAAGCAGGGACCATCTTGCCCTCAGCTCCCCACATTACTGAAGCCTGACGCAGGTGCGGACTCCCATTCAGCACACACTGTGTCTATATGTACAATGTGCCAGTGAGATGGAATATTTTTAAAATTCCATTTTTATCTCTACTCCATGCCAAAACCACACTATTTGGAAACATTGGTTTTCAGTGACCGATCCTCGGGCCAGTGCCAGTCCTCCAGAAACTTTGTGCTAGTCCGCAGAACAGTTAACCACCTTAATGTTGTGTGAAGATTACAGGTGGACTGGCACTGGTCCATTAACCGGTGGTTGAAAACCCATGCCCTACATAATGTTCCATTTATTGACACCTTCTCCTCCCTCTAAATCACCCACACAGTAAGCCTCAACTCCTCACTACAGTCTCCAAAGCCCTTCCTGACCTAGTCATTACCAACTCTTCCATGTACAGCCTCCTGATCCAATTTCCAAACCATGCCCACTGTCTGCTTGCCTCCTGCGTCTCCAGCCACCATGCCTTTGCACATCTATTCCTCCCACCTGGAGTGCTCTCCCCTCCTCACTCTGGGCCTCATGATTTGGGACTATGAGGGCCTTTCCCTCCCTGAAGCATCCCTGCTCCTGCAAACAAAATCACATGCTCTATTTTCTATGTCTCCATCTGCATAAACCTCCATTAAAACACATATTATGTGACTGTGATTGGTGATTCATATATGTTAAAGGAGGAAACAGGAGTATGTCCCCATTTTGACGTGAACACTGGCTGAGCTGGCTCCACCCATGGGAGCTGCTTGGGGCCCTCTGAGGACATACACTGAGAGACAGTGGATGTCAGGATGGGAGTCTGATGGACAAATGGATGGAAGGCAGACAAATTACGAATGGGAAGAAACTTTGGCTTCAGACCCCACACACCTCTACACAGACATCAAGTGACAAGGACAATGTCTCCTTTGTCTTGGCCAACAAGGCAAGCCCAGAGAGCTTTGGTTCCCAAGTTCACCTGGAAGGTTCCTCTGAGGCTGCCCAAGAGGTTTGCAGGAGCCAACATCTGGGCCCACAGACAACCTGGTGGCTTTCATGCTCAAGACTTTCCAAGACATGGACTAAAGAGGGACCGGGCAGTGCCAGGGCTGGCGCTCACGGCCTTGGCAGCCCTCACCCTGAGCACACACAAACCATCTCCAGGGAAATGCATGGGCTTGACTTCCAACTCCACAGCTAGAAAAGGGCTGCAGCCAACAGCTCATCCTTCCCAAAGGCCAGGAGACAGCGACAACTCCAAGAATATGCTTAGCAAAACCCTGGAACAAATTTAATGGTCGACACAATTGATCCTTTCCTGCCTGGGCTGTTTACCTCCTTCTTGTTTCCTAATAAAATACATAGCTGTCTCTTCATTCCAAAACCCCAAGGTATAACATCTGTGAACCCGACATATCCCCTTGTGGATGGTCATAGCCGGCCACCCTGGGTGCAGGTAGGAGGCGGAACAGGTACTCCCTGAGACTCCAGCAGCCTCTCCACATACCTCATCTTGCTACTCCCTCTCACTGCCCCCCTCCTCCTTATCGTGTAAATTGGGGGATCGGCCTTCTTTCTCAAACCATCATGTTGTTGAAAGCCTTGCCTCCTGTCTGTCCTCTGTTTCCATGAACAAGGAATAAGACATGTCATGAATGTGGGAGCACAGGCTCTGCCTTCACCACCATCCCATTCCGCTGCTCACGAAGCCGTGGGAGCCACATCAGGGTCTGGGAGACATGGGCACATCCAACCCCAGCCTTTGCCACAGAGCCCAGGTTCCTGGTGCCCTGGGCATGGCAGCAAACCTGGCACTGTGTTCGCCTTACCCTGTACCCCAGCATGGCAGCAAGGGGAGGCAGAAGGCATTCTTGCTCAAGCAAGTGTGACTGATAGCCTGCCTGAACCAGGCCCTGCATCGGGGGCTCTGCAGACTCAGGTCCACCCCAGACAGGTGTGAGCAGAGAGCCCACCCCCAGGGTGGAGCTGTCCGATAGTACCCTAGCCCCCAAGTGACAGACCAGCAGTTCCCTTACTGAGACACAAAGGGATTATGTTTTGTGCTCAGTGCCCAGTGCTCCCTCACGGGCCACAGCACAGGTGTCAGAAGGGTGACAGTGGGGATGTAGACCCGCACTTCCAGGAAGACCCATTATCACCTCAACAGCTGGGCCTGGGCCACTTCACAGGGACCGTCTAGAGCGGACTGCTGAATGACTCAGTCCTGTTCTAGCAAATGGCCTGGATGGGGGCCGACTGTCCTTTGAACATAGTTCTGAACAGGAATTTCTGAAGTCAGCCTCATTCCCCCCAGCTGGAGGCGGAACGCCCAGACAGGTGGGGGTGAGGGTCCCCTGCAAGGGACTGGGGTTCTGCACTTCTGATGATGTAATCATCTGTTTTCCTCCCGGGGTTATTCCACAGTTTTGCAGAATCAAGGGCTTGGGGTATTGTACTGGAGGTAATAAGGCACCCATCAGACCAGGAGGTGAGGGGGAAAGAAGACAAAAAGGAACGAGGGTCTCCTTCCCACGTGCTGTCTCAGGCTTAGCTCCCTCTGTGAAGGGGAAGAAGCAGGACAGCCAGGGTTCAAATACCCTGACAAAGCCATTCCACCTGCCTGAGCCTCCATTTCCAGCTCTGTGCATAGGGATAAACAGCACCTTTGTTTGTAGGCTGGTCGTTCAGATCAAATAAGGTAGTAATGCAAAGTACCTGGCACATCTCAGGCCCTCGTAAACGGTCTCCTTCCACTGAATGACAAGCCAGAGAAAATGAGCATCCACTCTGTTTGAAGTGTGTGCTATGTGCTTTCTGCACATTTTGGCTGATGTCGCTGGCAGGGGCTACCGAAGGCAGGAAAGTGAGAGGAGCGAGCAGAAGTCTGTGAAAGGACTAGCCAGGTAAGGAAGCCCCCAGGGAGCAGTGACCTAGGGCTCATTGAATAAAGACTTCCAGTGTGAGGAAGAGGGCCAGAGACTGTCGAGAGACAGAGTCAGGGGACATCACGGACTGACCCAGGCCCAGGATGTCACTGGTGATGACACAGCAGCAGTGCCCAGGTGGCAGGAATCACCTGATCTGAAAGTGTCTGAGTCTGGATCCCCAGAAGCAAACTCTGAGATAAGGGTTCAAGTGCAAGGGATCCATCTGCAGGGAGGAGGGAGGTGCTACAGGGAAGGGAAGGCAGAAGACAATGGGGCTGTTCCTAAGCTTGCACACAGAGCCTGGAGTGTCCTCTCGCAGGGGGGATCCCCAGAGAAACGGTGTGGGTCTTGGTTATGCCACCCATGGGACAGAGAGGAAGTATCCACACACCAGCCCCACCCACCTTCAGTGGAGGGTTCTCCAGGTGTGCTAACTCTCTGGCACTTCCTGCCTGCCATGAGTGCAAGCAGAGCATGGCATCTGGGCTTCCAGAAAAAACAAACCCTGGGCACAGAAAGACAGGTGTGGGCAGAGCACACTGGAGTGGGAGGGTCTAGGGGTGTGGACAATCACTACCAGCCCCTGCTACAGAAGGGCTCCATGAGAGAATGGGAAGAGACAACGTGTCAACAGCAAGAACAGATAACTGAAGAGTTTTGCAGAGAAATGGGGTTGACGTGTATTTGGGGTGTATGGAGGGTTACGCAAAGATAGGAGGAATGATAGCAGGTTTCAGAGCTGGTGGATATGATCCACTTGAAAAGGAGACATGAACAATGCCAGATTTCCACCTCTGATGACAGGAAATGGATTCCCATATCCAAGGAGAGGGCTTCCTGCACAGGGGCCCAGTGTGCACACACAGCTCAGTACAAAGACCAAAGCTCATGGGAACCGACAATGGAAGCCAGTGGGCGTGGCAGTGGGTGCACAGATCAGATCTGTCCTCAAAACTCCAGTCTTGTCTTCTGAGTGGTTTTGAAAGCAGGTCATTGTGTTTATCACAGCTTTGTTCACAACGGTCAAAACACGGAGGCAACCAAGACGTCCTTCAGTGGTAAACTGATAAATAAGCCATGGTACATCCAGACAGTGAGAGATTATTCAGTGCTATAAAAAAAAGTGAGCTATCAAGTCACAAAAACTCACTGAAGCGGTAGAGCATCGGCCTAGCATGCAGAGGACCCGGGTTCGTTTCCCGGCCAGGGCACACAGGAGAAGCGCCCATTTGCTTCTCCACCCCTCCGCCGCGCCTTCCTCTCTGTCTCTCTCTTCCCCTCCCTCAGCCAAGGCTCCATTGGAGCAAAGATGGCCCGGGCGCTGGGGATGGCTCTGTGGCCTCTGCCTCAGGCGCTAGAGTGGCTCTGGTCGCAACATGGTGACGCCCAGGATGGGCAGAGCATCGCCCCCTGGTGGGCAGAGTGTCGCCCCATAGTGGGCGTGCCGGGTGGATCCCGGTCGGGCGCATGCGGGAGTCTGTCTGTCTCTCCCTGTTTCCAGCTTCAGAAAAATGAAAAAAATAAATAAATAAAATAAAAAAAGAGGCCCTCCCTGACCACCAGCTCCTCTATCGCTCACCCTGTGCCTTCCTTCCGCGAGCACACCACTCTCCACATTCTCTGCCCACTCATGTTGTCTCTATTTACTGACTGACTTGCTGTCTGTCTCAGCCAACAGCATGTCATCCCTGAGGGCCGGGTCCTATCTGTCATTCCTGGCACTGAACACACAAGAGGCAAAGCACCTACAGAATAACCAGGAGCAGTGGATAAAGTGTCAGCGGTCGCCGGTTCAGAACCCGGGTTCGCCTGGTCAGGGCACATACCAGAGTTGATGCTTTCTGCTCCCCCCCTTCTCTCTGTCTCTCTGTCTCTCTCACTCCCTCTCTAAAGTGAAGAAATAAAATTTAAAATAAAATAACTAAATGAATTAATATTATCTACCAAGCACTTCTGTCCCCGTGGTCTCATAGGGTCTATCAGAAAATGGCTTTGAGATAGGAAGTCCTGGCCCCACTTTAGATGGAAAGTGAGACCCAGGAGACTGACTGCCGATCACACAGCTATGCAGTGACAAGGCTGGGATTCAATGCTGTCCAAGGGCCCTGCAGAGCCCACAGCAGGTCATAAGAGCAAATGAAACAGAGTGTGTGTGTACATGGGTGTGCGTGTGTGTGGCCTGCATGTGTGCATACATGTCCAGTCCAGTCTGGATGGATCCATTCCAGAGAGGGATCCCTTCTCTCTCACATTCTTGTGCCCACGGGCCTTCACTTGAGTTTCAGTAAAAGTTTGCTGAACTAACTGCGAACTCAGGAGCTGTACATATGTGAGCTACCATTGTCAAGTTCCTTTGCTTTTCTACATGCCTATGTCAGGAGATGTGAGTGCACCTGAGACTCTAGAGTCTAGATTGGCAATTATTTCAGTTAAAAAATGAATACATTTCCATGGAGCTTGGAACCAACACAGCTTCTAGTGTCTCTTCACCAGCTCTACACACTTCCTGTCAAAGCCTCTCCATCCTGATTACTGTGTCATCTCTCTATTGGAAAATGCTCTGTGTGTGTTGTGTTTCTGGGTGGGTGAAGTCTTGTGTGCATGTCCGGGGGTTTCTGTGCATGCGTGTGATGTGTTGCTGGGACTATTATGGCAGTGAATGTACACGTAGGTGTGTGAGTGTGAGTGTGAGTGTGTGTGTACATTTCCTGGCTTCTGTTCTAGACCATAAACTCCTGACAAGAGAGAGGGCTCTTTCTCTGTTTCCATCATTAGCCAGTTACTAGGTGTCCCATAAACACAACTGACTAATTTGCTAGGTAACAGTAGGTAAGCTCAGAGTTCATCCTTCTCCTACTTCCCAGTTTGGATGGCCTCCTAGAGTTACAGTGAGGAGCACACCGCCTAAACAGCACAGGGATTTAGCCTCATTTCTCTATTCACACTTGTCCTCCAGCCCCCCTGGATGGCTGACACCCCACCCTGGAAAGGCAGCCCAAGTTCTCAAGGATGGCTTGCAGCCAGCCGTCAGCTCCCGGTCAGGCTCCCGCGGAGGTCGGTCCTCCCCACCCCCGGCCCTCCCTTGGCTCATGCAGGGCGCGTCCCGTGGCCAGTGCAGAAAGAGGAGCTGCCTGCAGAGTCCCCAACACTGGCCGCCCTGTCCTCCCCTCCCTTGGCTCATGCAGGGCGCGTCCCGTGGCCAGTGCAGAAAGAGGAACTGCCTGCAGAGTCCCCAACACTGGCCGCCCTGTCCTCCCCAACAACCGCAGGCTGTTCCAGCCCCACAAATGCTTCCGTGTCTTTGTGTCCATTAAAGGCACAATCTTGCCCAACCAATTAAGGAAGCACCTTCTCTCTTGCAGTTCTTACATTTCCCCAGCTCCAAACGTAGAGTGTACACAATTACACAGCTCACAGTTTGATAAAAAGAAAGCTTAGCATCTTTAATAATTCATTATTATTAAAGAACATCCTGTGAAGGAATTGTTTAATTAAAAGAGAACAATGGGACAAAAGGCAAATAAAAAGAAGAAAGAGAGAGATCACAACTGTTAATTTAGAAGTAAATATCTTCCACTTGAGATCCCTAAAAGGCTTTCCGAGCCCAGATGCTCCTGTTGAGAGAGCCGCGCATTCTACTCAGAAGTGGTGACCACTCCTGTGAGACAACGTGGGTCGCCAGGACCACTGCCCTCAATAGCACAGGGCTGTGGTCCCAGAGGGCTGACCAGCACAGCCGTCTGCTTCCGAGGAAATGGAGTACACATGCTTTTCCCTATCCTCCCCACTAAACCCAGTTTAAAACCCCAAACATTAGATAGAAAACAAACATAAGAAAATCTAAAGAGCAGAGAGAAGTCAGACCAGCGAGGGGCCCTAGAAACAGAAGAACATGGTGATGAGGACCCTGGCTTTTCTTTTTGCTTCATATATTACAGACTTGGAGCCAAAGAGCTGACAACCCGAAAACATCAACAGGGACAGGTAAGAAATAAAAAGATTAAAAACTTGTTCTCTCTTTCCAAAGATTCAGGAAAGGGGCAGCTTAGCAAGACAGAAAACTTTAACACAATCACCACTCTACTCCAGCCAACACCACAGAACAAGGTGCTGTCCCACATTCACCCACAGCAGCAAAAGCATGGTGGGGACACCAGACCTGCACCTTGTCCAGGCTGCAATAAGTCCCCTATCCCCCCAGGATGATGGCAGAGGACGCTCAGTGGAGAGTCGGGACTTTTACCACCACCCAGAGGTAAGGAGGTCAGCCCCTCAGGGTGGCACTGTCCGTGAGGAGTCCGGACGGGCACCCCTCCGACAGTGTGCAGCCAGAACTCCCACATCTGACTCGCGTAACATCGTGAAACCAACTCCAGTGTCAACGGAGGCCAGAAGGAGAACTGGGACTTTACTCTGACTTGCTAGTGATCAGACAATACCTAAAATGTCCATGATTCAAGTGAAATCACTCTTCAGACTAAGAACCAGAAAGAACTCAAACTGATTTAAAAAAAAAACAAACACAAAAAAACAATGAGCAATAGAGTCCAACAGTGAAGTGAGATGATGACAGTGTGTAGAGCAGTCAGGCAAAGAATTGAATGCAACCATCATAAAAATGCTTCGGTGGGCACTGTGAACACATTTGAAACAAATTTTTTAAAAAAAGGAAAGTCTCAGGAAGAAATATAAGTGATCAAGAAAAACCAAATGGAAATGTTAGAACTGAAAAATATAAATGTAAAAAAAGTTCAGTGGTGTTCTCAGCAGCAGAAAGGAGGGACGGTGGGCAATCAGTGAACTGACAGGCAGAATGATGTAAATCACCCAGTCTGACCAGCAAAGGTAACATAGGCTGGAAAACAAATGAATGCAGTCTCAGGGACTTGTGAGACTACTGACGAAAAAGAATGATTTAACATTCATGTCATCAGAGTCATGGAAAGAGAGGAGAAAGAAGGTGGGGCTAAAAAAGGACTTGAAGAAATAATAGCTGCAAACTTCTCAAATTAGGCAAAAGACATAAATCTATAGATTTTAGAAGCTGAGATAACCCCAAGCAGGAAAAGTCCCCTAAAATCCATTTCAACACACATCATAGTCAAACTTATGAAAGCTAAAGACAAAGAAAAAAGTTATTTAAGACAGCAAAATATAAAGAGCTGGGAAATACCAATCTGAATAACAGTAGATTTCTCATCAGAAACATATAGGCCAGGGGTCTCCAAACTACAGCCCGCAGGCCGCATGCGGCCTCCTGAGGCTATTTATCCAGCCCCCACCACACTTCCAGAAGGGGCACCTCTTTCATTGGTGGTCAGTGAGAGGAGCATAGTTCCCATTGAAATACTGGTCAGGGCCCTGGCTGGTTTGCTCAGTGGTAGAGCTTCGGCCTGGCGTACAGGAGTCCTGGGTTCGATTCCCGGCCAGGGCACACAGGAGAAGCGCCCATCTGCTTCTCCATCCCTTCCCCTCTCCTTCCTCTCTGTCTCTCCCTTCCCCTCCCACAGCCAAGGCTCCATTGGAGCAAAGTTGGCCCAGGCACTGAGGATGGCTCCATGGCCTCTGCCTCAGGCGCTAGAATGGCCCTGGTTGTAACAGAGCAACGGCCCAGATGGGCAAAACATTGCCCCCTGGTGGACATGCCAAGTGGATCCCAGTAGGGCACATGCGGGAGTCTGACTACCTCCCCGTTTCCAGCTTCAGAAAAATACGAAATACTGATCAGTTTGTTGATTTAAATTTACTTGTTCTTTATTTTAAATATTGTATTTGTTCCCGTTTTGTTTTTTTACTTTAAAATAAGATATGTGCAGTGTGCATAGGGATTTGTTCATAGTTTTTTTTATAGTCCGGCCCTCCAACGGTCTGAGGGACAGTGAACTGGCCCCCTGTGTAAAAAGTTTGGGGACCTATGATATAGGCCATAAGAAAGTGACACAACATTTTTCAAGTGTTGAAAGAAGAGACCAGCCATCCAGAATGCTATATCCAGTAAAAATATCCTTCAGAAATGACAGGAAAATAAAGATATGCTCGCACGAAGTACCTCTAGAAGAATTTGTGGCCAGGAGACCTAACCAAATGGTTAAAGGAAGTTCTCTGAACAGAAGGGAAATGAGGTAGTACTACGGCACTTTAGAATATCACAAAAGATGAAAGAGTAAACAGAACTATGAGAAAGTACAATATACTCTCCTTCTCGTAAGCTTTCCAAGTTATGTTTGAATCTGGAAGAAAGATTATAATGCTGTCTGATATGGTTCTATATGTAATAGAGTAAATATATAAGATAAGACAATTATATATTATTAATGGGAAGGTTAAAAAATAGAGGTAGGGTCTCCACACTTCACTTGAACTGGCAAAATGCCAACACTAGTAGGCTGTGAACTAGACTGTGTGTGTGTGTGTGTGTGTGTGTGTGTGTAAAGAGAGAGAGAGAAAATCATACTTAGAGCAACCACTTCAAAAGCCAGGCAAAGAGATCCATTTGAAACCTCTACAAATTTATCAAAATCAAATTCTAAAAAATGTCCAAGTAATGCAGAGGGAGGCAAGAAAAAGAGAGGAACAAATAACAAAAATCTGCACAAAACAATAAATAACATGGCACACTAAAGCTCTAACATATCAGTAATGATATCAATATAAATGGTCTAAATACAACAACTGAAAGAGATTAGCACAAATTAAAAATCATTAGCAAATGTATGCTGTCCATAACAAACTTAAGGTATGTTGTAGGAACATCATTCGTATATAAAAATATTCAATATAAAAGTTAAAAGTAAAAGAATGGAAAAAGCTATCATGCAAACATTAATCAAAAGAAAGGAAGAGTGATGACTTCAGAGCAAAGATAATTACCAGAGACATTGTACAATGATAAAATAGTCAATCCATGAAGAAGGTACAATATCCTTATTGGGTATGCACCAAACAATAGAGCTATAAAATATGCAATGAAAAACTGACAGACTGAAAGAATAAATATTCAAATCCACAATTAATTGGAGACTTCAGCATATCTTTCTCAACAATTGATAGAACAACTAGACTACCAGCAGCAAGAACATGGAAGTACCCAAACAGAACCACCAACCAACAGAATCCAATATATTTTTACAGAACACTCCACAGAACCACAGCAGAATACACATTCTCTCAAGTGTTCAGAGAACACATACAAGATACACCACATCTTGAGCCATAAAACAAATGTCAACAAATTAATTTAAAATGACTGAAATCGTACAGAGTGTATTCTCTGATCACAATAGAATCAAACTAGATATTAATAACAGAAAAATAACAGGTAAAATCTCTAAACACTTGGAAACCAAACAACACACTACAAAGTAGTTCATAAGTTAAACCAAAAAATATACTTAACTAAAGAAAAATGAAAATACAGCATATTGAAATTTGTGGGAGATGGCTGAAACAGTAATGAGAGACAATTTATAATGCTAAAAGCACACGTTAGAAAAGAGGAAAAGTCTCAAATCAATACACTAAACTCCCACCTAAAGTGTCTAGAAAAGAAAGAGCAAAATAAACCCGGAACAAGCAGAAGGAAGAAAATCATAAAGATAAAAGTCAAAATTAATGAAAACAAACAGAATAAACAGAAAAAGTAGAAAAAATAATTTAACAAATAAAAAGTTAGTTCTTTGAAAAGATCAGTAAAATTGACAAACCTCTAGCCAGACCAACAGCGACACCACCACCACCACCAGAAAACAGTTACCAATATCAGTAATGAGACAGGGGCTATCACTGTAGACCTAAAGGCATCCAAAGGATACGAGAAATACTGTGAACAACTCTAGACATCTAAATTTGACAATACAGGTGAAACAGACAAATTCCTCAAAAAGCACAAACCACATAATGAATAAAATACCCACATGAATATGGGTACCCAATATGAATAAAATAATCTGACTAGCCCTATCATGATTAAGGAAATTGAATTCATATGTTTAAAAATTCCCCAAAAAGAATCCTCTAGACCCAGAGGGTTTCACTGACAAATTCTATCAAATGCTTAAAAATGAAATAACACAAATTCTATATATTTTCTTCCAAAAAAAAAAAGAAAAGGAGGAAATACTCCCATGTCATTTTATGGGGCTAGTATTATTCTGACACCAAGCCAGACAAAGACAGTATAAAACATTAGAACAGTAAATAGCATCAATGCAAATCATCAACAAACTGTTAAAAATGGAATACAGTCATGTATAAAAAAGGCTATACAACATGACAAAGTAGGGCTCATTCCAGGGATGCGAGTATGTTTTAATATCTGAAAATCAATTAGTGTAATAATCTGCCATATTAACAGGCTAAAGAAAAAAAACTCACAGTTCATATCCATCTATGCAGAAAAAGCATTTCATAAATTTCAATATCCATTCATGGTAAAATAATTAATAATAGTAATATTAATAAGCTATCAGAAAAGGGAATAGAGAGGAGGGACTTCCTCAACTTGACAAAGAACATCTGCCAAAAAAAAAACCCTACTGGTGACATCATAGTTAACAGTGAAAAAAACTGAATGCTTTCCTCTTTCATTTGTTCCTTATTTGACAGGAAACAAAGCAGGAATATCTGTTCTCATCTCTCTTATGCAACATAGTACTAAAAGTTTCAGCCAGTACCAGCAAACAAACACTAGAAAGAAAAGGCTACAAATGGGAAGGGCATGAACAGCATGTACAGGACTTTTGTGCTGAAAGCAACAAAATGCTGATGAATGAAATTAAAGGAGAGCAATTGAATAAATGAAAAGACACATCATGTTTATTGATGAGAAGACTCAACATAGTACATATATCGACTCTGTCCAAATTGATGGATAGATTTAAGTAATTTCTAGCAAAATCCCAGCAAGATTTTCACTATATATAGACAAATTTAATCTAAAATGTATTCGGAAAGGCAAAAAACACTAGAATAGCGAAAGCAATTTTGAAGACAAAAATAGAGTAGGGAGAATCAGTCCACTTGGTTTTAAGACATATTAGGTAGCTACAGTAATCAAGACCATGTGTTGATGGAGGGAGAAACACACAGATTAATGGAAAAGATTCGAGAACCCAGAAATAGACCCAAACACATACGCCAAACAAATCCTTACCAAAGGTGTAAAGCAAGGTAATGGAGGAAGAACAGCCTTTTAACAAAGCACGTGGAGTAACTGGACATCTGTAGGCAATGAATAAAAACAAACTCAAACTAAGTCTCACACTTTATACAAACATGAACTCCAAGTGAATCACAGACTTAACCATAAAACCCAAAACAACAAAGCCTTTAGAAATAAAACAGGAGACCATCATCAGAATGTAGGTCTAGGCAGAGAGTGCTTACACTTGACACCAAAGCATGATCTACAAAATTTATAAACTGGTAAACTGGACCTGGCCGCATAACGCGTCCCAAAGCACAGAAGTTGCCAGTTCGATACCTGGTTAGGACACATACAAGAACAGATTGAAGTTCCTGTCTCTCTCTTGTTCTCTCCCTTCCTCTCTCTAAAATCAATAAAATAAGTATTTTTAAAAAACTGATAAACTGGACTTCATCAAATAAGAAACTTTCTCTCTGTAAAAGATCCAGGGATTTTTCAAACTACAAAGGTATAAAAAGACAAAGTAGGGACTTAGGGAAAATATTTTCAAAGCACCTGACAAAGGTCTACTACCTAGAATATCCAGAACCAGCAAAACTCAGTGGTTTTAAAAAAAAAAAAAAGTCAATTAGAAAATGGACAAAGAGATGAAGAAAAATGTCCTGGAAGAGAAGATTCAGATGGCAAATAAGCACGTCTTCACTCAACATCATTGGCCACTGAGAATATGCAAATGGGAACCTCTATGATCTATCACCATACACCTATTAGAATGGCTAAAATAAAAAATAGTAACAATGTCACAAGCTCATGGGGTTGAGAAGAAATCAGATGGTTCACACATTGCTGGTGGTAATACAAAATGCTACAGCCACTCTGGAAAACAGTTTGGCAGTTTCTTTAAAAAAAAATTGCAACTACCTCCCATCTAACCCAGGAATTGCTAACCTTGGTGTGTACCCCAGAAAAGTGAAAACATAATCACACAGAAACCTACATGTGAATTTTTATAGCAGCATTATTCATAACAGCCAAAACCTGGAAGAAAAAAAATGTCGTTTAAGCTGTGGTACATCGTACCATAAAGCACCACTCAACAGTGGAAGGGAATGAGCTATAGATACCTGCAACAACCTGGAAAGATCTCCACAGAACTATCCTCGGTGAAAAACAAGTTAACTCCATAGGCTACATACTGTATAATTCCACTTACATAACAGTCTTGAAATGACAAAAATGGAGGAGAGATTAGTGGTTACCAGGGTCAAGGAAAGCTGGAGCACAAGGGAAATGAGGTTGGCCATAAAAATCAGCTGGAGGTATCCTTACGGGGATGAGAACATTCTGTGTCTTCCCTGTACCCACAACAACATCCTGGTTATGACACTGTGCTATCATTTCTCAAGTTAACACAAGAGAAACATTGGATCTCTGTATTATTTCTGACAACTTCATTTGAATCTACAATTATGTCAAAATAAAAAGTTTAATTAAAAAAAAAACTTGAGGACAAAGAAAAGTCCAGCATCCCCTGGAGGCCACTTCATGAGCCCCAGAAGTTATAGAAATCAGCAGCCCAGTTCATGAGCCTAAATGGCTGATGGCATGGAAGAAAGGAAGAAGGAAAGGGAGCTGGACTGGCCTCCCAGAGGACCACTTCTCTGCGGCACCCAGATGACAAAGGAGATGCTCCATGGCATCCCATTATGGCCACCGTCCTTTGCTGCCCATCACAAGACCCTACTTTAAGAAGAGGGAGGCACGAGGCTGTGAGAGGAGATGGCGGTAGAATCAAAGCTCTGGCTCATGGATACACTGGCAGGATAATGACCATGAGGCTGGGTCACTCTGGCAGGAATCCTCCAGGCCAGCTACAGATCCTGCATGTTCCAAGCTGAAAGGGTACCAGGTAAGCCTCTTCTCCAGGCTACATTCTGTGGAGCCCCAGGTTTACAAGATGCTCTGGGGAAAAGGATTCAATGGTCAAATTTGTTTGGGAACCATTGTATTTTGCATGTCCTTCCTCACAATTCATAGTGCACATTAGTGTATTAAAGGCATTGGAAAGTCTTGCCATAAAGACTGATTAATTTTGCTCAAGCCAACATTTTGCAATTAGATTGGCCAGAGAACTCTATCTCCATGCAACTTCCTTTTTGATTTTGAGAAACACTTTGAAAGTAATGTTTGACTCCTTCCACTGGATTTAAGTGACCCAAAAGAATGGTCACCAGCCTCTGCCTGCAGGCAGGCAGTAGTGAGGAGCTCAACCTCACGAAGCAACCCCTTCTACCAGTGCATAGGACCACTGGGAATGGTTCACACTGCAAAGGCTCTGGAGAAAAACAATCATGTACCCGAATTCAGCTATGCTACAAAAATCAGCTGTGGTACCGTGGACAAATTGTATAAATGCTCTATTTCCTCATGCATAAACAAAATAATAATGCCTGCTTTACACGGTATGAGGATTCATGAATAATAGTGTAAAGCCAGTAACCACAGCCACCATCATAGCAGCCTGGCCTATGCAGGTTCACATTGGATTCGGACAGTCAGTAAAGAAACAACGGAGCCAAAAGCTGGTGGGCCATCATCTTTAATCCTAGCTTGCACCCAGCGGGCAAGTAAAAACACACACTGGGCTCCAAAACCCACTCTTTCAGTGCTCACACAACTACTGACTTATCCGAGTTTCCTAGAATCAAAGGTTTCTAGCTCACTAGCCTTATTCACCTCTATTCCCCATCTCCTTCTCTCTGCACAAACTTTGCACAAACTGGCTTCTCCCTCAGCACTCCACCATCTTGGCTGCTTCTCCTAGCCTCCTCCATGTGGTCTCTCTCTGCTCTCCTCTCTGCTCTCTCCTCTAATGTTAATCTCAGGAACCGAGAAAGAACAAGCTCCCGGTCTGCTCCACATTATAGTGCAGAAATCAAAACCTTTAATCCAATATACAAATAGAAAGTCTCTAATACAAAGTCACTTATCTGAGGCATGATGGGATTCCTCATGAGAGTGTATCACCCCACATCAAAAAGGGTGAGGAAAGCTTGCTTAGTCCTAAAACCAAGCCCCAGGATACAAGGATCCTGCCTGCCCACGGCCCGCCCCCAACACACATTAATATAATCACACCCATCCCAAGCAATCACCTGGGCACAGGCTTCCATGTGGGCAACCCCACCTTTAACAAAGTGAGCATTATATATTTTATCTGCCCAACAAATAGCAATAATGATAGTATCAACCTTTATTGATCATGTACTATGGGCCAGGTCCTGTGTTTGGTGATCTCTACTAGTCTAAGAGTGGATATTTCCAGGGTCAGAGAAGGAAGCAGTGGCTCAGAGATGGTAAAGAATGCCCCAATGTTACCATCAGTACTGGTGACTGGCTTAGCTGGAATCTAAACACACATTCATCTGACACTGATGCTTATACTCTTAAACAGGGCAAATGTAAAGCACCCATCACACAGTGTGGGCTCAGCAAAATTTCTGTCCCTTATTCTACCTTGCCAAGAGCCCTGTTAAGAATGCAGTGCCTGAATTTAAGCAATGCACCTGGGTGTGCCAAGGTCACCTTAACCACACAAGAGCTCTCATCAGCTAATGGTGTCTCAACCCTGTTGAGCTTCTGTGCAGCCCCCCATGGCTGTCCACAGGAAGCCTGGGCTGCAGACCACCCTACCCCCATCCTTTGTCTTGGAAGCAGTTGTCTTGATTCTCCAGACACCAAAGTGCCAGTTTGGGTTATACCAAACAGTACCCAAATAAACACTTCAGTAGATGTCTCTTTTGAGGAAGTATGTCTTAATCAGTTCAGGCTATTAACAAAACAGCACCGATTGGTGGCTTGAATAACTTCTAAGCATCTATTTCTCAGAGTTCTGGAGTCTGGAAAGTCTAAGATCAAGGTGCCAGCAGGTTTGATTCCTGGTTAGAGCCCTCTTCTTGGCTTGCAGAGAACTGCATTTTTGCTGTACCCTCACAATGGGAAAGAGAGGGAGCAAAAGTCTAATCCCCTTCCTATAAGAACACTAATCACATCATGGGGGCTCCACCCACATAACCTCATCCATCTCCACCTAATTACTTTCCAAAGCCCCACTTCCAAATATTGTACCATCAAATTCAAGTTAAGATTTCAACATATAAATTGGGGGGGGGGGGGACACAAACATTCAGTCCAAAACAGGGTGTTTCTGAAGGACGGTCTCAGGAGTGGCATCAACAGATATGAGAATTTTAAATTATAACACATATTACTAAGCTGCCATCCTGCATATTTATATCAATTTATATTCCCACCAACAGTGTGTGAGAGGGAACATTTGTCTAAAACTTCTCTATAACCAAAATAGAAAAATGTCCAAGACATTTTGCAATAAAAATGCATATTTTAAAATGTATTTTTAAAAAAAGATAAAGTGGCCCTGACTGGGTAGATCAGTTGGTTAGAGCATCATCCTATGCCAAGGTTGTCGGTTCGATTTGAAGTCAGGGCACATACAAGAATCAACCAATATATGCAAAACTAAGTAGAACAATAGTTTGATGTTTCTTTCTCTCTCTCTCTTTCTCTCCCCCCCCTTCCTTCCTCTCTCTCTCTCTCACTAAAGTTAATCAATAAATAAAATTTTAAAGCTCGGTTGGGCCTGTTGTATAGTTTTTTTTAAAAAAAAAAAGAAGAAAATGGGTCCTGGCCAGTTGGCTCAGTGGTAGAGCATCAGCCTGGCGTGCAGGAGTCCTGGGTTCAATTCCAGGCCAGGGCACACAGGAGAGGTGCCCATCTGCTTCTCCACCCCTCCCCCTCTCCTTCCTCTCTCTCTCTCTCTCTTCCCCTCTCGCAGCCAAGACTCCATTGGAGCAAAAGGCGGCCGGGCGCGGGGGGGGGGGGGGGGGGGGGTGGCTCTATGGCCTCTGCCTCAGGTGCTAGAATGGCTCTGGTTGCAACAGAGCGATGCCGCCCCCTGGTGGGCATGCCAGGTGGATCCTGGTGGGTGACATGCGGGAGTCTGTCTGACTGCCTCCCCGTTTCCAGCTTCGGAAACATGCAAAAAAGAAAAAAAAAAAGAAGAAGAAGAAAATGTAATTACATAACACTATATATGTTGGGAAAGGTAGACGGATATTTACAAACTCTTGAACCCTGAGGGGGAAAATAGAAGAAGAAACATATTAAGAAGAGTTCCTAGTGACTAACTGGGCTCAAATAAAGGAGGAGGAGGAGGAGGAGGAGGAGAGGAAGAAAAGGAAGAAGAAGGAGGAGGAGAAAGAGGAAGAGGAAGAGGAAGAAGAGAAAGAGGAAGAAGGAGAAGAAAAGAAGGAGAAGGGGGAGGGGCAGGGGGAGGGGAGGGGGGAGGAGAGTCGAGCAGCCATTTCTGCACAGGGTCTCTCACACAAACTGAACTTCATGAAAAAGCTTCTGCACTAAAGTCCCTGTCTGTACTATGTTCTTACCATCTGTGCCAGGCCTTATAAATGAGTTCCTGAAGTCCTGTTTCAACCAATAGGACTGAGCTTTCCCCATCCAATCAGAGCTGCACATATCCAACCAATTAGAGCAGCTCTATTCTGACCAATCAAAACAGTGTCACTGGACCAATCAAACTGTAAGACTAGGGAGTATTTACATGAGTTTGACCAATCAGGAACCAGAAGGACTTCTGTCCATATAAGCAGCTCCCCTCTGGGAGCTCACTTTCCCTTTCCGTGGAAGACTGAGGACTGTGTTTTCCCTGAAATACCAAAGCAGCTCCAGGATCAGAAGTGCTTAGCTGAAGAGGGGCCTGGCCCCAGGGTGGCTGTAGCACTATTAAGCTGTTTGCACTGAATAAAGTTTCCTTCTCCACCATACTCCAGACTGGGGATTCCTGTTGGTGTTTGAATTGGCACCAAAGACCATCTATTGACAGTGATTATCTCCAAAGGGTGGGTAATAGGAAATGAGCATGATTTGAAGTATATATAACTGGTCTTTTCAGTTCATAAGCACAACAAAAAGATTCAAGTTAGTTTTAAAGAAAAAGAGAAAGCAATAAGAAACTAAGTGTAAAAATAAAAAAACCCCAAAACTTCCAAATGTGAAGAAAATGCAATCAAATGGTTATTTTTCACCAGAACTCATCAGAAAGCAGCTCTTTGTTTGCTTCAAAATGAATTTAAATAATAATACTACTTTAAAAAGCAGTTTCTTGATCCAGCTTTGCTGACCATGGCACCTCTATCCCAGCAGCATCTAGGTCTCCCTCATCGCCCCAAATCAATGTAGTTATTACACTATTGTTCTGATATTAAAGATGTGCGTGCTTATTATTAAATGATGATTTCAAATCACCCTAATTCATTCCACCCTAACACAACCACCATTAACATTTTTGTTTGGTTCTATGCAAAGATCCCCAGAGTAAGTACAATCGGTGGCTTGCTTCTCCCCTCATAGTCTACGCATCCATCTTATGCAATTTTGCAAACATCTGTGGAACAGTGGCAGGTTTGAAACTCAAGTCACTTGGCTATACCAGTTTCCTTAACCATTCCCATAACATTGGCTCTTTAGATCATTACCAGCTGTTTTTAACTATGTCATGTAGGAAGTTTTCTATGTAATTAGGATAACCCTTTAGGCAGATTCCTAAAAATGAAATCACCAAGTAAAAGGGTATAAACATTTTTATGGTTCCAGATATTCATTACTAAATTATCTTCCAGAAAGTCTTCACCAGTGTATAGCAGAGGCAAATGTTCATTTTACAAAAGTTTCACCAGTACCAGGTGTTCTTTAACTGAGTGGCGAAAAATGGCATTCCGTCTTTGCTTTGATTACAACTGAGGTTTTCCATATGCTTAACAAGCTGCATTCTCCCTTGTGATTTGTTTGATGTGTTCTCTGCACATTCACCTGCTAAGAATGATCAGTATCATACTTAAGTTTCTCTAAGTCCTCTCTGTCACATCTCTGCTATGACTTCCCTATTTATTGACTGCCATTGATGCCCATTTAAAATATTAATAGTTATAAAATTTTAGATCTATGCAACACTCAACACAAAAACATTCTGGTTTGACTTCCACAAGTCCTATTCATAGGACTGATAGGATTTGGACTCCCATTTTATAGATCAGAAAACAGAGGTCCAATAAATAAATTGGTTCTTCCAGGGTCCCAAACCACTAACTAATAGGGCTTGGACCAAAATTGTTCAATTTCAGGAAGCAAGGTAGTGCCGCAGTTATGATTCCAGGTCTGCAAACCACCTTTGCCCTGACCACCTGCACACATGATGACAGCAGGGATAATAGCAGCTCTTTACCTGTGGCAGGTGAAAAGATCCAACGAGATCAAGGACATCTTCAGCGGAACACAGTGCCCGGCTCACCATACTGCTCTCTATAGAAATTGTTCGTTTCATAGACACTTGTTGATGCCCTTGGGGTCACTTTGCTGGGCTCTGGGAACACAGTGATGAGCAGGAGTTTGTAGTGTGTCAGAGAAAAGAGAGACATACCACAGCCAATCATCCTGGCAGGGCCCTCACAGAAGCACATACAGGGCAGTGCGTGAGCATCACCTGGGCCCCTGGGCCCTTCACCAGAGCAGAATCCATCACTTGGGGTTCAGTTCGTCTTCTTGAAGTTTCACATTTGAACAGTATGACTTCTCCAGCCCAGTGTCATTCATGAGAGGTCATCAGACCAAAGAGAATGACTCTCATAAATCTTACCACATTTCATCGATCATGCCCTCCCTCCACAATGCTGCACTCAGCAGAAAGAGCCTACATTTTTCCTGAACACATGTGTCTGTGATCTTCTCTGTCCAGAAGCCAAGCCACTCATCCTCAGAGTCTGACCACTTCAGAGTCTGCAGAGAGCTACCCTTCTGAGGTACCCTTAGGGCACAGAGGCCACTAGTGTCTTAAGGTGGCCCCAGTATCCACACTGTACCTGGCACCTGGATAGTTGTTAAGGGCATTTGGGATGGCCCTAGCTGATGGTTCAGTGGATAGAGCATCGGCCTGGAGTATGGACGTCCCGGGTTTGATCCCCAGTCAGGGCACACAGGAGAAGCAACCATCTGCTTCCCCCTGCCCCCTTCCCTCACTCTTCCCCTCCCATAGCCAGTGGCTTGATTGGTTTGAGTGTGGCCCTGGGCACTGAGGATAGCTCCGTTGGAGCACATCAGACTCAGACACTAAAAATAGCTCAGTACTCAAGCATCAGCCCCAGATGGGGTTGCCGAGTTGATCCCAGTCAGGTGCATGTGGGAGTCTGCCTCACTATCTGCCCTTATCTCACCTAAAAAAAAAAAAAGAACACTAGTCACTTATTCTGATGCTACAAGGACACTGGTGCAGGGCCTGGTAATTGGCATGAAGGAAGGTGCAGAGGTAGCATGGCATTGGGGAACCGCATGCCCTTTGGGTCAAAGATCCTGCTGACCAGGTGACTCCAGACAATGGGCAGCCTCTTTATGCCTCAGTGCCTTTTCTCAAAAACCAAAACACAAACAGATTGTGCTTCAGAGTTATACCATGCAAATTGCTGCAATCATGAACATAACTGAGGCTCTGCCTTTGCTAATAGTATTCAGGCTATATAGACAAATAAGACCCACCAATGACAGAACACTTTCTGTGTAGAGGACTGTACGATGAACATGTCTTATACATCATCTCAATAATTCCCTCACATAACTCATTCAATCATTTAACTGAATATTTATTGAGCATTTTTCTAGGTGCCAGGGATACAGTAGTTAACAAAACAGACAAATGTCCTGTTTTTTGTGACAACTTACATTCCAGTGAGGAAGACAGAAAATAAAGAAGGTAAATAAATAAAAGTTATAATAAGTTGTACTGGCATGAATGTTAGAAAAATAATATACAGAGAGGAAGGATAGCAAAGGTCAAGCTGGGGGTTAACATTTTAGTAGGTTGGCCAGGGAAGGCCTCCCTGAAAAGGTGACGGTGACAGTTTTGATTACTGGTAATAGTCACTCTTCAGCCCCACAGGTGGCATGTCCTGCACAGATCCATTTGCTTTGGCAAATGGATGTTAACAGATATGACACAGAAAAGGTTGAAATATGCTTGCACAGGCACTTGCCTTCTTGTGCTTCTGCCATGACCAAAAGAGAGTGTCCTTTAAGTAGCTGCTTCTCCTCCACTCTCAGCCCTGGCCAAGATGCCAGGGTCTGATCCACAATGAAAGGAGGACCTACCAAGTCTAGCCTGGATATGCCACCCCCAGCCAGGGATGTGGGAGATGCAGTGAAATCTGGTGCTGTTTGTTACATAGCATCATGTGGTCATCAATGATTGACAGAAGGACATGAGAGAAGGAGCTATTTGACTATCTGAGGGGAGAGTATTGTAGGCAGAGAGGAGAACAAGTAGAGACCATACGCAGGGGCCTACCCTGGCATACCCAAGGGTCAGCACAGAGACCTACGATGGCTAGAATGGAAAGAACCAGGAAGAGGGTAATAGGAGATGAAGCCAGAGAGATGACAAATGGCTGGACCAAGGAACACTTCAGAGATTAAGTGACCATACAATTTATCATCTGAAACAAAACATGGTTGTTTTTTTTAATTGAAGTATAATTTACATATAGTAAAATATTCTTTTTAGTATACAATTCCGAGTTTGATGAACTTAGTCACATAACCAATACCATAATGAAGATGTAGAACAGTTCCATCCCCCACCCAAACGGCCTGGGCCTCTTGCAGTCAAGGTCCCTCCCCCTAGCCCTGCACAATGCTGATCAGTTTTTGACCCTCTAGTTTGGTCTGTCCTCAACAGCATTAAATGAATTTATGAAGTATAGCAAAGTCTTCTGAGACTGGCTTCTTTCACTCAGTATATGCTTTCGAGAATCACTCTACATGCTGTGTTAATCAGGAGATTGTTCTTTTTTTAATGCTGAGTAATATTCCACTGTCTGTCACCCCCTCACCAGCTGCAGGACTTCTGTGTTATTTCCAGTTGGGGGCTATGATTACTAAAGCCGTTAGATGCATTCATACACATTGATCCAGGACAGCTTTGAGAGTTACTATTCCTCTAAGACAAGAGGTGTGAGTGGGGACCATGCCATGAAGACTGGAAAGTGCGCTGACCGGACTCGGGTCCAGGTAGGGATTCCAGCCATACACTGACAAGCTGGGAAGCTATGGGAAGATTCTGAGCAGAGGGATGAAGTAGTCAGCTGACATTATAGCAGGCTGGCTCTGGCTACAGGGGGCAAGGACAGATGCAGCAAAGCCAATCACCAGGTTGTTGTCTTCACAGGCTGGTTTAGACCAGGGAGGTGGCCGCCACCATGCCAAAGAGTTATCGCCTTCCAGGTGCATGACGGTGAAGCTGACAAGCTCTTGGAGGACTAATTACAAAATGTGAGAGAAAGGAGCATCAAAGATGACACTATGGTGTTTGACCTGAGCAACTGAAGAAAGGGTATTGAGCCCATTTTACAGAGAAGGCCATCCCAGGATCACAGAGGATGAAACACTCAGGACTCCCCAGCAAGAAGGCAGATCCAGGACATCTTCTAGCCAGCTGCTTGGCGTCCCCAAACCATGTGCCTTACATCAGAGAGGGAGCCAAATGCTGTCCTCCTCGGAGAAACTGCACATCTGAAGTCCTCCTGACATGACCCCAATGGCACAAAAGTGCCCCAGCCCAGGAGGCCCCAAAGGTGGGAGCTGGAACTGCTCCTGGACTATTCACAACCAGAACAGAAGGCATAGGGAAGGGCAGGGGGGCAGGGTATGAAGTGTGGACAGGCAAGCAGGAGGGGCCAGCAGGAGCAGAGGGAACCACAGTAGGAGAACAGAGGACAGAAGGCAGTGCCAGAGTCCACCATGACCCTGCCACCAGGGCAGCCCCGCTCCCTCTGAGGACAGAGCTGGAGCCGGCCCTGAATTCCCTGCAGGCCCAGGTGGGGGACTCGGGACCCATCAGCACAACTGGGTGAGACAGTGATAGAGGCCACAGCCTCCTGCCTACCCACAGGCTACAGCTCAGTGCCTGGGACTAGTCACAACTAGCCACCTCACTCCAACCACAGACCACCATCCTGGCTCATGGGAGCTGGAGCCCACCTGGAGAAGCAGTGAACAGAAACAGGAATGAGAAGACTGTCACCGCTGGCCACACAACAACTCTCGAGGGCGGGGCGCAGGCTTCCCTCATGCTGCGGCACCTCACACTCTTTCCTGGCCACAGTTCCCGGGAAAAGACAAGCCTTACACCACAAGGGAGGCAACGCAGAGGGCAGTCTCCCTGGTCCACTGTGCACTCCCTCACCTCAGCCGTGTCACAGGGAGAGAGAAAATCGTAACAAAGCACCGGTGGGCTGAGCCCTGTGCACTGGGAAATAAATCAGTCATTCAGGGATGGATTCCACACACATTCCTCCATGTTCCTGCCCCCAACTGTAGACATTTACCAAACATTGTTCATCCCACACCTCCAAGGGACGGCTCCCTCTGCTGTACTTCTCTCGCAAGCACTGTTCTCTGGGGTGGCCCTCAGAGTCCTTTCTGCTCTCTCTCTCTCTCTCTCACACACACACACACACACACACAGAGATGCATGCATGCACACTTGCACTTTGGTCTGTCCAGAGGTAAGTGGGAGCCCATTCCACTGGGTAAGTCACTATCCCACTGCCTGCCTGGCTCTTTTCTTTCTTTCTTTATCTTTTTTCTTTCTTTTTTTTTTAATTGAATGAGAGGCGGGGAGGCAGAAAGACAGACTCCCGCATGCACTCGACCAGGATCCACCCTGCAAGCCCCCTACCAGGAGATGCTCTGCTTATCTGGGGCCACCGCTCCGTTGCTCAGCAACCAAACTCTCTTAGCATCTGAGGTGAGGCCATGGAGCTATTCTCAGCACCCAAGGCCAACTCGCTCAAACCATTCGAACCATGGCTGTGGGAGGAAAGAGAGAGAGAGAGAGAAGAGAAAGGGATGGAGAAGCAGATGGGTGCTTCCCACGTGTGCCCTGACCAGGAATCGAACCCGGCACATCCACATGTCGGGCCTACGCTCTACCACTGAGCCAACTGGCTAGGGCCGCCTGGCTCTATTCAATACCACAGAATTGACAAGGGCCCAAACCTGCCACTCGTTAGCTGTGCAACTCTGTGCAGGTTATGATCTCTGCTTCTTCTCCTGTAAGATGGCTGTCTTGGGTTATAAGAAATAAATGTGCTCATGTGTGAATGCACCTGGCAGGTAGGAAAAGCTTGCCCACTAGCAAAGCTGCCAGGCGACTGAGCTAGGAGCCTAGGATATAGCTCGAACTCATCCCCATCCCAGACGTGCAAACCTGCTGGACTCTGCAGCAAGGCCCCAGCGAGGGCAGGGGTGCCCAGGCCTTCCTGAGAAGGACAGACACAGACCTCCCACTCCTGTCTCCTCCCACCTAAGGGGGCATAGCGCATACCCATTTGCTTGGTGGAGGCCTCAGGTCCTCTCCAAGATTACAGGTCTCTGCTACAAAGATGACCCAGACAGCAGCATGCCTCCCATGCTCATTGCATCTCAAAGCCCCAAGGCCCAGCCCTAGCTGGCAGCAGACAAGCAGATATGGAGATATGTCTAGAGAACACTTCACGCCATGCCTCAAAGGCAATCCCAGCTGAGTGCCGAGGGCCAGCACGTCTTCTCTGGTGGGACTGGGTGCGATCTCCGCTCTAGGCCCCAGAACAAGCCTCTGCCTTCAGCTCCCAACCATGCCTGCACCCAGGCTCAAACCACACTCAGGTTCAGCTGAAATTCAGCCCCAACACCTGCTCCCAGGACCCTCAGGAGCCCAAGACAGTTCAGTGTCTTTCCACGAGGCCAGTGGCCAGGCAGCATACTGGAAGGCAGGCACAGGGCTGTGGGTGGTGAGGACAGGGAGACAAGCGTGGTCAGCAGGAGCTGGACAGTGAGCAGGACCTGCAGCAGGTGACAGGGCTGAGACAGGCTTGTGCCCCTTGCCTCCCCTTGCTGCAGAGATTAATTTTCCTGACGAATCAGTCTTACCCACTTCTGACTTCATAATTTATTCACGTAATTACACTCCAGGATTTTTTTTAAATAACAGGATGTATAGTTATCCTGAACAGCTGGAGGACTTCACCACATTCCTTTGAAGCCGAGGGAGCACTTCCAGTTTAATGGGCTGTGCTTTCACAAGCGCTCCCCCAACCCTGGGGAGAAAGCTGAATGACGTGGGCACCAGGGTGGCTTTAATATGCCCAACGAGACAGTGAGGGAAGGGGGGGTCATTCCCAAGTCCACTGCTCCAGTGAGAAAACTGAGCCCCACAGGCATTGAATGCTCTTCCCAGGGCCCATGGTTCCTGAGCACAGAGTTGCCCAGGAGCACGTCCCCTCTGCCAGAGCCATTGTCTCACTGCACCATGCTGTCTCCCAAGAACACCCCCCAGACCTGCTCACTGTTCTTGCCTCCCGTGTCCCTCCTGACCCTCAGGCCTGAGACACACCTTCCGAGGTGCACATCCAGATTGTGTGCAGAACATCTTCTTCAAGGAAAGCAGGGCTGCCCCTCACCAGTGGTGTCCCGGGCACATGGGGCCTTCAGTCCCTGACCAGCAAGCCCTTAGGAAGACTATTCTGTGTGCCAGACTCACTGGGGAGACAGGTGGCCATGCTCCCCTAGAGTACAGGTTAGAATTAGTGGGCGAGACCAACACTGGTCAAATTGCATGACATCACAGAGTGAAGCACGCTCTCTGAAGGAAGGCACGGGTATCGCGTGCATGGCTAACAGGCCCAGGCTCAGTGGGGTAGTCAGGAAAGGCTGCCTGCGGGGCCGAGATCCGGCTGAGATCGGGCTGAGATGGGAGAAGATTGGAAGTTAGTGCTGTATACCTGGAGGGCACAGGAGCAGGGGCCACTCCAAGAAGAGGAAGCCAGGGTGAGAAGATTCTGAAAAGGACAGTTTTCCCACTTGTGAAATGAGGTGGCAGTGCCCACCTCTGAGCAGGACGGCCAAGACCAAGACGATGCCATTAAGGAGCCCACATGCTAACCCTTCTAACCCGCTTCTGGGGCTTTCCCGTCAGCAATAGTCCAAGGAGAAAAATAAAGCACGGCATGAAGATGTTCACTGAAACACCATCCAGAAGAAGGAAATTGACTAGAAATATGAAAATAGCCTCAATGTCCAATAACAGGAAACATTAGGTAGGTTATGGAACATCAATTCTTTATCTCCATGCAATCGTTAAAAATGATCATTAGGGAGGCTTTGCAACAACACAGGAAATGTTTATATCAGGATGTTAGGTCAAAACAGCAGAATACAGAATTGCATCTGGATTATGAGTACCACTATGTACAATAGGTACATAGGCGGTCAGAGGAGAATACAGACTATGGAAAGAGGGCTAGCTAGGCTGGGCAGCAAGGACATGAATTCTGCCTGATGTTGTCATAATGACTTTAAAGTAAGCATGATAGGTGTTAGGATGTGAGGAGGGACTTGCCTTTGGGTGCAGGGAGAGAGGAGACCTACCTTCAGGTGTGAAGATGGGAGGAGGGACCAGCCTGCGTGTGTTCAGGATGGAGGGAGAGACCTGACTTCAGGTGTGGAGATGGGAGGAGGAACCAGCCTGCGTGTGTTCAGGAGGGAGGCAGAGACCTGACTTCAGGTGTGAAGATGGGAAGAGGAACCAGCCTGCGTGTGTTCAGGAGGAAGGCAGAGACCTGACTTCAGGTGTGAAGATGGGAGGAGGAACCAGCCTGCGTGTGTTCAGGAGGGAGGCAGAGACCTGACTTCAGGTGTGGAGATGGGAGGAGGAACCAGCCTGCGTGTGTTCAGGACGGAGGCAGAGACCTGACTTCAGGTGTGGAGATGGGAGGAGGGACCAGCCTGCGTGTGTTCAGGACGGAGGCAGAGACCTGACTTCAGGTGTGGAGATGGGAGGAGGAACCAGCCTGCGTGTGTTCAGGACGGAGGCAGAGACCTGACTTCAGGTGTGGAGATGGGAGGAGGGACCGGCCTCCGGGTGTTCTGGATGGGGACAGAGATGTGTTTGACTGTGGGATAGGAAGAGGAAGACTTAGGTTCAAGTTAAAGCTCTGTTCCCTAGGGTAAGACCTCTCTGATCCTGCTAGTTGATGACATTAGGGTAGGGGTATCTCAGTGAGGTCAAAGAGCATGTCTAGGGAAGTAATGGAGCAGGATGGAAGGTTTGAATGGCAGGGCCCAGAGGTGGAGCATTTCTGGGGCTGTCCAAGCTCCAGGATGAGATTGTAGGAATTGGTAGCTATAATGGTTGAAGAATGGAGGTAAAAAGGTAAAGGTGTCCAGAAGTGGAAAAAAAAAAAAAAGAATTGATGAAAGCAAGAAGGAGGTTAGGAGAGAGATAGGGTCCTAGGAGAGAAAACTTCTAGATTAAGACAATCCTAAGGGGAGAGAATCCAGACCCCTGTGCTGGGCTGGGACCGGACCTGCCTATGGAAACCCGAAGTGGACACAAATGGAATCCTGCAGAACAGGCCAAAGAAGAGGAGGTTTCCCAGTGCAGGCACAGCAGGAACACTGAGGCCTGGAAGCCAGATGTTCGCCTGGTGACAGCTCAGTGAGAGTGAGCAGCACCTCCGTGGGCAGCACCTGACACTGCCTGGGGCTGACGTGCCAGGCTTCAGCCTGCTGGTCATGCCTCCTCTGAGCGGCCAGGACACTAAGCGTCAGGGGCATCTATCTCCCTGAGCTCTAGGGCCCCGGGGGAGCTCATCCACTCCCTGCATCCTCTCCAGGACTTCGCATTCTCCCTGCTTGCTTGCTGCTCTGGGAGGCAACCCAGGATTAGGCCCCCACAACCCAGTCCCAGTCCAAATAGCTTTTCTGTTCAAGACTGTCACCAGCTGGAAGCATTCTGTCATAACTATCCATAGCTACAATGACCACAATTGAAGAGTGTCCCTTGAAATTTTACAATACACAAGCAGCACAAGTGTCAGCAGTAAGCCCTGCAAGGCAGCCCTAAGCCCGACTGCTGGCCCAAAGCCTGGCCAGCTCACCTCACCTCTTTGCAGCTTGGTATCCCCAAATAAAAAGAGGCTGAATTTTAAAAAAGAAACACACATTCTGGAATTGAGGGGATTCAATACGATAAGACACAAAAAGTGCTCGAGAAGTGCCTGCCCTACGGTGAACCTCAACCAGTATTGGCTGTTCTCACTGCCTGCTTGCAATGGAGCTTTCCTCACCGACTGCCCTTTTCTCCAGGACTGGAAAAGTCCATTAGAAAAGGAGTGCGTGCACACACACACACATGCACGTGCACACACACAGGCACGCACACACATACATATGAATACATATGCACGCACAAGTACACATATGCATACATACACACATGCATGAACCTGCCTGCGTGCACACGTGTGTAAATATTGTGCACGGGTGCACATGCATGCACACATGTATATACATACATGTACATGAATCACACACATATGCACAGGCACTGTTCCAGAACCCAGCTTCATCTTCGCAGAGGAAGCTTCTGGGTGGAGCAGAGCCGATCCCTATACCCCATGACCCGTACCAGACTCTCCTCATATTTTGTCTACAGGTTGTTTACATCTTCTTATGTGTCTGACTCTGGTCTTTCTGATTTCCCACGTCCTTTGATTTCTCTATCCTGTGTTTAACAGGGGAGGTCTTTGATCACTTTCAAAACTCTGTCAGCACCTTTAGGAAGAAGCCCCTGATCGGAGGGCCTACCAGTGCCAGGGAGTCTGGCAGTTGTCATATTTGATCACTTGGTTTCCCTGGTCATTTAGGGCAACCCCTGACACTGCTGGCTGTCATTGGTCCCCAGCCTGGCCCACTTCCCACCCTCTATCTGAGTTCTCTCCTCTGCCTAGCCTAGCATGCCTCCCACCTTCCTTAAAGAAATCCAAACATTCATTCCACTTTCCCCTGTCATCCTTTTCTTCTGCTTTTCTCCTGACCCTTTTCTAAGCAAACATTACTCCAGCCATGGGTAGAGATTGAATGTCTCCCACAATACAAATCTGTCTTCAAGGTGGTTTCCCTCCTCAGTAACTCAAACCAACCATTCCCTTAACTCCAGTTAACAGGTCATGGTGAACAAAGGGAGAGAGGAGCAAACTAAGGGGCAAAGAGAAGATGAGACTGCCAAAGTATTGCTGCATGACAAACCACCCAAAGCCAGCGGCCGACACAGCCATCCCGTATTCTCACAGATGTGCAGGCTGCTTAGGGTGGACGTACTTCTCAGTGCAGGCTTGTAGGTCAGCTGAGTGACTCCAGTCTGTCCCTCATGTTTCTCATCCTCCTGGGATTAGCGGGTTGGTTACCCAGGACATTTTTCTCTTCTTGATGGTGAAGGCAGTAGAAACTCCAAAGGAGAGCAGAAATATCAGTATCTCTGTGACCCAGTCTCAGAACCAGCACACTGCCATCTCTGCCTACATGCTGTTGGCCGAAGCAAGCCACACGACCAAACCCAAAGCCAAAGCATAGGAGCTATACATGCCCCACCATGAAGTCACAGCAGGGCATGAGGAAGAGCTGCGAGTCACCATGCAGTGGGTCACACCCAGCCATGCCCGCTCAGACCCCCTCCTGGACTGCAGGGGAAACAAGCCATCAAGGGTTACCACAGCACAGCATGGTTTAGCTCCAGCCCTGGCATCACTTGGGACCCAGTCGTTTCTAGCCTGAAGGACATTTGTGCCCTGTCTTGTTCCCTTTAATGTGCATGTCTCATAAATTAGACCAGGCAGTTCTCACCCATTTGACAAGTGGAAGAGAGGTAACTAGGAGAGATAATAGGGCTTGACTATGACACACTCACTGCTTCAGTCTTCCACCATATTTGCCTTTGGTGAAAGTGTTCATATGAAAAAGAAAGTAGATCTGGTGTGCATAGCTTCCCAGGCTGACAGAAACCAAATTGGGCTTGTCCAATCAGTCTTGCCATTTAAAGAGGTCATAAATTTCACACTGATGGAAAGAAGCCCTCTTGATAGGTGCAACCTGAATCTTCAAGAAGATTCAAGGAAAGAAAATGGAAACTTCCAAAGAACCTTCTGTGCTCAGGGCATGTTATAGACATTGTCTCATCAAATTCTCCCAAGAACCCTGGTAGGAGCTGTGAGGTGCTAGCTCTGTGTGATAGAGGGGAAAATGAATGGTCATAGAGATCAGAGTCCTTGCCCAAAGTCACATAGCTTACACAGGCAGCAAACAGATGCTTTCTGTCGTGAAACCAGAGCTGCACTAAATACGCCTTAGATGACAATACAAGAGTCATCTATGTCAGCCCAGGTAAGGACAGAACACAGGCCGAGCCAACCAGAAGCAGGCGGGCTCATAGATGATCCTCACGCCATGTCTGCAGGATGAGGGTGGCCTGGCCTTCACACTCCGGCTCCTAGAACCCATCTCTCTTCTTGGCTCCGCAAGTGAACATCTGTATTTCTCAAATCTGTGGATGTGAATGTCACATCAAGAATTTCCAATTATCTTCCCCTTTGGTTTTACTTAGCATCAGTATATTGGAGGCATAATTAGTCTAAGATGAAAACCTGTATTGTTCCCTGCTCCTCCGCTATGAAATAGGTTTCCAAATGTGCTAACAGAGAGGATCCTGCTCCAGAACTGACAAACAGCAAGCGAAGGATGGAAACAGGGTGAAATACAGACTGAGGACAACCGCGGCTGAGTCGGAGTGAGGGTGGGGACGTGATGGCGGAGCCTGCCGCCGAGCTCCAACTTCAAATCTCACCTCCTCCCCCTTCTAATGAGGATGAGCCTTTTCTGCAGCACATAAAAGTGATGCTGATGAAGATGAAAGACCGTTTCTGCCTATATAGTTTTTAATGATGCATCCTGAGAATGAGGCATTGCTGGGCATGGCTGAAGTGAAGGTGTCAGGAGCATTCTTCTCTGGGGCCTGGCCACACACGCAGAGCCCAAGGACATGGCCAAGGTGTGCAGGCTTCATTTGGATGGGGTTATCCAGAATTGGGGGAGAAAAGATACACACAAATTTTACACTAGTAGAAAATACACCTGGAAATTGAGTATTCAAGGGGCCAACATCATTGCCCACAGATCTTGTGAGAGATGAGACCTCTAGCCATTGATTTGCCCAGTGCTTGTCAAAGTGATGCTCTGAGGACCCTTTTCATGAAACATGTGTGATGCTAACCCTGCTCCCACTCCTGCCTTCTTACAGGCTCATCCCCACAGAGCAGCCAAAGGGACCACTAAGCAGGAAACAGGTTGTGTCACTGCCCTATAAAAACACTCTAATGACTTCCCATCCCACATAACATAAAACCTGTCTCCTCACACGGGCTGTAGAGCCCATGTGACATACCCTCGCCCCCCTCCCAGCTCACTGCACCACCCTTTCCATCCTCTCACTAGGCTCCAGCCACACAGCTTCTCTTTCTACTCTTTGGACCAGCTAGTATTTATTCCCACTTTGGGACACTGGCAATGACAAAGGTCTCCCTTACAAAGCAAAGGCCTTCATAAGCCTTATGTCATCAATCAGGGCTCAGCTCCAAAGTTGGAGAGCCTGGCCACATGGTGAAAAGCACCCCTGTCCCTATCACTCCCAATCACATCATCCTGTTCTGCGTTCCTTAAGGAAGTCTCCACCAGGTGATGCTACCTTGCTTTAAGTCTCTTCCTCTTACACCCACAATGTAAGTTCCATAAGTATGGAGATGTCACATATGTTGTTCCCCACCATATCCTAGCACCTTGCATGGTTGCTGAGTATCTGCTACACAGGAAGTCCTCAATAAATATCGATGGACTAATGGCTGGTGAAGGAGCTGGTGGGTTTAGCTTACCAAGAGGACCACAAGGTAAATGCATGCTATCTTCAAATAAATGAGGGGATGACAGGAGGAGGGGAGTAACATTGTTATGTGGCCCCAGAACACTGATCCAGGAGTAATGGGACAGATTTTGTATAACATTAAGTTATATAAGAAGCTTTTTCACCATTGAGCTACCCAATGACAGAATGGGTTTCCTTAACAGGTGGTAAGTTTCCCACCTCTGGATGTATGTAAGCAGTGGCCACTGCTGAAGTCTACAATCCATGGTCAACATCCACTTTGGTTTCTTCTGGCTCCGCTTTGTTCTCCCATCCAGATCATAACCCCTGAGCAAGAACAAGGACTCATTCTGCGACATACCCCACAGAGCCTTGCACAGGGCAGGGCAATGGTGATGGATGAAGCACACGCGTTCACCAGACATGGAGTGCAGTAAGTGCGCCATATGCCCTTTAAGATAAGAGCAAGGGCTCCAGGCAGGGCTACCTCTGTGGGACCCCTACGGAGGTGGCTCCCCTCAAGGCAGGACTGAGCTCATGGTCTTTGCCTTCCACCAAGGACACAAGCCCACAAGAGAGTGAGCAGAGAGGGAGGAAAGAGGGCAGTCACAGAGCACCAACCGCACTGTCGGTGCTCATCTCAGTCAGTCCTCCCCACAGCCCTGGGAGGGGGTGACACGCCTTCAATCGCCCAGACAAGAAAACCAAGGTTCAGGGAGGCCACGTTGCCTGTCCATGTCCTGCAGTGGGTCTCGATGATGCTGTGCGTTGAGCATGAATCTGACGTATGCCAAGTTTACACTCCTGCCATCTCAACTTCCAGCAGGCCAGGCAATCCCCTTCTCGTGTTAGACCTGTCTACCTAGAAACAGCCTCAACTCCTTCTGCCTTTTCCTCTTTCCTGTCTTCTGAGAAAATGAAGTCCCTCAAATACTTGGGTGGAGCCCAAGTCTGAATCACACTTAGCTCCCTGTTCAGTCATCCAGCCCGGGCCCACTGGGAGGGAAGCCGGTGGAGCATGCGCATGCACACACTCTCCCCTCCCAGGCACATGCAGGCACAGACCCTCCTGTGCCTGCTACAGTTGCTTCCTGTCACCTAGCAAGGTGCTCATGGGAGAGCCAAACCACTGTGTGGCTGGACAAAGTCACGTCTGAATCCTCCCCACTTCTAGCCCACTAAGGGGGATCCAATATCAGCCCTGGTATCTCCTCCACTTACTCAGGCTTCCAGAGCTGGTTCCTGGGCTTTGGGGGGTGGGGGTGAGTAGATAAGGACAGAAAGGAGGAGAGAGGAAGACAAGCATTGACTATGAAAGGTGACAAATCTGGAGTCTGGTGAGATAGTGGCTTGTGAGAGGTGAGGGGGAAGAGAGAGACAGAGAAGAAGAATTCTAAGTGTTGCTCTGAGTTACAAATTGGATCTTCTAACACAGTGGTCCCCAAGCCCCGGGCCGTGGGCCGTTACCAGTCCACAGAGAAAGAATAAATAACTTACATTATTTTCATTTTATTTATATTTAAGTCTGAATGATGTTTTATTTTTAAAAAATGACCAGTTACATCTGTCTTAAGACTCACTCTTCACGCTTATCCTTGTCACATGATACATTTATCCGTCCCCACCTAAAGGCCAGTCTGTGAAAATATTTTCGGACATTAAACCGGTCCGTGGCCCAAAAAAGGTTGGGGACCACTGCTCTAACAGATACCAATAAAGAACTGCTAAGCACTTATCACCTTTCCTAGTTTCTTTTCATCCTAATGTGACTCTACATGAAGAAAGGGACATGACACACCACTGGCTACAAGATCACAAATGAATGAAACGCTGGTCACAGAGGAAGTACCTGTGACTTCCTCTGCTGGACACACTTAGAATTAGTCATACAAAGAAACTTCCACTCCCATTTCGGGTCTCAGCAAAGGCTGCTGCCCCTCTTCCCCACCAACTCTGAAACAGAAAACGTCTATCTGAGCACACAACTATGAAAAAATCTGCGAATATGTGTAAATAGGCTTAATAAATTTTATTGGCCATGTTAAAAATTTTTTTAAACAGATGAATGGGTGAATAAATGAATTAGAACCCAAAACCCATGGCTTAGCTCACAAAGTCATAAGTCTATCCTGCCTATGTCAGAAACGGTAATAGCTAACTAACACTGTCTACGTGAAGGTTTACGAGGCACCTTTTTCGGTGCTTTACACCTATTAACTTATTTCATTTTGGCAACCACCTATGAGGTAAATTACAACATACCTGCATTTTGCAAGTAAAAAGGTGAGACACTCTCCTAAGGTCCCACAGTTAGTAAGTGGTAGAGCCAGACTGCAACTCGGGAGGATGGTTCCAAGCCCACTGGCTTAGCCGATCTAGTAACCCAAGCAGAGACCCAACTTACTGGTGGAAAAGGACAGACAGAGCCAGTTACCCCAACACAGGGGTCACCCCTGACCTACCTGCTCCTGTCTGAAGGAGCCTGCTGGCTGTTACCCTGGGAGGCCAAAATCTGTGCCTATCTTCTAACAGTTTAGGGATAAACAGCAGGAAAATAAACCAAATGCACTTGTCACCTTCTTGGCTGTATTTAGTAAGTGCTTACAAAATTTTATTGCACAGAAACACAATAAAACAACATGAAGAATAGGTATTTGGAAAGGACTGAGCATTGAATGTGGAGGCTGAGGCATGTCTGCAATGCCTCCACCCCCAGGACGTCATGTAAACCCCTCCAAAGCAGCAATGCCCACTCTCTTCCCTTCCTCCCAAAGAACACTCAGGGAGGAGGCCGGGGGGTGGGAAGGTACCCTTCCCAAGCAGATGGAAGGGGGAAGGCTGGAAACCTCAGCAAATGTGATCTGCCTTAGAAAGAAGCCATGGGCTGGAGGCTGCTTGGGGGAGAAGAAGATCACCCACAGGTGGTGGGCACCTCACGGGCTGGGAATGTCTCACTTATCTTTCTATTCTTGGAGCTCAGCCCAAGGTCTGGCATGCACCTAACAGTAAACACGCAGAAATGCTTGTAGGTTTTACTTGAACTAAGTTCAGTTAAATAGCCTTGTCCAGTTTGTGGGGAAAAGAGAGAAGCTGCAGGACAGACCACAGGGGGTGAGCGGGCGATGAGCCCTACTCAGCTGAGAGGCCCAGAATGGGTCCAAGTCCTCCTTCCACTGCCAAACTGACTGTCCCTTAGGGCAACGCCCAGCAGGCATAGATGGCCCAAGGAATGATTCTCAAAGAAACTATGAGATTCTCCTGCCAACCTGACCGCCATCTACCTCACAGGCCACAACCAGCTCATTTTCCCTTCATAAAGAGAACTCCCATGTCAAAAAAAAAAAAAGTCCAAATAATGCAATGTAGACGCTTACCCTCAAGGAGATGGAGTATAATCCCTCAATCCTTACGTGTGCACTGCACTTGGTGACGTCTTTCCAAAGGAGGCAGAATGGAAAAGGGGAAGAGAAGAGCTTTGCAGTGAAGAAACTGGATAAACACTACCCCAGCCAAGTGGTCAAGGTCAACATCAACAGTGTTGAAAGCAAACACCTTTGTTATGATATGACAAGAATGGCACTTTACCTCTGTGGTCTTCCTCCACCAAAGCCATACCCTCCAGTCAAATCATGAGAAAAACATCAGACAAATACCAAGTGAGGGGCATTCTACAAAATTCCTGACCAGCATGCCTCAAAACTGCCAAGGTCGCCTGACCAGGCGGTGGCGCAGTGGATAGAGCGTCGGACTGGGATGCTGAGGACCCAGGTTTGAGACCCCGAGGTCACCATCTTGAGCGTGGGCTCATCTGGTTTGAGCAAAGCTCACCAGCTTGGACCCAAGGTCGCTGGCTAGAGCAAGGGGTTACTTGGTCTGCTGAAGGCCCACGGTCAAGGCACATATGAGAAATCAATCAATGAACAACTAAGGTGTCACAACGTACAACAAAAAACTAATGATTGATGCTTCTCATCTCTCCATTCCTGTCTGTCTGTCCC
This sequence comes from Saccopteryx bilineata, assembly GCF_036850765.1. Taxonomy (NCBI): domain Eukaryota; kingdom Metazoa; phylum Chordata; class Mammalia; order Chiroptera; family Emballonuridae; genus Saccopteryx; species Saccopteryx bilineata. The sequence continues at coordinate 89,506,598 of NC_089498.1, forward strand.
TATCTATTCCTCTCTCTGACTCTCTCTCTGTCTCTGTATAAATAAAAATAAAAATTAAAAAAATAAAAATAAAAAATAAAAAAAACAACTGCCAAGGTCATCAAAATCAAGGGAAGTCTGAAAAATTGTCACAACCAAAAGAAGCCTAAGGAAACATGATGACTCATGTGATAGGATGGCCAGGGCAGGACCATGGCACAGAGAATGGGTGATAGGTAAAAACTAAGAAAATCTGAAGAAAGCATGGATTTCAGTTAATAAGAATGTATCAGTTATGGTTCATTAATTGTGACAAGTGTGTCACAGTAATAATGCAAGATGCTCTTAATAGGGAAAACTGGATGTAGGATAGATGTGAGTTCCCTGTTCGATCTTCATAATGTTTCTGTTCATCAAAAGCTATTCTAAAATTAAAAGTTTATTTTTAAGATTTGGAGTCTCATCCTAAATTCTGGACAATATACTTCCAAAATGGTCCTCCAAAGTGCTCCCCCACCCCCATTACCCCAGCCTTCCTCGGTGCTAGGTCTGTGCTCACTCACCTATCAGCACCACCCTTCCTCCCAGGCCCCAGGCGCCCCACCCACTCCATCCTGTCGCCTGTGGCCACCCAGAGCTTTGGCAACACAGATGTGACCGGGCACACGGAGGTGGTGATGGCTCCTCTGTCCTCAGGGTTGAGTTCACAGTAAGCAAGGCACCGGGTCCTCCCCCAGCCTTGCCTCCCACTCTGCCTTTACACACATCCCTTGATATCACCATGTTAAAATATCTATTGCTTTTTACTCCTACATTTGCTGATTCCTCACCTGGGATGCCCTCTCTCCACTGCTTTCCCTGGCTGATTGCTGCCTGTCCTTCGAGAATCAGGCCGTATCTTGCTTCCTATGGAAAGAAAGCCATCCTTCACCCCAAGACGGAGGCGCTGGCTCTGATGGGTGCCCTGAGCATCCCCATATTTGCATCTATCTTACACTGCCATGGTTTCCTGCCTTTCCTGAGGGCAGACAGGGTGGTGTCACCCAGGTCTCTCCAGCACCAGTCTTCACCAAATATTTATTTAATGATTAGTAAGTCACTAGTGGGGAAGGGCAGGGTGAAAAATCTTAACCAGCAATCCAGAAATATTATTCTTGGGTTTTAAATGACAAATTCTACTCTTTAGACCTCCATTATCCTCAGTAGAGTCCCATATAACCACATTCCATTATATGGCTATGTAATGGACTCCTAGGTTTAATTATAATGAGTATAATTGATGTCAAGGTATTGCCAATTTGCACATAAATATTAAATATCACCCTTGAGCCAGACCAGGTGATGGCACAGTGGATAGAGCATCAGACTCAGATACGGAGGACCCAGGTTCAAGACCCCGAGGTCACCAGCTTGAGCGCAGGCTTATCTGGTTTGAGCAAAACTCACCAGCTTAGACCCAAGGTCACTGGCTTGAGCAAGGGGTCACTTGGTCTGCTGAAGGCCCACGGTCAAGGCACATGTGAGAAATCAATCAATGAACAACTAAGGTGTCGCAACGAAAAACTAATGATTGATGCTTCTCATCTCTCTCTGTTCCTGTCTGTCTGTCCCTATCTATCCTTCTCTCTGACTCTCTCTCTCTGTCTCTGAAAAAAATAAATAAATAAAAATTAAATATCACCCTCGATTCTCTAACTCTGTGATTACAGGGCTTAGACATACCAGTTTTTAATGAGAAGTGTCTTTGTCATGAAGGAAGCCATGCCAAGAAGAACATCTGGCTTGCCAGCTGCCACCGTCCTCAAGGCAGATGCCTCCTCCCTGGCTGAAGCTGGGCCCCAGGTATCCCTTGCCCTGACATGGGCCCCATCCCTCACACTCCTTAGAACAGACTGTCTGATCTGGCTGGGCCAAGGACTCAAGGCAGATAAATTTCTCCAGGGATCTTTCCAGGCCCCTTGGTAAGTCCCTGAGTCTCACATTCCTTCATGACTTCACTTTCCCTCCACGGTGAGAAGTGAGAGCAACTACGAGGAGTGAGCAACCCACAGAAGCTGTGCTGTACGGGCAGCACAGACAAGCCAGGGAAGGAACGCTGAGCTCGGGGCAGACCAGGAAGCCCCTCAGGCCTCCGCCCTCTACCACACCTTCTCCTCCAACAACCCACAAGCCTGGCTCTGACTACATCCTTAAAATAGCTGTGATTTTGTTTTGTGACTTGGCAAAAACATTGCTTCATTTTTTTTTTTTTTTTTTTTTTTTTTTAGCAAGAGAGACAGAGAGGGGGACAGAGAGGGACAGACAGACAGGAAGGGAGAGAGATGAGGTGCATCAATTCTTCATTATGGCACCTTAGTTGTTCATTGATTGCTTTCTCATATATGCCTTGACTAGGGGGCCGCAGCCAAGCCAGTGACCCCTTGCTCAAGCCAGCAACTTTGGCTTCAAGCCAGCGACCTTTGGGCTCAAGTTGGTGAGCCTGTGCTCAAACCTGCGACCTCAAGTTTTCAAACCTGGGTCCTCTGCATCTCAGGCTGATGCTCTATCTACTGTGCCATTGCCTAGTCAGGCAAAAAAACAAAAAAAACATTGCTTCTTGTCAGTCACTTTTAGGCCACTGTCAAATATTTACACCACAAAAGCCAAACACATGTTGTGCCCACCCTACTCCCTCTCATCTTGGATGCAGCCGGGACTCTGAAACGCAAGCCCAGGCTCCCTCCTGTTTTGTGGCAGCCCTCATCCCAGAGCTTTGAGCCACCAGGTAAGCAAATCTTACCACCACAAGGGCACCAGGCTGCGAGGAAGCTCAAACTAGTACACTAAGGAAGACCACAGGAAAGACAGATGCCCAGCTTGTCCTGCCCCTTGCTCTTCCCGATCCAGCCACTGTATAACCAGAGCTGCATGGTGACAGACTCTAAGCCAAATCGCCTGCTGACTCAAGGACACATGAGAATAAAATCATTTTTGTTTTAAACCAAGTTTTGGTATAGTTTATCACACACCAATAAACCAGGACAAAGGCCCAACAGCAGAGCTACTGAGCTAAGCACAGAGCTCTGGAGCCTTCTTCCAGGGGTCAGCTTCCCAAATAGCCCCAGTCCCACTGTGGCACCAAGAAGGATGCTCTCTCCCTTCCCCAGTACGCCCCTGCGACATTCATTCAGACTCCACAACCACAGGGCCTGGCACGCCACATAGCAAGGACTCCTTGCCCCTACCTCCCCCCAATCCAGCAATTAAATAGAAATTGCCATTGAGCACTCAGTGATTGAGCTGAGGTCTGTAGGTCATTCTTGTTTCCAAGTAAGACAGAGGTAATGCCAAAGGCAGTGGTTCTGGTGGGAAACACAGCTGCACCATCATCATCATCACCATTATCATAACCACGAATATCACCATAATCACCACCACAATTATCATCATCCTCACCATCTTCATCACCACAATCACCATCATCTCCCTCACCACAGTGATAAGAAAACAAGAGTTCAGAGCTTTATAACTTGCCGCAGCTGCCAGACCTAAGATCAGTGCTGAGAGTCAGCCTCAAATGCACAGACTCCAAGGCCATACACACCTACCTGCTCTGGCTCCTCTCTCATAAGCCTGCCCATGGCTCCTCATCTGAGTTGCTTTAAAAATATTGCACTAGAGACCCGGGGCCCCACATACAACCCTGCTGCAGCTCAGGAGTGGTGGCCACAGCGCCTGAGGAACCCTGTGCCATGTGAGGGAGTGTGGCAGTCATTTGCTGATCACCCATTCCAAGCCAGGCAACTCTGGGTACCTTCCACACACTGTCCCACTTAACCATCAGCACGGTCCTGGGCGGGTGCAGGGCTTAGCTTCCCTATCCCACCAGGGAGCCCAGCTGGGAGGGGCACGCAGCACTGGGCTGGGATTCTCAGCTTCGGCCTGGCTCTGGGGTGCAGCTGGGTGCCCAGCTAGCTTTTATGAATTTTCCCTTCTTTCAGAAGCTGAAATTGGCCAGATTTAAAAAGACACCACCCCTCAAAGAAAGAAAAAGTCATGTTTTCTTTAATTGGCCACCAAATTAAATGTGCAATAGTGTTCTCCATCATGCAGAAAAATAGTCACCCCACACACACACCTTCTATTTGCTTCTGAGCTTCCCATTACGCCTAGACTGCAGCCGTGCACCTGACGGGACTGACCCTGCAGGCCACCCCACAGGGCCCAGGCACGCGGAGAGGCGGCTGGGCGCGGGATGGGTAGCCTGTGGGTAGGAGGTGGGCACAGCCACTGCAGCGGTGGCCCTGCCTTGCACCAATTCTTCAGAGTCCTTCCCAGTGGGCCTAGGCAGGAGTCCAATCAGAGTCCAGAAGCAAGCCTTGTGGCAGCAGAGCCGAGAGACCCAGGCTCCACAGGAAAAGCTCCAAAAGACACCCAACTTTACAAATCAAGTCATATCATGAGTTCGGCCATGCACAGTCCCAGGCCCGCTCAACTCCCTCCCCAGCACCGCAAGTCCCGGGGGCCTAGAATGAGTGGTGGGGCCGAGAATCGCAATCCACTGGGTCATGGAAGAAGGGGGCACTACCCAATCAACCCTGCACTGAGGGAAAGCTGCAGCCCAGTCCCCAGGAGCAAAGGTCACAGCTATGGACAGAGTTATGACCTATAACCTATGGGTGATGCTAGAAGTGGAGGAGGAATGGTTGGGAGCAGTAGAGCGTAGGACAGGGTGGAGGGGGACCTACACCACTGTCTCCCCCCACACTGGGCACTCTGGAGGAGGGGGTCACACAGCTCCAAAAAGCCAGTGTGGAAGCAGGTAGACAAAGGCAGGATACACGAGCCAACTCTGTCCCCCCAGGACTTGCGGTGCTGGGGAGGGAGTTGAGCGGGCCTGGGACTGTGCATGGCCGAACTCATGATATGACTTGATTTGTAAAGTTGGGTGTCTTTTGGAGCTTTTCCTGTGGAGCCTGGGTCTCTCGGCTCTGCTACCACAAGGCTTGTTTCTGGACTCTGATTTGACTCCTGCCTAGGCCCACTGGGAAGGACTCTGAAGAATTGGTGCAAGGCAGGGCCAACCACTGCAGTGGGCTGTGCCCACCTCCTATCATATACACACACGTAGACAAACACAACACAGCCCATTTGTGTACCTATTGGCACAAATGCAAACAAACAGGAGTGAAGGCCTGCACTGGGCTCAGAGGTAGGCCTGCCTGGCTCGCATTCGGTGACTGAGCCACACTGGTGTTAGTGGCTGCGGTCCCCGGAGCTCCCTGGTGAAGAAAAGGGGAAGGGTGGCGCAGCAGAGGCCTGTCCTCTCAGCCCTTCCAGGGGACAGTCCTTGGAGCAGCAGGCAGGCCCATGTGCATACACATGAACAAAATGCAGAGCTCTTTAGCCCAACGACCTGCTGCTCTCAGGAAGCCACCAGGAGGCTCACTCCTGTGAAGTTATCTGGTGAGACACAGAGCAGGGCTGTCTGATTTCCCACACCAAGGGCCCATGAGGGTGCTCCAGAATGAAGCTGCCCCCCAGGGGATAGGGGGGACTGTGGCTCTTGCGAGCAAAGGGTACAGAGGGACAACCTCAGCCCTCAGTTGCCTCCCCAGTGCTCAGAAAGAGCTATGCATATGCACAGTAAGTGCTCAGCGACACACCAAGGGCATCAGCCAGGCTTTTAAGAAGTCTCCCAGTTCCTGTGTCATACTCAGTAGCTCTCTGGGGCCCTGGAAAGCCGCCAAACCCAGAGCAGACAGCTGCCAGTCCTGGGATAAGAAACTGCAGCAGCAGCATGGAGTCTGTTAGGGGCACAAACCATAGCAATGACCTGTCAGCCAAAGAGTTAACCTCCACAAGCTTGGTTAGCAACAACGGTTAATAAGACCAAGAACTTCCTGCAGATATAAAGAAGGACCCTAAGGGAAGTCAGCAAGGCCAAAAAGAGTACCAAATACACAGATGGGGGTAGTACCTGGAGGACCCAGGAGAGCCACAGGAGCTCAGGGGAGTGACGCTAAACGCCATTACCCTTTCTCAGTGCGAAGGGCCTGAGGAAGCAGAATGAGGCTTGCTTCATGCCATTTCAGTATTTAATATGCTTAAAGTCAATTCAGAAGCACTGAATCAAAAGCTGTCACTCAGCAGTCTGAAGCCTCGTCAGCCTCGCCACAGGCATAGTTGGCCAAGGGGAGAGTTTGTACATTTTGTCATCAGCTGCCAACATTTAAAAATTAAGAGATTTCACAGTAAAATCCAAATATCTGGGTCCTCTTCAGACACAGGAAGCTGTGGCCACACCAGGCCTTCCTGTGAAAACTTGCCTGAGTCTGTCCGGCCCCTTCAGGGAAGGATGGGCCCTCCAGGCATCCATAGTTGTTACAACTCACCTGCTCTACTCTTCAACAGTCCTGCCTTTATGCCACAGGCATTCAGATTAGTGACTCATATTATACCCGCCTGGCTGAGATTCCAAAGGGTGGCTTCAGCCATTCCTGTCTAATCCTTCGGCTATCTTCAAAAGTGCCAAGTTACAGAATTACCCTGGAGTGGCCACGTGGTTGCCTGGGCTGGGCTGGACGGACCCGCCTGACTACTGCAGAGCTGTGAGAGAACAGAGGCACGCAGTGCCCTCTCCCACGCTGCTGTGCCAAGCACGGAGCTGTCTCCACCTGGGTGCTCACAGCTGGGCACCCAATCCTCTTGCTCATAGTTCCTCCTCAGTGTGAATTTTCTGTCCAGTTACACTGGCAGCTCTACAGAGGCAGGGTCCGTTTCTTTCTCCCCCAAAGCACCCAGTGCATGGCTTCTGGGGACAGGGGTCCCTTCCATCATGCTTATGGCTGGCCACTTAAAGGAGTTCTTCTTATCTGAAGGGTAATTCTGCAGCCAAAAAGCACCAAGGGCTCTCTCTTCTATGAGCCCAGCCATCAGCAGTCCTGAGAAGCCAGCAGCATCTGCGGCTGCCCCTACCTGCCAGTGACAGCCCAGATGAGAGGTGCCTGAGCACACTCACCCTACTCCAGGTCTCGCGTCTGCAGCCCAAGAGGGCACTGAGACGCCCTCTGCTTCCCCATCTCCCACGGACTCCAATGTTCACTCCAGCCAAATGCCTGCATGAGGGTCCAGTCCTCAACCCCAGCTGGGCTGGCTGGGCCAGGAGCACTAGGTCACTTCTTGCTAGACCAGTCCCCCAGTTCCCCGTGTAGCCTGCATCTGGTTTCCTCACTTGGCTTCGGGATCTGTGCTTCCTGATTCACTCGGAGCGCATGCTGAGCCGCCCTCTGTCAGGCTGGCCACACCCTTGCTCCTCTGGGCCACTGTCACTTCCACCCCTGAAGTGCACTATCACGTCCCCGACCATGTATCTGAAAGCTTCAGGTTTCCTCTGTGAAAAAGGGAATAGGTGGGGTGTGAAAGGAAGATCAGAGAAGGGGAGAGGTTCAGGTTTCTCACCCTGTCTTGGTTACTGCAACTAAGCAGCTTGCAGTCCTGCCTCTCCTGCATGGCAGGGACCCCAGCATCTGCACTGTCCCTACCCCATCGCCAGGGCTCCACAGGTGGGGCAGGAAGGTACATGCTTGTTTCTCCTGGTGAGCATTTTCTTCCGTGTTCTGCTTCTGCTTTCTCTTCTTGCTCTCACCCTCACACTGGTCCCGACACAGCTCCTTTCTCCCCAGTCCCCATGGCTCAGCAGTGAACCACAACCCCATCCCTGGCCTCCTCCTCAACATCACCTACCAACACAGATACTGAAGCAGTGGGCATAATGCCCCGGGGGGAGGAGAAACCAGCCACTCCTACACAGCAAACAGCTGGGAGATGAGTACTGGACATGCCCGTTAACAGTCCATCAACCATGCCCTCTTCTCTCCTTTGGTCAATCAACCCAGCAGGTCACCGTGAGAACCCCTGATGTCGACCACCAGCACATTTCAAAATGTGGAATATTGGCCTTGCTCAAAGTCGCAGAAGAATTGTTGCTGTTCCCAAAGCCCTCAGTGCCCCATAGCTTTACATGTTCTTAGGACTCAGCCATCTCCCCATCCACACAACAGTTACTGAGCAAATTCTGGGGGCCAGCCCTGTGTTAGACACTGTGAGAGAAGAAAGAAACCTGTACCCCCGGATGCTCCCATGCTTAATTCTTAGGGGAACCTTGTAAGTCAAGTATCACCAACTCCACTGCACAGACAGGAAGGCAGAGAAGAGTTAGCCACATGGGGTTGAGGTGGGATCGGAGCTGGGCCAAGTCTGTCTGGAACTCTGCCCTTTCCTGCCCCACTGACCACAGCATGAAAGGGTTATGTAAAATGTCCTCAGACTCACTGGTGACCAGAGGGTCCCATGGAAGCTGTTCTTCCAGTTGCCAAGAAGAGAGGTAGAGGCAGTCTATCCATCTCCTTGCACTTTCTGCAGGCATCTCCTCACACTTTTCCACAGGACTGTGGTGGGAGAGAGTGTCTGGCCCTTGTTCCTCGGAGGAGTTCTCAGGCGTCCAGTCCACCTCCCCCATCCCTCCTGCTCCTCAGTGATCTTCATCATGTCCACCCCTCATCATACTCTACAACAGGGGTTGGGAACCTTTTTGGCTGAGAGAGCCATGAGCACCACATATTTTAAAATGTAATTCCATGAGAGCCATACAACAACCCGTGTATGTTAGGCATTATCCAATAAAAATTTGGTGTTGTCCTGGAGGACAGCTGTGATTGGCTCAAGCCACCTGCAACCATGAACATCAGCGGTAGGAAATGAATGGATTGTAATACATGAGAATGTTTTATATTTTTAACATTATTTTTTTAATGAAAGATGTGTCTGCGAGCCAGATGCAGCCATCAAAAAAGCCACATCTGGCTCGGGAGCCACAGATTCCCGACCCCTGCTCTACAAGGAAATGGGCTTCTCCTTGACCCGCAGGGGCAAAAAGCTCCCTCCTGCCAATGGCACTAGTGGAAAACAGCTGTCTCTGAGTCAAGGTGTCTGAATTCACATCCCAGTTCTGTCCGTTTGTCTGAGGGAGCAGGAGCTAAGCCCTAAACCCTCCAGGCTCCAGTGCTGAATAGCCCTTCCCTTCCAGCATTGTTACGAAGATTAGGTGAGTTAACAGGTCTAAATTAGGGAGCTCTAATAGGTGAAGGCCTATTCTCTCTGCTTTTCTACACCGTGCCCCACCGCTCTAACCCCAAAGGTGAGCAAGGCTGAAACAAAGTAAGAAAAACAATGTACATGGTTCTGTCCCTCTGAGACCTGCAAGCCATCTCCATCCACCCAGGAAGGCCCCTGCACACTGGGGCGTGACAGGTAGCTGACAAAATGGGCACAACTCTCCACTTTTTACTATATCCATGCCCTTCGCAATGTGACTTTGCAGTTCCCTCAAGAGGAGTTTCCCAGGAGTCTCCCTCCCCTGCCCCTTCCGTCTGGGCTAACCCCCTGGAACGCTCTGACAAAGAGATTGCTACGACAGCAGCATGGTGACCCAGGTCTGAGCCCAGGCCTCAAGTGGCCCTACGCACTTGCATTTGCCCTCTTCAAACTCTGCTGCTGCCACATGAATAAGTATGGGCTAGCATGCCTAATATTGAGAGACACGTAGCCAGCCACCCCAACACCCCATTACAGCAAACTAACCACCATCCCGGCCAGCCAGCCTCCACTGACTGGCCAGCTGACCACAGATGCACAAGCAAATCCAGACGAGAGCAGTCAAGTCAGACCCAGCCCTGCTGACTGGGAGACTTGTAACAACAAATCTGTATTGTTCCATAGCACTGAGTTGTGGGCTGATTTGTTACACAACACCAGCTCACTCATACAGAGGCTTGGCTTTCCCTTCTCCAAGCTGGGTGGCAGCTTGGATACAGGTGGCCAAGGACAAGTTCCTGCTATCACTTAGCAAGGGCTCGCTTTAGGAGCATGCAGGGATGGCATCAGAGGTTGGCTCCATGGCACAGACAACTTCTCTTAGAGTCTGTGCCAGTGTGTATAACCTTGCTCTGAAGTAGACTTCTTCTGGCTCTTTGTGGTTCCTGGGGAGTTTTACCACTTCCTCACTGGGTCATCACCCAGCCCTTCAATCAACAAATGGCTGACTCACCAAGTCAGGGAGACCCCCACGCTGAACGCCCTTGGGGATCCAGGAGCAGAAAAGGCAATGGAGTCATTGGGCTGCTGCAGACTGTTTCCCTTTGTAAACATCATACCTCATACCACTGTGTCCCCAACCCAAGGGGCAACCTGCTAACAAGCCACAGAGACCGCTGCAGGGAGGAAGTGACACTTTGTTGGCTATTAATGACTCACAAAGGAAGGAAAGAACACCAGGTGCCTCTAGGCCTACATTTCAAGTTCACAGTTCCTCTCTTTGACCCCAGAAAGGAGCTGAAGGCCTCCCAGACATCCCAGTGAGGCCTTCCTTGTCCCTGGGCCCATGAGCAGGGTTAGCATGAATGAAGACTTAACTAGAAATTGAAATGACAATCAACCAAAACAGACACCAGAAGGTCCAGCAACATCCAGCATTGTCCCTCGATGACAGCTTGGATGCTCCTTTGAAATATCAAAAAAACAGACATTAAATACTTTCAGAACAATCAAATGTCCCTGCTTGGCTGGTGAGTTAAGAATGCATTTAGTCAGCCCACTGGGCACTCCAACTCCTAGGGCTGTCTGCGTGGGGCAGAGGAAGGGGCTTCTGGGTCCCATCTGCATGCCAACCATCATCCACAGAACCCAAAACGGTAATTAAAGACGAACATGCCCCAGCTTCTGCTCTCCCACATTTCTAGGTCCTGTGGGGTGGGAGGTACAAACAGATGGTCAAAGCACAAGAGGTAGATGCTGGGTGGGCCCTGGACTGGGGGGTGGCAATGGCAGTGTGTCGGGGTGTGGTAGGCACCCAGGATGTGAGCTATGTCAGGGAGAAGGGGTGGTGGGCTGGGACTCACAGAGGCCGGCAAGACCAGTTCTGGTGGTGCCCAGGGAGGGAGCCCACAACGGCTTCCGCAGCACGCAGGCACTTTGGAAAGACGAGTGAGCTATGGAGACAGAGAAGGAAGGAGCCCGTGGCCACGTGGAGTCTGGGACACAGGCCCGGCAGAGCTGCTCCCTGCCCCACACCTCCGCCTCAGCCAGACCCTGAGCCGCTGCCCGAGCATCGCCGTGCCCAGGCAGCCAGAACGCACTCCGGAAAGCATCTCCTCCCTGTGGTCTGTTCTCAGAATTTCTAAAGGAGAAAGAGACGAGTCTCTCAGACTTGCAGCACTCTGCTAAAGTACTAAGGCTTTAAAATCCGTAAACAGTAGGATATGATTAAATGCAAATGCGGGGCCACATTTAAAAATTAATCTTCTATAATTAATTAGTAATTTAAAATATTCTGGTAAATGATACTTAAATAGCACAGAATTATGCTAGCTCTGAGTGATAAAGTCATCTGTTAAAAATTTACCACGGTGGAGTGAGGAATATTTGCATGGATCATGAGGGACAATAGAACGTCGTGACTGGGAAAGCAAGCTCACTCACTGTAGCAAGTTTGGAGAAGCAGTGATGAGAAGCCAGGAGTGAACCCAGGCTGTGCTTCTAGAAAGGGTTAAACTGCCTGCAGCCATAGTCCTTGCCTGGGAAGCCAGTCTGGGCAAGGGGGAAGAGGGCTGTTGAGAATGGCACTTTCTACCTCTGTCCCTTCACATTCACCTACTCTTCCCAGCCTGAGAGACAGATGACCCCCATTCCCACAGCAATGGAGCGCTATCCCACTTACAGGCCATTCCCCTCAGCGTTCTCTCTCCCATCCTCCTCTCTACGGGAAGAGACCCCTGATATCTAACTGCAAAGGCAAATGCCACCGGCTACAAAAAAAGGGGGGGGAAGAAATAAAGAGGATACAAAAAGAAAGAGGGGGAGCCAAAGTACAGCTGAGATGGGGGCACGGAAACAATGAATGAGAGTTGAACAGACATCCTGGATTCCCCACACAAGCCCAGAGGGGGCCTCAGGGCTGAGCCTAGAGGCATGCCCTCTCTGGCAGTCCACTGGAAAGAATGCCCAGGGGGACTGTGGCCGTGGAGTGTGGGGGACCTCTGTGTTCCCAGCTAGCCCGTGATACGGTTCTGGTCTGTCGTAGGCACCCAATTTATATCAGATGGATGGATGGATGGATGGATGGATGGATGGATGGATGGAAGAATGGACGAATGAATGGACAACTGACAGATGGAATCTCCTCCAGGAAAATTAGATGAAGCCCGGGTTCAAAACTGACTGAACTGGAGATCTCTGAAGTAGAGAAGGAAGAACCAGTAAGGCACCCAGCGAAGTAAAGGCTTTGCAAACACGGTCTAGGGAAGGAGGAGATAGGCCAAAGCTGCCAGCAGCTCCAACACTGTGGGAGTCTGCATAATTAGCCACTTGAAAATGAGGTCTTTAGGCCATTCTTGGTTACGTGTTCAGTCTTTGCGGGGCCTGGGCACACACTGGGTTCCCTGGAGGGGAGATAATGGACATGCATCATGAAAAGAGGAGACGATGCTTCTCGAGGACTTGCACACCAAAATGCTTTATCTGTCAGGTCTGTCATCTCCGTCTTGGCTTGAGAGAAGAGACACTGAGGTTACAAAGGTGAGGCAAATTACCCAAGGCAGCACAGTAATAGTGGGGATCAGAGGTGGGGGCTTGGACTCGCCTTCAAATTGTATGACTCTCAAACCATTATTTTTCCCACTTGTAAGCTTACCAGCAGAGCAGGGACAAGGAGGCCAGAGACCAGCAAGGAGAGAGAGGGAGGCGGCTGGCAACAGTCCCAGCAGAGCATCCAGGGACCGGCAAGGAGAGAGAGGGAGGCGGCTGGCAACAGTACCAGCAGAGCATCCAGGGACCGGCAAGGAGAGAGAGGGAGGCGGCTGGCAACAGTACCAGCAGAGCATCCAGGGACCAGCAAGGAGAGAGAGGGAGGCGGCTGGCAGCGGCACCAGCAGATGCCGTCACCAGAGCCGACTAGGCTGGCGACTCTAACAAGGAGAAAAACTCTCCCATGAGCAAACGCTGCTGGGAACATTCTCAGAGCACCTGGCCATATCAGTGCTGCTAATCCTGGGCTGCCTGTGGCCATCCCGAATCCCTTCAAACGGGGTGACGTGTCCCAGTGGAAATGCTGTGTGCCAACAGGACATCACAGCCCTGCTGACCACCCGCGTGGTCTGGGCCTGAGCATTGGAGAGCTTCAGGGCTTCCGGCCAATCACACCAAATTAAGTGTTCCAAATGTAAGGTGCCCCAGCAGGGGACTTTGTGCTAGTTCCTGGAGCATGAGGTAGCATTCTGAGTAATAATTAATTAAGGTGAAATCAGTATCATCCTGCCTTTCAGTCCATTTCACTTTTAATCAGAGAGGGCTGGGCTAGACAGGAAACCAGGGAAGGGCTGGACAGGAAACCAGGGACGGGCTGGACAGGAAACCAGGGAAGGGCTGGACAGGAAACCAGGGACGGGCTGGACAGGAAACCAGGGATGGGAAACCAGGGAAGGGCTGGACAGGAAACCAGGGACGGGCTGGACAGGAAACCAGGGATGGGAAACCAGGGAAGGGCTGGACAGGAAACCAGGGATGGGCTGGACAGGAAACAGCAGGGACGGGCTGGACAGGAAACAGCAGGGACGGGCTGGACAGGAAACCAGGGACGGGCTGGACAGGAAACCAGGGATGGGAAACCAGGGAAGGGCTGGACAGGAAACCAGGGATGGGAAACCAGAGAAGGGCTGGACAGGAAACCAGGGACGGGCTGGACAGGAAACCAGGGACGGGCTGGACAGGAAACAGCAGGGACGGGCTGGACAGGAAACAGCAGGGACGGGCTGGACAGGAAACCAGGGACGGGCTGGACAGGAAACAGCAGGGACGGGCCGGACAGGAAATAGCAGGGAGTACTCAGCTGCCCGGTACTCCTTCAGTGTGCCCCTGCTCCCAGGCACGCTACATGCCCAAAATGTCCCCTGCACCCTAACACCAACGCAGGCCAGAGAGCAGCCCACCAACTCCAGCTACCATCTCTCTGCCATTAGGCCACCAGACTGGCACCCATCAGCGAGCTCACAGAGTATTTCTAGTCGTCTGTTCTGAAACTAATGAGTTTTTTTGTTGTTGTTAAACATATGAGCCGTATCTTCATTAGAAGGGCCTAACCCCTAATACAGGCGTTAAAAAAAATATCACTAGCCCAGATAACAAAAAACTAAGCACATTACACCACGTGTCACTTGGTGACATACAACCAACACCTCCTCCAGGTGCCAAAAAACCCCAAGGCAGAGCTGCCCATCTCTGCAGAGCTGGAAAGTTATTCTACCCCTAGGGGCTTACACCTGTCAATAAAGAGAAAAAAACTAAAAGGAAAGTAAAATATACCAGCCTGAGTTTTGCCCCAGAAATCTCAGGCCGTGACTTGTCAACAGGCTTCCCGCTAGCTGCCCCCAGCCTCTCAGCATCTGGGCATGTTTTGGGTCACCTGTTGGGGACCAGTCAGGAGCCAAGTTGTGCTCAGTCTCCCCCTTCCCAGCGTGTGCTGTGATCCCAGCACCCAGGGGCCAACACGTCTGTTTCGGCCATGCACAGCGAGCAAACTGTGCCTGCAGTCCAAGTCCCCTGCATAGCCACTCCTGCGGCCGCAGGCCCACACCTACCTCGTTGATGAAGGAGTGTGCCCCCTGCGGGCTGAGCAGCAGAATGGCACGGCGCAGCGTGTCCCGGTAACGATTCAGCTCCTCTGTCTTCATCGTAGTGAAGAGGCTGGTGAACACGTGGCTGATGTTCTTGTCCACCTTTTGTAAAGAGACATCAAGGCCGAGCCGAGAGGCCTGGTCCAGAAAGCTTTGGAGACCACGGATATCTGAGCAGTGACAGAAGAGGAAGAGGAAAGAACCATCTTTAAGCAGAAAGGGACCGTGGAAGTCTAACTCCAACACTCACCACCCAGGCCACCAGCAAAAGTGAGGGCTCCCTCAGTGGTCCACTGAATGAAGGTCGAAAGACACGGAATAGTCCCGACATCCCTCACCATCTTAGAGCCCCAGGCTGTGTCTTGTACGATGGGGAGCACTTTCTGACATCTAACAGGTCCTATGGCCAAAAGTATCCTTCATGATGAGCCCCCTTTCTCTCCCTACTGCTTTCTCCCAATGGGAATGCAAGTTCTGGTAGTTCTGTCCTCATGGCTACATGAGCTGGTGGTCCCTGGCCCTGGCCGCTGGTTCCCTCCACCATCCTCTACCCCGCTCGGTTGAGGCTTCTTAACCCTCAGTGGTGGCAAGGCCACAACTGCCATGACAGAGACAGGCCCAGCCTCAGTCCCTGCCCCAGTCCTGTGACTGAACAGCCTCTATCCTCACACTCCAACCTTGAGGCTTGGGACTTTTCTTGTTCCCAGGACCTGACTCTCCTAGATGGAACACCCCTCCACTCATTCCCACCAGGGTGGCTCTTAGCCGAAGTCCAACTGGCTGAGAAGGTGGTCCAAGATGCTCCACTGAGTGCCAGACTGGCACTCTGGTACAGCACCAGGGAGAAAGGCTGCCCTTCCCTCACGGTTACCAAGAGGGCAGATGCGAGCCCAGGGCAGGAAAGATGCAGGAGAAGCCTCCTCTTATGAGGGCCAGAGATGCTAAATGTCTTCTTTAACCAGAGCCCAAATCTATGAGCAGCAGCCCTTCATAAGCCCTCTGGCTTCCCCAAAGGGAGGGTGCCCACGCACAGAGCCAACAGAGAGGCAGCAGGCGCACCTGAGACTGGTCCTGCTGACATCAGCTAAGCTTCTGGGTCCATCCATGTCTGGAGTCTGTCTCTCCTGGATTTTTCAGTTCCATGAGCCAAGCCAAGTTCAGCTGGATTTCAGTCACTTGCAACCCAAAGTCTCAAACCATAAACCACCTTTTCAAAGCCTGGGGTGTTTCCTTCATCTGAGTCCTATCTGCATTCCAGCTCCTAAAGGACAAGACCCACACGTGAGCCGCCCCTCTAAAGGAGACTCTGGGCCTGCCCAGATCTCACAAGCTGCACTCTCTTGGTGCCGGAACGCCCATGGGCTGCCACGGGTACACACTGGCCAAAGAGGTAAATTCAAAGGAAACAGTGTTCATTCAACCAGATTTTTCCCCAACCAATTTCTCTCCCAAACTTTCACATCGTGTCCGTTCCACAGACTTCCAGAATGCCACACGTGCAACACTGCAGGGGTCCCCTAGGCTGCCTGTTTTAGCAGTGCACAGGCTTACCAATAAGTCTAGTCCCAGCTGGACATGACCAGAGTAGTCACGGGGAACCAAGTACAGTGCCAGTGAGGAGAGCAGAGCTATGGTGGTCACGACTGGGTGTGGGGGTCAGTACCTAGGCCTGATCCCCCACCTCCACTCTGGGCCCTGACAACAGGGTCTGCATGCCTGCCGTGGGCTCCCACACTTCAGGTCTAGGGTCGCTCCTTAAACACGCAGATAGCTCACCCAGCCCCTTGGTGCCTCGTTTCGCTCACTTGTAAACTTGAAAGTCTCCGGCTACCATTTTCAGCGGACTGTGAGGAACCTCATTCTCCAAGGTACCACCTGCTTAGGACTCAGAGGCCTGCACCTGGGAGACCTAGAAAGCCAACCTCGTTATGACCCAAGGGGTGGACACAGCAGGGCTCAAATGATACATGACTGATATTCAAGCCAGTAGCACCTGGGTTCCAGTCCAGCAGGACCTCAGCCAGCTTTGTCTGTAGGAAGCCTGGTCCCTGAGCACAAACATGGGCCCAGAACTGTTTGACTGTCCACTGGGTAAGACAGAAAGAAGGTGCCAGGCAGTAGGATGGGCCCTCTTCGCCCAAAGCTGCCATGTTAGGAAAGGGACCAGCGGAAGACTGCACAGTGCCATATCCCTGCCCCAATACTGGGGACTTCTAACACACAGGGCCAAGGCTGTCAACACCTCTTGTTTCCCAGAGAGGCCATACACTCCCCACCAGCCTGCACCTGGAGACCTGTAGCCCCAAAGCCTCTCAAAAGAAAAGTTTGAAGACGCTTTTCAGAGCTTCTTCACCGGTTAGGAGGGAACGGCAGGGAGGACGGCAGAAGTGGCCCACAGAATGGGGGTCAGCAGGGGAGGGGACCCCAACTAGAAAAACTCAGGGCTGGTCAACCCTGCCCCCCCTCTCCTGGGCACAGCGTAGCTCACACCTGCCAATTATAAGTTTGAACATCTCTGCACCATGCAGACACCCAGGGCCAAACCAGCGCCTGTGCTAGGCATGCAATGGCCTTCCACCAATGCCCACGATGGCTTCTGCCTTGATCTAGGCTGCCCAACAAAGCAGCCGCTAGCCACGTGAGGCTATTTAAATTTAGACTTAAATTCAATAATATCAGATCAAGTCACGCACTCTGTGCCTCAGTCACACTAGCCACATTTCACATACTCAACAGCCACATCTGGACGGCACAGGATAGATCCTACAAAATGGATCACCACGGAAGGCTCCATCATGCAGTACTGCCTGAGAACCTGTCCTTTCTCCAGCCTGCTGTCAGGGATGTTTCCAAATATGGGAGAGGAGCTGCACTGAGGCCTCGGCCATGGCTCCCTGTTAACATGCCTCTTGCTGGCTCTCTGACCCTTCCTGCCTCCACTGTGGGTTTGTCCCATGACCTGCTCTGTCCCATAAGACAGTTGTAAATTGGAGTAAGCAGAGGTCTGAATTGATATTTACATATTTCTGTTCCTGCTCTGGACCTCGTATGGCCACGAGAACAGCCCCGGACTTGCCTGCTGCACAGATGTGGAAAACATCAGAAAAAATCAAGTCAGCCTTGGGCCGCCACCCCCAGCCACGTGCCAGCCAAATTCAGATGCATAAGTGAGCCCAGGGCAGAACTGCCTGGCTGATCTGCAAACATACAAAATAATAAAGGACTGTTTCTCTAAGCCACTAAGTTGTGGGATGATTTCTTCCTCAGCAATAACTAACTGATAGTCCAAATTCATCAGGTGCATTCCATATTCCCCAGGCCACTGCCTACACGGTGCTGGATGGGAGCCAGTCCCAAGGAAAGGCCACTGGTGGCTTCTGCAGCCCTATCCCTTTGCCTGGACACCAACTGTCCTCATTCCCCATTGCCTGAGCTCTGACCGAGACCTGAGCATAGCAGACAGGACAGGATGGTGAGAGCCACCTGGGACGGGCATGAAGGTGGCACCCTGAGACATGCCATCCACTCCCTTCCACTCCCTTCCAGGGCCTTCCAAGGCCACGGTGAGTCTCTAACGTGGCAGAGACTGGCTGAGGCTACTAGGCCTGCTTTCTGCATGTTCACACATTCAGGAAGGGCTCCCACCAGGCTCTGTGTAAACGTCCGAAGCTCCACCAGTCTGGTAGGGCTCCAAGGGCCTCAGCCCCATGCCATCATGAACAGTCCTCCCAGGCTAGGAGAAAAATCCCTTCAGTCCCTGTGCCCCTACCTAAAACTATCTCAACCCAAAGGAATGTTTCATTTCCTTGGGGTACACAAGGTGGCGGGGGTGTAGGGTGACAGGAGCTCAGGACACACAAGAATATGCAGGAGCCCCAAGCCCTCAGAGCTCCTGCACGTCCCTGGATGACTGCTTTGCCACCCTCCTTCCGGGCAGCCCTGCCGGAGCAGTCGGGGAGAATTTAAGCCCCATGTCAGCGGCTGGATCTCACACCTAGAACGAGTGATGCCAGCTGAAGGCAGCCCTCCCGAGGGACCGTAGCCCCTGGCTACAACCGCCTGCTCCCAGCGGGTGGAAAAGGTCAGCTCTGAGCCTCTGAAGCTCCTTTCATGGCACCTGGGAAGGGCTGAGTCAGGAGCACAGGCTCACTTTGGACTCTCCTGCTATTTTCCATGAATGGGATCAAGGAAACTTGCTCCTCCAACAAAAACCCCTTTCTTCTCAAAAGAGACTGAGTTTGTAATTCCAACATCCCCCCGCCCCCCAAAGAAAGCCAGCTTTCCACTACTGCTCCTCAAGAAGGGGAAATTCCCCAAAAGGCAGATTAAAGACAGAGCTGAGGCTGTCCCGTGGGCAGCAGAGTTCTGGCCCTTGGCCTAGACCCTCCCCTGTGCAGACTGACTGGCCCAGTCCACCATGTCCACCATGCTGGTACAGTGCCCCGACCAGAGCCATCGCACTGGGGAAGAAGCTAATGGGCCACATCAGGCCTCACATGGGCCCCAATCCAGAAAGGGCAGGAGAAGGCAAAGGCCCCGTGGCTCCCGGAGGCAGTGAGGGATCATGGGCAAGCCCATTCCCAGGAGAATTTGCTGGGACAACACCGCAAGGCAGGCCTCAGCTTCCGTGGCCCATCCTCAGAGCTCCCAGAGGACCCTGGCACAGGAGTCTTTGCAATACCAGACCTGGGCGGGGTGTCCTGTCCAGGCTCACTCCTCCCTTTCTCCAGCGCACCACTGGGAGCTTTCTCTGCAGGGCCCCTCCCCTTGGTGCCGAGAAACCGGGGAGAACGATCCTAGGGCTCCTGCTCACAAAGCTTACATGTCAGGGGCTGGAGAATAGCCAGAAACAAACAGCGTGCTAAACAGATCATTGCCCACAGCTCTGAGGAAAATAGATGTTAGGCTGGAGGAAGCTATGGAGTGGGTGGGCAAGGGTCCTGTGAGGAGACAGCGAGAAAGAGCCCCCTAGGGAAACGGCTGGCACCTGGGGCGCTGAATGGAGAGAGGTGGGACTGCAGAGCTGCCGGGAAGGAAGTCAGCATAGGCGGGCATGAGGGATGGGCACAGGCCCCACTGCCCAAGCCCTGGCCTCCTCTGCCCTGTCCCAACTCCCTTCACAGACCAGCTTCCTAACGCTGGCCCTGTGTTCTCGCTGGTACTTCCTGGCCATCAGTGAACAGGGGACCCTCCTCTCTTTGTTTTCACAGGTCTCCAGAGCACCTCGCCTGGGACCACCCATCCTCAAAGCCCTCTCCTCCCTGGGCTGTTCCTTCTGCTCCCACCATTTCCCAAACCCTGCCCGTCATGCCCTGCTGATCACAGCATTCATCCTGGTCTTCCCTCTGGCGGGCTCAGAGAATAGCAGTAGCAGACACCTTGGCTGGCCCAGGGCTCTCAGCTTCTCCCCTAAACATCCCTGAGCCTATCTCCACCACCCCTTCCCAGGTCCGAGCACCAGCGGCTTCTCTCTGGGACTACATCGGCCTCCCACGGGCTCTCCCACCCCCTCCACACACTCTGCCAGGGTGGCCTCTATGTTCAGACCTGCTTATCTACAGCCCTCCTCTAAAACCTCCTGTGAAAAACACAAGTTTGTTTCAAAGTTGCCAAGAAATTAATATCCTCAAAAGTATCAATCAATCCCAAACAAGTAAAAAACCTTCCAGATACCTTATTATTGTACATAAATTAGCTCTACACATCTTAGCCTGGTGTGGAAGGGGCCTTCTGATCCTAACACCTTTTATGTGTCTGTTTTTCTGTCACCATCACCTACGCTGCCACAGCACACCATACACCACGCTCCAGAAAAGAAACTCTGCCCTTCCCTGGACATCCCCTCCACACTCACACCTACATATACCATGCACGCTGCCATACACACACACAAACACACACACTACCACACACATGCACACACAACACTCACACCTACATATACCATGCACGCTGCCATACACACACAAACACACACACTACCACACACATGCACACATAACACTCACACCTACATATACCATGCATGCTGCCATACACACACAAACACACACACTACCACACACATGCACACACAACACTCACACCTACATATACGATGCACTCTGCCATACACACACACACTACCACACACATGCACACACAACACTCACACCTACATATACCATGCACGCTGCTATACACACACACACACTACCACACACATGCACACACAACACTCACACCTACATATACCATGCACGCTGCCATACACACACACAAACACACACACACTACCACACACATGCACACACAACACTCACACCTACATATACCATGCACGCTGCCATACACACACACTACCACACACATGCACACACAACAGCACACATACTACCCTACATACATACTACTACACACACACAGCACACACACTACCACACACACACACAACGCACATACACTACCATACATACACACAAATACACACACTACTACACACGCACGCACAACACACACATTACCATACAAACACACAAATACACGCACATACAACAGCACATACTACCATATATACACACAAACACACACTACCATACACACAGACAACAGCACACACACTACCATTCATACACACACATGCCACAGCACACACAGTACCATATGTACAAATACGTGTATAGTACCATAGACATTGTGGGGCAGCTGTGTTAGGCTTGCTCACTAATGTACCAGCTACAAGTACTTCGCTTGATTACTGCACAAGGACCTGGCAGAGGCCCGTGTGCACGGCCTATATAAGGCTAGGGGTGCTTGTGCCGAGAGAGATGGGGGGTTATGGATGGAGGACTGCTTGCCCTCCACTGTGAGGGCCATTTTACTGTTTGTGTGCCGAAGAAGAGGTTTCCCCTGCCTGTGTGCTTGTCCGTCATTATGAGACTTTATTAATGGAATGGGCCAACGCTTTCCGGCTCCACAGTTTCTCTACTGTCTGCCTGAATCCAATGTGGATGTGCCTGGCATGGGCCACTGCATTACACACATGCACACACACTACCATACACAAGCACACACACACAACAGCGCACATACTCTACCATACACATGCACGCACACACTCATACCTCACACATGCATATGCCCCACCTGGGTGCTCCCAGTTTGAAATTCACAGAACCTACTTCTCTATCAGTGGAAATAACACCTCTCCTCAAAGACCATCTCAGTTCCAGAGTCAGAATTCATACCTCCCTGAGTTTTATAACTCGAGGGCTTGGAAAGCAGCAGTGAGGTCTTCCCCATTTCTCCATCCCCCCCGAGGTTCACAGTGTACCACAGACTCAGACAGCAGAAGTTTGTGGAATCCAATTGAGCCAAAGTCAGAACCAGCTGGAAATGCAGAGTAACTCCAGCACCACACAGGGATCACATGTTGATGGACTGGAAGCCTCACTTGCAAGCAACTGAAATCAAGTAAAAGTTTTTTCTTTTTTAATCTGAGATTACGCCTGTGACTTTTCTACAGTGTGTTCGTAAAGTCATGGTGCACTTTTGACCGGTCACAGGAAAGCAACAAAAGATGACAGAAATGTGAAATCTGCACCAAATAAAAGGAAAACCCTCCCAGTTTCATACCTATTCAGTGCAGTTAGATGTGGGCGCACACACAGATTTTTTAGGGCTCCTTAGGTAGCTATCCCGTATAGCCTCTACAGACTCGTCACTGACTGATGGCCTACCAGAACAGGGTTTCTCCACCAAACTGCTGGTTTCCTTCAACTGCTTATCCCACCGAGTAATGTTATTCCTATGTGGTGGCGCTTCGTTATAAACGCGCCGATATTCACGTTGCACTTTGGTCACAGATTCGAATTTAGCGAGCCACAGAACACACTGAACTTTCCTCTGTACCGTCCACATCTTGACTGGCATGGCTGTGGGCTGCTCCGCTGTATACACGGTGTTATGTCATCATCTGCGCATGCGCACATGCTGCCACTCATCCTACAGAAACTGGGAGGGTTTTCCTATTATTTGGTGCAGATTTCACATTTCTATCATCTTTCGTTGCTCTCCTATGACCGGTCAAAAGTGCACTATGACTTTACGAACACACTGTACTATTCCTAAAAAAGCTCAGTTGCTGGGTATTTTAAATACTTTCTTTCCGAAAAGTGAAACATAAGGACACATTTCGGATTGTTTCCTCCACTATCTTCAATTTCCAAGAAAGGACCAACCACCGAGTGTGCCCATGAAGAAGGTTTCAGCATCTGTAATATAAGTCCATATGTCTGAAGGCCGCCACTTGACACCCACACGGAGTCACACAGAGTCCATGGTTACAAGTGTTTGAGGATTCTTGGCAAATTTTCTAAAATCTGAGACACAACTTTGATTCTATGGACTTTTCTTTTTTAAAACTGATCTAGCCTCGCCCTGGCCGGTTGGCTCAGCATTAGAGCGTCGGCCTGACGTGCAGGAGTCCCGGGTTCGATTCCCGGCCAGGGCACACAGGAGAAGTGCCCATCTGCTTCTCCACCCCTCCCCCTCTCCTTCCTCTCTGTCTCTCCCTTCCCCTCCCGCAGCCAAGGCTACATTGGAGCAAAGATGGCCCAGGCGCTGGGGATGGCTCTGTGGCCTCTGCCTCAGGCGCTAGAATGGCTCTGGATGCAACAGAGCGACGCCCCAAAGGGGCAGAGCATCGCCCCCTGGTGGGCATGCCGGGTGGATCCCGGTCGGGCGCATGCGGGAGTCTGACTGCCTCCCCGTTTCCAGCTTCAGAAAAATGAAAAAAAAAAAAAACTGATCTAGCCTCAAAATACATTATATACTTTGAAATTCCTCCAAGATATAGTTTACCCAAATTCAAGTTCATTCCCAAGACCTCTGCCCAAGCTCCTCTCCTTTAATGCCCACACCCCTACCCTCCACCAATGCATGAAACAGCCACAGAAACAGGTGTGATGGAGGCAAGGGCTGCAGGTGAGGAAACAGCAGCATTTCCAAGGAAAGAGATCACAAAGACCCACCTGCTGTGGCTCCAATCCAAAGTAACATCTCTTCCTCTGCTCAGACTCCATTTGGTGCCTTACCTGCCACACCTGGCCTGCCCAGTTATGCATTCCCTCCCTCCTTGCCTTCCTTTGTTCCCTCCTCTCTTTCGTCCATCCTCAGATACTTCCAGAGCACTGTCCTGGGTCTGGCCCTAGGCTGGGCACTGAAGCAGCAGGACTGTACAACTTCACAGCCCTGCCCTCAAGATGCTCCCAGTCCTGGGTAAGCATCCCAGGATGGGCAAGACAGAGCCCACAGCAGAGAGTGATTCCCCTCTGCTGTTTCCTGGGCATCTCCTTGATGCCAGACCCGCTCAATTTGCAGACTGCACTTCACAGATGCATTAATTCATTGCAGCCAGTCCCTGTGGGTGTGATACAGGGACATGTCTGTGAGAATCAGGTAGGCACTAGGCAGGCCCACAAGAGTCTGACAAAGGGAGGATCAGAGATACACAGGTGGCACATGCCACCAGCTCGCAGTACGATGGAAGCCAGACCTGTCCCCCTCAGAAGGTAACTAGGTTCCCCAGAGCAAACATCCCCAGGGCCAAGGCAAGGGCTGGCTTCAGGTAATCAGAAAGACCCTCCGTGATGTCCCACCATCCTTGGGGGCACACTGCCACTGCCCTGCATCTCCCCGCTGTGGGTCACATCTGGGAGGGAGGCCTCCCTGTCCTGGTCACTATCTCAGCTGCCCAGACCAGTCATGGCAGAGCCAGCCCTGGGAGTTCTCCAGAGTGCTCTCTGCATTAACCACGTCTCTTATCCTCTGTGTTCTGCTCCTTTGATTATCAGGGAGCTTGCAGACTCTGGAGGGCCTGCCCTCCAGGATTAGCCAACTCCTAGAGGGAGTAAACAATGCCTCACAAGGCGTCCCTTTCATACACAGAGCAACCATTCCAGAGCACTGTCCACCAAGCTCCTCTCAGCTCTCACACGTCGGGCCCCATCCACCTACTCTAATCACCCCGGGGCCAGGTACCAGACAATTTAGGACACCCCAGAACCCACTAAAATTATTTAACCTCGCCTGCTTACCCTGCCTCACCCATTCTTTCCTGAAGACACCACAACAAAGGCTCATGCCCACAGTTTCCCTTCTGCCTCTGCTTCCTGACCAACGCCAGTGCGTCCTCGCGATGGTCCCACAGTGTGCTCTGTCCCTCCTCCTGGGAACTGGAGTATCAAACCAGCTTTCTAATGGCAGCCACCGTCTCCTGATCTGCTGGCCTCTCTACCCCTGATGAATCACCCTCACCCCTGAGGGCCTGGCACACAGCTTAGGGAGGGACACATAGCAGCAGCCATGGGCCACATTGCCCTGTGGCATAAAATAAGTATGGGCCTGGGTTTGAACCCCCCCCTTCACTAGCCAGTGACATTGAGTAGCCGCCTCTCTAAGCCCATTCCTCCATCTGCGAGCAAAGCAAAGCGAGCCCAGCTTCCCCACAGGAGTGCTGCGGTCCTTCAGCAGAGGCACGCGTCATTGCTGGCACAGCGCAAAACAGACAGTGCTGGCAGCTCCCTTCCGACTTTCTCATCAGTGTCAGGAATGTCCCCAAAAGGGTTCCCAAATGAACAAATCATCCTTTTGCTCTAGAGGCTCATCAAGAAGGGAGAGGCCATGCTGACAATCAGAGGACACAAGAGAAGACATAAAGGTAGGCTCTCCTCTGTGATAATGGAAACTGTGAAGCGGCTGGAGGGGCAGGGCTGTCATTGAAAACTCTCTGAGAAAGAGGAGTTTCCGCCCGTAACACCCAGGACTGCTCCAGCAGGTTGCAGAACCAGTCAGCAAACCAGCCAAGAGCAGATCCAGAAAGGAGAAGGGGTCATCTGTGGCTGCGTTTGTATGCGTGGTATGTGCACGCAGGTTACATCAGACATAGGGGTCCGTGTGTGAGCCACGCCCATCCTCCTGGCCTGAGGCCCCACGCAAAGGGCATCACCTGATCATAGCATGCTCGTTTCTCCCAAGTTTGGTTCCTTTCCATTTAAAAAACAAACATAAGGGGAAAACACTTTAAATAATCAGGCTGTAAGATCGAGATTAAAAACAATTTAAAATAAATGTCTACTCTGGCACTTTGGAAAAAACATACCACGCTGCATTAAGTGCTTTGAATTAAGTAAATTACACCAAGTAACTAATTTACATAATGATCGAAATTTGCATTTTACACATGTTATGATGAAAATAGGTTCATAAAATAATTCTTCTCCAACTTCTGTTCCAAGTTGGGTTCCAGTATTTGGATAACATGCTGCAGTGTTGATATGCTACTGTCTTTCATGTTTCAAACCTCTGGCTCCTTCAGTAATTTTTAAAAATCTGGCAGGTCCTTATTTCCACCGCAATAAACAGTCCCTTTGATTTGCAATTCCCTTCCGTCAACTGAATGAGATCATTTTCTTAAAGAATCCATAATATGCTAATGAGCGTTAGAATGCTCACCAATAAAGTTTGATGTTCCTGTCACCTTTCACTTATGAGGTGCTGGATATTGATGTTAGCAGTTATTCCTCCAAGACTGTAGGGGGAGGGTTGCACAGTTCTGGCAGCTCTAGCTACCATATTTTCAGGATGAGGACCCCGGACGGCTTGCTCAACAGGCTTCCTTTGTGTGCTAACAGGGTCCAGGGGAAGGGAGAAGGAGGCCACTGGACCTGCCCCCAGGAGACTGGCCTCCAGCCCAGAGAGGTCACTCAGTGCCTCAGGTCCCCGGGGCCGCAGCAGGCAGGCCAGAACTAGAAGGCCTCTCTCTTCCTTTCTTTCCTGCTTCTCCACAGCCTGCTAGGAAGGGCTAACCATCCCACTTCATAGCTCGGAAGACTGAAGCCAGAGAGGGTGAGACCCATCACCATCACACAGCAGGCAAAGGAGACCACAGTCACACATTAAGAAAGTCTAGGATATTTTCCTGGGCTGATCCCAAAACAAATCTAGAATAGTGATTTTCCAGTGTCAAGCCCAGATGAGCCACATTTGAATTTCCAAGAGGGCTCCGAAGCCGGTGACTCTGCCTTTTGTTAAAGCCACAGACAAATGACCTCCCCCTCTATGGCAGGGCAGGACTGATGTCGCCCATGGTAGGGATGATGGAATAGCCATAACAGCACTGCTTACTAGAGCAAGTGCAGGCACTGTGCTAAGCATTTTGCATATATCGCCTCCTGGAATCCCATGACACCCTGATATATGGCCTGAAGTCAGCCAGCCAGCTTGACTGAGGTTCAACTCCAGGCCTCTGATGCCAGAGTCAGAGCTCCTTACCAATATCTGCCAATCAGCCAAAGGCACCTGGGCGGGGATTAGAATCAGGCAGGTCAGCTCCCCAAGGAGTGTGCAGATGGTGAGGCTCATCTCGCCCTTAAGCACCTGTAGACATTGCCCGACTATGCCCATTTCCCAGGTAAGTCCCGGGCTCTGAACAGAGCTGGGATTCAACCCCAGATTCATCTACCACCAGGGCCTCTGCTCTCAGAGCTGCATTGGGCATGGGGCCTGATGATGGCTGCCAGGGCCTCTTCCCCACCCCAGCCGAGTGCCAACCCAGGCATATGAGCTCCAGGAGGACCATGCAGCTCGCTGGTCAAGCACTGGAGTCTAGCTTTTCAGAATGGTAACACGGTGAACATGGATGCATACCATTACCAACTGTTAATTTGCAATCAGTATTAATAACTGATATTACAAGTGAAATGTGGCATCTTTATTAATTCTATAAATTATCACTCTAAGGAAGAGCTCGCACTCCTGGAAATAGTAGCCTCAACTGGGCTGGTTCCACATCCGTAGACCTGCCTGGGGAACAGCTGGGGCACCAGCTGCAGACCCCACCGCGCTCACCTCCTTAGAGAGGAGGATATAGCATGGCCCATGGACACTCGGCTCCCTCGGGCTTTCTCCAAGCACGTGTCTGGTGCCCACACGGCACCACACCCACTGTGGAGGTGAGAGAGCCGGAGCAGAGCCTGACGGGTCAGACAGGACCTCAATGGAAAGAGACGAGCAGCAGTGCTCAAAGTGCTCAGAGACAAGTGAAGTGCATGGGAAGGAGGTGTTTGCCCGGGTGGAGTCTGGGGAAGGTGAGGTCCCAGAAAGCTTTCAGAGAGCTCAGAACAGGCACTGGGGTCTGCAGGACCAACTGGCCTCCTCTGGGTAGACAAGAGAAAAGAGTGCTCTAAGAAACTATGTGTCAGGGTCAAAGGCCCCAGGGAACCCAGCAGCCCACCTGGGGGACCCTTCCTTTGGCCATGAAGGCATGAAGCCTGCTGTGTGTGTTTGGCCTGAGGAAAATGGCCACCGTGTCATTCCTGGGACCAGCCAGAAAGCATCAGGACAGAAGGAAGGGCATCAGGGTAGTCTGTGGGTCAGCTGAGACCAGGGCCTGTGGCCTCAGCCGCAAAAAGCCCACTCTTCCTGCCCACTCCAAGTCCAGCCCCTGAGGCAGAGGAAGGACCAAGGGGCCACAAAGTCAGTGCTCTGGAAGCAGCCAGGAGTCCCAGAAGCCCCCATGGCCGAAGCCAGGTGGCCTGACACCAGGAGGTGGGTTCATCCGTTTGCTGGCTGTGACCTGAACGTGCTTCCTCGGCGCTCTGAGCCGCGATGCTGCCCCTGTGCAATGGGCCGGTGGGGCCTCCTACGTGCTAGGACCATGGTGAGGGACAAACAGGATGATGGACACAGCCCCTGAGACAGAGTCCAGGTGTGAGGAGGGCCAGGAACAACACACGCCTCTCCAGTGACACTGCCACCTCATGGCCAACCGCCCTTCCTTCTCCCTGCCAATCGTGGCACTGGGAAGCCTCTGCCTCCACAGCTCTCCGCTGACCTCATGACAGATGTTCTTTTACTTATGTATTTAATTTACATAATCACTCTCTGATATTTATTTGGGTTTAATTTGTTTCCTCTGGAACTTGCCTTTGAGACGGCAATGTCAACCAAACCCAGGAATGAAACACAGCAAGGGGCCCACGATGCCACTGCCCCCCCCCGGGGACCTCCGGATGCCGCCTCTGCAGAGAAACCCGGCCCTGACTGAGCCTGGGCACCATGCACAGAGCCTCACACCTCCGCAGGCCAGGTAGGTGCCAGGCAGGGTGGACGGCAGCCCATGAAGACCTCACCGCAGAGAAGGAAAGATGCCTAAACACTGCCCTGGAGCAGCTCCCTGTGCCAGCCCCTGGGGGCAGTGTGGGCGTGCAGGAGGAAGGGAGGCAGGAGTCCTGTTTGGGGAATGATAGCAAAGGGGCCAAGCTCAGCATCAGGCCGAGCTGGAGTCGGGGAACAGGAGAGGGGCAGTCAGTGACTGCGTATGGCAGCAGAGTGGGGCTCCCAGGAATGGGAAGCGTTTGAGTCTGGAGCCCAAGCAGGGCAGCCCACAGAGGACAGTGTGGACACACCTGGGGTGGGAGAAAGGGCTTGATTTTTAAAAGTCCATTCAGCAATTCTGTAAGGAGGGGTGTGACCTGCAGGGCAAAGGTCCCGTAGGCCATCAGAAGCCAAGGGTAGAGCCGAGCCTGAACAGAGGCAGGAGACAGGTAGAGAGGAGGGCCTTTGGCTGCAGAGATGAAAAGTGAGGAAGGAGTATGGGATGACTGGCACCAGGTTATGTCTGCGGATGGGGAACCAATGACAAGGGATGGAAACACAGGAGGGGTGAGGGGCAGGGACTCACCCTGGGCAGATAGCCACCCAGCCCCAGGCCCATGCTGGGAGCAGGACTGCCTCCAGCCTTCACCTTGCTTGGGTACCATAACACACATGCTCACTGGCACACTCACGTTCACACACATCCATGCCTACATGCACACACTCATGTTCACTCACACCATGTACATACTTGCTCACCCATATACACTCACTTGCACACTTATACTCACACTCATTCACACACATGCTCACATAGTGGTGTTCAGATCCTGCTTGCAACACCTCATTAGTGCCTGTTGTTAAATTTTCAGGAAATTTGTGAGCCAGTTATAAAACACAGCCATTAGAAATTAAATGATATATATTTGTAATGAAACAAATTATTTACAAACAAAATTGGTAAATAACCAAAACTCAGTGCTTCTTAATTACTTTGCTTCTTTTTTTTTTTTTTTTTTTTTTTTTTTGCGTCAGAAAGAGAGACAGAGATAGAGAAAGGGACAGATAGGGACAGACAGACAAGAAGGGAGAGAGATGAGAAACATTAATTTTTTATTGCAGCACCTTAGTTGTTCATTGATTGCTTTCTCATATGTGCCTTGACCGTGGGGCTACAGCAGACTGAGTAACCCCTTGCTCAAGCCAGTGACCTTGGGTCCAAGCTGGTGAGCTTTGCTCAAACCAGATGAGCCTGTGCTCAAGCTGGTGACCTCGGAGTCTTGAACCTGGGTCCTCAGCATCCCAGTCTGACGCTCTATCCACTGCACCAACACTTGGTCAGGCTACTTTGCTTCTTTTTACCATCATCTGTGCTCATGAGGCTATATTAAGGCCTGTTGTATCTGAAATACCACACAATGGTGTGTGTCACCCCTTCCCAAATTCATGTTCAGCGATATTATGACACTCAAATCAGCCATTTTGGGACCATTTACACCCCAGAAACCAGCCAAACTGCAAATCAGAATTTTCTGTTTCTTGGATAACCAGTTGTTAAACATTTACTAGCACAACACTGCTCACAATGCTCACACATTCACACACCCCACGCACACACACCCATTCACACATACACTGATACCCACATTATATACTCACAGTGACATTCAACTACATACACATACAATACACTCTCACCATTATGCTCACACCAGCATTTCAACTGCCTTAATATCAAGGAGCTGGTAAGAAACCCATAACCATGCCTGGAAAGAGAATGGAGGATGCTCACAGCCTGAAGGAACTAGACATCCTGTTCATGGGCCTCCCTCACCCTCCCTTGGCCGGGGCGCTGACTCCCTCAGAAGGTGTGCACGCTGCAGCCTCCTCGCACTGCCTTAGAAGCAGAGGTTTGTTGCCTGACTTAGGTCACTGAAACAAGGCCCTGGCAAAGATCAGTCATAATCAGGCGGGTGGTCAGCGGACTGGGAGCTCTGCAGGATGGGGAGACATAGCTGGATGCCCCAACCCAAACAGACTGGCCATTCTGGAAGCAAACACAGTAGGGGCCAGGGCCTCTGTTGCCCCACACAGCCCTGCTTTCAAAACATGCCTGCTAAATCCCAAAATTAAACCCACATCTATAATCAAGAGCCAGGACCTGCATTCCCAATAGGCCTGCCAGTCCATCCATCACAAGCTGGTTCACACCTGCCAGTACCTCTTGAGCCAAATTAGAAATGGGACTTGGGGTGGGGGCCAAGGGAGACAGGGTATTATCCTGAAATATAATTTGAACTTTCCTTCCAAAATACATCCTTGAGCTGATCCATCACATGCCTTCCCCTGCCCAGGCCTGCCCTGCCCCAAGCGACGACGGCTGAACTGTGGGGCCATCCACCTCCAGCCACCAGGAGGCTCTAGAAATGCCAGGAGTGTTCTTTGGCTTCAAGGAGGATGGGGACAAGACAACCGGACTATAGGATGATTGATGCCAGTGGGGCAGCAGGACTGTGGCCGCCAGAGCCAATGCCACCCCTGCTTCTTCTCCCAAGGGCAGACGCCCTCCCTGCCAGGAGCCGGAGCCCAGAGGCGGAGGACACAAAGCGCCAGTCATGCAGCAGTTTCTGTGTGCTGCCCACACACCCTCACTCGTGTCCTCGTCACAGCAAGCCCATGAAGCCGATTCACCCTCCTGCTTTACACATGAGAAAACTAGAGCCCCCGAGTGCCCATCGCTCAAGCAGCAGAGGCTGGCTCAGGCAGACCCAACCCCACCCCACTCTGCTGAATCCACAAGAGTGAGCAAGATGAACATCAGGCCCCAGACCACAGTCCATGCCAGATCTGCTGGTGGCTCCTGACTCCTGTTTCACTCTGGGCTGGCCCTGGTATCCCAGGGGTTCCATCCCAGCAGTGACAGAGGTGCCTGGCCAGAGCTCCAGGATCCTCAGTGTCGGGTTCACTGCTGTACATCCTGAGCTCCAAGGACAAAGCCTGGCACCTAATAGCAGCTCAGTAAAGATACACATGGAACACATGTGAATTAACTACTAAAAAGCAATTCTCTGTCCAGGGGAGGAGGCTCAGGTCCAATAAGACCCTCCTGAATTGAAATGGAAGCTACACTGGGGCTGGGTTCTCTCCCGGAGCTGGAACCATGGGGACGTCCTGGCAGTGTGCCAGCCACTGTGCCCAGCTCTGTGCTCTCCCCATCTCATCTGCTCACTCCAGCAATGCTGGGGGGGCAGTTCTATAATTACCCCCTATTACAGATGGCAAGACTGAGACTCAAGAAAGGTAAGTGCTAGAGCAATGACTCAAAAGCCCCTGCCCTTATTAGCCCCTCCACTTTATGGAACATGTCTGCCACAAAGAAGCCCCTCATTATTATTAATCACCCTTCCCTCCAGGAAAGCCAATAATTAAAAATAAATCCAGCCCTGCCCTCACCGATTGGTTCAGTGGTAGAGCATGAGCCCAGCATGTAGACATCCCGGGTTCGATTCCCGGCCAGGGCACACAGGAGAAGCGCCCATCTGCTTCTCTACCCCTCCCTCTCTCCTTTCTGTCTATCTCTCTCTTCCCCTCCCACAGCCAAGGCTCCATTGGAGCAAAGTTGGCCCGGGCTCTAGGATGGCTCTATGGCCTCCACCTCAAGCACTAGAATGGCTCCAGTTGCAACAGAGCAACGCCCCAGATGGGCAGAGCATCGCCCCCTGGTGGGCGTGCCGGGTGGATCCTGGTTGGGTGCATGCGGGAGTCTGTCTCTCTGTCTCCCCACTTCTCATTTCAAAAAAATACAAAAAAATAAAATAATAAAATAATAAAATCAAATAAATTCAGCCCTGGCCGGATAGCTCGGTTGGTTCAAGCATTGTTCCAGAGCATGAAAGTTGCCAGTTCAATTCCCCAGTCAGGGCACGCATCAGAACATCTCGATGTTCATCTCTCTCTCTCTCTCTCTCTCTCCCTGCCTCTCTCATAAAAATTAAATTAAAACAAATTAAGATTAAAAACAAAATAAATCCACGTTCTGCCCAGTGTGCTCCTTCCAGGCCAGCACCACGGACAATACAGTCCCCTGAGGACTGAGGAATGCGCTACAGTGGCCCAGGACCAAGACCCTTCAGCCTGCAGGCAGCGGCTCAGTGCCCACATCGTCATGCTCAACCAGTGGGGTCCGTCGGCAGTGGGCCTGCCATTCTTGTAGCGGCGGCCACACAGCCTCCACTTAGGGCACCAAATGGCTCTTTTAGAGCCCACAGCTGCCTTGTCCACTAACTTCACAAGTGCAATTGGAGATGGAGATTCTAATTCTGAGTCAGAGTTTTCATTGCAATAATAGTAATTTCCTGTTTATAAGGAAATGAGCACCCCAGAAAGCACTTAGAATTAATCCTACAGTTTAGAATAGCAGTAAAACTCCGTTAGGAATGAAATACTGGCAGTTCATCACAAGCCCTGTCACCAGGAGAAAAGGCAGATCCACTGCCCGTCAGCTGGCAGAGGCTCCCAGGGCCATCGGAGATGCCAAGGCTCTGGGGGAAGCTCTCCCTCCTCCTCTCCACTCCCCTGCCTTCTTCCTCTGACTTTACACATCAGAATAAGGAAGGGACAGGGTAACAGTGCTCAGGGCGCTCTTGCAGGAGAGGGGACAGAGAGTGCAGCAGGGAGGAGAGCCGTGACTCTGATGGATCTCCGTGTGTGCCCCTCTAGGACAGTCCGAGGACCTGCTGCACAAATGCAGGCCTAGGGAGGATGGGGAGGCAGAGGAACATTGAGGAAATGAGGCTGGTGCCAAGGGTGACCAAGTTGCTGATGGGTAAGGCCAAGGCCCCCGACACCTGGGTCCAGCCCATATTCTGAGCTCACACTACTCCTGGGAGCCAGGAGGTCAGGACCCAGAACATGCCATGCACGGCGTGGCCTACCAACTGCTTTACACAGGCACAATCGGGATATTAGAGGCCAGGAACAGGGTGAATCTCAGAAGGCAAAGAAGAGAGGGCTCTTAAGTCATGGTGTTATTGCCACATCACCTGTAGCCATTGGGGGAGCAGCTGCCTGGGGTGGCCGTGAAAGTTCCATTCTGATGGGATTCAGCAGTCAGCACTCTCTCCCAGGTCCTGACAAGCCTCTTCTCTCCTATGGATGATATCGTCCATTCCTGTGGCTTCAAATAGCATCCACACCTGACTTCAATCACTACCCTGGACTCTGCCAGGATTTCCAGACATACATGTCCGCTTGGACATGGGCATTTCAAACTTAA
Organism: Saccopteryx bilineata; assembly: GCF_036850765.1. Lineage (NCBI taxonomy): Eukaryota > Metazoa > Chordata > Mammalia > Chiroptera > Emballonuridae > Saccopteryx > Saccopteryx bilineata. The sequence continues at coordinate 89,540,693 of NC_089498.1, forward strand.
ACCAGCCTAAACAGAACTCTTGATTCTCAATCCCTATCCCAAAAAAGAACATTACCAACCACCCAACTGCTCAAACCAAAAGCCTGGGTGTCTCCCTGGAAACCTTTGTTTTCCTCACTCCTCACCTCTAATGCACAAAACACTTCAAACCCAACTTCTTCTTCCATTACCACTGCCGCCTCCCTAGGTAATACCACCACCCTCTCTCCCAGAAAGTATTCCAACAGCCTCCTTGACAGACCTGACCTCCCTGCCTCCCCCCACCTCCTGCAATCTGTCCACCACTTAACATAGGCACTGGTTTTTCTGTGCATGAAGCAGATAGGTCTCTGCCCTGCTTTAGAACCCACCAGTAGCCTCATAACATGCTTAGAATAAAATCCTAACCCTGGACACTGGCCCAGGGGATAGAGTGTCAGCCTACAGTTTGGACATCCCAGGTTAGGGCGCAGAGGAAAAGTGACCATCTGCATCTCCCCCCACTCCCCTTTCTCTCCCTCTTCCTCTCCCACAGCCAGTGGCTCGATTGGTTTGAGTGTGGCCCTGGATGCTTAGGATACCTCTGTTGGAGCACATCCGCCTCAGGTGATAAAAATAGCTCTGTACTTGAACATCAGCCCAAGATGGTGTTGCCTGCTAGATTCCAACTGGGCTGCATGTGGGAGTTTGCCTCACTATCTGCCATCCTCTCACCTACCAAAAAAAAAAAGAATAAAATCCCACTTCCTCACCCAGAACCTAACAGGCTCTTCATGACATAGCTTGACTTGTTCTCCAACCCAGCTTCTCTCTCCCCTCCTTCTCCACCCTCCAGCCACACAGCCTTCCTTTCTCCTTTTCAAACACCCTAAAAGTTGTCACCTCAGGATCTCACATCTGCTGTTCCATCTGCTGGGAAATCTCTTCCCCAGTTTTTATTCAATGCCTCCTTTAGTGCCTCCCATGATCTGTTCAGATGACAGGTGGCCCCTCTTCACCCTCCCTGTGATTCTCTGCCAAACCCCTATCCCTTCACTGACCCATCCTCGTGTCTTGTCCTCCATGGTGTCCATTGTACCCAGCATGCAGCAGGCACGCACGGTGGGTTAACTGATGGCTCAAGTAATCAGGGGCAGATGCTGCAGTGAGGAGAGCCCACATCTGGAACCACACAGCTCTGAGTGTGAAATCAAGCTCACAAAGCACCCCAGTAATGTGACCTTGGGAAATCACTTTAAACCTTTCTGAGCATAGTAATACCTACTTTGAGGAGTGAATGTGTAGACAAAATGAGACAGTAAGGTGCTTGGCATGAACTTAGTGAACAAGTCACTATTATTAATAATAATAGCAGCAGATGTAAAAACAGCTACATGAAAGTGGCATTTGGGAAACCAATCAACGAGCAGAAAAAGGAAGAAAGGTGCATGCATTGCACCCACAGCCAATGTGCGGGCACTGCCCTCAGGGAGTTTGAGGGCTCGGGGAAATGCTCACATGCCATGCTGAGTCAGAGGCAAAAGCTGAGGACTACATTAGAGATACATGTCAATGTTGTGAGAGCACCAGGGAACACCTAGCCTTCCCGGAAGACGTGGAGGAAGGGCAGAGGAGAGAGACAACGGATTCCTAGCTCGTTACCTGCCACGCACATCCTTCTTCTCCTGGGAACAACTCCCTGCCTTTGCTCTGGAAAAGGTCTCCTCACCCTCCACCAAGCTCACAGTTCCGGAGGCTGCCACCTGGAGTCCCCTGTTCTCACTCACTGGCTCAGAAGGGGGCATACGATCCAGGTCAGACCAGCTGAGCCAGTCGCTGACTCTTCAAACTGGAACTGTGAGAGGTGTAAGCACTGCAGTGACAAATTGGGCTATGTGAGGTTTAAGAGGTGAGCACATCCTCGTTTCTTACCAGAAGGAGGATACAAGCTGAGATGGAGAAACAAAAGGAAAGATGAGAGAAATCCTTGGCCACATATAAGGAAGCGAGCTTGTCGGGACTGGCGAGTCTAAGCCCTGCAGGGCCGAGCACAGGCTAGAAACCCTCAGGCAGGCACTGAAGCTGCAGGACTGAAGCAGAATAATGTCTTCTTCCTCAGGAGGAGTGTCCTGATTGAACAGGATCTCCCAGAGTATGGAGAGTGATCCTTAAGGTCAACTGGTTGTAGATGTGAACTCCGTCTACAAAATACCTTCAAAGCAGCACCCAGATTAGCGTTGGGCTGAGTAACTGAGTACTACGACTGCCTAGCCACGTTGACAGGTAAAACCAACCATGGCAAGAGTTTAGAAGATTGTCTTTGAAGAGGCAGTAAGGACAGTAAGTACTGGTGACACTTTCAAGACACTGGCTTCTCCGAGGGTCGCAGGGAAGGAGCAGGGCTCCCCTTTGCCCCGTGTGGATGGAGAAGTGAATGGGGAGGAACTGGAGCGAGGAAACACGGAAATGACAGGAAAGAGAGAAACCGATCTGAGGGCTCTGCACTTCCACCACGCCAGGAGCACAGACCCCCAAGGCGCGGGCTCAGCGCGACTCCCGCAAAAGGTGCTGGAACCCCGAAGCAAGGGCCAGAGAGCCTAAATTGTGACTGTTACCCCAAGGAGCCCGTCCAAAACAGGGAGGTCCTTGGGATTTTCAACCTTGTCATCACAAACCACCCCACCCCCTGTTTATTCCCCCACTGAGCCAAATAAAATACAATACTGCCTCAAAATCCCCCCTTGGCCAGATTTGTCCTCCAGATACACCCCACTCAGGGACCTCAGGGTCCCCTGGTACCTACAAAGAGTAATCCCCATTCCTCAACCTATGTGGGGCCAGAGCACCCTGACCACGGAAAGGCCTGGGAGTCAGACAGCCCTGGGCCTCAGTCTCAGCTTGACCATCTAGCAGCTGAGAAACCTCTAACCTCTCTGTGCCTCAGTTACTCTACCCTACCAGTAAATCCACTGATTAAAATAAAGAGAAAGCATGTCTGCATAATGGGGTTATTGTGAGAATAGAAGTTACAATGTCAGCTATACTACACAGGGGCCCAGTAAACAGCAGCTACAATGAACATCACCAGAAACTCCCCACCCAGACTTACCTACCCCAGGCTCACCCACTCCCTAGACCCCAAGAAAGTGGTGAATGTGACACATACTGCTGGCCCGCTTTGGCTGTCACCGACAACCTCTCGACCTTTCCAACTCTGTCTGTCCTCTAAGACTCAGCTCCAGCCCCACCAAAGGCTCTGGACAGAAAGAGGCACCTATGTGAATTCAGAGGTTTGAAAAAGATGGGAACTATTTGCAAGGGTGCACTGGAGAGCCGTGGCCAGAGGGCAGGGGTTGTCTGGAGTGACTGGACAATAGTTGAGGAGTTTCTGTGGCAAATGAGAAGACACGAGGCCACCCAATCAGGCTGTGAGCCAAGAGAGGACAGAGAACGGGTAATTGGCGCCAGACACAAGCCATGTGTGGCCACCAGGCACTCAGAACATGGCGAGGCCAACAGAGAAAGGCCAGAAAGTGTGAAACAGATGTCAAATTTTAAAGGCTGAGTACAAAACAAAGAATATAAAGTATTTTATAAACAACTTTTATGTTGATTACATAGCAGAATGACAAAAACAGACTAAATGCATGAGACTAAATAAATAAAACATACTAAATTAACTTCACCTGGGTCTTTTTAGTCCTTAAATTTTAAATTATACACATGATTCATATTATATTTCTGTTAGCATTGTGCTGTAGCCGGTGTGCCTCGCAGGACACCGCCCATTCTGCACGGCTGCTCAGCTTGCCCGAGAGAGAGGTCGGGGGCACAGCACTTACACCAGCTGACTCAACATCGGGCTCCACCCCTGACAATGGACACTGCTGAACTTCTCTGCTTGCCTTTGTTCTGCATCTATACAATGGAAATACAAATAGTAGCAAGCCTACAGAATTCTTATAAGAATTAAATGAATCAACCCATACAATGCAGACAGATCAGTACCTAAGGACTGAATTGGCTCTCCCACTGCCATCATCCTTATCACCAGCATCACCACCATCACCATGATGATGATGATCATCATCATCATCATCACATGGGCCAAAGCACACTTCATCCCATATTTCTATGACATCAAGCCCGAAGCGAGAAGATGGGACCAGGTTGACTCTGATTCCCACAAAGAAAGACTACCATATGCACCCACTATGCCCTGTCTTGCTGATGTCCCTGACTGACGATGAGTCACCTGTCAGTGCCCACTCTGTGCCTGCCTTCCTCCCCCACAAAGCACACCTCTCCAAAGCAGACACGCCATCTTGAACACGTGGCATTCCCGGCTCACTGTAGCTCACCCACTCTGCCCCTCCCACTAGCTGCCATGCCTCCTTCAGGCCAACTCTGGCACTGCCACGCTCAAGGAATCTTCAGGAACAATGACATCAACAGTTCACACAGCCATTTCAACAGGAAGGAAGTTGGAGGTGCACCTTCCAGCATACAGAGGAAGGGAAGGAGGCGTGGTCAACAAAAGGTCCAGAGGCTATGTGACCAGGAGCCAGCAACCTGTTAGAGGTCACCACCGTCCAGCCTGAGTGCCTGCCCACAGCTCTGCTGCAGACATTCTGAGCAGAGGGAAGCTTCTCTGGAGCAGCCCCAGCATTCCCAGGAGAAAAGAGCCCTCTGTATGCAGTGAAGGCCTACTATGTGCCAGGAACCATGCTGTATCCTATCTACCCCTCAAAGCAATCTTCCTGGGTGGGAATCAGCACCCTCACTGAGGCTCAGCAAGGAGCAATAACTTGCCAGGGGTCACCCAGGGCATCTGTGGGGAAGCAGGGAGTTGAAACCAGGGGAGCTCATCTCAAAAGCTGTGCTCTTAGCTTGTCACAGTACACGTTCAGCACTCCAGGGAATCAAAGCATCCTTATTCTTAGAGGCCGAAAAAAATCCATCAATCTCTCGACATCTGTTTGGAAGTTCCTCTCAACACTCAAGAGCTCGGGTGTTCTTGTTAAAAAGTGTTTGCCCAGCTGGCTCTCAGGAAGGCTGTGCATCTGTCCCAGGCCTTCCACTTCTCAGCTATCACTGCCGATGGCAGACAGGCTGACTATGAGAACGCTGAAAAAAAGTCACAGCCACACAGCAGCCCCTTCATCCTGGACACCTGACCCAGTGACCCGGAGAACCTCTACAGTAAGAGGTGGCATGAGAATATAGCTGATACCGAGGAGTGTGAAGAGGGAAAAGAACTTCGGGGCCACGGTCTGACCCGCAGGCTCATTCAGGTGACTCGGGCAATGTGGGGATTTTTACGCTGGGCCCTGTGAAGCCTTGTGGGGTGAGTGGCCTAGGAGGAGAGTCAGGACACTCAGAGAAGTGACTCCAGCTTAGAAGCTGAGTGAGGAGAGGCAGCCGCAGGAAAGGCAGTGTTCGTGAAGCTCTCCCTCTGCTGGGCCTCTGAGACACATGGTTCACAGGTGCAACCCTCGGAACAGGTCCAGTTCCCAAGAGAAATGCCCTGATCCCATCACACAAGTGAGAACACTGAGTCCGAGAGAGCGCGCCAAGCTGGGCAGTAATCTCCACAGCTGGGGCTGGGGCCCTGAGGGAGGGCCTCATTAGAGCCTCCGTGCCTGAGAGGGTCTCCGGGAGGGCTCCTCCTTACGTAGTCGGAATGTGCCTTCCCCAAAATGCTGCGGGCCTCCCAGCCACCGCAGCCACCTTCCTGACCAGGCAGCCAGCACAGGAGGCGGAGGCCCTGCTAGCTGACGTGCCCACGCCGCAAGCCTGTGCACAGGTGGTACCGTCACAGAACGGAGGAACTGGGTTGCAGAGAGGCTGGCGTGCAGGAACTGGTAACAATCTCTATTCACTCGGAAACCAAGAGGAAAATCAAACAAAAATTACATCTAGCTTCTTCCTGCTACAACCAAATCAATAGAGAAGGTAGAGAAACAACTGTATTATTTTCTACGAACTTCCAATTGACACATTGTGTTCATGGGAGGAAAATGCTGGTGGTCACACAGGAGGAGCTCATGGTGGCTGTTGACAGTGGGCTAAACTGGTGGACGGGACACACACAATCAGCAGTGGGGCAGGGCCAGACGTGTTTCAGGGGTAGGTTAATACTTCTAATTAAAATTAAATGTTAAACACGTGAAGGCTGCCAATTTGTCCAGGTGAACGCCGGTGTCCTGGGCAGCCAGGCCAGGGAGGCAAAGGAGAAGAGGTGTGGCCACCACAGGGAGGAACTGACCCAGGAACAGAGGGAGAAGGGCAAGATCTCAAGCCACCTTCACATCGTCCCTGCTGGAGCCCAGGGCCCTCAGAGGAGACACGGCTGCAGCTGTAGCCCCACGACCCAGAGCCCACCCCTGCAGAGAGGCCATGAGAACAGCAGCATCGACGAGGCTGGGCGGAGGGCGGCGGTCTGCGCAGCCCCCCACGTCCCTTCGCAGCTGTCCCGCAAGGTCAGCGTGTTTAGGTACCTCCCTGACTCCTGAGGAGACAGCTTTCCAAGGGCCCGTGGGTGCAGGCTGGTGAGCACCACTTGGCAGGGAGGAGAAGCGAACCCATGAGTGGGTCCTCCTCCCTGCCTCCCTTGCCCTTGGCCTGGGGTCCACCCAGCCTGCAGGGCAGTCACTTGTCTGACTGAAAGGCAGCCAGCGTCCAGCAGCAGGGGAGAGTGTTGGGCAGGGAGCTACATCTCCACCTCTGATGCCTCCTCCGCGTCTCAATGGCCAACAGACCTTCCGGTCCAGGACCCTGCGCCTCTGCCTCTCAGGTCTCCACCAGTGGCTTAGCTGACACGTCAGTAGGGTGTCTCTAAGACAAGGCTGAAAAGTGCTGCTATGGGCCAGTGCTCAGCGAACCACTGCCCCCTGAAGCACCCCACCCCCACCCCTGCTATGCCTCAGGGGCCGCAGGCCTCATAGACAAGACAGGCCATCACCTCAGGTGAGACAGGACAGACAACACCTGGGGCTCAGAGGGGAGTGCCGGCTGGCCCTCCGGCTCCCATTGCTCGGGTGGCTCCAGCCTGCCCAGGATGGGAACAGGGGTCCACAAAGCCACCCTCTTCCTCTCTCCTCGCTTTCCCAGACTCCTGCCCCCCAGTCTGCAATTTCACCACGTCCAGGACAAGCTGTTTCCTCTCCTCTGACTCCCACCAGCTACTTCTCTCCCTCTGTGCCTCTGCCGGGGAGCTAATACCGGGAAAGAAACTTCAACTGCCCTGCAAGGGGCAGGTGGCCAGCCGGGCTGACTGAGCCTCACAGGGCTCCTGTGGACGCCCAGGTGACCCATGAGGCGGGGTGGGGAGCAGAAGGACTCCTTCCCCACTGCACAAGTACGCGGCCGGCCTCTCTGCGCCCCCTGGACTGTTCTGGGTGAATTTGGAAGGCCGGTGGGATTGGAAGGAGGGATTGCTGCCTTCCTAACACACGTTATGAGCCCTGGACAGCCCGAAGGCCCAAGAGCTCCTCTGGGAATCCAGGCTCCCTGTTCTGTCCTTCGGGCCACAGCCCCAGGTCTGCTCTGATGAGCCTGGTCTTCACACACCTGCCTACACACCTACTCTGCCTGCCTTCGGGGCGGAGGCTGTCTTTTCCTGCTAGAAATCGACCTCATCTCCTCATCTGCTCCCCCTCACCTTTGGGGCCAGTGCCAGCAGCCTCTGCCCTGCCAGGGAGCCCAGCACCGAGGGTATGCACACACTCACCTGGGCAGGTAGGGGCCCCAGCCAGCACCTGTTTGACCATACCCCACACCTTCCTACTCCACATTTCTTAAATCCACACCACCAGCTCATAGGTGGGCACCCTTTCATAGATGGGGGAATTGAGGTTCAGAGTGGTAGAGCAATGGGCTCCACACCCCTCAGCCTGGAGGGGCAGAACATGAACTCACACTCCAGCAGGCCGGCAGTAATACGGTGCTTCCACAACACAGCAGGTAGGACTGCTGCATGTCACAGCCCAGATCCTAGGGAGAGCCTGCAGGCTGACAGAGCCAGGTGCTGCCCTGTGGACCAGAGCTTCATCCTGGCCTTTTTCTATCATCAGGGCCTTCCTATAAGATAGGTCAACAGCATCTAAGCAGAGGCCCTTTCTGCCCATCACCCAGACCCATGCTCACCCCTCCAGGACGCAGAGGGGCCGCCCTTCTCCACAGCCCCCCAGTGCCCAGCTTGTGTGTGCCAACGAAACTGACAGCCCCAACACCCCCGCCTGCCCATCAGCGTACACCCAGCCAGCTCCGTGTCCACATGGATGCTATGCCTTTATGATTTTGAAAAGATGCCCCCAAGACCCTCCTTATGCACAGGAAACCCTGTTTCTGAAGACTGGATTTGCAGAACTGGGGACGGAAGTTGGGAAACTGAGCCACTATACACCTTTCTAAAGAAAGTTCCCACAAACAGAAATGACTGGCAGGTTTCTGTTCTTTGCGATGCGATACAGCTTTTTTCTCTTGGGCACCCAGCTACCCTCTGTTTCAAGTGATATGCAGCATGCAGTTTGCTGGTTACCTGGCCCCTGCCACACCTGGAGGACTTACTCAGGACAGGAGGAGGGAGCCACGCCTGTTGGGCCCCTGCTCCGTGGCCAGAACAGTGGAAATCCCTTGTCTGCAGTCTGTTATTTATTCTTCTTTCCTGGAAAGTATGATTCTCCCCACTGAATGGCTGAGAAACAGGGAGGGCCCGGACCCCGGGGGGCGCTGCCTGCACAGCCCCATCCATCCCCTTGCACCATGCACACTGTCCCACCTGGAAGGTGCTAGTGCGCACAGCGGGTCTCCGGCCTGAGGTCCTGCTCCGCCGGCCTGCTCGCCCCAGCAGGCCCCAGCCCCTGGTGCCCAGGTGAGGCCTGTTGCAGAAACAAACCCCAGTAGCGCTTTCATGGACACACCAGGCCAAGCGGAGCGGGAGACCAGTATGAGCTCAGTGAATATATTACCCGCTTCAATTACTTTATCTAATGATGGCATTTGTACTGTAAAAGTCAGCACAAAAATCAATGAGTTCTAAAGGACAATATCTGGAGGAGGCTCCAGCCCAGTGACCTGCAACAGCAGCCTTCAGGAACCTGGAGGACAGAGGCTCAAAACCGGGGGTGAGTGAGACTCCTAGCATTCCAGAACCACCAGCCCCATGGGCCCACACCCATTGGCACTGAGCCCTTTAAAGGCACAGTAAAGAAAACTTGGTGTGGAGGCCCAGCCCTGGACCCGCAAGTTTGGTACAGATATGTACGGAGCAGCACCTGTGTTCGAAGAACTCAGCTCAACAGCATCCAAGAGGGCAGTCCCTGCCCATACCCAGCACAGCGGAGAGACACTGTGTAATAAAACTTATCGTCACACAACCGAATAGTTACATTACCTTATAAAGGGCTCAGTATGCTGGTCAGAAGGGTCAGGGAGAACTGCTGGAAAAATGACTTTAAGCTGAGGCTTGGAGGAGGAGCTGGCCAGGGGCATGAGGAGGTCTGCATCGCAGCAGAGAAAAGAACAGGAACCACGGACCTGAGAGAAGCCACTTTCTTCATCCAATCCACTGGATCCTGAACTTACTCAAGACCTCCCTTGGGACCCAAATGGGGTAAGAAGGTGAGGGTGCAGACTTCCTCCTGCACCCCAGCAGCACAGGGGGCCATGGTGAAGCATACGTGTGAATGTTTGCAGGCCAGGAAGCAGGCCTGAGAGGGCACCAAGAACAGTGGACAGAAGTAAACGGGCAGCGAAGGTAGAAATCGGGGAGCCCAGCACCGTAAGACTGCTTTCAGTTGGCCTACTGTATATTCCCAGAGGCAGAATGGGTGCCTGGCAGTACTAACAGCCATGGAGCACCGGTGGTGGGTGGGGGTTCCAGCAGTCCCACTCTGTCCAACAGAAAGACAAATAATTCTGTAATCCTGGAGGTTGCTCCCAGTCTGCACTGACTGCTCTCCTTTATTGCATCATAAGCAACAAATGCTAACTGTGGAGTAAATCCTCCCCCTGGATCAGCCTCCCTAATGTGAGATCGTCCTTCTCAGAAATCCTTTTTGTCATTGGCATTAGCACCATGTACTGAGCCTCGGCCCCAGTCTTACCAGTGCTTAATATACATTTTCTCACTTAGTTCTCATGAGAATTCTATAAGGTCTATATTACTGTCCCATTCTGCAGATCAGTACACTAATGCAGCCCCTCTGCTAATACAGTCAGCTAGGAGTTAACAACAGAGAGGGGAACTAGATTAATGGAGCCGGATTGAGTGTGGAAGTTATACTCCATCGCCCCTACCCCTCTTCCAGCAGAAAGGAAGGACAAGTGAGCATTCTCTCCTCTCTTTCTCTAGCAGCTTTGAGGCTCCCAGTGGGCTCCAAATGCAGGTCTGGGTGCACCAGTGCAGTGCCGGGCAGAGCACAGCCCAGAACAGAGACTAAGCCAGCAGGATATGGATAGAGACTGAGCTAGACTAAGCTATGGCATGGACTGAACTGAACCACAGCAGCTTCGGGTGTCCTGCTGAGGCCGCGTAATGGCACAACATCTCTAGACACTGGCCATTCTTCTGGGCTTGGTGAAGACAAGGCTGGACTAATTCCACAGTGGGACAGAGCTAAGCCACCTAGTCCTGAATAAGACACTGGCCATGTGGGAACAGTCCTTTGTGTTTGTTCCAGCTCCAATACCCCTTACCACTACCCCTCATCCTCCCATGTGTGGGTCCCCAAAATGCTTTTCTTGTGACCCTCTAGAAGAGCCCCATTTCCACGGGCAACACCACAACTAGGAAGTGTCAAAGTAGAATCCAGAGCCAGGATGGCCCAATCATAGGTCCACAGGAGAAGCTGGTTTGGCTAACATTTACAATTTAGGTAGAAACAAATACTCCATCTTTGCTTTCCCCAATGAGAAGGCAATGTATGACAGGATGCAGTTTCCATCAGCCATGTCTAAGTTTTTGCCATGTCTAAGTCTCTAGTTTTACACTGTTTGTGGCTGGGCTGGTTCCAGGCAGTTGAGCCTGAGCCAGGATCCAAAACCAAAGTCCAAGTTCCCAGACTCAGAATTTGGAAGCCTGCAGGTATCTCTGCCCACATGCTACAGCAAAGATGCTGGGACTGTCAGCAGAGAGGCTGCATGGAAAGGACCAGCCAAGCGAGGCAGAGGAGAGCACCACCCCCTCCCTGTGGTACTGCAGCCTTCCCCACTAACCCTGGCGCCATCTTGTCAGGGAGCCCAAAGGTCATCCCATCGTCTGAGTGCTGGGTGGCTGGAAAGCCAACTTGGGGCTTCCAACAAGGAAGAACAAAGGGCCCATCCCTGGAAGGTCTCCAGCCACTGGACAGGATCTGGCCAGACCCCTCCTGCTCCTGTCCTGGAGAGCGTCAGGAGGGCAGGGGGCCACAGAGGCAGCCTGAGGCCTTCATACAGGCCCTGCCCAGAAATAGTGCATGTCTCCCAGAAGGAACTACTGAGCCAGCCCCAGAGAGAGTACTTGTTCCCTCGTGAAGAGAACCAAGCATACCCCAAAGACATAGAGAATAGATCCCAGAGGTCACACACATGGCTGCCCCAGCTCTTCCTAAGGACAGCAGATCAGGCAGATGATCCCAAGGTCCTATGGGGAGAGAGGAGTTGCTGTAGGGGTGGCAGGTGAGAGGGCTTCCTGGCAGCATTCCCCAGCTCTGGCCAACATGCTGGGAGGGACACAGGCCAAGAGCTCCAGCAGGCCCTTACTTCCCTCCTAACATGCCTCCTATTCAAATGTGTGAGGCTGCTGCAGTGTCCAGGCATTTCAGGGAGGCTGCAGGGTGAGGGCTCTGACATGAGAGGTGGCTTTCATACAGGATCCAGGCCGGCCCAGGACCCAGGCGACAGCAAGGTCTGGCGGCAATAAGGACTTTAGCCATGTTTGTGGGTGCAGTCACAGCAGACCGCCAGAGCTGCAGGTGGCCTCTGGAAAGACTGTCTGAGAAAGCTAAGCACCCAGTCCTACAGCGACACAGGTCTGGGAAAGATGAAGAGCGACATAGGCCTTGCTGGGCTTTGCTGCGCCATCTGCAGCCCCAAAGGAAGCAACGTGCTGGCAAAGGTTTAACAGGCTCTGAATAACTACATTGGTAGCTTCCGAGTATTTCCATGGTGTAAATATGATATTTCCAGCATGGTTGGTTTCATGCTACAAGAGTGACATCGCTGAGCACGGAGTTAGGAAGCCACCTGGTATGAGCTGCTTCCAGCACACCACTGCCCTGGGGTCCCTACCCACACCCCATTCTGATTTGGAAGTGTGGAGAGCATGCCACCGAGGAGAACATGAGGGTGGGACCCAATGAGAGATTTCAGAGAATGTATACAGGACAACTGAACAGACTGCTGAGTCAAGCTAGTCAGAGGAACTCGAAATTCCTCCACACATTTCTAAGCAGCAGTCCCAGCTGGGGTTTTTGGAACATGGCCCTTGCTACCCTGAGGAAAAGCCCAGTTCTAGAGGCAAAGCCCCACCAGTCTCTACAGAAGGGACTGTCTGAAGATGCCTCAGCCCAGTGCAGCGCCCATGCACATGGCTCAGCCTGGCACTGTGAGGACACCTCTTCTTCGAGGTACAGTCACTTCATTCGTCCTTTTGCTCAGGGCACATCTGGGGCTGGCCGGGGTCGGGAGAGGCAGGTGAGGAGCCCAGGTGAGCTCCTAACCAGATTGCCAGGGCAGCCACCTCTACAGGAAGGCTACAGGCAAGCCTGGGACTCTAGGGATCAAGGGCCCAAAGAGAAGAGTGATGTCCACGCCAGCACCCATCCATAGCCTCTGTGGCCTTGCCAGGGTTCCTGCACCAACTCACCCAGAGCAGCTGCGGACGTCGCCTCCATAGCACTCACCTTGCATCCCTCCTGCCTGAGCATAGAGGCACGCCGTGTGGCTCTCATCCTGGTCTATCACGCACCATCTGCGTGTCCTCAGACTCATCGCCCCCAGCCTGTTTACCCCTGTAGCCTGCGGGAGACCGTGGGACTTGTCAGTGCCTGCCTCCAGAGGTGCCTCCCTCAGGAGAGGCCGACACCCTCTTCTTTAATACAGGAACCTGCTTGCCTCCCTGTGGGCGGCTCCTCTCCGCAAGGACACACGCCTCTGCTGCCCCAGAGACAAGCCGACCGCAGAGACACGATCCTCGAAGGGAAGGGCCCGTGGCGGAGCAAACTGCCCTGTTGTCACCCACGCACACATGCTCTCATCCTAGAGGACACAACTGCTGACACGGCTGGTGGACAGAGGAGGAAGAGTCCAGCCTGGGGTGTGTCAGAGCAGAAGAGAAACCACTCTCGTCCATGTTCTAAAAGCTGAATGGGCACTGAACCCGTGTCCCATGTTTCAGTAGCGTGCCAGCCAGTTTAAAACAGCATGTTTACTCACAGCTTCTCCCCGCACCAGGCCACAGTTCACCCTCCACATCTCTTTCCTCCCCACGAAGTGAGTGCCCTGGGTTTCCCCGCCTTCGGATCTCCCATTTGGTGTGTCTCCACACTAAGGGAGGGGTTCTCAAACTTCACTGCATATTAGATTTTCCAGGAACTTTTCACAGTCTCTGTACCTCATACCAGTCACATGAGAACAACCAGAGGCAAGACTCAGGTATGGGTATTTTTTTTAACTCCCCAAAGGATTTCAACATGTAACCAGCATGGGAAGCGTGCAGTGGCCCTGCCAGGGCAGCAGAAGTGTAAAGTGAAGGGATTCTGCTCATTCACCTCACGCTCCAGGCAGTGACCATGGAAGGGACTGGGGGGCAGAAGGTGCTCGGGCTCCTGCCTGGACCTGGGAGGACAGAGCTCCCCAACATCGAGACTAATACCCTCAGTCGCGTCTGCGGGCCTCGTCTCTGTCTGTCTCTCTCACTCTCTTACAATGTAGTCAATTAAGGCATTATTGAAGGAAGAGAGAGAAATTAGGAGATGATGAATCAATTAGATAAGCTACTAATTAGCTTTAAATCTGTTCATGGAAGTGAGAATCTAACTTGACGTGTACCAAGAATGAACAAGTTGTACAACCTGAAAAACTTGAGCTTTCGAGGAGGGGGGGCTCCGGGAGCAGGGAGGGGCGGTACAGGAAAGTGCCACTTTGTAGACTGTCCACAGTATTTCATGCTTCTTTAAAAGAGATTTTTTTTTAAAGACCAAAAATGTAGAGAAATATAAATTACTCTCCCAGTGATTTCAATAAAGCACCTAGGCCCCTGTGTGACATGCCAGGCCCCCCTCCAAACACTTTACACACAGTATTTTATATCATCCTTAACTAAACTCTATGCATGGATGGGTTTTTCCCAAACAGCTTTATTGAGATATGATTTACATGCCACAAAATTCATCCATTTAAGTGTCCAGTTCTGTGATTTGTAACACATTCAGACTTGTGCAGTACTACAGTCTAAGTCAAACAGTCCACCATCGCAGAAAGAACCCTCCTGTCCAGGAGCACTCTCTCCCCTCTGTGGTCTGAAGATCTGTGCCCCCCACCCCGATTTATATGTTGAAATTCTAATGGGATGGTACTGGGAGATGCTTAGTTTGGGAAGGTAGAGCCCTCACAATAAGATAAGGGCTCTTATAAAAAGAGAGCCCACAGAGCTCCCTAGCCCTGTGCCACCAGGCAAAGATACAACCAAATATTGGCCTCTGCAATCCAGAGAAAGCTCTTCGCCAGACACCAAACCTGCTGGCACCATAATCCTGGACTTCCCAGCCTCCAGAGCTGAGAGATATCAATGTTCATTGTTTACAGAGCCACCCAGGGTATGATATTTTGTTACTGGAGCCTGAACAGAGATATGCCCTAGACCCCCTCACCAACCACGCCCCGTGGCAATCACTTCTTGTCTCTACAGATTTGGCAATTCTAGACATTCTACATAAATAGAATCATACAATACATCGTCTTTAATGACTGTCTCCTTTCACTTAGCATAAGGTCTTCAAAAAGCTTCATCTACCTTGTCGCATTTTTCAGTCTGTCATTCCTTTTTAGTGACTAAATATTCCACTGCATGAGTCTACAGTAGTTGCTATCTTGATCCTCTTTTGCAGATGGGGACTGAGTGAGGTCAGAAGATGACTATGTGCCCAGCCAGGCAGTCTGCCTCCAGAGCCCACGCTCAAACCTCCAAGAACCTCCCACCACCATAAAGTACTGGCCTATTTAATCCATGGTGTGAATCACTTTCTTGTAAAAAAATAAATATGACTATATTATATGTGTCATTTTACAAAGTATCCGGGATGAAAGTAAAATGTCTAGGAAACTCAACTGATAGTTTCACGTTCTCATTAATATTTCCTCTTACTTATCCACTCATCCTACCATCTGCTCCTCTCTCTAGCTGCCAGTGATAAGAGCACCTAAGATCCCAGAAAAGGGCATAAAACCTAAGCTAAGAAACAAACACTATTCCTTGCATAACTAGAGAAAATTGCTATTCTATGATTTTATTTTACTTTTTTCAGAGAGAGGGGCAGGGACAGACAGGGACAGACAGACAGGAAGGGAGAGAGATGAGAAGAATCAATTCTTTCTTGCGGCACCTTAGTTGTTCATTGATTGCTTTCTCATATGTGCCTTGACCAGGGTGCTCCAGCTGAACCAATGACCACTTGCTCAATCCAGAGACCTTGGGCTCAAGCCAGGGACCAAGGGGTCATGTCTATGATCTCATGCTCAAGCCAGTGACCTGGCGCTCAAGCTGGTGAGTCCGTGCTCAAGCCAGATGAGCTCGTGCTCAAGCCGGAGACCTCAGGGCTTTGAACCTGGGTCCTCAAGCATCCCAGGGCAACACTCTTTTCACTGTGCCACGGCCTGGTCAGTCTATTTTACTTTTTATTATGAAAAATTTCAAATATTCAAAAACAGTGTAATGAACCTCCATGTATCTATCTCTCAGTTTCTTATCACCCATATGTCACCCACCCAAATTATTTTGAAATTACTTTCAGAAATCTCCAACATCATATTTTTCACGTTAACATTTCAATGGTACCTAAAAAACAAGTTTTAAAGAGATAAATAAATAAGCACAATACCATGACTATACCTTAAAAAGTGCACAATCTCTTAACTCTAATTTTTCAAGGGTCTCATGTTTTTTCTCAGTTTTTCGAATCGGGATCCAGCTGTCCTATGTATCTGCTTACTAGGCAGCACAGCAGTGTTGCACAGACCACCAGGAATCACAGGAAGTTACATAAGATAGGTGTGTGAGCAGTGTCTATAGGCATGCACACATGGATAGATATGGATGTGAATTCCGACCATCCCCAACATAGGATGGTTCGAAGATTTTTCAACTTGGTGATGGTGCAAAGTGTTATGCATAACAGATTACATGAGTTACCTCGCACTTTGTTACAAAATGGGCTTTGTGTGAGATTATTTTTCCCGTCTGTAGGCTAACATAAGTGTTCTGAGTACGTGCAATGTAGGCTAGAGGCTAATCTGTGATGTTCAGCAGGGCAGGTATATGAAGTGCATATTCTTTTTTTTTAAGGATAGCCAAGTTTTAATACTAATTATTAAAGCAAAGGTAATTTCAAATGTCACCTGGGTGTCCAAAAGTCACCCCTGTGCACATAACAGCAGCTCCAATTCACTAGGAGCTGACTAGGTGTTAAGATTTAGGGGCCATGGCCCTGTCCAGTTGTGTCAGTGGTAGAACGTTAGCCTGATGTACTCGGTTAGGGCACACAGGAGAAGTGACCATCTGCTTTTCCACCAGTCCTCCTCTTCCTTCTCTCTCTCTTTCTCTCTCTCTCTCTCTTTTCCCTCGCATGGCCATGGATCAATTGGTTCAAGTGAGTTGGCCTTGGGTACTAAGGATGGCTCCGTGGCCTCTACCTCACGTGCTAAAAATGGCTCCAGTTGCAACAGAGCAAGGGCCCCAGATGGGAAGAGCATCGCCCCCTAGTGGGCTTGTTGGGTGGATCCCACTTGAGGCACATGAGGGAGTCTGTCTCTGCCTCCCCTCCTCTCAGTTAAGAAAAAAGCGTTAGGGACCCGTCAATAGCACAAGCAACGCATGTTCCTGCAAAAGGAGCTTGGCTCTTCTGCTCAAGAGGCTGAGAACCTCACCTAGGAAAATGAGGTCATCTTTCTTTTCTACTTTATTCTGCACCCTCATTTTAAAAAAGAAAATACATAGGCCCTGGCCGGTTGGCTCAGTGACATAGCATTGGCCCAGTGTGTGGAAGTCCTGAGTTCGATTCCCAGCCAGGGCACACAGGAAAAGCACCCATCTGCTTCTCTACCCCTCCCCCTCTCCTTTCTCTCTGTCTCTCTCTTCCCCTCCCGCAGCCAAGGCTCCATTGGAGCAAAGTTGGCCCAGGCACTGAGGATGGCTCCATGACCTCTGCCTTGGGCACTAAAATGGCTCCAGTTGCAATAGAGCAACAGCCCAGATGGGCAGAACATCACCCCTTAGTGGCCTTGCCAGGTGGATCCCAGTTGGGCACATGCAGGAGTCTGTTTCATTGCTTCCCTGCTTCTCACTACAGAAAAATACAATAATTATTATTATTATTATTATTATTAAAAAAGAAAATACATAAAATACAATTTAGAAGCAAAAACCAACCACCAGATGTGCCGCCTCCTCAGACTCTGCACCAGCGGCCACACGCCCTGCTTCCACCCTGGTGAGGAGGGAAGGGCATGACTGGGATGGAGGGGTCCTGGGGGCGCGGGGCGGGGCCTGGGCCTGAGGTCACCATCGCGGCAAAAAGTGGGCTCTGAGAATAGTCACCACAGCCCTGCACGCCCTCCCCAGATTTCACCTAGCTCTGTACCCGTAATTTATTTAGTTAGTTATTTTTAATTTATTGATTTTAGAGAGAGAGAGAAAGCATCAATTTGTTGTTCCATTTATTTATACATCCATTGGTTGATTCTTGTATGTTCCCTGACCAGGAATGTAACCCGCAACCTTGGTGCCTCAGGAGGAAGTTCTGAGGCCTGTAATTTACACGATGAGACCTGGAGGGCCTGGAATATTATCCACAAAAGCATTTTTCTCAACCATTTTGCAGCCTGCAGGGCTCAGCCCCTGCCTGCGCACCTGCCCAGCAACCGCGCCAGCCCATGCCAAGGCAGAGGCCAGATGAAATGCATTTTCAGGGAACTATGTGTTTATCGGGAAGCAACCTCATCCTAAATCGGAGACAGATTCAGATACAATGTCTCCCAATGTTGGCCTGGCTGTTCTCTGTGTCCCTCCCCTTTTCTCATGCACTCATTCCCCAGGGAACATTTCCTCTAGTTCCCTAACCTCACGGAAGCAGGGGGCTAGCTTTTCATTTTTCCACTTCTGAGATTCTAGCTAGGTCCAGCCTGGGGGAAGGTGAGAGCAAAAGCCTAGTAAAATTAACAAAGCAAACTGGGGAGAGGGGAGAGATAGCCAGTGAAAACTCTGTAATAGGTCCAGGACAGAGAGGAAGAGCCCTCGAGGTGCCTGCAATGATGAGATTCCACTTCCCGCAGACTCGGCACCCATGGACCACCCTCCTTCAGCCATCTCTACACTTGAAAGACTCCCAGCTGGAGCAGAAGGGTCTGAGATACCCTGTGTCGGGGTGGGGGTGCAACGGGAGCCCTGGCCCTGCCATGTAGAAGTGAACTGTTAGCAGGAACACTGGCCATACCAACATTGCTCCATGTATCACATGAGCATGGCCAGATGCGGAGACAGAGCTCGACATCATTTCAACAAACACTGATGCAGTACCTTCTCTGCCAAGCGCCGGAGAGCCAGAGACAGGGGATGCTGGGTCTGGATGGGCAGGTCAATATTCTGACAGACACAGATGAACGGCGGGATGCACAGGCATTCTCCTGGTCGCTGCCCACACATGTGCATGCATGCACATACCTGGGCCTGCACATGCACATGTGGGCACAGGCACAAACTGGCTGCTAGATAGAGATGGAACTAGAAGCAGAGGCTGAGTGCTGGGCCAGGGTATGTTGGACCAAGAGCCATTTCCTGTCAAGGGCACCCACCCGACCCCCATGGCTCTGGGCCTTCATTCATATTACTCACTGTGCCACAAGCACCCCTCACTCTGCCTCCTGCCCTCTTCATCCCAGGCACATGGGGACATTTCTGGACCCGGCCCCACCTTCAACTAACTGTCACCCACTGTCCTGTCTGGAATTGTCAGAGGTGGTCCTCACTCTGTCCACAAATAAGCACATGAATGACTTTAGACATGTCAATCCAGGATATCCTAATAGGGTCCAGTGGCTTAAGGCAGTGAAGGTTCTGGAAATTCTCCAGGCTCTGAGATCAGGCAGACCTGGATCCTACGCCACTGTTGCCTCTCAGGAGCTGTGCACTCTTAAACAAGTCACTTAGCCCTCCTGTACCTGTTTCCTCACCTATAAAATAAAGTGATGATGTTTGATGTTACAATGATACAATGAGGATGAAATAACAAAGAATGCAAGGTTTATGACCTGTTGTTTCCATGCAGCAGTCACTTAATGGATGTTCCCTGAAGGTCAATCTAGCATCCAATCCACCAGGACTCCCCAGCCGTTGTGCCTGAGAGAAGCAACCTCAGAGAGATCAAGGAGCTGGGCTAGGAGGAGCCGCAACCCTGCCGCCCTGAACGCTCTGCAAGCTCTGACAACAGCAGCAAGTACAGCCAGGCTGCCAGGCGGGGTCACAGCACACCTCGGGGGGTCTAGGAGCTGCGTCTCCACCACCAAGAGGCCTTCACGCTGGGCAGGACCAGGAAGGGCTCCTTGCCCCACAAGACCTGCATTCACCCATCCCATCCAAGCTTGAACCTGCATGGCATGGAGAGTGATACAAGACAGGGATGCTGCCTCAGACCCCCCCTGACTAATGGCCTTTGCACCCCTCCTCTGCCCTGGCTGAAGTCCACCTGATACCCTCAACAAAGACACACACACACACACACACACACACACACACATACACACACACACACACCCCTCCAGAGGACCCAGGACCCCGCCTGTGGGATTCGAGGACCTCAGCCCACTTGAATCTCAGCACCGTCTTGCTGGCCTGGAGCATCACACCACGGCCGAGCCTGAGTGCGTCACTGCCAACTGCAGGACCATAGGAACATTCTGTAACTCCTCTGAGCCTCCATCCTTCATCTGTGAGATGGAAACAATAATTTCCGCCTTGGTGAAGAACAGATGAGATACGAGAAATACTTGCTGAATGAATGGGCAGATAAATAGCCCAAGAGTCTGGCATATAAAATGAATGCCTATGAGTCCCCTTGCTCAGATGATCTGACATAGATGTTGTGTGACAACGCTGCTAAGTGAGCTCTAGCCTGGTCCCTGCACTACCCCCACTTCCCATGACAGGACTTCCACCCCAGCCTCCTCTACCTAGCTCCCAGACTTGCCTCTGACACTTTCCTGACTGGTTTACCATTTTTTGACAGGAGCTAGTAGCTTGAATATGACCTTGACCTTGGTCCTCTGCTAGTATCCCCACCAGCCTGGCATCTGTGAAACCCACCCAGCTGCTACCACCATTTAGACACCATGCACACAATTTCTTCTCAAGCAAACTACAGCCACACTTGCCCCCAGTCCTATCCACCCACCCCACTCAGCCCGCACAGACTGTCCTGTTACCAGGGCTACACTGCCACACCTGTGGAACTGCTCCACCCTGCATCTGCTCCCACCAGGTACCCTGGCAATCAAGACTATGCCCCACTTAGAAAGGCCAGGAAAGGGCGGCCCTGCAGGTCTCTCTGGTCCTGAGCTCATCGGCAGCGGACTGGCTCACGGTGCTGGGGGAGTCAGATGAGGCTCCTCTCATTTATGACACATGCTGCTTAAGCACCAGATCCCATCACCTCTCCCCAACTCAAGGACATCACTCCACCTATTGTCCCTTCTCTCTAGCACATGGCACGTTCTGTTCAGGGGCATCCTATCAGGACACAAACACTCTGTCATATCTTCAGTCTTTATAAAAACAGCCCTCCCTTGACACCATCACCCTCCATGACTTTGCTCCCCTTCACAATGAAACATCTATAAAAAGTCAATACTGGCTGGGTCCCCTTCTCCTCCCATTCTCTCTTAAATACACTCCTGTCAGCACTGGACCCACCATTGTACTGCAAAAGCTCTTGCCAAAGACTTCAAGGACCTCTGCTGAAAACCCAATGGTCAGCATGTGCCCCTCATCTCCCTCAAGCCTCCAGCAGTGCTGGATGAGGCTCACCCCGTCCTCCCCACCTCTCTGCCTTCGCTTTTCCTCTCCTCCTGGGTCACCTCCTGCTCTGCTGGCCAGTCCTTCTCGGTCTTCTCTGCTGGCTCTCTGTGGCATCCTGTGACATATTTCCCTATTTTTTATCCACCTCCCAGAATGGAGGCTCCATGAGGTCAGGTTCATTGCCATATCCTCGGTGCCTAGAGCTGTGCCTAGCACATAAGGGATGCTTAGTGGAATGAGCTCATTTGGGAAGAATGGACCACCATTCTGAGGACCAGTGTGTGCCGGGTCCTGGGACAAAGGCTGGGGACATAGAGGTGGGCAAAGTATGGTTCTTGCCCTCAAACATCACACCCTGGGCAGAGGTAAGAGGACAGTTAAGGCATAGAAACAAATTAATAATACAGCACAGTGTTAGGAGCATAACAGTGGTCACAGACACACACAAAGAGGAAGCAGAACAGAAACAGCACAGGGGAGAGTGCACCCAGTATCACCTCAGAAACAGAGAAGTTGTTCTCCGAGCTGGGTCTTGAAGGCCTCTTAAATTCACTGGGGCATGAAGTCAAAGGAAGTCCTTCCTGGGCAGGAAGATCAGCACGTGCAAAGGCACAGTGGCTTGGAAAGATGGGGGGCAACAGCAGGGAGCAAGTCACTCATGTTTTAAGAACCAAAACAATCCGACCTGCTGGAGAACAATGACAAAGGTGGCAGAAGATGAGAAAACCATATTGGATGGAAGCGGAGGTCAGACTGCAATGCTTAAACTTGATACTGAGTCATTAGTCACTGAAGGTTTTCAGGCTGCAATCTGACTGATCAGATTCACGTTCCCAAGTCCCCTCTGGTGGCCACGGATTAGAGAAGGAAAATACTGAGGACACTTCGATAGGTTCTTACAGTACTAACCTAGGTAAGAAGTGACTAGGATCTGCAGAGGGAGGGATGGAAAAAGGGCAGATGGAAGGATCCTCAAGAAGACCTGAGGGAAACCTGAGGAAACTGAGAGAAATGGCGCCGTGAGGAGCGATACTGATAAATCTCCCCAAAATTTCAACAAGTTCTTCAACCAGAGACAGAAAAATCTATCCTTGGAGCATCTAGAAGTCCCACACACTGAACACGAAGGTATGATTGAGTGAAAAATTGACTAAATATATAATCAACCCTGAAGAAAATAAGACAGAGAAAGGAACACTCCACCTTCCTCACTACCCTGAGCAAGGGCTGCTTGCACTTGGGACTGAGAGAGAGTGGGGGTTAAGGGGGGCAACGGGTGTTGAGGGAACCAGGATGCAGCACAGACATCTGAGCTGAGGAAAGACTGAGCCTGTGGAGACTCAGCCAACGCGAGCTCATGCCCACGCCAGATCCTGACAAAGACGGGCGAGTGGCGGCCACCATTAGACTCAATATCCTGGTCAGTGAGCACGAATAGTGTGCGAGAGGTTCCTCCTAGCGCCCCGGGAGTGGGCGCTTGTGTTCCTGGACAGAGGGGCAGAGTCAGAGGCCTTTGCGTGGGCTGTGACCAGAGTCTCAGTGTGGTTCCTGCACCCTGAACAGCAGCGCGGGGGGGAGGGTGAAAGCAAACTTCCCTATGCCCAAACTTCTCCGAGTGGGTGGGGCGCCTCACCTAGCCATTCAAGCTAACAGCCCTGGGAAGGAAGGAAGAAAATTAATTAATTAATTAATTAATTAATTAATACGAAAGCGTTGGGAAGAGAGGTGCGCAAGCAGCTTGCAGTCTGACTCAGGAGCAGATCTGCAGATCCAATTGCTGAAATTAGCTTAACCCACAGTCTGCTCACCTCCCAACTGACCTATGCGGCTCTAACTGACAAGATCTCTCTCGTTCAGCGATCTAAGACAAGACGTGTGATATTTTTTAGTGCCTCTTGCTATGCATGTAGGGGTGGGGGCAACTTCTGATTGGTAGAGCTTTCATATTCAGGGCTGTACATTAGAAAGAGGGATTTGGCCTGACCTGTGGTGGTGCAGTGGATAAAGCGTCGACCTGGAAATGCTGAGGTCACCAGTTTGAAACCCTGGGCTTGCCTGGTCAAGGCACATATGGGAGTTGATGCTTCCAGCTCCTCCCCACCTTCTCTCTCTGTCTCTCCTCTCTTTCTCCCTCTCTGTCTCTCTCTCCTCTCTAAAATTAAAAAAATTAAAAAAAAGTTTTTAAAAAAAGAGGGATTTGGCAGCTTGTAAGACCTCCTGTTTTGCCAACAGCGATTAGGGCATCTTCTACCCAGCCAAAACAGGTTACAAAGTGCAAAAAGCCTGGGAAGAGTGTTCCCACAGAGAGCTGACATGCCTGGAGGTGCATAGAAAGGTACCTTGAGAGCAATTGGCTCCCAGCCCCACCTGATTATGCTGGTGGCTCTGACTGACAGAGCCTTACCCAGAGCCCTGTGCTGAGTGGGGATAGAGTGGGGATTTGCCAGCTCTTTGAGCCTCTTAGTCTCCAGGCAGAGGCAGCAGCAACCCCATAGCTGGATCATCAGGCTGCTAATTCAGGAAGGAGAGACTAGGAGAGAGGTTCCGGGAAACGGACTCTCTCATTGTCAAAGCCTGCAAATGCTAACGAGCCTCGACTGCCAACGAGACTGAAGCCTAATATATGACATCACCATAGAGACTCATCAACTGCAAATCTCTACCTAAGCATGCCACAGGGGCAGAGCCTGGGGTACAGAGTCACTGACCAGGAAGAAGGAGAGGAAAGAAAAAAGAAGAAAATAGCCTCACAAAATCAAGAAAAATCCACAGACTTTATAACCTTTTCCATTTTTTTTTTTTGTTGTTGTTCTTTTGTTTCTTTCATCTTCTTGTCTTGATTATTTTTCTTCTTCTTCCACTTTGGTTGTTTTATTCTCTGCCCGTCTTATTTTTTCCTCTTCTTGAACAACACTACGCTTAAGTGTTACATTTCCCATTTTCTTTCTTTTCTTCTTCCTTTCTCTATGAGGGTTGCACTCCAAAACCTTTAACTCTTTCTCCCTCTTTTTGTCCTTTTTTCTTCTTTTTGTTTTTTCCTCTTACGTTTTTCTCCCTCTATATTAGTTTCTTCTTTTCTCCTTTACTTTTTCTGTCATTCAATCATCAATCATGAACAAATTATTTTATTTGGGACTCAAATTTTTTCTTGGTGACACTTTGGGTGCTTTTTACTTCACTTTTTAACTCATTAGCATTCCTCCCAACCCTGGCTCTCCATTCTGTCTAGTTTTTGCTCCACTTAATACAATAGTAATTTTTTAATTTTTTTCTTTTTTCCTGTTTCCCTCTTACCCCTCTCATTATATCTCTTAGTTGGCCATCACTTACAAGCAAATCATTTTATTCTAGACACAAATTTTTTCCTTTTTTGCATTTTCTGAGTTCCTACCTCCTTTTTTGCCCCTTTATCACTTTTCCCCAACTCAGGCCCTTTGTTATAGGTACTTTTTGTTCCATTTAGCACAATATAATTCACATTTCATCACAATTTTTTTTCAAGGAGGAGGGGAGAGGAGAGGGGAAAAAGAAAAGGGAAATAATAAATTTTCCTTTTTTTTTCTTTTGTATTCTTTATTAATTCTCATTAGTACTATCAACAAAACCACCCTCAGATGCCATTAAGAAAAAGGAAGTCAAATATCATGGATACAAAAGACAGAGATGTAGCACAGATAGATGAGGAAAAATCTATGGAGAAAAAATTTAACATATTGGAAACCTTGGAGCTAAATGACAGAGAATTTAAAATAGAAATCCTAAAAATATTCAGAGATATACAAGAAAACACAGGCAATTTGGGGAGCTCAGAAAACAACTCAACAAACACAAAGAATATATTACCAAAAAAATTGAAACTATAAAAACAAATCAAACAGAGATGAAAAACTCAATTTATGAACTGAAAAATGAGGTAACAAACTTAGCTAATAGAACAGGCCAGATAGAAGGTAGGATTAGTGAAATAGAAGACAAGCAACTTGAGACACAACAGAGAGAAGAGGAAAGAGACTCAAAAATTTAAAAAAACAAGAAAGCCCTACAGGAATTGTCTGACTCCATCAGAAAGAGCAACATAAGAATAATGGGTATATCAGAGGGAGAGGAGAGAGAAAATGGAATGGAGAACATATTCAAACAAATAATAGATGAGAACTTCCCAAGCCTGTGGAAAGAACTAAAGCCTCAAATTCAAGAAGCAAATAGAACATCAAGTTTTCTTAACCCCAACAAACCTACTCCAAGGCACATCATAATAAAATTGGCACAAACCAACGACAAAGAAAAAATTCTCAAGGCAGCCAGGGAAAAGAAGAATACAACATATAAAGGAAGGCCTATTAGATTATCATCAGATTTCTCAGCAGAAACCCTACAAGCTAGAAGCAAGTGGACCCCAATATTTAAAGTCCTGAAAGAGAGTAACTTTCAGCAAAGAATACTATACCCATAAAAGCTATCCTTCAAATATGAAGGAGAAATAAAAACATTCACAGATACAGAAAAGATGAGGAAATTTATCATCAGAAAACCCCCACTCCAGGAATTACTAAAGAGGGTTTTCCAACCAGATACAAAGAACAAAAAAAAAAAAACCACAAGTAAAAGCTCCACCAAGAACACAATAAAACCAAATTTAAACTATGACAACAAAAACAAAAAAATGAGGGGAGGGAGAGGACGGAGATTAACAGTAGCAAAGAACGATGGAGTGCAGAAGCACTCATAAGATAGTGTATTACAATGAACATGGTAGGTACCCTTTTCATTACTTAATGGTAACCACCCTTGAAAAAACCACCACAGAAGCACATGACTTAAAAAAAGATGGCAATAAGCCCTGGCCGGTTAGCCCTGGTGGTCAGAGCGTGGCCCCTGGTGGGCGTGCCAGGTGGATCCCGGTCGGGCGCATGCGGGAGTCTGTCTGACTGTCTCTCCCCATTTCCACCTTCAGAAAAATACAAAAAAAAACAACAAAAACAAATTCAAAATGAAAGGCTGGAAAACAATACTCCAAGAAAATAACATCCAAGAAAAAGCAGGTATAGCAATACTCATATTAATAATGCTTACTACAAGACAGAAAAAGTACTCAGAGACAAAAATGGTCATTTCATAATGATAGAGGGGACAATGAATCAAGAAGACATAACAATTCTTAATATATATGCACCAAACCAAGAATAATATATATGCTACTTATTGACCTTAAAACAAAAACTAACAAAAATACAATCATACTTGGAGAACTCAATACACCACTGATGGCTCTAGATTGTTCATCCAAACAGAAAATAAATTAAAGATATATTGGCCTTAAACAAAAGGCGAGAGCACCTGGACATGATAGACATCTACAGGACATTTCATCCCAAAGCGACAGAGTATACATTTTTCTCTAGTGTACATGGAACATTCTCAAGAATTGACCATATGTTGGGCCACAAAAATAACATCAGCAAATTCAGAAAAATCGAAATTGTACCAAGCATATTTTATGATCATAATGCCTTGAAACTAGAATTCAACTGCAAAAAAAGAAAAAACCCCACAAAAATGTAGAAACTAAACAACATACTTTTAAAAAATGAATGGGTCAAAGAAGAAATAAGCGCAGAGATCAAAAGATATATACAGACAAATGAAAAATGACAATACGACATATCAGAATCTCTAGGATGCAGCAAAAGCAGTAATAAGAGGGAAGTTCATATCACTTCAGACCTATATGAACAAACAAGAGAGAGCCCAAGTGAACCACTTAACTTCACACCTTAAGGAACTAGAAAAAGAAGAACAAAGACAACCCAAAACCCCCAAAACCAGCTGAAGAAAGGAGATAATAAAAATCAGAGCAGAAATAAATAAAATAGAGAACAGAAAAACTATAGAAAAAATTAATAGAACAAGGAGCTGGTTTTTTAAAAAGATCAACAAAATTGACAAACCCTTGGCAAGACTCACTAAGGAAAAAAGAGAAAGGACTCATATAAACAAAATCTAAAATGAAAGAGGAGAAATCACCACAGATATCATAGATATACAAAGAATTATTGTAGAATATATGAAAAACTATATGCCACTAAATTCAACAATCTAGAAGAAATGGATAAATTCCTAGAACAATACAGCCTTCCTAGACTGAGATAACAAGAAGCAGAAAGCCTAAACAGACCAATTAGCAAGGAAGAAGTAGAAAAAAACTATTTAAAACCTCCCCCAAAATAAAAGTCCAGGCCCAGACGGTTATACTAGTGAATTCTACCAAACATTCAAAGACTTGATTTCTATTCTACTCAAAGTCTTCCAAAAAATTGAAGAAGAACCAATACTTCTAAACACATTTTATGAGGCCAATGTAACCGTCATACCAAAACCTGCCAAGGACGGCACAAAAAAAAAACAAAACTACAGAGCAATATCTCTAATGAATACAGATGCTAAAATACTAAACAAAATACTAGCAAATCAAATACAACAACATATTAAAAAAATAATACATCATGATCAAGTGGGATTCATCCCAGAATTACAAGGATGTTTCAACATATGTAAAATGGTTAACGTAATACACCATATCAACAAAACAAAGAACAAAAACCACATGATCTTATCAATAGATGCAGAAAAGGCATTCGATAAAATACAACACAACTTTATGTTTAAGACATTCAACAAAATGGGTATAGACGGAAAATATCTCAACATGATAAAGGCCATATATGATAAACCATCAGCCAACATCATATTAAATGGCATAAAACTGAAGGATTTCCCCCTTAAATCAGGAACAAGACAGGGTTGTCCACTCTCTCCACTCTTATTTAACATGGTGCTAGAAGTTCTAGCCAGAGCAATCAGACAAGATAAAGAAATAAAAGGCATCCATATCGGAAAAGAAGAAGTAAAGGTATCACTTTTTGCAGATGATATGACCCCTATACATCAAAAACCCCAAAGACTCCACAAAAAGATTACTAGAAACAATAAGCCAATACAGTAAGATTGCAGGATACAAAATTAATATACAAAAGTGCATAACCTTTTTATATGCCAACAATGAAACATTAGAAAACAAACTCAAAAAAATAATCGCCTTCACAATTGCAACAAAAAAAATAAAATACCTAGGAATACACATAACAAAGAATGTAAAGGACCTGTATAACGAAAACTACAAAGCATTGTTAAGGAAAATCGAAAAAGATACAATGAGATGGAAAAATATTCCTTGTTCTTGGATAGGAAGAATAAATATAATCAAAATGGCCATATTACCCAAAGCAATATACAAATTTAATGCAATTCCCAACAAAATTCCAATGACATTTTTTAAAGAAATGGAACAAAAAATCATCACATTTATATGGAACTATAAAATACCCCGAATAGCCAAAGCAATCCTAAAGAAAAAGAATGAAGCTGGGGGCATTACAATATCTGACTTCAAACTATATTATAAAGCCAGGACAATCAAAACAGCATGGTATTGGCAGAAAAATAGACACTCAAACCAATGGAACAGAATAGAAAGTCCAGAAATAAAACCACATATAAACGGTCAAATAATTTTTTTTTATTCATTTTAGAGAGGAGAGGGAGAGACAGAGAGAGAGAAGGGGGGAGGAGCTGGAAGCATCAACTCCCATATGTGCCTTGATCAGGCAAGCCCAGGGTTTCGAACCAGCGACCTCAACATTTCCAGGTCGACTCTTTATCCACTGCACCACCACAGGTCAGGCGTCAAATAATTTTTGATAAAGAGGCCAACAACACACAATGGAGAAAAGAAAGCCTCTTCAACAAATGGTGCTGGGAAAACTGGAAAGCCACATGAAAAGAATGAAACTCGACTATAGTTTGTCCCCTTGTACTAAAATTAATTCAAAATGGATCAAAGACCTAAATATAATACCTGAAACAATAAAGTACATAGAAGAAGACATAGGTACTAAACTCATGGACCTTAGTTTTAAAGAGCATTTTATGAATTTGATTCCAAATGCAAGGGAAGTGAAGACAAAAATAAATGAATGGGACTACATCAGACTAAGAAGTTTTTGCAATAAAAATTAATCTTTGGGCCTGAAAAAAAAAAGATCGAATAGTAGGAGTCCAATAAATGGTGATTTAATAACACATTCAACCCTGTATAAATTTAACAATCTCCCATTTAAAAAAAAAAGAAGTTGTGACGTCACGGAAATGGTGCAGTGAGCAGCGCGTCCAACAGATCTCCCCTAAATCACAACAACTAGAAACAGAAAAATTTATCCTCGGAGCATTCCGGAGTTCCACACAAACTGAAAGCGAAAGGACTGTTATCACTTGAATCTGAGAGACGAGGGTGTGGAGGAAGCTACCGCAGTGATGTTCATTCAAGCCGCGAGGGAGTGCGCCTGTGGTGAGTCAGCCCACACTCGGGAGCCGCAAGCAGCCGCGGGCGCACGCCCGGTACGGTTGCAGAGCGAGCACCGCCCACACTCGGGAGCCGCGAGCAGCCGGGGCGCACGCCTGGTCCGGTTGCAGAGCGAGCACTGCCCACACTCGGGAGCAGCGAGCAGCCACCGGCGCGCGCCCGGTCCGGTTGCAGAGCAAGCACCGCTAAAGTTCCCAGCGGCCCGCGCACTGCGAGTGAGAGTCGCCAGCCACCGGTGCCCAGAGCACCCCATTCGCGCGCGTGCCCTGGGCATTCCACACGCCCAGAGCGCCCTACTGGCCCGCACACCCAGGGTGCCCCATTATCCTGCGCCTGGTGCGATTCAGCCGCCAGCGGCAGGGCGAGTGGGAGAGGCACCAGGGTGGTCTTCTACTTGGGAGATTCTCTCCGTGGGCGGGGCACCTCACCCAGCCATTCAAGCTAACAATCAAGCGTTGGGGGAGGGGTGTGCGCAGGCAGCCTAAAATACCTTCGGGAGCACAGCTGCGACCCAATCACTGAAATTAGCTTAACCCATGAAATCTGCGCACCCTCGGTTCTAATTTATAAGATCTCTCAGTTCAGCGACCCAAGACAAGAGGCTTGATATTTTTTAGTGCCTCTCGCTAAAGGGGCGGGGGCAACTTCTGATTGATAGAGCCTCCATATTCAGGGATAAACGCTAACAAGAGGGACTTGGCAGATAATAAGATCTATACTACACTAGTCGCAAGCAGAGACTAGTGCCTCTTCTTCCCAGCCAAAACAGGCTACAAAGTGTGGAAAGCCTGGGTTGAGAGGTCCAACTGAATGCTAGGCGCTGAACAGTCACCTTGACAACAATTGACTCCCACCCCCGCCTGATTACACTGGAGGCCCTGACTCTCAGAGCCTTTCCCAAAGCCTTGCACTGAGTGGGGATAGAGTGGGGATTTCCCAGCTCTTTGAGCCTCTTACTCCCCAGGCAGAAGCAGTTGCAGCCTTATAGCTGGATCACCAGGCTGCTAATTCAGGAAGGGGGGATTAGGAGAGAGAATCCAGGAAAGCAAACTCTCATCGTTGGACCCTGCAAACGCCAACAAGCCTTGACTACCAGCAAGACTAAAGCCAATGATATGACATTGCCATAGAATCCCATCAACTGCAAATCCCTACCTAAGTGTGACACAGGGGCAGAGCCTGGGGTACAGAGTCACCGACCAGGAAGAGGGAAAGAAAAGAAAAAGGAAGAAGTTAACCTCTCAAAATCAAGAAAAATCCACAGACTTTACAACTTGTTCCACTAATTTTTTTGTTGTTGTTGTTTGTTTCTTCTATCTTATTGCCTTTATTTCCTCCACCTCGGTCCTTCTATTCTCTGCCCATCTTATGCTTCCCTTTTCTTCAACTACACTACCCATAACTGTTACATTTTATTTCTCTTCTTCATCCTCACCCTCCTTTAAGGTTATACTCCAAAACACTTAATTCTCACTCTCTCCTCTTTTGTTTTTTGTTTTTTGATTTGCTTTATTTTGTTTTTTTCTCTTCCTTTTTTATTTCTTCCTTCATTTTTCTCTTTTTCTTATTTTTTCCTTTCTATTCGTTTTTTCTTTTCTCGTTTTACTTTCCTCCCATTTAATCCTCAATCACGAACAAATTAGTTAATTTGGGACTCAAGGCTTTTTTTGGCTTTATTTTTCTTTTATGCTTTTGTTTTTGTTTTTTTTTTTTTGTTTGTTTATTTTTGTGGCATTTTGGGTCCTCCCAACCCAAGGTCTCCATTGTATTTAGTCTTCGCTCCACTTAATACAACAGATTTTTACTTATTATTTTTATTATTTACTTCTTTATTATTCTTTTTTTGGTCCTTTTTTCTGGTTCCCTCTTATCCCTCTCATTATATCTCTTAGTTGACCATCACTTACAAGCAAATCATCTTATGCTTATCTAAAATTTTCTTCCTTTTTTTTTCTTTTTTTGCATTTAGTAGGTCCCTACTCCCTTTTTTTGCCCCTTGAACTCTTCGCCCCAAATCAGGCCCTCCATTATAGGCACGATATTTCCCTGAGGAGGGGAGAGGAGGGAAAGAGAAGAGAGAAAAAAAGGGGGAAATAATAAATTATTACTGTTTTTTTTTGTGGGGTGTTTTACCTTTTTTTTTTTTTTTTACTTTTTACTCTTTATTAATTCTAATTAGTGCTATCAACAAGACCACCCTCAGATGCCAATAAGAAAGAGGAAATCGAATATTATGGATACAAGAGAAAGAGAGGTAACACAAATAGATGTGGAAAAATCTATGGAGAAAAGACTTAACATATTGGAAGCCTTGGAGCTAAATGACAGAAAATTTAAAATAGAAATCTTAAAAATACTCAGAGATATACAAGAAAACACAGAAAGGCAATATAGGGAGATCAGAAAACAACTCAATGAACACAAAGAATATATTACCAAGGAAATTGAAACTATTAAAACAAAACAGAAATGAAAAACTCAATTCACGAGCTGAAAAACGAGGTAACAAGCTTAGCTAACAGAACAGCCCAGATTGAGGATAGGATTAGTGAAATAGAAGACAAACAACTTGAGGCACAACAGAGAGAAGAAGAAAGAGACTCAAAAATAATAAAAAACGAGAAAGCCCTACAGGAATTGTCTGACTCCATCAGAAAGAATAACATAAGAATAATAGGTATATCAGAGGGAGAAGAGAAAGAAAATGGAATGGAGAATATACTCAAACAAATAATAGACGAGAAATTCCCAAGCCTGTGGAAAGAACTAAAGCCTCAAATTCAAGAAGCAAACAGAACACCAAGTTTTCTTAACCCCAACAAACCCACTCCAAGGCACATCATAATAAAGATGACACAAACCAATGACAAAGAAAAAATTCTCAAGGCAGCCAGGAAAAAGAAGAGTACAACATATAAAGGAAGGCCTATTAGATTATCATCAGATTTCTCAGCAGAAACTCTACAAGCTAGAAGAGAGTGGACCCCAATATTTAAAGCCCTGAAAGAGAGGAACTTTCAGCCAAGAATACTATACCCATCAAAGCTATCCTTCAAGTATGAAGGAGATATAAAAACATTCACAAATACAGAAAAGATGAGAGAATTTATCAACAGAAAGCCCCCACTCCAGGAAATACTAAAGGGGGTTTTCCAACCAGATTCAAAGAACAAAAGAAAACAACACCACAAGTAACAGCTCCACCAAGAACACAATAAAACCAAACTTAAACTGTGACAACAAAGGAAAAAAAGGGGGGAGAGGATGGAGATTAACAGTAGCAAAGGATAATGAAGTGCAGAAATACTTATAAGATAGGGTACTACAATGAATATGGTAGGTACCCTTTTCATTACTTAATGGTAACCACCCTTGAAAAAACCACCACAAAAACACTTGACTTAAAAAAGGTAGCAACAGAGGAAAGAAGTATGGAACACAAACAAACAAAAACAAATGATAGAAAAACAAAAGAGAAGAATCAAACTAGATACAAAACTAACAGAAAGCAATTTATAAAATGGCAGTAGGGAACCCACAAGTGTCAATAATTACACTAAATGTAAATGGATTAAACTTACCAATAAAAAGACACAGAGTAGCAGAATGGATTAAAAAAGAAAATCCAACTATATGCTGCCTACAAGAAACACATCTAAGCAACAAGGATAAAAACAAATTCAAAGTGAAAGGCTGGAAAACAATACTCCAAGTAAACAACACCCAAAAAAAAGCAGGAGTAACAATACTCATATCTAATAATGCTTACTACAAGACAGAAAAAGTACTCAGAGACAAAAATGGTCATTTCATAATGATTAAGGGGAAGTTGAATCAAGAAGACATAACAATCCTTAATATATATGCACCAAACCAAGGAGCACCAAAATATGTAAGACAGCTACTTATTGACCTTAAAACAAAAACTAACAAAAATACAATCATACTTGGAGACCTCAATACACCGCTGACGGCTCTAGATCGGTCATCCAAACAGAGAATCAATAAAGATATAGTGGCCTTAAACGAATACTAGAACACCTGGATATGATAGACATCTACAGGACACTTCATCCCAAAGCGACAGAGTATACATTTTTCTCTAGTGTACATGGAACATTCTCAAGAATTGACCATATGTTGGGCCACAAAGACAATATCAGCAAATTTAGAAAAATTGAAATTGTACCAAGCATATTTTCTGATCATAAAGCCTTGAAACTAGAATTCAACTGCAAAAAAGAGGGGGAATAACCCACAAAAATGTGGAAACTAAACAACATACTTCTAAAAAATGAATGGGTCAAAGAAGAAATAAGCGCAGAGATCAAAAGATATATACAGACAAATGAAAATGAAAATACAACATATCAGAATCTCTGGGATGCAGCAAAAGCAGTAATAAGAGGAAAGTTCATATCACTTCAGGCCTATATGAACAAACAAGAGAGAGCCCAAGTAAACCACTTAACTTCACACCTTAAGGAACTAGAAAAAGAAGAACAAAGAAAACCCAAAACCAGCCAAAGAAAGGAGATAATAAAAATCAGAGCAGAAATAAATGAAATAGAGAACAGAAAAACTATAGAAAAAATCAATAAAACAAGGAGCTGGTTCTTTGAAAAGATCAACAAAATTGACAAACCACTGGCAAGACTCACCAAGGAAAAAAGGCACAGGACTCAAATAAATAAAATCCAAAATGAAAGAGGAGAGATCACCACAGACATCATAGATATACAAAGAATTATTGTAGAATACTATGAAAAATTATATGCCACCAAATACAACAATCTAGAAGAAATGGATAAATTCCTAGAACAATACAACCTTCCTAGACTGAGTCATGAAGAAGCAGAAAGCCTAAACAGACCAATCAGCAGGGAGGAAATAGAAAAAACTATTAAAAACCTCCCCAAAAATAAAAGTCCAGGCCCAGACGGTTATACTAGTGAATTCTATCAAACATTCAAAGAAGACTTGGTTCCTATTCTACTCAAAGTCTTCCAAAAAATTGAAGAAGAAGCAATACTTCCAAACACATTTTATGAGGCCAACATAACCCTCATACCAAAACCTGGCAAGGATGGCACAAAGAAAGAAAACTACAGACCAATATCTCTAATGAATACAGATGCTAAAATACTAAACAAAATACTGGCAAACCGAATACAACAACATATTAAAAAAATAATACATCATGATCAAGTGGGATTCATCCCAGAATTACAAGGATGGTTCAACATACACAAAACGGTTAACGTAATACACCATATCAACAAAACAAAGAACAAAAACCACATGATCTTATCAATAGATGCAGAAAAGGCTTTTGATAAAATACAACACAATTTTATGTTTAAAACTCTCAACAAAATGGGTATAGAAGGAAAATATTTCAACATGATAAAGGCCATATATGATAAACCATCAGCCAACATCATATTAAACGGCATAAAACTGAGGACTTTCTACCTTAAATCAGGAACACGACAGGGTTGTCCATTCTCTCCACTCTTATTTAACGTGGTGCTAGAAGTTCTGGCCAGAGCAATCAGACAAGACAAAGAAATAAAAGGCATCCATATCGGAAAAGAAGAAGTAAAGCTATCACTTTTTGCTGATGATATGATCCTATACATCGAAAACCCGAAGGACTCCACAAAAAGATTATTAGAAACAATAAACCAATACAGTAAGGTCGCAGGATACAAAATTAACATAGAAAAGTCCATAGCCTTTCTATATGCCAACAATGAAATATTAGAAAATGAACTCAAAAAAATAATCCCCTTCACGATTGCAACAAAAAAAATAAAATACCTAGGAATAAACATAACAAAGAATGTAAAGGACCTATATAATGAAAATTACAAAGCATTGTTAAGGGAAATCGAAAAAGATACAATGAGATGGAAAAATATTCCTTGTTCTTGGATAGGAAGAATAAATATAATCAAAATGGACATATTACCCAAAGCAATATACAAATTTAATGCAATTCCCATCAAAATTCCTATGAGATTTTTTAAAGAAATGGAACAAAAAATCATCAGATTTATATGGAACTATAAAAAACCCCGAATAGCCAAAACAATCCTAAGGAAAAAGAATGAAGCTGGGGGCATTACAATACCTGACTTTAAACTATATTATAGGGCCACGATAATCAAAACAGCATGGTATTGGCAGAAAAATAGACACTCAGACCAATGGAACAGAATAGAAAGCCCAGAAATAAAACCACATATATATGGTCAAATAATCTTTGATAAAGGGGCCAACAACACACAATGGAGAAAAGAAAGTCTCTTCAACAAATGGTGTTGGGAAAACTGGAAAGCCACATGCAAAAGAATGAAACTCGACTACAGCCTGTCTCCGTGTACTAAAATTAATTCAAAATGGATCAAAGACCTAAATATAAGACCTGAAACAATAAAGTACATAGAAGAAGACATAGGTACTAAAATCATGGACCTGGGTTTTAAAGAACATTTTATGAACTTGACTCCAATGGCAAGAGAAGTGAAGGCAAAGATAAATGAATGGGACTACATCAGAATTAAAAGTTTTTGCTCAGCAAGAGAAACTGATATAAAAATAAACAGACAGCCAACTAAATGGGAAATGATATTTTCAAACAACAGCTCAGATAAGGGCCTAATATCCAAAATTTACAAAGAACTCATAAAACTCAACAACAAACAAACAAACAATCAAATAAAAAAATGGCAAGAGGACATGAACAGACACTTCTCCCAGGAAGAGATACAAATGGCCAACAGATATATGAAAAGATGCTCAGCTTCATTAGTTATTAGAGAAATGCAAATCAAAACTACAATGAGATACCACCTCACACCTGTTAGATTAGCTATTATCAACAAGACAGGTAATAGCAAATGTTGGAGAGGCTGTGGAGAAAAAGGAACCCTCACTCACTGTTGGTGGGAATGTAAAGTAGTACAACCATTATGGAGGAAAGTATGGTGGTTCCTCAAAAAACTGAAAATAGAACTACCTTATGACCCAGCAATCCCTCTACTGGGTATATACCCCAAAACCTCAGAAACATTGATACGTGAAGACACATGTAGCCCCATGTTCATTGCAGCACTGTTCACAGTGGCCAAGACATGGAAACAACCAAAAAGCCCTTCAACAGAAGACTGGATAAAGAAGATGTGGCACATATACACTATGGAATACTACTCAGCCATAAGAAATGATGACATCGGATCATTTACAGCAAAATTGTGGGATCTTGATAACATTATAAGGAGTGAAATAAGTAAATCAGAAAAAAACAAGAACTACATGATTCCATACATTGGTGGAACATAAAAATGAGACTAAGAGACATGGACAAGAGTGTGGTGGTTACCAGGGGTGCGGGGAGGGAGGACATGGGAGGGAGGGAGGGAGAGAGTTAGGGGGAGGGGGAGGGGCACAGAGAACTAGATAGAGGGTGGCGGAGGACAATCTGACTTTGGGCGAGGGGTACGCCACACAATTTAATGACAAAATAACCTAGACATGTTTTCTTTGAATATATGTACCCTGATTTATTAATGTCATCCTATTACCATTAATAAAAATTTATTAAAAAAAAAGATTCTCAGGACAATA
This sequence comes from Saccopteryx bilineata, assembly GCF_036850765.1. NCBI lineage: Eukaryota > Metazoa > Chordata > Mammalia > Chiroptera > Emballonuridae > Saccopteryx > Saccopteryx bilineata. Next base: position 89,577,970 of record NC_089498.1, read on the forward strand.
AAAATGCACATGCTGATACACCCTGGGCAAACAGAGGCTGTGCTGGAAGGAGTGGCAGGAAACTCACTCTCGAACCTCCATGCCAGGTGTGCTAGAATAAAATATTTGAACCTAGCTACTAAAAAAAAAAAAAAAAAAAAGAAGTTTTTGCTCAGCAAGAGAAACTGACAACAAAATAAACAGACAGCCAACTAAATGGGAAATGATATTTTCAAACAACCGCTCAGATAAGGGCCTAATATCCAAAATATACAAAGAACTCATAAAACTCAACAACAAACAAACAAACAATCCAATAAAAAAATGGCAAGAGGACATGAACAGACACTTCTCCCAGGAAGAAATACAAATGGCCAACAGATATATGAAAAGATGCTCATCTTCATTAGTTATTAGAGAAATGCAAATCAAAACTGCAATGAGATACCACCTCACACCTGTTAGATTAGCTATTATCAACAAGACAGGTAACAGCAAATGTTGGAGAGGCTGTGGAGAAAAAGGAACCCTCACTCACTGTTGGTGGGAATGTAAAGTAGTACAACCATTATGGAAGAAAGTATGGTGGTTCCTCAAAAAACTGAAAATAGAACTACCTTATGACGCAGCAATCCCTCTACTGGGAATATACCCCCAAAACTCAGAAACATTGATACGTAAAGACACATGTAGCCCCATGTTCATTGCAGCATTGTTCACAGAGGCCAAGACATGGAAACAACCAAAAAGCCCTTCAATTGAAGACTGGATAAAGAAGATGTGGCACATATACACTATGGAATACTACTCAGCCATAAGAAATGATGACATCAGATCATTTACAGCAAAATTGTGGGATCTTGATAACATTATACGGAGTGAAATAAGTAAATCAGAAAAAACTAAGAACTACATGATTCCATACACAGGTGGGACATAAAAACGAGACTAAGAGACATGGACAAGAGTGTGGTGGTTCGGGGGGGCGGGGGAGTAGGGGGAAGGGAAGGGGCACAAAGAAACCTAGATATAAGGTGACGGAAGACAATCTGACTTTGGGTGATGGGTATGCAACATAATTGAATGACAAGATAACCTGGACATGTTTTCTTTGAACATATATACCCTGATTTATTCATGTCACCCCATTAAAATTAATAAAAATTAAAAAAAAAAGATCTGAGAGCTGTGAAAACAAGTAAATATCACTCAGGTGATAGTGGTGCCATCAGCCAAGACGGAAGGAGACCAAATCTGGAAGAGAAAATGGTGAGTTCAGACATCATGTCCATGTAACAGCCCCAGGCACACAGAGCACAGCTGACAACATGTTCTGTTTGATGTTTCGCCAACAGCTGTGAACTCTAGCAGCACGCGGTCACTCACCTGCCCTGAGAGCAGACAGGTGAGCACAGCCTCCAGGAAGGAACAAGTGCTTCCACAATGGTGAGGAAACCCACGGAAGGGAAGATGCTGTGTCCGCTCCTGGAGAACTTACTTGCCTTTAACAGTCAGTAAGAAGGGGGTATTTAGATAGATTACAGCCCTTGTCTTTTCCACATTTCCTCCAACCATAGCTGTGCTGAGCCACCCCATGGGAAAACCCTGCAACTTCCAACTGTGTGTGCATGTGTGAGAGAGACCCAGTGTGTGTGTGTGTGTGTGTGTGTATAAGAGAGAGAGAGAGAAAGAGAGAGAGAGAGAGCGCCCTGCATCCACGGTGGTAAAGAATGTGACCTGCTGCCCTCCGAGGAGACCAAGTCACAGCCTTGAGAAGCACTGGCAGGAGGTGCCAGTTTGAGGGAGGGCCTCTGACTCCCTGCAAATCTTTGTGCTGACATTTCACCTCAGAAATCAGGTCAACTCAACAAAAACCCAATCTCCAAAGTCAGTTTCCCAAATAAAAAGAATCAAGGGACCAGTTTCCTCATGGCCAACTCATCAGAACCCAAACCTCAAGATTACTTATCTCCCAGATGCCAACAGGCATCACTGAGGGTTTTTCCAGTGCTACAGTCTTCATCTTGCCCCTGGCCCTGCCTGCATTTGCACATGAGACAGTAGTGGCAGAAGAGGCCAGGTCCCAGGAACTCACAGGGGCAGAGGCAAGGGCTGAGGTGACAGCAAAACGTGGACAATATCTTCAAGCTTTCAGAAAAGTGGCTATTCAGTGACTTTGCTCTAAAGGCAAATTGGCATGATTTTCGGCAAATTGGCACAGAGCCTTTGGTGAGGACATCCAGGCTGCTCCCATCCATGCCACAGAATCATGTCCGTGGGCCATTTGGCTGTTGCGCAGGGGCCTCAGTGAGGAAGGGTTTCGACCAGCTGCACAGACGACAGGCCTGAGAGACCGTGCTCCCACGCACTGTCGCCAGTAAACGCAGTGGCTCGTCCTCAGAACCATGTCCCACACATGGTGAACCAGGGACTCTTTTGTTGTTTTTTTAATTCATTGATTTTAGAGAAAGAAAAAGGGAGAGAGACCCTAAGATGAAATCAAACTGGCAACGTATGCATTCCAGGATGACATGCTAACCAACCAAACCATCTGGCCGTGGCTGAACCAGAGGCTCTTTCAATTAAGCAACCTCTCAGTCCACACTTCAGAACCTGGAGTCACACTAGATTTTCCTGGGCCTTTCTGACTTTGAGAGGCTATTTTCTCTCCCCAACCCCAATCTATCCTCCTCCCAGCAGACAATTTCTCCCTAGTACTCCTGTTAATTCTAAGTGAGACCATCTATGCCAAAGACCTCCCCCCAAATCAGTCCCATGACCAAGGAGGCCTCAGTAAATATTCTGTGGTCAAGGTCAAGGACTATTTTCGGGGCCAGAGATGCTAGCCCCATGTGCTCCTTGCTCCAAGCCGGTCTGAGGCAAAGGCCTGGGCACAGAGCCCTATAGAAGAAAGCCCATGTGCACCACTTACTCTAAAACCTCCCTGACATTCTGCTGGGCTCATCCACAAAGGCTCCATCTCATGCAAGACTTAGGCTGGACAGGAAGCTGTCAGACCTGAAGGCAGGCCCTGGAATCACATCATCAAAGTCCTTTGAGACTGGGACACCAAGGGCAACAGTGCTCCCCTGGGGCCCTGCAGCACCCTCCTGATATGAGGCCAAGGGAACCCAGGCCAGAGCAAGGAGACCACAGGCCCCAGCAGGGACCCGTGAGTTCAACTAACCCGGAGGGTCCGAAGTTTGCTGAGGCCCCTGGGCAGCCTGGGTGCGGGTCTTCACTTGGATGCTGGGGAACTTGAACAGCTCAGCCTTGGTGCCCAGCGGGCTCCTGACCAGCCTTGGTTGACCTAGACCAGAACGGGGAAGTCAGCAGTTTCTGAGCACCCTCAGGCCCACCCTCCCTGGCTCCCACCAGCACCAGCAGCACTGTGTTTTGTCAAAACAAAGAAAAAATGTCCATCATCTCTCAGATCTGTGAGCAGTTTGTTCTAAAGAAAATTTCCTGAGACCCTAAGCACCAGGTGGCAGCAGGCATCCCATGGTCCCCTGGGACCCTCAAACCAAAAAGAAACCTGGCTGTAACCCACATAGGTGAAAAGTGCCCTGGACTGGGGGTCCTGGGACCCTGCAGAGGCTTCTAGGGGAGGCCAACAGGAGTTGCCTCAACGGGAAGCATGGAATCCCTCATGCATTGAAGTCATCCACACCAACACCACCAAAAGCCTGAACTTACGGCCACAGATATCTGCCCCAAAGCTCCTGGAAGCGTGTGCCAGGGGTTGGCAAGAGACTCAGTATTGAGGGTCTAGCTCTCTACTTCTGGTGCAATGCTAAATCCGGCTGCCAGGGGCGGGGTGGGGGAGGTATGGCACTGGTGGAGCATCCACAGAAAGCCCCAGAGGCTGGGATGTAACAACCAGATGGGGGAGGCAGAGCGGAATGGGCCCTCATCCAGCTGTCACTGAAGCCTGGCCCCAGGACCTTGACATCCCATGTTAAATAGAGACCCTGTTCTTATTAAGTCAGGGAGATTGTCCTGGGCACAGTGACCCCTGATACTCAGAAAGCCAGATATGATCCCAAAAGAAGTGGCAACAGCTCAGAGCACAGCTGGGAGAAGAGAATACAGACCTCTCTGGGAGTGAGGTGACTCAGAGTCATGGTGGGCCCAGGAGAGAGTGACAAGGGACCCCTGTGCCCACGAACACAGGGGGGTTGGGGGATTGTATATGAACTACAGTCATAGGTCTACTCTTCCTTGAAACATAGACATTTTAAGTATTTGGTGAAAACTATGGACTTTTCCCAGAGAGAAAAAAAATAGAAACATGCAGGCACACATACACACACACACACACACACACACACACACATTTTCCATACAATTTCAAGGAGCATGTGGAGTCTATGAGCCCAAGAAAAGGACCTCTGAATGAAAAGTCATATGTATTTTGTGCACTGAGTAATAATATGTATTGATCACTCATTGGTACCTAGCTTCTTGCTTCCTTATTTATTTGCTGTCTCTTATGCTAGACTATCAGCTCTATGAGAGCAGGAACCTTGACTCTGTCATTCTCTATGAATGCCCAGGACCTAGAACTGAACCTGGCATGCAGTGGGCACACACTAAATATTTTTTGAATGAATAAATAGACTTACAACTTCAATATTTAGCAGATGCTATGGCCCTTCTCCCAATTCTCCCACTGGTCTGCACACTGGCAGAGAACAAACCACAGAAAAGACATGGACTTCTTGAAGAGCTTGACTCAGCAACCTCAGACCTCACCAGCACCAGCACCACCACCACCGTCACCACCAGAACTAGCCCTTGGTGCTGATTCCACACCAGCCTGCACAGAAGCAGTGAGCCTCAGAGCTGCATGTTCAGCCTTTCCCTAGGCGTGCAGAATGCCAGGGTCTGCCTTGCTCCAAGGAGCCTGCCCTGGAGAGCAGCCCACAAACCAGCATGGACTGCGGCCTCCAAGCCACAGAGATGCAAGGCTGCAGTGAGATGGGGGTGGAGTGGGGCCTCTACACTGCTCACCACTGATCCCCACTAATGAATTTCTTTGTGGAGAGGAACAAACTGCTCCATAGTGAGACTGGCCAAGGCCGCCCCAGCGTGCTAATTACTGTGCTGTCTGACCACATCTGATCAGCTTCTCCCCACCACTGTTCCTCAACCAACACATGAATCTATCCCCACCTGATGGCTTCCAAGCAGGCCAGAGACTGACTAATCAATCGTAATGCAGACAGATGATAGAGGAAGAAAATTATAACATTGAGATTGAGAACTGTGATGTAGGCTCGTAGATGATCTCGATTCACTTAGCTTCTTATGTAGTGAATTTCAAGGACTATTAATTGAAATCACTCATTGAATGGGGAGTAGGCAGAGACCTTGATATCCTGACTGCTCCACCCTTTTTCTCTTTATGTGACAGATCCCAGGAAGCCAGCACAACTCACATACGTGATGGATTTTACACAGATGGATTATCAAACTAACACTCCTTTGGAGACCACAAGGAATATGCAATTGTTCAAATGGATTCGGGCATGATGGTTTCTCTGGCATGGAAACAGAACCCCTGTGACAGGCAGCATGGTATCTGGAAAGGCAATGGGATTTGGTTAACAGCTTTATTGAGGTATAACTGATAAGCAATAAACTGCAAATATTACAGTGTGCAATTTAATATAGTTTTGACAAATCTATCACCACTGTCACCACACAATCAGGATGATGACCATATTCACAATCCCCCCTAAAGTGTCCTTGTCCCCCTCTGTGGTCCCTCCCGCCCACACCCATCCACAGACGACCACTGATTGGTCCGCTTGTGACCACAGGCTAGTGTGCACATTCTAGAGTTATATACAGATGTAATCATACAGTATGCACTGTTTCGTCTGTCTTCTTTCACTCAACCTAATAATTTTGAAATTCATCCATGTTGTTGCTTGTAAGAGGCGTTGATTCCATTTTATTGCTGAGTAGTTATTTCATTACATAGATGCATCACCATTTGTTTATCCAATTCCTGCTGATGGATACTTCAGGCGTTTTCAGTTTCAGGCTATTACAAATTAAGCTGCTATATAAATCTTTCATATGGACATATGTCTTCATTTCTCCTGGAGTAACCTTGGTAAGGTTATGGAACAACTGGAATTCTTATACACTGCTGGTGGGAATGTGAAGTGGCATTCTGAGGAACAGTTTGATAGTTTCTTAAACAGTGAAAAAACCCTACCATGTTAGCCATTCTACTCTGAGGTAGAATGCCCCCCTGTGTAGTCCCTCCCACCTTACCAATGCTTGATATTGTCAGTCTCCTAATTTAGCCATTCTGATAGGTATACTGAAGCTTTTCATTGTGGTTTTAATTTGCATTTCCCTAAACATTAATAAGCATCTTTCCATGTGCCTACTTGCCATCCCTATATCTTCTTTGGTGAAGTGTCTATACAAATATTTTGCCCATTTTTAATTGTGCTGTGTATTATTGCATTTTAAAGAGTCTTTATACTCTGTGTGTGACTCTCCTTTATTAGATATGTGATTTGTAAATACTCCCTCCAAGTCTGTGGCTTGTCTTTTTATTCTCTTAACAGTGTCTTTCAAAGAGTTTAATTTTAAAAAGGTCTTGTTTTTTCTTTTTTGTGAGCGAGAGAGAGAAGACAGTCAGGAAGGGAGAGATGAGAAGCATCAACTCATAGTTGTGTCACTTTAGTTGTTCTTGATTGCTTCTCATGACATGCTTTGATCAGGGGGTTCCAGTGACCCCTTGCTCAAGCCAGCAACCATGTCAATGATCCCAAGCTCAAGTCAGATGAGCCCATGCTCAAGCTTGTGACCTCAGCGCTTCAAATTTGGGACCCAGGCAGACACTCGATCCACTATGCTACCACCAATCAGGTGATTTTAAAGCAGTCTTAACGAGTTCTTAATTTTAATAAGATCCATTTTCTCAATTTTCTTTTTTTTTTTTTATGAACTGTGCTTTTGGTGTTATATCTAAGAAGTCTTTGTCTAACTTAAGGCCAAAATTATTTTCTATTGTGTTTTCTCATAGTTTTACAGTTTTAGGGTTTTCTTATGTCTGTGACCCATCTTTTACTTGTTTTTAAGGTACAGGTTGAAATTTACTTCTTAGCACATTTTCACTTGTCCAGCACCATTTGTTGACAAGACTATTGTTTCTCCAGTGAGTGTTGGAAATCAATCATCCATACATGTGGGGGTCTCTTTTTGGGTTCTCTATTCTGTTGCAGTGGTCTCTTTGTCTATGTTTACACCAAAAACACAATCTACTATAGCTTTTTAATGCTTTGAAGTCATGTAGACTGTCCTCTAAGTATATTCTTCCTTTTTAAAGTTGTCTGGCTATTCTAGGTACTCTGCATCTCTATGTGAATTTTTAAATCAGTATGTAAATTTCTATCCCCTTCCCAAGAAAAATATGCTGGAATTATTTTTGAAATTTTATTCAATCTATAGATTAATTTGAGAACTGATATTTTAATTTTTTCCCCATTGATTTGAGGTGGGGGTAGAAAAGAAAGAGAGAGGCACTGACTTGCTGTTTCACTTAGTTGTTCCATTTAGTTGTATATTCACTGATTGCTTCTTGAGTGTGCCCTGACTGAGAGTTGAACCTGTGACCTCTGGTGCACAAGGTTGACGCTTTATCTACTGAGAACTGGTATCTTAATAGTAATCAGTCTTCTCGTCCATGAGCACAGGGTATTTCTCGATTTATTTAGATCTTTCTTAACTTCTCACAGCAACATTTTGTAGTTTTTAAGATACAGACCCTATTGACTTTTGTCAAATTGGTCCCTAAGTACTTCATATTTTTCATAGTACCATAAATAGTACCTTTTATTTTTATTTTAATTGCCTGTTACTATTATATTACATAGATACAATGAATTTTTATATATTGACTTTTTATTCTACAATGTTGATAAATTAACATTAATTTAATATTCTAGTACCTTATTTGTAGGACTTTGCACATAAATGATCATGTCATCAGTAAAAAACAAGTTTTAGTTTTTTTCTCTTCAGTTTGGATGTCATTTACTTCTTTTCCTTGTCTACATGTACTAGCTAACACTTCAAGTACAATGCTGAATAGATATAGTGAGAGTGATCTTCCTTGTCTTACTTCTGCTCTGAAGGGGAAAGCATTCCCCGTTAAGTATGATGTTAGTTGTAGGCTGCTCATAAACACCTTTTATAAATTTGAGGAGGTTCAGGCCCTGGCTGGTTGGCTCAGTGGTAGAGCGTCGGCCTGGCGTGCAGAAGTCCCAGATTCGATTCCCGGCCAGGGCACATAGGAGAAGCGCCCATTTGCTTCTCCACCCCTCCCCCTCTCCTTCCTCTCTGTCTCTCTCTTCCCCTCCCGCAGCCAAGGCTCCATTGGAGCAAAGATGGCCCAGGCGCTGGGGATGGCTCCTTGGCCTCTGCCCCAGGCACTAGAGTGGCTTTGGTTGCAACAGAGCGATGCCCCATAGGGGCAGAGCGTCGCTCCCTGGTGGGCAGAGCATCGCCCCTGGTGGGCGTGCCGGGTGAATCCCGGCCGGGCGCATGCGGGAGTCTGTCTGTCTCTCCCCGTTTCCAGCTTCAGAAAAATACAAAAATAAATAAATTAATTAATTAATTAATTAATTTGAGGAGGTTCCTTTATATCCCTAGTTTGCTGAGAATTTTAATAGAAGTGGATGTTGAATTTTTTCAAATGCTTTTTTCTCTATTATGGTGAAATACATCACTGAATTTTGAATGCTACACCAACCTTATATCACTAGACTAAGCTCCACTTGGTCATAATGAAGTAATCTTTTAACCTGCTGTTAATATTTTGTTGAGGTTTTCTATGTGTCTGTGTTTATGAAGGATATTGGTTTAGTTTTCTTGTAACATTTTTTTCAGTTTTAGTATCAGGATAATAGTGGACACACAGAATGACATGGAAAGTATTACCTTCTCTTCAATTTTCTGGAAGACATTATGTAAAATTGATAATATTTCTTCCCTAAATATAGGGAAGAAATGAATAGGGAAGCCATATTGGTCTGAGATTTCCTTCCTTGAGGTTTTTTAAACTATAAATTCCATTTCTGATAGATATAGGGCTATTTATGTTTTCTACTTCTTGAACGTACTTTAGTAGTTTGTGTCTTTCAAGGAATTTGTCCATTTCAGTTTGCTTGTCAAATTTGTTCTCATAAAGTCTTTCACAGTGTTCTCTTACTAGTCTTTTTTTTCCTTTTTCTTTTTTTGTATTTTTCTGAAGTGAGAAGCAAGAAGGCAGAGAGATAGACTCCTGCATGCACCCAACTGGGATCCACCAGGCATGTCTACCAAGGGGCGATGCTCTGCCCATCTGGGGCGTTGCTCCATTGCAACTGTAGCCATTCTAGCGCCTGAGGTGGAGGCCATGAAGCCATCCTCAGCACCCGGGCCAACTTTGCTCCAATGGAGCCTTGGCTGTGGGAAGGGAAGAGAGAAATAGCAAGAAAAGAGAGCAGGAAGGGTGGAGAAGCAGATGGGTGCTTCTCCTGTGTGCCCTGGCTGGGAATCGAACCTGGAACTTCCACACGCTGGGCTGATGCTCTACCACTGAGCTAACCAGCCAAGGCCTTATTAGTCTTTTAATGTCTATAGAGTCTGTAGTGATGTCACTTCTCTTCATTCCTGATGCTGGTAATTTTTGTCTTCTCTCTCATTGTCTTTTCCTAATCAGTCTTTCTATACGTTTATCAATTTTACCTTCACAAAGAACTACCTTTTTGTTGCACTTATTTTCTCTGTTGTTTTTCTATTTCTTTATTTTCTACTTTTATCTAAATTATTTATTTTCTCCTACTTACTTTGGACTTCATTTGCTCTTCCATTTCTAGTTTCTTGGGTAGTAGCTAACGTAATTGATTTGAGACCCATCAGCCTTTCTAAGAGGCAATGAAACTTGAAGTCACATAGCCTTCAGTTTTTATAATTTTCTGGCTGCATGATCTTAGTCTAATTAAATAACTTGTCTTACTCTCTGTTTTCCCACCTGGAAAATAGGACGAAGAGTACCTACCTTTCAGGGCTGTTAGGACAATTCAGTGAGATCACATTTTAAACACCAAGCTGGGTGCTAGCACACAGTAATTGTTTATGAAGTGCTTCTTCCCTTCCTATGATAAGCAGTCACCCCCTCACATCCTTGGGTGACAAGCAAGGGCACACAAGTATCCCACAGTCACAAGATATAGAAATTGATGCAGCCAGAAAGTATAGCAGGTCTGATCTATTCATGTACAGAGAAGCAAACAGGTGCAGAGAAAAGCAAACTGATATGTGGAGACTAAGACTGAAGCAGAACCACCTGCTCCTCTGGGTTAGCCACAGTGGTCAAAGCTAGAGAAACCAGAAATCCATGTCTGCCATGGACTTGGTGGATATCCCAGGGAATAAACAAGAAAAGCCTTCCCAGGTACCTTTAAAATTTTACCTGAGCATCTGACCCTTCACTTAACAAATCCTCAGAAGACACAGATCCGTATAGTAGGAAAAGTAGTCTTTGGGATCAGACATACCTGGTCTGCCATTTGCTGGAACTGTGACCTCAGACAAGTTACTTGTCCCCAAAGATAGGTGTTATCACTGGCAAATGAAATTGAGTGTAATACTAAACATTTGACATGCACTTTGAGTGTGCCAGGCACTAAATGCTATCCAAGTGCCAGCTCTTCTAAACCTTACGAGAACGCTACACTGTGGAAACCTATGAGCAATCAGAGGTATACACAGAGTGAGTATCTGACCTAAGTTCACATTAGCTAGAAAGGTGGAGATGGGATTTGAACTCAGACACTACACACCTGGGGCTGAGTGCTAAACCACTACTCACTGCTGCTAATTGGACTATTCTACCAGTGTTTTATGAGAATTAACAAATATATTCCAGGGGCCCAGCACTAAACCAGGCAAGGAAATGTGAGGTCCCGGGAGCAGCCAGAGGGCCGGGTACCCCAGGCAGAACAGGTATGCTCCTGGGCACTGGGGCCACTGTTGGGGCTGCGCCAGTCCCAGGGGAGGTATTTATAGAGCAAGGGCATCACAGCTGCTTAAGCTGAGTGAGGACTGCCCCTGATCTGAACCTGGAATTACCGGTTCATTTCCGTACTGCAGCTTCAGTGGGAAATTAATTCAAAAGCTCCCACCACCCATCTTTCAAGGTGTTTCTCCTGTGCGGCCACTATGTAAGATGTACAAGTAGAGGTGCCAGAACCACGAGGAGCACCCCTGGTCCTGATCAGTGGCAGAAATGAGTCTCACCCACAGGAAGACTCATCACAGGAAGAGACCCACCCAAGGCCCCGGGTTGGTCTCCAGGCCTTTGCCCTGCCCTGCTGCACCCATCCCTTGCAGACCCTAACAGAATAGAAGTGATTTACAGTGGTACCTAGAGATATGAGCAGACCAACATACAATTTTTTTTAAGATACGAGCTGCGAGTTGGCCCATATTTTTGGTCAAGATCCAAGCAAAATTCTGAGATATGAGTCGTGATTCGAGAAGCTGCCGCTAGTTGGCGCGTTGGTGCATGGGTCCACTATTGGCAGCACAACACCAGCATCTCATTCTTTCTCACATGTTACCTGCAGAATCAAGTTGAATCTTGTGCTCTGTACTTGTTCTTACATCATTTTTGCATTTTTTACTAACTTTTTTGTGTGCTATCATGGGGCTGAAGAAAGTGAGTATAAAGGACAGTGGTGAGAAGAAGATAATGATGTCAATAAAAGTAAAGCAAGAAATAACACTGGGGAACAATTTTTTTTTCATTTCCTGTTGCATGAGTTTTTAGAACTGTTTCTATATATTTCTGCATCACTGATTCCAAATCTGAAATCTGTTTTTGGTGCATGCTCTAGTTTTTATGCAATTTTAATTTCTTTTTGTTACAGCTAATGGCATGCATTGGTTTTTAAATTGGAGTTAAAGGGCAACAACTCTTGGATTAAACATAACAAAGCAATTAATGTTTTACAAATATCACTTTTACATAATTGTAGTTGTTTTTAAATGTAAAAAATTATTATCTGATAAAAAACACCCTCTTATTTTGTTTTAAGATTGAATCATGGCTTCTTCAAGTAGGCATAAATAAAGAATAGTACTGATACCTTCTGTTTTATATATATGGCTGTTACACACTTCAACATCAAAGGTGCAATATTTCATCATTTGTGACACGTGCATATATTCCCTATTTTCAAGTTCCCCTTGGTGATCAAGACAAGAATTGGGCTCCTCATATTGTGTGTCATAATTGTGAGGAAATGCTTCATGGCTGGACAAAAGGAAAACACAAAGGAATGCCTTTTGGTATTCCCATGGTTTGGTGTGAACCTAAGGACCACAGCAGTGATTGTTATTTCTGTCTGATCCATACAAAGGGCATCAGCAAGAAAAACAGCATATGATCACATATCCTAATATTCCTTCAGCAATACAGCCTATCCCACACTCTGAGACACTCCTGGTTCCAGTTTTCAATGGTTTTATTTCTTCTAAGGACGAAGAAAGTGAACATGGTGATCAAGTATATTTTGATAAGATGCATGAGGGAAATGGTTGTAGAATCTGAACGGTCTTCTTCTGATGCCAAGCAGTCATTAACCCCTCAGCAGTTTAGTCAACTCGAATTGAATGACTTAGTAAGAATGACATAAAAATTGTCCCTGGCTTTCTGAAGTATGAGGAACATAACTGGATCATTGTGTATATCTTAAAATGGTAAATTTCCTGCTAGGACAACAGAGAGGTTTCACGAAGTATCCTTGCTTTTTGCATTTGTGGGACAACCGAGCTTGGAAGAAACACTGACACAGAAGGAGTGGCCGAAACGTGAAGCTCTGGAAGTAGGGATGCAAAATATTGTGAATGAACTTGTAGTTAATTGAGACAGGATCATTTTCCCCCCACTTCACATCAAACTTGGCTTAATGAAGCAGTTTGTTCAGGCTTTGAATAGAGAAAGTGAATGACTTCAACATATTATTTCTGCTTTTCCTGCCTTGTCTTTCAAGAAGATAAAAGCAGGTGTGTTCAATGGACCTCAAATTCGAACCCTCATACGTGACGAAGAATTTGCCAGGACTATGAATAAGGAGGAGAAAGCAGCATGGCAGTCTTTTGTGGCAGTTACAAAGAACTTCCTTGGCAACAAAAAAGCAGAAAACTATGAACTTCTAGTTCAAAGGATGTGGTTTGCTTGCCGCAACATTGGATGTAACATGAGTGTTTAGATTCACTTCCTGAACAGTCACCCTGATAAGTTTCCTGAAAATCTTGGAGCTGTTAGTGATGAGCAGACTACTGCTGGAGCATCAAACGAGATTGTCCTCAACAAGTACACAAACACAAGAGCAACAAACGCAAATTTTTGCCTGAATAGAATTTAAATAAGTTTTGCACAAATTTTATGATTAAAATAGTGTTTTAATATGTTCTATTTCAAAATTGCAGACAAATTCTGATGCAATCATATTTTTAGTGTATTAGTGTATTTACTGCATTATATAAATTATTATATTTTCACAAAGATGATACCCAAGAAGACATTCTACTTCATTATGTTAAACTAAATGTTGAAAATTTTACAATAAGATGAAAACCTAAAATTTTGAATTGCAAACAAACTGTAGCTTACAGAGAAAAGCAAATGTCAGATTTGAGATCAGCACACTCGAATTAGGTAATAACACGTGTTTTTGTGGATGTAACAAAAATTTTGTTCCCCAGTGTAATAGAAACACATGAGCAAGGTGTACAAGTGATTGAACTGGCAAGGCTATATGACCGCAATACATCTACAATTTGTACCATCCTTAAACAAAAGGATGACATCAAAAGTGCAAATCCAGTGAAAGGAACTACAGTTCTGTCCCAATTAAGGACAAATATCCATGGAAATGGAAATGAAGAAGCTTCTGCTGGTGTGGGTGAAAGAGAAAGCGCTGGCAGGAGATACAGTGATGGAGACTGCAATATGTGAAAATGCATGTATTATTTACGGCAACTTGAAGAAGAAAGAACCACCAACCTCAAAAGAGGCAGCAGAAGATACGTTTAAGGCAAGTCACTGCTAGTTTGAAAATTTCAAGAAGAGATCTGGTATCTACTCGGTGGTGAGGCATGGTGAAGCTGTGAGTGCTGATGTGAAGGCAGCTGAGAAGTACATTGGACGTTTTGCTGTGCTTATCACAAAGGAAGGCTACATCCCCAACAAGTGTTCACCTGTGATGAAACAGGATGGTTTTGGGAAAAAAATGCCCCAGAGGACTTTCATCACCACAGAGGAGAAGAAGCTGCCAGGCCATAAACCCACGAAGGACCGTCTGACCCTTGCATTATGTGCAAATGCTAGCAGTGACTGTATAGTAAAGCCACTGCTAGTGTATCATTCCAAAAATCCTCGAGCATTCAAGACTCACAAGATTCTTAAAGAAAACTGCAGGTTATGTGGCACACCAATGCTAGAGCATGGGTTATGCAGCAGTTTTTATTGAATGGGTAAATCTCATCTTTAGTCCTGCAGTGAAGAAATATCTTCACGAAAATAAACTCCTGATGAAAGCATTACTAATCTTTGGTAATGCTCCAGCCCACCCACCTGGTCTTGAAGATAACATTCTTGATAAGTTCAAATTCATGAAAGTCCTCTACCTCCTACCCAACACGACTTCAATCTTGCAACCTATGGCTCAGCAGGTCATTTCCAACTTTAAAAAGCTTTACACAAAGCACTTGTTCCGCTGCTGCTTTGAGATGACTGAGAATACAAATCTAACCCTTTGAGAGTTTTGGAAAGATCACTCCAACATCATGATATGTTTACGCATTATTGACTTGGCATGGCAAGAAGTTACAAGGAGAACCTTGAACTCGGCATGGAAAAGTTATAGCCTGATGTTGTTGCAGACAGGGACTTCAAAGGATTCGAAACAGAGAAACTGAGATAGAAGCATTGGAGGAGATTGTGTCCCTCGGAAAGTCAATGGATCTGGAGGTAGATGAGGGTGATGTAAACGAGCTCGTTGAGGAACATGAGGAGGAACTCTCAACCGAGGAGTTGAAGGAGCTACAGATGATGCAACATACGGAGCTGCTGCAAGAGATTAGTAGTGAGAAGGAGGTAGAATCAGAGGAAGTGATTTCTGCAAGTGAAATTAAAGACATGCTGGCAATGTGCAAGAAGCTTTCAAGTTTCATTGAAAAAAACACACCCAGAAAAAGTTTCAACTGGTTGTGCTTTTTAATGACATTTGTTTGTCACATTTCTGTAACTTTTTTTTTTCTTTTTCATTTTTTTCTGAAGCTGGAAACAGGGAGAGACAGTCAGACAGACTCCCGCATGCGCCCGACCGGGATCCACCCGGCACACCCACCAGGGGGCGATGCTATGCCCACCAGGGGGCGATGCTCTGCCCATCCTGGGCGTCGCTATGTTGCGACCAGAGCCACTCTAGCACCTGGGGCAGTGGCCAAGGAGCCATCCCCAGCGCCCGGGCCATCTTTGCTCCAATGGAGCCTTGGCTGCGGGAGGGGAAGAGAGAGACAGAGAGGAAAGCGCGGCGGAGGGGTGGAGAAGCAAATGGGCGCTTCTCCTGTGTGCCCTGGCCGGGAATCGAACCCGGGTCCTCCGCACGCTAGGCCGACGCTCTACCGCTGAGCCAACCGGCCAGGGCCTTCATTTCTGTAACATTTTAAAAGGCAGGCAAAAGCAAACCTCTTTGGATAGATTTTTATTCAAAAGTCCTGTAAGTGAAAGTGCCAAAAGTGCAGCCAAAATGGCAAAAACAGGTGATGATTAAATGAAAAATACATAATATTAAGCTTAGGTTCAGTTTAAAGTTAAGAAAGTGCATTTTATTTCAATTAAGTTTTTGTGGTTTTATTTATTTATTTATTTATTTTTTTTTTTTTTTTTTGTATTTTTCTGAAGGTGGAAACGGGGAGAGACAGTCAGACAGACTCCCGCATGCGCCCAACCGGGATCTACCTGGCACACCCACCAGGGGCGACGCTCTGCCCACCAGGGGGCGATGCTCTGCCCCTCCGGGGCATTGCTCTGCCGTGACCAGAGCCACTCTAGAGCCTGGGGCAGAGGCCAAGGAGCCATCCCCAGCGCCTGGGCCATCTTTGCTCCAATGCAGCCTTGGCTACGGGAGGGGAAGAGAGAGACAGAGAGGAAGGAGGGGGGGTAGAGAAGCAAATGGGCGCTTCTCCTATGTGCCCTGGCCGGAAATCGAATCCGGGTCCCCCCGCACGCCAGGCCAACGCTCTACCGCTGAGCCAACCGGCCAGGGCCTTGTGGTTTTATTTTAAGTAAAGAAAGTGCAGCTTTAGTTTTGTTTAAAGTAAAGAAAATGCAATTTTAGTTTATATTTAGTGTTAAGAAAGTGCAGTTTTAGCTTACGTGTCTACAGTGCCTGCATCCCTTCCTCCCTCCCTCCTCCTCCGCCATTCACCTCTGTTAGCCATACTCATCTGTCTCCAATGTAAGAATACAGTACTAAATAGCACTTTATTTTTTTATTTCATATATTTTGTTATGCATTGGTAAAGTATACATGTGTGTTTCTTTATTAAAAACATCTTTTTTCATAATTTAGGATGGTTTGGAGATGTTTCACAGGGCTGGAACAGATTAAACCTATTTCAGTTACTTTAAATGGGAGAAATTTGTTTGATATACGAGTTGACTGACTTACAAGCTCAGTTACAGAACGAATTAAACTCGTATCTCAAGGCACCACTGTAAATGACAAAGTGAATGGAAGAGTGAGCACAGCAGCCCCTCTCCTCCAGCACACACACAGGACACAAGCTGCAGCTGTCCCACTGGGAGAGCCCTAAAGACCTTGGGGACAAGAGGGAACTGAGGGCAACGGGAGGGTACGCAAAGGAGCAATGTGGTTTTTACTTTGGATACGTCAGTGTTGTTTACAACTTTACAATCAGAAAATACATGTTTTCATTATCTGAGAGATTCATTTACTGTTAGAAGCCCTTTGTGCCCTGAATGAGGAGAGAGCTTAAAGCTGATGTCACTGGGGCCTGACTCCACACCTCTGGACTCCAGATAATGGAGCCAGAACAAAGCTGCTCTGGAGCTGTGGGTACATGTCTACCCATCCCCTGCCGCTGCTGCCAACCTTCTCTGTTAAAAATTAATCATCACAACACCCCACTCATTGCTACCCCTACCTGGCACACCAATGACCTCATTTACTATTCTGATAATGCTATGGGATTGATACTACTGTATCTCCATTTGACAGATGAGAAAACTGAGGGTCAGAGTGGTCCAGCTAAGGAAGTAGCACACAGAAGTTGAACCTGTCTCACTGAGATTCTAAGCACAAAGAGCACAGGGGAAACAGGTGCCGGGGGCATGGAGGTCATGGCAAAGCCATAGACTACCAGGTCCAGGACTCTCCTGACACCTGCCCAGGAAAGTAGCAAGTGGCCTTATTTCTGAAGTGGCCATTTTTCACCGTCCAAAGAGCCTTCCCTCTGATTTCCTGCAGTCTCAAACTCCACATATACTTCCTGGCACCTTTTGAGGCTCCATTCTTCTCCTCTGAAATAAGGAAGTACACAGGGTCATTTTGGTAACATTCAATTACCCTGGAATTCCATGATGCAAACCACACTTGCTACTTCCCACTGAACGCTACCTTGCTCTGTCCTTTGATATCAGTGAGTCACTGCCTTTCCAGGAGGGCAGTAGGGTCTTCAGGGCACATCCGACACCCACCTCCCCTTCCACCTGCCCTAACTAATCTGCTTCCAACTCCTGCCAGACATGCACATGAACACGTGTGTGCATGTGTGCACAGGCATGCACAAACACACACTTCTACTTCACTCTGTGCACTGAACTAAAACTACGACTTTGCATCCCTGGCCATAGACCTGCATGAGCTCCCACTGCAGGGTCTCCTAACTTCAGCACTACTGCCTGGTGGGGCCGCAAACTCCTTTGTTGCCAGGGCTGCCCCAGGAGGAAGGGCACCGGATATTTTAGCAGCACTCCCGGCCCCTACATACCAGATGCCACTAGCACTCTTCCTCAGTCTTGTAATGACAACCAAAAATGCCTCCAGACATAAGCCAATGTCCCACCAAGAACCACTGCCCCTCAGGGTAAAGCCCAAACTTCTAACCTGGCTTTCCAGGCCCTTCAATGCCAGCAAACTCATCTAGCTTGAATTCCCATGATTCCTGGTCTTTAAAACCTAGATGCTTTTCTACACTCAGGCATCTCCCCTCCTGGAGCATCTGTCTTCATCCACCCACATATCCCTGCCCTTCAGCACCCAGTGTGGGTCCCACAGGAAACCGTCCCACGACTGAGCCCCACGCTGCCCACCGTTCCTTCAGTGTGTCGTCTCCTTGTCCCCCACCCCCACACAGATAATAAACACCCTGACAGTGGGGCATGTAAATTGGAGTAAAAAAAAAACCCTGATGTGCAGAAATTGATCATTCCCATGTTGTAAATGCTCCCACCAGGAATGATTTCTCTCTACCAAAGTGCAGTTACCAAACATAAACTGGGAGGAGGGGTCCCAGTAGCTCTCTGAGCCTGTGCACAAAGGCCCCAGGGCACCACCCACACCTCCTCCCCTCACTGCCCCTGTCCCCACAACAGATGCAAGGGCCCAAGAAATCTCACTGTGCTGGTGCCTGTGCCCTCTGCCTGTCTTTGTGGCCAGGGCATCTGGCCACAGTGGCAGTCACCAAGGCTAGAGAAAGGTATATAGTGAACCCCTTGAGAGGAAGGATGGCTTCTGCCCAGGCCCTCGCCCTAGGTAACACGGTGACCCTGACACAATACTCCTGTCCTGCAGGTCAGGAGTGCCCCTGACTCTCGCTCTGCTTTCCCCTCCCCAAATCACCGTGACTAGAAGCCTCGGCATGAATTCACCTTGAGCTGCCCTAGGCCTCCGCTGAGACCTGTGCCATGTTAGAAGGAGGCACATTTATTGATCTTTCTTGGAGACTGTTGGCAAGATTCATAGCTGGCCACAAACTACATTCATTTATGCTTCTGACTTTAATTACCACAGGTACCTAAGGGGAGTGTGTGTGTGTGTGTGTGTGTGTGTGTCTGTGTCTGTGTATCTCATCTAACCTCTCTCTTATAAGAAGTAGTGGTTCAGTGCCTGCTTCATGCTCCCAGCCCCCTTAGGGTGGTGTAAAGCCAATAGCCACAGCCACCATCACAGCGGCCTGGCCCATGCAGGTTTGCATTAGATTCAGACAGACGGTAATGAAATAACGAAGCCAAAACTGGTAGGCCATTAGCTTTAATCCCAGCTTGCACCTAGCAGGCGAGAAAATACACCCAGTGGGAAAACACTTCCCTTTCCATTCAGGGCTCCCAAAGCCACTGACTCATCCAAGTTTCCTAGAATCAAAGGTCCCACCAGCCTTATTCACCTCTGTTCCCCATCTCCTTCTCTCTGCACAAACTCTGCAAAAACTGGCTTCTCCTTCAGCACTCCACCATTCTGGCTGCCTCTCCTCTGCAATGATAACGGCAGGAACCAAGAGAGAGCGAGAGCCCCTGGTCTGCTTCATTTTATAGTGCAGAAAATTAAAGCCGTTAAGTCAGTATACAAATAAAAACGTCTCTGATACAAAGCCACTTATCTGAGGCATTAATGGGATTCCTCATAAGAGTGCACCACCCCACATCATGCTACAGTCAAGAGTGTGGGGAAAAGCTTAGTTTTGAGAAGACCTTAGTATTAGAAGAGAGGGAAAGGCTTAGTCTGAAAACTAAGCCTTAGGCTATAATGACTTTGCCAGCTCACAGCCTGTCCCCCACACCCAAAGCGAGCAAACATATACATCATATTTACACTTATTTGACCAACAGGTGGTCTCTAGGGGAGGGTCTAGCCGCCAGTGGATGGTCACGACTGCAGGGCCACCTCTTCCATTTATCCCTTCAGCCTCAGGGCCCCCAACACCCTCCCACTACAGGCTGGTCAGGCTGCATCCACCTCCGTGTTTCACCTCTGCATGTGGACACATGTGGACAGTTCCCCCTGTAACACCCCTCCTCTGAATGATGTGCACTGGCTGAACACCCCTGGCTAAACCTCCACTGTGTATCCTGTGTAGCCAGCACACAAGGGGTCTGGGATGATGACAGGAGAGGCCAGAGAAGGGGCGTGGCTGACTGTGAAGGCCCACGGGCTACCTGGGGGAGGTGAGCTTGATCCTTGAGGAGCCAGTGTGCCACTGCAGGGCTCCAAGCAGTTTACTGAGTTTAAGAAAGGTGACTCTGGTGGCCAAGTGAAGAATGAATGGCTAGCTTCTAAAAAATATAGCATACAAATGCACACCACACACACACACACACACAAACCCATACTGTACACACCCTCACAGAAGTTCCCACGTGACTACACTTTTTCTCTAATACTCTCAGAAAGCAAAGTGGATGAAAGGTGAAAACACCCAGGTGTCCACTGATGGATGAACAGTTTAATATAATGTGGTCCACACATACTTCAATATTACCCATCTGTAAAAAGGGGACAAATGCTAACAGATGCTACAGCATAGATGAACCTTAAAGACACCATGCTCTACGACAAGCCTTCCGCACTGTATCGGAACTCAAAAGGTCTTCCCAGGCTCCTCCAGGCAGACCCAGCTCCCAGCAAAGCTCCCAGGCTCACAGCACAGCCTCCATCACGCCCTTCCTCACCCCCCTTGCCCCTGTTTATGGGAGTTATCCTTGCGCCAAAGGCACAAAGACCACGCCTGCCTCACTCACCTCCAGCTCCCCAGGGCCTCGCACAGCACCTGGAACTCAGTGGCCCGAGGCCTCGGCAGACAATAAAGACCCCAGAGAAGGAGTGCAAGGACTCCATGGTCTCTTCAAGGGCACCGCCCTAACCTTGCCCTCCCCCAGGAGGGGCAAGCTCCACTCCAGGATGGGCAAGGCCTTCTGCGGGCCACATTCCACCATCAGCGAATGGTGCTTGACTGAGAAACGGCCAAACCAAACCGCCTCGGTACAGGCTCTACAGCTGAGCAGGGCCACCCCATCCCATCTCCTGTCTGCCCTGCAGAGGTCAGGCCTCTGTCCAGAGCTGGAGGAGCCAGCTGCCCTGCTGACTCTCCCAAGGCCCCAGAGCCGCAGAAGCCATGGCTCCCTTCCTTTTCCTGGTCACAGCAGTCCTTGTCACGCTTCCCGCCAGCACAGTACTGCAGCCCTGTCCCAATTTTCTGACTGCCAGTTTCTTACCTTCATCTCCCTACACCTAATTAGAAGCCTCTGTGAAGCCCCTCTGGATGTGTGCAGGAAATAAACAAATAAGCAAGCAGGCAGCCAGCAACAATTAAACCTAAAATCAAAAGACAGTGTGCCAGGCCCCCACGGAGGCTCCCAAGGTGGGCGGCGCAGGTGTGGCAGCAGGCAAACCCTCCCAGACACACAACCCATGGCTTGGAGGGCAACTTCCATCAAGGAACTGGATAAACAGAAGCCTGGAGAGGAGACATAAGACTACCCACAGGAAGCATGGCCATGGCAGGCATGACTCCCATCTTCTGGTTCTAAGTGGCCTTGTCGCCACTCCCAGAGCCTCCACGGGGAAACATGAGGTGGGCAGCTGCCTCCCTAATCCAGTGCACATAATCTGTGCACAGTGGGGTGTGGGGGGCAGCCTCACCTTCCTAACCTTTCTCCATACCTGCATCAGGCAAGACTGCACATTCCTAGGGGGTCTCTGGAATCTGATGGGGTGAGGGAACTCCAGAGTTAATACACTTTAATCTTCTGGCAAACACTACAATTAACATGCCCCAAAGTACAGCTGCCTTGTAATTAGACTAAAGAACAAAACCCAAAACACTCGTCCCCGTCAAGTTATTGTCAAACTTCATGGTAGGTTTCTTAGCAATTAAACTCACTTACTCATTTGTTCTTGAAAAAGTGTATTTATTATTTCAATTTAATGCCATAATCCCACAATGTTTGTTATTAATGAGATCACTCACCACCGAGGTTCAGTCATCTAGCCTGCTTTTGCCAGGGGCCAGAAAGTAGACATTGTTGGCATGGAGCATTGACTAAAATAGCATTTGTCCTTAATAAGTCTCTTTTTTCAGGGGAATTTCACTTCAAGAAAACTTGGAAGTGAGGTCCAACAGCTGAGAGTCACAGAACCAGTCACAGCTGCCAACAGAGAGCCAGTCGGGCTATCCAGAGGGGAAGGTGCCACAGCCCACCGGCGGTCCTTGGCCAGGCAGTAAGACAGTAGGGAGGCCCGGGGAGGCCCCTGCAGGCGAGAGGGTTGATCCAAGCTGTTTTTCCCAAGAACCAAGATGTGTAGTGGACCACACAACAAGCCACAGGAAAATGCACCAGCTAAGAGTCCAAGAGAGAACGGGTGGCAGTGGGCCACCACCAGGCACAGTTCCTAAGTAAGAAGTCTTACTGAGCACTTAGCATGTGTTGAAACGGGTGAGGACCTTTGCATATATTATCTCATTTAATCCACAGATAGGTCACAGTGGACAAGGGTGATTGTTCTAGCCCATATCACAAGAGAAGAGACTGTTGCACAGAGAGATTGAGTGGCTTGTCCAACGTCACAAAGCTAGAGCGGTGGAGCCGCATTAGATCCTAGTTTACTACTCCTGAGTCCATACCCTAACCACTACATTCAAGGGTAATCCTGAGCCAGGGTGGAGAGAAAAATAGCCAAACCTTTTATACTAAGACTCTCCTGGGGCCTGGGGCCACAGCAAGCCCTGGAAGGAAATGATGCTGCCCCTCGGTCCCACACAGGGTTTGTTATGGTCATCGACCACCAGCCATGTGCCAGGCACTCTGCTGGCTGCTTTCCCCGTGAAGCTCTGAAATCCCCGTCCCTCTTCCTTTCATAAGGAAGCTGTAGCTCTGAAAAGTCACAATGGGCAGAAAGTAGGAGGGAGGGCAGGCAGCCTATTACTGCATTAATATTTGCACTTAATACAGAATTCAAGAGGTATAAAAAATGCGGTAAAAACTATAACTGTATCTCCCATCCCTATCCCAAATCATTGTCTCCCTCCCAAACACAGCATTTCCTTATAGTCTCTCTCTCTCTCTCTCTCTCTCTCTCTCACACACACACACACACACACACACACATACACACAAGCTTGCTTCTGCACAAGGCAACACTCCACACCACAGTTCTTGTGTTCTTGCATTGCAATTGTCAAATAATAGTACCACTTATTGGAACTACTGCCTCTTAGTACATAAAGAGCTATAGTTTTACATTAAATGTATATAACATACTTAATTAATCTGCTAAAGATGGACATATGGCAATTTCTGCTGTTACCAATGATGTACAATAAACCTTTGTGCATTAAGAAAAGAGTCTACTTGTGGTATTTGCTCCCCACATCTCTGCCATGAGGACCAGGAGCTACGAGTAGAGCTGTGATACTTGACTTTGGGAATCAGACCTGGCCAACCCCACCACATGACCTAGAGCAAGTCCCTTCCCTCTCTGAGCCCCAGATTCTTCATCTGCAACAGAGATCATGCAAACAGACCGAGAAGGGTTTCTGTGAGGATTACATGGACGGGTGCAGCTACAGCACTTGCACAGTGCCCAGCATGGATGGAGAACTGAAGAGACATGAGCTGTCACTCACCGATCCCTGAGCCTCCTGGGCCACCTGGGACATTCAGGTCCTGTCTCTGGCTTGGACTCTGGGCCTGGGGTTTGTCCTCAATCAGATCATAACCCTCTGCATTCATTACTTTCTTCCTTTCCTAAACAGCCAGTGAGTCTGGAATCAGGCTGTGGAAGGACCAAAGCCTTCTGGAGATGAAGACCTCCAGACTCCATGTCCGCCCGTGGGTTTCTGGACTGGGCCTGAAGAATAGGGCTTGCAGACCTGAGCAAGGGATGGCTCCCAAACATACCCGGGGATTCTAAGCTCATCAGCGAGGCCCCTAAGGCCTGCCCAGCCTATAACTCCAGCCTCACTCCTGGCCACTGCCACAGTGCAGCCACATGATCTCTCCCTCTTCCCATTACACATACCCCAGCCTCCCAGCACGCTCTGCCTTCTGCCTGGGATACTCTCCCCACGCCCCTCCTTCCAAGAGCCCATTCCTTGCCTAACTCCTAGTAGTCTTCTAGGCCCTGCTAACATGTCACCATCTCCAGGAAGCCCTCCTGAACCACCTTGCCACAAGCTGTGCAATCACCACCAAGAAAAAGATTGGCCATGCAGCTACAATAGAGCAGAAAAGTGCTGGGGGAGGAAGGTTGGGCCACAACTGCAGAGAGAGATGGCCTAGCATCAGGAACCAGGTGCACCCTGCTTGGGGAACCGTGGACACCCAGCCAGAAGGGCAGCACCTGCCCTCAGTGCAGAGACTGAGGTTTCAGCAGGAGAATCACTTTACAATGTCTGGGTGGGGAAGAACATCTTAAATAAAACAGAAAAAGCTAAGCATATAAGATATGAATAGCCTGACCTGTGGTGGCACAGTGGAGAAAGCGTCGACCTGGAACACTGAAGTCACTGGTTCAAAACCCTGCACTGTCTGGTCAGGGAGTTGATGCTTCCTGCTCCTCCCCCCTTTCTCTCTCTCTCTCTCTCTCTCTCTCTCTCTCTCTCTCTTTCTCACTCTCTCTCCTCTCTAAAGTGAATAAATAAAAATTAAAATTAAAAAACATTATAAAAAAGAGATGAATAAATTTGACAACAAACCAATAGAGTTTCTGTGCATTAAGATGCTAACTAAAAGAAGATATTTGCCATACCAAACTTACAAAAGAAAAGGCTCATTTTTTAAAATGGGTAAAAAATTTAAAAATAATAAATGGGCATTTCAGAGAAGAGAAAACAAAAATAGACAATGAAGACATGAAAAGTTGCTCAACCCATCTGTTATCAGGAAAATGCATATTAAAATCATAGTAATATACCATTTTCACAATAAAATCTTAAAATTGAAACATGACCAGGTGTTCAGGAGGTTGAGAGCTCTCATGTGTTGCAGATGGCAGTGTCGACAAGTAGGAATAGAAAACAATTTTGAATGACCTGATACAGTGAAACATTCATAGACCCAAAGTCCAGCAATTCTGCTCCTCAGGAGAGACCCCAAAAACCCTCTTGCAGAGAAAAACCAAAAGACTAATAAGAGAATATTCTTATCAATATTATTTGCAATAGCAAATATCTGGAAACAATTCAAATAATAACAAACCCATAACAATAAAATAGATAATAAACCACATGATACTATGCAACAATAAAAATGATCAAATATACCCACCTTTATTATATGAGTGGATCTCAATATCCTAATAATGAGTAAAAAAAAAAAAAGCAATCACAAAAGCATACAGAAGAGTTATTCCATGTAGTTAAGGTTCACAAACAAGCCAACCCAAGCAACATGTATTTTTTTCTATTTCCTTATATGATAAATTATAAAGAAAGGCAAGGAACTGGCAAGCACACAATCAAGATACCCAGGTTGTCCCCTAGGTGGGGCATCTTTGCATTTTTTAAACTGGCCTGGGTTTGAGGGAGTTCATTATATTATCATTCTTTCAATCTAACCTATACATTGTCATCATGTATAACTTCTAAGTTTTCAAAATAATTTATAAACTAGCTCCAATAGACAATGTCGAGTCATGCAGAGCCCTGCACTTTTGTTGCTGCGGAACTCCAGCAGCCAGTCCACCCCTGGACTGCCAGCTGGCCCAGAGATTGAGGTGGAGATGCTACTGAGGGAGAGTCCAGGGTCCTGACCTCACAGCCCAGCCCTGTGCAACTTTAGCCAAATTACTCTACCCATCTGTTTCTTCATATACAAAGAATGTATAGCAAAATACTTGTACACAGTAGGAATTTAGTGGCTATTTGCTGAATGAATGAGTCAATGGTTTCTAAAACCTCATGGCAGCTCCACCACTCATCCAAATGTATTTAGGAGGAGAAGCTGTGGCTGCAGCTGCTAGCACACATAGCCTCCACCAACACAGAATGAATATCCCAAGATTTTTCTTAAGTGACAAGTCAGAAAGTTCTGTTTGATCCAAACTTTTGGTATTTGACTATTGCAGATTTTCTGTCCCAAATGTCAGCTTCTCTTCTATTTTTCCTTTCACTGTCATAACAAGCATACAAGTATTTTTCAATAGATTTTACCAAATGGAACACCTTTGCATTTTGTAAACCTTATACATACAAACTCCTTTCTCACATCTCAGCCAAGTTCCATCTCAGGGCCCAATGCTGTTACTTCCCTGACCCTGGACTCCTGACTCACATGCCCAGTGCTCAGGTTGCACCCAGGGTAGGGCACTTCTGGGCTTAAAGGAAAGCTGAAGGGCAAGTGTAAGAATCAGGCCTCACCCAGCAAGGTTGGAACCTTACATATGACATTCACTAAAGTGACCCACCTCGCTAGCCTAGGGCATGCCAAGTCCATTCCCAACCACCACCCTTCCTTCTTGGCATCAACTCTGCCTAGCTGGGAACAGGAGAGGGAAGCCGGGGCTTAGCAAGCCCCAGGTTACAGGAACAGGATGGTGCCCTGACTAAACAGGGGTCCCCAAACTTTTTACAGAGGGGGCCAGTTCACTGTCCCTCAGACCGTTGGAGGGCCGCCACATACAGTGCTTCTCTCACTGACCACCAATGAAAGAGGTGCCCCTTCCAGAAGTGCGGCGGGGCCAGATAAATGGCCTCAGGGGGCCACATGCGGCCCACAAGCCAGGCCGTAGTTTGGGGACACCTGAAGTAGAAGAACATTACAGTCAAAAAGAAAATCTCCAACACTTGTGTTTCTCGTCTGTAAAATGCAGCTATAATCCCACCTCACAGAGTTATCAAATGACTTTAATTGGACTTATTTGCAGCTACTGCTGCAGTGGTGGGGTTGAGGAAGGGCCCTGAGGAATTCTGGCAGCCCCATTTGTCCTGGATGTATCAGCAATGTAAATCCACCCAAGGCCTTCTGACATGCTGAGAGAACAACCATGCTCTCCTCTCTTGATGATGAATATACTGTACCAAATAGCATGTGGGCGTCTACCTCTTGGGCTCCCCTAACACAAGGCATGTTGGAAAATGGGCCAGAGACAGGGCTATGCATGAGGGGCATAGCCAGGACAAGAAGTGAGAGTCGTGCAGTTGAAGTTTTACAGAGAATGTCTTGAGGCAAAACCTTGTTAAATCGAGGGGGCCAGTGCCCAGGATAGGCAAAGGCAGGTGGTCCTGCACACAGAGGCGGATTAAGGTCATTTGGGGCCCCAGGAGCAGAAGAAAATATTGAGCCCCTTACATTAGAAAAAAGTGTAAAGTTGAGGTTTTGTAGGCCCTTCAGAAGTCAGGATCCAGGGCGTGCACAGGGGGAGCCCGCCATTAAATCTGCCTCTGCCCACACAGGATCCAGGGAGAGAGCTCTGGCCTCCGGAAAGGCTAAAGCCAAGTGGGTCAGCACCAAGGACAGCGACATCCAACCGAACTTGCGCGGGCCCCTCCCCTGCACCACAGATGCCTCACAGAGCAGTCACAGCGTTTTCCATCACCACCTACATACAGCCTCAGAATTCTTCCCAACGCAGTGTTCACATCTCAGCCAAATGCCTACAGTGGTCCACCAGAGGACAGCTACTAGTCATCCTGCATCTTTCTGGAATTACTAATATAGGCCAGTCTGGTTGAAAACTAACTTCAGCCCTACCAAAGAGAACAAAAGTGTGGGTATTGGAAGAGAGGGGCTCACCCACCTTTTGAGTTGACTGAAAGTTCTGTGTGAGAGAGCAGAGGGGGCCCTGGTCGGTTGGCTCAGTGGTAGAACGTTGGCCTGGCGTGCAGAAGTCCCAGGTTCGATTCCCCGCCAGGGCACACAGGAGAAGCGCCCATCTGCTTCTCCACCCCTCCCCCTCTCCTTCCTCTCTGTCTCTCTCTTCTCCTCCCACAGCCAAGCCTACATTGGAGCAAAGATGGCCCGGGTGCTGGGGATGGCTCCTCGGCCTCTGCCCCAGGTGCTAGAGTGGCTCTGGTCGCAACAGAGCGACGCCCCAGAGGGGCAGAGCATCGCCCCCTGGTGGGCAGAGCATCGCCCCCTGGTGGGCATGCCGGGTAGATCCCGGTCGGGCGCATGCGGGAGTCTGTCTGACTGTCTCTCCCCATTTCTGGCTTCAGAAAAATACAGAAGAAGAAAAAAGAGAGAGAGAGCAGAGGGGAGGGGTAAGAGAGAGTGCCTACAGAATGAAACAAATATCTGTTTGCTAACCCACCTCCCTACATCAGAGGTCAGACTACCAGTGCCCTCGTCCCCCCACCCCATTCCTACTTTTTTATGTGCTAAAATTGTTTGAAAATTCTACATGCTCGAATATGAGTTGATTCATTTACACAGTGACAATTTCTCAGGGCTTACCTGCACCAGGTACCATACTAAGCAGCAGAAGCACACAAGTGAATAGCAATAGCCCCGCCTCATCTGGAGCTAACAGTGTGGTGTGGGAGTGCAGTGTTCATACAAGATTAGCCCTAAGGAGAGTGTTGGGACAAGCTGGGAGCAAGCCACAAGAAGGGCAGTGTGTCTGATGACAGCACGTCACCAAGGAGCCAGCTCCACAGAACAGGGAGGAGGTTCAGAGAGGCGGGGTTCCGGGTTCCCTTCCATGAGGACTTGATTCTTGAGCTGAGGAGGGGTAAGGGGCGTAATAAGAAAACAGAGTTTGAACAGGTGCCATTTAGTCTGCAGGAATTACAGGAGCCCAGACAGGGTGAAGAGATGACCCCTATGGTTGAGGTTCCCACCAAAACCACCTCAAAACCTTTGGGAGAACCAGGGCTTAAAGAGCTTCTCTAGGTCAGTGAAGAAGGGGATCAAAGGTGCCAGAAGTCAGGTGGGAAGGGCCTGCAGACAGAGGACCACAGCCCTCTCCAGCCACAGCCAAGTCCACACCGACCACTGGCCAGTCTCAGAGCAGACAGCAGGGTTGAACCACTGACATGAAGGGTCCTCAGAGGAAGACTGGTCCCCTGAGAGATACCATGTGGGCCCCACAGAGCTGTGACATGGTCCCCAACTCCTCCCCAGGACGAGAGATTAAGAGGGGGTGGGAGGCCAAGTCCTGGACAGAGTACAGTTCAGGTTTCCAGCGTCTGGAGCCACCCTGCCCCATCACTGCTTCATCTTTATTTCAGCACAGTAACTGACCTTTCAATCCCTCCTGGAAGTCTCCAAACAGCATGTTTGCTCGAGAGCGGAGGACAGCACTCCAGTCTCGGAGCAGCGAAGCGTTTAGGCAAACGCAAAGATATGCCGGCTTCTCTTCTTAGTTACATTCTTGGCAAAGGAATTATTTCACCAGGAGACAAGTTGGGACTTTCAAAGGTCCACGCACTCCCTTCTGGCCCAGCTGTGGGGCTGCCAACCCTCACTGATCCCCCACACCCTTTAAAGACACATAACGTGGTACCGTGGCTATAAAAGGGTAGCATGGGGACCCTTGGGAGAAAGCTGTTCTGTACCCCTGCAGTCGGGCCACATGAATCTGTGCATGATAAGACTACACAGAAGGGAAGACACACATCCACTACATGTAAACTGGCGCCCAGGAGCAAGGCCCATGCGTTGCATCCATGCCAAATTCTGCTTGTGATCCTATGTGACAGTTAGCACAATGTTGCCATTGGGGAACCTGGGTGAATGCCGCATGGGCTCTCTCTAAATTTGTTTCTCACAATTATATGTGAATCTCAATTACATAAGAAGACCTGAAGTTATTTCTCCAAAGCTGATCTTTCTGGTTTTGAACAAGCAAGTTATGGTTTTCACATGGCAGGCATTCAAGGAAGCCACGTCCAGCCACGCCCGGTGACCCGAGACCCACAACCCAGAGTGACTCCATGACACTCAGGCCGTTCCTCCCCCTGACATTGGCCCAAGACACCAAAACTAAGGGCTGATCAGGGTGGAGGGCAGAAGGATCTGGGAAGGCTGAGCAATCGGCCAGTGTGATGGACAGTCTTTGGAGAGGAGGCTTCTGGGAGGACCTCCGCGAGCTGGCCTCACCACCACCTGTGTGCAGCCCTTCAGATCCCTGCCAGCAGTTTATCAATATTTTGTTGAAAACTCTAAGATGATTCAAATTTCAGCTGTCATGATAAAGTGGTGTTGCTAGGCAACTTTAGTGCCTGTCTACAGATCTGTTTTCACAGCTCTTACCCGACCCGTGAATCTCAAGGTTGGGCCCTACCAACTGAGACCCACTCAACCCAGACGACTACCACCTTCCACGCCCTCCACACCAGCTCAGAAGCACTTGGCTGCCATGCACAATGACCCAGCACCCAGCTGCGCCTCCACTGGAGCCCTGAAGCAGCCCCTGCCCCTCAACTCACCATACTCGCTGTCATAGAACATGACGAACTTCTGCCAGCGCAGTTCTGTCACCAGCCTGAGCATGACATCGTTGAGGCGCACAGGTGGTCGTGAGGCCAACGTGTAGGCCTCACCATCAGGACTGGGGTTCAGGTGGCAGGCAGTGCGTGGTGACCCCCCTGGGTTGCGCTGGACAAAGAGGTGTGGAATGTGCATCGCATCTGTGAGGGACTGCAGGGCGTTGGCGGATGCACAGCCGGTGGACGTGACCAAAGCCAGAATCCCCTGGGTCATGAGGTCACAGGCTGGAAAAAAGAGGGAAGACAGAGGAAGGGGTCAGCATGGGGTGATGCTGCACTGCTTCAATCCGCATGGCCCATGCCTAGCAGCTTATACATGGGGCCCCAAGAAACAGCATCTGTCTCCAGAGACCAAGAACTCATCTCAGCCTAGGCCAGCACCTCTCACACACAGTCACTGATACCCTCATTGATCCTGCCAGCTAGATGGCTTGTACCCATTTAACAAGATAAGAAAACAAAGGTCAGGAGAGGAGAAAGTATTTGCCCTAGGCTATTCAAGGAGGGATGGCAGAATAGGGACCCAGTCAACATCTTCTGGGATACCCATCAAAGCTGCTAAATTAGGCATCCTATTTTCTACCTGGACTCTCACCACCTTAAGAGCCGAGAACTCTTTTATTTGGGGGTGGGGGGGATGAGAAGCATCAACTCGGCACCTTAGTTGCGGCACCTTAGTTGTTCATTGATTGCTTTCTCATATGTGCCTTGATGGGGGGGGGGGCTCTAGCCGAGCCAGTGACCCCTTGCTTAAGCCAGTGACCTGGGGCTCAAATCAGCAACCTTGGTCTTCAAGCCAGTGACCTTTGGGCTCAAGCCAGCAACCATGAGATCATGTCTATGATCCCACTCT
The DNA here is from genome assembly GCF_036850765.1 of Saccopteryx bilineata. NCBI lineage: Eukaryota > Metazoa > Chordata > Mammalia > Chiroptera > Emballonuridae > Saccopteryx > Saccopteryx bilineata. Next base: position 89,609,333 of record NC_089498.1, read on the forward strand.
CAAGCCAGCGACCCCGCACTCAAGCTGGTGAGCCTCAGCTCAAGCTGGTGGCCTCAGGGTTTTGAATCTGGTTCCTCAGTGTCCCAGGTTGACACTCTATCCACTGTACAACCACTGGCCAGGCAGAACTCTTTTTTTTTTTTTAATCTGTGCATCCCCAAGGTCAAGCCCAGGCCAAGAAAATACTGGGTATTCTTCAATTTTGGGCTGAACTGAACTGATTGGGACTGAAGGGAATGAATTCAGGGAGACACTTACCCAGAGGACCCAGGTTATTGGTGTAAAAAAAACGAGAGAGAGACAGACAGAACCCTAGGTCTTCTGGGCAAGTCCACTTGATTCATATCACAAATTACTGGGTCAAACCCAGGATGAAGCTGTTGGTTCCAGAAGCCCAGAATTATTCAAAAGCCACTTGACAATAACAAAAGAAGATGCTCCCCACTGAGGGCAGCTACTGCCTGTGGCACAGGAGGACACAAGGAGGCACCACAGCCCTTTCCAGGGTGGTGGCACTCACCTTTTTGGGGAGTCTTCCTATCCCCACAAGGGATGCTCCTTTTAGCCACACACCTGTACCTTTTGGGGACATCAGACCAATTAAAAGAAAGATACACCTCGCCATACTAGAACCATGGCACTAGTTTGGAAGCAATGTTTGTCCGTAGCGCTTCATGTGATGGCAAGAATGTGGGAAAGGAGCTGCAGTTTCAAAACCCAGCCTGTGTATGTCAGCAGGCCGTCTGCTGCAAACGGCCAGCTTTTTAACAACTTTGACAGTTCAGTTCCTTCCGTGGAGAGCCCCTGGGTTTGTGCAATGCCTCAGACAAGGCTGGGGGAAGTAGTCGAGGAGCAGAGGAGGCACCCCCAAAGACAGGTAGTGGGAGGCTGGGAAGTGCAGGAAGGGGAGACCACACCCATGCTATCAGATAGCTGCTCCCCTCTGAGAACGCCCGCATTGCACAATCAGGACATTAACTCAAATGCCACCATGCTCCCTGCTGACCCCTCGGCCTCCAAACATGAGGCCTAGGGTGGGACAATTAAACAAGAGACTCTCAAAAGTCTCTCTCGGGAATCATGCAGCCACCAAATGCTCTGCCCTTCCATCCAGGCTTTACACTGCAGAGCTCTCTCTTATACAGAAAGCCCACCGTACCATGCTGCTGTTCAAAGTCCTTTGGTGGCTCCCAAAGAACTTGGGGATAGAGTCAAACTTCTCAGAGCAGCCCTCTAGGTCCCCGAGATGAGCAGTCACACCCTGCTCACATGCCCCTGCCCACTATGCCCCAACCAAGTGTCCAACTTTTGGCCCCTGGAACTCTGCTATATTTGCTTTTGACTCTGAAACCTCATACTCACTCATGTTTCAAAACTCAGACACAGCCCTGGCTGGTGGCTTTGTGAATAGAGCATCATCCTGGCACATGGATGTCCCAGGTTCAATTCCCAGTCAGGGCACACAGGAGAACTGACCATCTGTTTCTCCTCCTTCTATCTCCCCCTTCTTTCCCTCTGCCCCTCTCACAGCTAATGGCTCTACTGGTTCAAGTGTCAGTCTCGGGCACTGAAGATAGCTCGGCTGGTCCTTGCAAATCAGCCACAGGCACTAAAAACAACTCAGTACTCGAGCATTGGCCCCAGAAAGGGTTGCTGGGTGAATCCCAGTCAGGGCACATGCAGGAGTCCATCTTACTATCTCCCCTTCTCTTACCTAAAAAAAAGATCCAGACACTACATCTATGTCCCAAGACTGCTTAAGGGCCCCTTGTTCAGTGCTCCCTCTGTGCTGATACTTCCCTACTCCATCTCTCCTCCTTGACCTCAAGCTCCAGGGAACAAGGGCCATGCCCGTTCGCTCTCCGTCCTTCCCCATGTACGTGTCTGGCACATGGCAGTTAGTAAAGACTGGTGCGAAAAGACCACAAGCCTGATGGTTTCGTGCCCTCTAGACAATAATTCCACGTTGTATCCTACCTAAATGATGGAAATGGCTTTATATCCAGAAACATTCAAAGGACACTTACCCTACTCTTGAAATATCACTAACAGTTGAAAAGACACAAATAGACGAAGGGTGTGAAAGTGCTCTATTTGCTGAAAACATGCACGACCTTTAAACCTATTCACAAAGCTACAATAACATGAGAAAGTGCTGGTCGTAAACATTATATGAGAATAATATGCAATTGTACATATCTTATAATATTAAGTAAATAAAACAAAACACAAGAAAAAGACCAGCAAGAAATTTTGCAAAATGTTAAAAGCAATTGCCCTTCAGAAGAGGCCTAGAAATGATCTTCCTTCTTTTCTGTATCTTGCTAAAATTCCATGCCATGAACAGATAAATCCTTTTGGAAAGGGAAATAATCTTCCAGAAATGAATATGTATAAATATGAATATATATAAAAGGAGGGACCATTTCTTGAGAATTTTCTCTGTGCCAAATATTCTGTCAAGTATTTTATATATACTGCTCACAAAAATTAGGGGATATTTCAAAATTAATATGAAGCGATAAAAAAAAGAAGCGTTTGATTTTTTATTAAACAAGAACATCAGAAAAGCAAACAAGTCAAAGAAAGTTGTTCGATTATGCAAATGAGATGCAAAGCCAACTTTTATTTCCTTGGTAAAAATGCACTGTACAAAAGGCTGAAAGTACTGGAGTATCTACACGTTCCCTGATCCCCTAATTTTTGTGAGCAGTGTGTGTGTGTGTGTGTGTATGAATTCACATTGTTCTCATGACACCCATGTTATGCAAAATAGGTGTCATTGCATCCATTGTCCACGTATCAAGTTATGAGATATGTCCACACAACCGATGAGGGACAGGGCTACACTGAGATGCCATCCAATCTAAACACACTTCCGAGACATGCCTAAGTGACAAAACCAGGACACGAAATTACACGCTCACCAGGATTTTAACTAGGTAAGAAGCATGCATACAAAAAGGCAAGAGAAAACATTAAGAGCTAAGGTCCTGATATAAACAGATCTCTCTCTCTCTCTTCCCTTGCACATACTTTTTCATAAGATACAATACACTGAATGCATTTACAACTTGAAAAAAGTACACTTACAAAATACACTACATCACTGGGGCATAAAGTTATCCAGGAACTCGAGCCCTGGTCCCAGCTCAGGACACCAAAGAAAGCACTCTCACTGTGGCCATCACTGGATCCCAGCTCTCTGTTGCCCACCCTGCCTGGTTCCTTCCCAGATCACCGCCTGATTTTTGATGGCAAGCCCTGTGCCCACTCCAATACACTGGGTTCTAAAGCCACTAAACGTCTCCGAGCCTTAGTTTCCTCATCTGGGCATGCATCCCTCTCTGCCTATGGATTGCTCCTTCCCTCCTGCCTCTTTCCTACACACACTCAGCACACCCCTATTTGCAAACCACGGCACTAAGCACCGGTGGGAGGAGGACACAGATCAGATGACCAGGGGTCCCATCTTTGATCTACCAAGGAGAGAGACCTCACCACTCAGCCTGTGAGAGAGAAGAGCAGAAGCTCCCTGGGGTCCGGAGGGGGGAGAACTCGCATGAGGTTGGCATCATTCCTCAAAGGGAGAGAAAGGCTTAGGCCAGCAGAGATGGGGAGAGCAGTATGATAAGGGTGAGTATGAAAACACAGACAGCAGGAACATGCACAGGGAACAGACAAGTCCTGCCTGTTCCACCAGTGCGGGCACCCAGAGACACCAGCTTCCTGGCTGGGCCCAGGCTCCCAGGAACAGCAGATGTAGCTCAGGAATCTCATGGCTCCGGTCTGGGTCCCTCCGGCCAGCAGCCATGTGGCCGTGGGTATGTCTCCTTTCTGAGCCTCTGGTTTCTATTAAATGAGGATAAGAATCTCTACCCAGCGGAGCACTATGAGAGCACAACTTAATGTGGACCCCAAGTGACAACTTCACACTGGGCACCAAAAAGACACTAAATCAATATCAGTGTCCTGCCCATCTCCTTGAGCACCCCGCCTCCCCACCAAGGTCCCCACCCAAGTCATGCCCAGGATCCCAAGAAACAATAGTTACCACAGCCCTCCCCACGGAGGTGGGCACCACCGACCAGTCCTACAGCCCCCTGTAGCCCCACACAAGCGCCTCAAGCTGATGGCCTCAGCGAACAGGGCAGCTAATTAGGGCTGAAAGCCACTCCCAGGCGTTGATGGAGAAGCCCAACGCAAGTCAATCTCCAATCCACTGTGAATGGACTGCTAATTGGGGCACTGTTGAAATGATGGTTATTTAGAGGTTCCTAACATAAAAATAATAAGATCAAAATACATCAGATCAAAGCCAAATCAGCTATTAGCTCAATCAAGGTTGTGTGCTCATTCCCAGGACAGGGCATTACATAACTCACATCCTGGTTGTGAAGAGAGGCTGAACCCCAGGGCGGGGGGTCCGAAGGTCTGGGTCTGAATCCTGGAACCTGCCATGGACACTGTGCAGGGCCTCAGGCGAATCCCTGGGCCTTCTGTGTTTCTTCTGTCTGGTAAAGAGGATGGCTCCTATTTCACAAGTCTTTGTGCATAAAGAACCATTCACATAGCCCGGCATGTAATAGGAATGTAGAAGTCACCACTGCTATTCGCCTCTCTGGTGTAGAGGTGTCTTTGCAACTCACTAGAAGATAACAGCCTTTGCTGTAATTCTTTGCCTCGGTATCACATGGTCATGAAGCTGATCCCTCTTGATTATAACAACACAGATGGATTGATAATGGCTCCCTAAGAATGGCTCATCAGCTGGGAAAGTAAAAGCAGAGATGAATTGTAACAAGCAACTTCAAGCCCCGTTACCAGGCTCAGTGACCTAGGAAAGCAGGGAGTCGCTCAATGACTTCTCGGATAGTGAGAAAAAAGAGGCTGCTCAGACCTCAGGGTTGAGGCCACTCAAGAGGGTTCATGGGGCTCGGCCAGCATTTCCAGACAGCCCCACAATCACAATCCCAGTGACCCCTGAGATGTCAGCACCCCACTGGTCCAGACCTGCCCAGACACAGAACTGTCAGGGTGAGATGTGCCAGGCATAGCACCAGCCCCATCACAAGACAGACGGAGTCTCCATAACTTCCTGACCCCTTGTGAGAAAACAGAAGCACAGAGGGCAGGCTGCATGGTCAGCGCCACACAATGAGAGAGCAAATGGCAAAGAGAGCCTCAGAACCAGAGGACCAGTCCCTCCATAGGCAGTCCCAGGAGGACATGGTGGCCAGCAGGGGACAAAGCCCAGGGTCCCATGGGGAATCTATCCAACCCTTCCCTGGAGAGAAACTCCTGGGGCAGCCCCACGCGTAGCAGTGGCCCTGGGGCAGGAGCCCGCAAGCAGAAACAAGGTCCCTCCCCACTGAGGGCAAATCCTCAGCTCATCAAGTTCCCTTGCTGCAGGGGGAACTGGGGATGAGAGGAGTGCCCCCAACACTGAAGTTACACTGGCACCACTCCTGATCCATGCCCAGGCTTCTTGAACCCCATGAGGATTTCTGGAACATTCTAGGGCCATGGCTGGGGGGAACACACCCTAGAAGGCTTACCCTAGAAGAGACACACAACTTCTGGTACCTCCACCCGGAAGTGATGCTAGCCACACCCAAGCCCGCCCTCCCCTCCACCAGGCGCGTGGACACACCATGCCCTGAGGCACATCCACAGCCACTCCTCCTGGAGGAGCACACACGGTCCCTGAATGTGCGACACCTACCCAGGCAGCCCTTCAACTTGATGTGCTAATAGCCTTTGGGTAGTTGGAAGAACAGGACTTTTTAAGATGGACAGAGCAAGAGAGGACACTCCACCTGGGGAGAAGCAGCCTAGTAGAGATGCCCTCAACCCAAAGAAGCCTGGCGAGGCTCCGCTGGTCGCAGCATGCAGGGGGGCCTCTCTCTGCGGGGCTCTGGCAGGGCAGCGCCAGGCATGCCAGCACCTCCCCTGCCCCACCAGCAGGCTCCCACCCTGCTCGTCACTCCCAACAATCTTACCAGCTGCCGCAGTCACGCTCCCGACACCCTCATTACCCGCACTCTTCCTCTCCTTTTCTAAGTCGGCCCTGGCTTTATTAATATTTGAATTCTGACAGCTAATGCTTTAAATTAAGGTAGCATTTATAAATACTTTATAGTCGATGAATAATTGACTAAATTTAGTATTGTCATAATTCAGAGTAAATTATTGACCAATAGAGAATAAATGTTTTTCATGTTTTATTAAGGTGCTTAAAAAATAAACAAAACTATAAAATGGGGGGGGGCAGAGTGATACAAAGGCCAGTGCTAGAGAGCTGTTCCGGCAGGGCGCTGACCTCCAAAAGGCCCCCTGAGGGAAGGGTCAGGGGGCCTCCTGTCCCCTCCCCCCCTGAGCACAGGACAGTATTGACAAGCATCCTGTCCTGTAGATGCTTTGTTTACGTAACTCTCACCAACTTCTTGCTGCCCTGACTGCCTGTCCCTTGCTCAGTTAGTCTCTGTCCACTGCCACTGCAGTCACTCTTCTGCAGATCCCCCTCCCCCGGCTCCCCTCTCTCACCTTGGGTAGCCCAGCTGGTGAAATCCCCACCCAAAATCAACCTGTGCTGGGTCAGCCTGCCCAACCACTTCTCTGTGTCTGGGAGCAATCAGAGAAGAGTCAGAGACACAGCTGGCAACATAGGGACCCTGCGAAGCTATGTCACTAACCTCAACAGGGCCTCCACCTGGCTGCTCCTCTCACACCTCGCCACCGCATCCCTTCCTTGCTGTTCTCTCAACACTCTGGGGCTTTTCCCCCAAGCTCTTCAACTATTGACCTTGCTCATTCTTCATAGAGGACTTCACCCCACTTTTACCAGCAGATCCTCACACCTACCTGGCATTTGTGCTAAAAGCTTCTGTCTCAGGCAAGGTCCTGCTCATAGCTTTGGGTGTATTCACCTCCTGCTTTCTCCTAAACCCAGACCCAGACCCCTCACTACATCCTCTCTCAATGGGATCATCAACCTTCCTTGTACATCTGACCCAACCCTTTAAAAGTTAGACCCCAGCCCTGCTGATGATTCCATAGTTGTCACTCCAGCCCACAGCCCTCCCCTGGGCTCCTCAACTGCAGTTAGGGGGTCTCCCCTGGTGAGTCCACTAGCAACTCACACTTAGCATGTCAATGCTGAGCTTTCTAAGTGTGTTCCTGTCCCTCCTGATCTGCCAGTCTCAGTAAAAGGGCACCCCATTCCCCTACTGCTCTTAACCCTTCTCTCTCCCTGACTATCTATACCCAAGTCATCACCAAGTCCTGGATGTTGTGTCTTCAAACTGTATCTCAGATCTGTCCGCTTTCTTCCCTCTCCCACCGCCATCACATTGGTCTAAAACTCTAGCACCTCCCCAATGGGCCCCCACACGCCCAACCTCCCCTTGATAACACACACGCCACCCGTTTGACATGTCACAGTGAAGCAGCTGTCATGAAACACCAACTGGACAGTGCTGTCCCTGCGTAGTCACACCCATGCCCTGTGCTCCCGGAGACCGACCTTTGTGCAGTGCCTAAGACACCCCAAGTTCCTGCCACTTCTGGGTCCACTCACTTGCTTCCCCACTGCCTGCAATGCTCCTTCCACAGTTGTCTGACTACATCTCCTTATTCCACAGTTTTGTGGGTAACCATCACTCTCTCAAGAGGAACTTCCATAACCCCAATCTGCCCTTGCCTTCCTCTGCCCACACCACACTCACTGATGTTCACAGTTGTGAACTACACTGCCTCTGGGCAGTCATCTCATACCCTGAGCCATGAGTCCATGAGCAGAAGCACCTGCACACTGCTCACCCTCCCAATCCCTGGCCCAGGGCTCAGCTTGGCATTACATAGCAACAAACTACTTAACACCCCCAAACAACTCAACAAGACAAGCACTACTGCTGTCCCTGTTTCAGGAGAGAAACACAGAACTTTCAAACTCACCAAGGTCCCCAGATGCTCATCCTTCTGAAAGTGAAGCCATCCCACAAAGTAAAGAAGGGCAGTTTCTTAAAGTCAACCCTCCACTCTAAAAATGTCACCAAGAGTTCAGAGGATGCCCAGGAGACAGCAGGCAAGAGGCCTGGCCTCCAGCAGTGCCTGGCGGGAGTCTCTCCTGGACACCTCCAGCCTGAGGGCTCCCACACCCCACCGGCCTCATGGCCAGCCCAGCCTGGGACGCCAATGGGAGCAGGGAGCAAGGTCCCACTGGATGGCCAACACTAGCCTGTGGCAGGAGGACAGGAGGACAGGAGGACGACTGGTGCGGGCAGGATGCGCAGAGCCAGGCAGTAGGTGGGGCAGAGCCGGAGGCTCTGTGCTGATCTCTGGGGTCTCATCCGTATGACAATTAATGAATCAAAACTGATTCTGCTCCCACAGACTGGAAACTCAGGGATCCCTTGCTGGGTGGGATCTTGCTCACTTATTTATAGTTTCCCAGCTCCTCGTTAATAAGTTCCCATCTCTGCCAATAGCATGCCAGGCTTCCAGGACAGGAGTCACAGAGCAACCCACACTGTGACAGTGAAGTCAGGACAGTGACAAGTCCCAGGAGACCTGAAGGACCTCGAAAGCAGCCACGTACCCAGGGGCCTACTGCAACACTCTCAGCTCCCTGAGCCCAGACATCTCCTCCTGGGCGCCTCTCCAGCTGCCGCTGGGCCACCCGCTATGCCTGCGCCTATCCCTAATCAGCACACTACTCTCCACGCCTCCAGTTCTTCCTTCTCCAACCCACTCTACAGACCCAAGGCCAGCAACACACGTGCCCCCAAAAGACTCCCCATGCTCCCCCCACTGCCTGGGAGTCAGCTGATGAGGTTCCCCCACCAAACCTCAACTCCACACACCAGCATTGCCCTGGTCCGTTTCCCAACTTTCATGTGCCCCCCCATGTTCTCCATTCATGTCACCATGCCCACAACCTACGCACTCTCTCCCTGGTAAAAATGACTTCCCCAAAGAGACCAAGCCCCACACCTCTACCTTGGCTTGCAGTCTCCACCCTGGACTGAGCACTGACCCATGGATGTCTGCCTCCTAAGATCTCAGCACCCCATCCCTCCCACACCAGGAGATGAGTGTAGCAGGAGCAAGCATCAGCTCTCAGCCAGTGCCCCTTCCAGGAAGCACTGGAGGGCATGGAAACAGCGCCCAAGTCCAGCGCCGAGGCCAGCTCCAAGCCCTGGCATGAACCCTGCAGCCTGGCGTGCCAGCAGGCTTCCAGAAGGCAATCTAGGCTTCAGGTGCAAAGCAGGGGTCCTGGAGGTTCTGTTGCATCAAGCTCAAATCACTACACCTGTGTTCCCTGCTGGGTTCACCCTGCTATCCCCTCAGCATTGGCCAGACCCCTTTCAAGAGCCTGTCCCTCTCCAAAGGCCTTTTCCACCCAGCCAGGACCACACAGACCATGCTTCTGTGGTCCCCTCCTTTACACATGATTGCAGCTCAGTGTCATTGTCTGTTTGTGGGTCTCAGCCACCCCCTGGACTAAGCTCCCTAAGGGCCTCTCTATCCCTAGCTCCCAGCCTAGGACTGGACCGCCAGATGCATCAGGGGAGCAGGCAACAATAGGGTAATGTTAGGTGAACAGAATGTTCACCCCAGTCCACCCCCTCCACTGGGGCAGCCTGAGATAGCTGCTCTCAACAGGCAAGCCTTAGGCAATAACTCATCATCAGTGCCCTGTGGGTTTGTCTCGGGGGAGAGCATCTGCAGGGACACCCACACACACCTCAGTCCCCCTCCAACTGCCTGGGAAGATTGAGCATGAGTAGATCCAACCCTCTGCATCGTCCCTGGCCTGTCACCTGGTGAGGACCAGGACTGAAGAACTGACTTGAAGCCCTCCCAGTGGGCAGGGATAGCCCACCTTCAAGGGGAGCATGCCACCACTGAACTCCCAATTCTGAATTCTACTAGCCCAGAGGAGCTCCCACTCCAGGCTGCCACCTTCCCTGATTCCATGACTGGGAGAGCTGCACCCATTCTCCAGATGTGAGCCTTGAGCTCAACACTACCAGCTGCACGATGTCCCTCAAATGAGGTCCTTGGGCTGCCAACCTCTCTTCTGGTGCCTACTTTGCTTGAGGTGAGCAGCATCACCCAGGATTGGTGGTGGCCAACTAACCTAGTTACACCACCCAGGTCCTGCTGTGTTCTTCACAGCCTTGTCATGGTCCTTGTGTGTAGAAATCCAAGCAGGCTGGTGTCCACACAGCTGTAGTCCAAACCCACAGCTGACTGACCAGAACAGTGAGGGGAATGTGGTCCCACAAACTCCTGACACATCTCTTCCAAACAAATTCTGTCCATCCAGCCACTGATGTTCCTCCAGGGACATCAGTGGAGGTGGCAATCATGAAATCCAAGCCCCATCCTGTCATTTAGCATCCAGGAGCCACGGCTGGTCACTATGAGAACATCAGTGTCTTATTTTCTTAAATGGGAGGAGGGCAGGGAAGAATAGGCCACTGCACCTGCATTACACACAGGCATTAAACTAAAGCCTCTGTTGCCAAATGCATATTGAATCAATTCTAGAATGCTAATTTCTACCCCTCTGGGAGTATCTGATTCATTCAGTCATTATACATCCCTTTATCAAGTGCTTAGCACCCTTCTTCCCAGCTCCTGTTGAACTGAAACACATATCAGCACAGAGGACGTCCAGTCCCATGCAGAAGGTGGCAAGCTGCTGTCCAGCCCTCCGGGGGCTTCCACAGAAAGAAATAACGTGCCCTCTCCCTCACAGAGAGATGGAGCAGCCAGGAGTGAGAGGACATGTTCTGACGCTGAACTGTCTGGACTGAGACCCCTGGCCCGTGTTCTAAGCCGCCTGTGGCCACGGGCCAGTCATTCCTTCCCCGTGCTCTGCCTCAAAAATGGGCTTACCCAGTGATCTTCAAACATAATAAATACAGTCGACCCTTGAACAACGCATGTCAGAACAGCACAGGTCCACTTACACGTGGATTTTTTTCAGTAAACACCTGCACTGTTTTCCACCCGCAGTTGGAACTCTCAAGTGTGAAGGGCTGACCGCATGCACCCATCGACCCCGTTTTATTTGGGGAACTTGAGAGTCCTTAGCTTGGGGATTCACAAGAGCACTGAAACCACTCCTGGAACTACTAAGTTTTGGGGGAGTCAAGGTACATGCGGATATTCAACTGTACAGGGATTGGTGTCCCTATGTGCCATGTTGTTCAGGGTCAACTGTATATTTAACCAAGAAAAAAAAAAGACCCCACAACACCAACCTCATACTAATGGGATACTAACAGGAATCAAAGGAGTTAGAATCCAGGAAGCACTCTGGGCACCACACAGTTAATGCACTAACTGTTCATCTACTGCATAAGGAATTAGCTAAGACCAGAGAAAATGCAGCCGGCCAGGTTCAAAGACACAGGGAAACCCAGAACCTGGCCAGAAACCCAGAACCTGTTTAGCAGCGAGGCCTGAGCTAAACAGTCAGTGCTGGGCACACCCAAGGCCACCCTCTGCCCTGTGTGCACGTCCAGCAGGGTGCCCAGGAGCCACTCTGCTGGCGAAGGGTGGGTGGGGCCAACACCCAGCCTGGATTCTACCCACCAATGCCCACAGCTGCTTTGCTCATTTACCCATAGATTTCTAACATATCATCACCCTAAGAGCCATCACAACACCCCCAGTCTCCAGAATTGTAAACACGGTGCTTGTAGAAGAAGCAGCTGTCCCTGCGCCCAGCAGCCACCTCATAAGAGTCTGTTAAGAACAGGAAAGTGGATGGTGCAGATGCTGGCCTTACCCCCAAAGGCAGCCTTCCCAGCTGGGTCAGCCTTACAACCCAAGGAAATGGAGGCAAAACCCTCAGAACACAGGTGTGGCCACACCACCTTTACCATTCAGGGCAGCACTGCTGAGCCCAATTCAGAGATGGCTCACCCCAAGGTCAGTGAGAAAGAGCCCTACCAGCCCAGGACATTACCTATCCCAGTTCCCAGGTGGTTTGGAGCAGATGGGAAGAGAAATCAGAAATCTCCCACAGTCTGCAGGGACAAGAAGGAATTTCTGCCAGTGATAATGAAAAATTTCACAGTAGCAGATGCTTGGAGAAAATTAAAAAACAATACAGCAAAATTCACAAACCAGATAACTTAAGAGAAACCTGGTTTGTGGGGATCAATTTTGCCAGTGGCACCTTTGAGACCTGAGACTGGGAGCAAGGTCTCCCCACCAATTATCAAGTTGCTCCCCTGAGCGCCCATAAACCTCTCCAAGCACCTAGCCAAGGTTCATTCTGGGACCATGGAAAGGATGCAGATGTGGCCCCAGGCCCCAGAAATGCCATCCAGAGAGGGAGCTAGGGTAGGGGTCATTATGAGGTTCACTGTCCACAGAGGGATGTCAGGCAGGAGTGTGGGAAAGTGGTCATGTGGCCTGGAATGCCAATGGGGCTTCACAAAACAGCTGATGCTGGGGCACAACGTAGATAAAAAGGGGACCATAAAAAAAAGGGCAACCAAGTTAGCAGTGTGACATGAGCCAAGACACACACATGGCATTTGTGGATCTGCCAGTGCTGGGCCATTGATGTCAGGGTAAGGGAGCACAGGAGGGTGGCTGAATGGCAGAATTCTTGCCTACATGATAACATGATCACCTTGGAGGCTGGGAGGGGTCCTGAGCACACGTGACATCTGCTCAGAGCTTGGCTTTGGAAATGTGGCCCCAGTGAGGACACAGCAAGAGGACAGGATGCCTGAGCTGACTTCTGGGAGCACCTGGAACAGGGAGTACAGGAGCAATAGCCCATCACTGGGTGGCATGTGCTACCCTTACACTCCATGGCCTGGCTGCCTCTACAGGCCTAGGAGGGGTCACCATATCCCCCTGTACTGAAGCAATAACCAAGGTTTAGAAATGTGAGGTCTCTTGCCAGGTATGACCCAGGCCCCAGGAAACAATCATGAGTTAGGCCAAGAACTCAGGCCTTCCAAGGGGCACAAGCTACCCAAGCCTAGACTAAGCACCCAAAGGAGAGGGCAGGACAAGAACCAGTGCTCGGGCACAGCAAGATGGTGATGGAGTAGGTGGACGTAGCAACTTCCACCACCCAGAACCAAAGTGGATTACAACTTAATTTTAAGAACATTCACCTAAAAAAAAAAACAACTTTGGACTAAACTAAGAGGACTCTTTAAACAAGGATCACTGAAGAAGCCACACTGAGACTAGTAGGAAAAGCAGAAACGCGGAGAGGGCTGCCCAGATCCCAGGAGCAATCGGCAGCCCGGAAGGACTCGCGTGGTGGGAGGGGAGTTTAGCAGAGAAGGGACGGTCCTGAGTCCCAGGAACGAAGACCCAGCCTGCAGCCCCAGAGCCTACAAGAGGCATACAGACAGTATTTAGCTGCAAAGCAAGCCAGAATACTGTTTGTGAGAGACAGATTTCTCAGACCCAGGATTCGTCTTAAAGGGTCCGTGCAGAAAACCTCTTTCACAACCACTCACCAGGGGCTCTGAGGGACTTGGAGAGCTGAGAGGACTGGAGTAGCAAGAAGAGAGTGTAATCTAGGAAGCACAGGAAGAAACACTTTGAGGGAAAGCCACCCTAACCCCTAAGCTGAGTCACTCCCCAAATCTGAAGTGAATTATTTTTCCTAGAACCAGAAATACCAGCAAAGGAAAGCAGGTCACCAGCCAAACAAAAGTTCTCCTGCTGGAGTCAGAGCAAAGAATAGCTTAAAAGCAGGGAGCCATCAGGGATACAGTATTGAGTGCTAAGGTCTGAGCTGCATCACCACCCCCACACTGCTGAGTGCCCGTGGGAGGGCGGGTGGCAGAGGGACACAGGAGCGTGGTACCATCGGCAGGGGTGGAAGCTGGGGCCAGCAGCAACTGAGGCCTGGGCACAAGTGTAGTCCCGCCCGGCAGGGGCAGAGGCCAAGGGCTGGCTGCAGGTTTGGAAAGGGCACATGAAAGTGGTCTAATCCACAGTTGCGGGCTAGGCACGCGAGAGCGGTCCCACCTGCAGTCCCGCCCGCAGTGGCAAGGCAAAAGCCAGAGAACCTACTGAGACTTGCGGCTGGGCACAGGAGTGCAGCCCCGCTGGCAGGGCCGAGGATTGTGGTTCTGGCTTGAGAGTGCAGTCCCGCCCATGGGGGTGGGGCAAGGGCTGGGGGCTGGCCAAGGCTTGCAGCCAGGACGCAGGAGCACAGTCCCATCAGTGGGGGTAGGGTGGAGGCAAGGGACCGGCCAAGGCCTGCAGCACAAACACGTGAACACAGTCCCAACCATGACTGGGGGCTGGCCAGGGCTAGCAGCCCAGGTGCATGAGCACAGTCCCACCCTTGGGGGTGGTACAGAGGCCAGCTGGTCAAGGTTTGCAGCCAGGGAATGCGAACACAGTCCCACCCATGAAGGCAAGTCAGAAGCCTCAGTGACAGCTGCAGCAGGCCGGTGCCAGAAATGCCCATGCCCAAATGCCAGAGGTGGTGGCAGAGGCAGTGGCTGGCCTACAGACAGACCACACCTAGAAAATACAGAGGCCATACCCATTGGGCTTTTGTGACCACACCCTTCTCATACACAGACAAAATGGGAAGGCAGAGAAATGCAACCCAAATGAATCAACAAGAGAAATCCCCAGAGAAAAACCTGAATGAGATGGAAATAACCCAATTACCAGATGCAGAGTTTAAAGTAATGATTGTCAGGAGGTAGAACCAAGATGGCAGCGGAGTAGGCAGACATACAGACTCCCAGCTCATACCACCAAACTGGGTCACAAATTAATTTAGGAACAATCAGTGTGAAAAACCAACTATGTATTAAAAGAACAGGTCTCAAAAACTAAGGAGCAAAAAAGAAGCCACACCGAACCTGGTAGGGAGTGCTGAGGCATGGTGGGTCTCCCCTGCTTCCAGGAATGAAGGTGGGGTGAGACTGAGAGCCCAGAAGGGCTCTTATTACAAGAAGAAGGGTGTAGAATATTGCTCACAGCCACTTGCCTGGGAACCTGGGAACGAGGTGTGCTGAGAGGACTGGCTTGTCTTCCAAAAGGAAAGTGGGGAGAGAGAGATGGTGATGGGAAGAGGAATGCATGGAATGACCTGAGAAGCTGACTCATCCAGTGTAGAGGTGGCCATAGCTGGGGGAGGAGTTGAACCCTCAACAAAGCACAAGCCTAAAGTGGTTCTGGGTGACCCACCTCCAGAAAGCTCTCCAGCTCCAATCAAAGCAACAAGACACAGCTGAAAACAGGAAGTGATGAGGAGGAGCAGTAACTCAGGTCTCCATGGAGATCTGAGATACACCTCTTCCTATTGAAACAGAGAAAGCATCTCACCCCAGGAGAGAAGCTAGCAGATCGAGCCTTCAGAGTCTCAGGTTACACCCACCGCATTCCTGCATACAGCTCCAAATAAGCCCCCTGTGAGATCAGAAAACAAGACTACCACTGAGTTAAAAAAAAAACAAACAAACAAACAAATCAAGACTTCAAATAGGCTCTACTAGGTAAGAAGATCACAGCTGGAAAAAGCCTACAAGTCATAGAGAATAATGGGTAGGCAGAGAAGCATAAGTCATATGCTTCAACAAGATAAATTCTCTGATAAAGTCTTGGATGAATCAGAAGTAATCAAATTACTGGATGCAGACTATAAAATAATGATATTTAGGATGCTTAAAGATCTCAAAGCTACAAAGGATGGACTTAACACTTCAGTAAAGAAATTAAAAGCATCAAAAAGGACATGGAGCCTGACCTGTGGTGGCACAGTGGATAAAGCGTCAACCTGGAATGCTGAGGTTGCCGGTTCAAAACCCTGGGCCTGCCCGGTCAAGGCATATATGGAGGTTGATGCTTCCTGCTCCTCCCCCCCCCCTTTCTTTCTCTCTCTCTCTCTTCTCTAAAATGAATAAATAAAAAGTTTAAAAAAAAGGGCATGGAAATCATAAAGAAGAACTAGACAGAAATGACAAAAACAATATCAGAAATGAAGACTACAATGGAAGGAATTAAAAGCAGGCTGGATGAAGCAGAGGATCGAATCAGCAACTTAGAGGACAAGATAAGTGAAAGCACAAAAGTGGTGCAGCAAAGAGAAAAGAAACTGAAAAAATTTGAGGAAACTCTAAGAGAGCTCTTTGACAACCTAAAGAAACAATATCCGCATCATAGGGATTCCTGAAGAAGAAGAGAAAGAACAAGGGTTAGAGACCTTCTTCAATAAAATCATAGCTGAAAACTTCCCTAAATTGATGCAGGAAAAACTCTCACAAGTTCAAGAAGCACAGAGAATTCCATTAAAGAGAAACCAAAAAAAATCTACATCAAGACACATCATAATTAAAATACCAAAGCTAAGAGATAAAGAGAAAATATTAAAAGCTGCTAGAGAAAAAAAGGCTATCACCTACAAAGGAGCCCCCATAAGGATGACATCTGATTTCTCAACAGAAACACTTGAGGCAAAAAGAAAATGACAAGACATATTCAAAGTAATGCAGAACAAGAGCCTACAACCAAGACTTCTTTTTTTTTTTTTTTTTTTTGTATTTTTCTGAAGCTGGAAATGGGGAGAGACAGTCAGACAGACTCCCACATGCGCCCGACTGGGATCCACCCAGCACGCCCACCAGGGGGCGACGCTCTGCCCACCAGGGGGTGATGCTCTGCCCCTCCGGGGCATCGCTCTGTTGTGACCAGAGCCACTCCAGCACCTGGGGCAGAGGCCAAGGAGCCATCCCCAGCGCCCGGGCCATCTTTGCTTCAATGGAGCCTCACTGTAGGAGGGGAAGAGAGAGACAGAGAGGAAGGAGAGGGGGAGGGGTAAAGAAGCAGATGGGTGACTCTCCTGTGTGCCCTGGCCGGAAATCGAACCAGGGACCCTTGCACGCCACGCCGACGCTCTACCACTGAGTCAACTGGCCAGGGCCAACCAAGACTTCTTTATCCAGCAAAGCTATCATTTAAAATTGAAGGAGAAATAAAAAGCTTCCCAGACAAAAAAAACCTCAAGGACTTCATTACAACCAAACCAATGCTGCAAGAAATGTTAAGGGGCCTGTTGTAAACAGAACAAAGGGAGAAAAGAATATAGTAAAAGAGAAATATAGCTTAAAGATGAAAATGGCAATAAACAACTACATATCAATAACTTTAAATGTAAATGGATTAAATGTTCCAATCAAAAGACACAGGGTAGCCTGACCAGGTGGTGGTGCAGTGGATAGAGCGTCAGACTGGGATGCAGAAGACCCAGGTTTGAGACCCCAAGGTCACTAGCTTAAGCATGGGCTCATCTGATTTGAGCAAAACCTCATCAGCTTGGACCCAAGGTCACTGGCTTGAGTAATTCAGTCTGCTGAAGGCCCACGGTCAAGGCACATATGAGAAAGCAATCAATGAACAACTGAGGTGTTGCAACGAAAAACTGATAATTGATGCTTCTCATCTCTCTCCATTCTTGTCTGTCTGTCCCTATCTATCCCTCTCTCTGACTCTCTCTCTCTCTCTCTGTTAAAAAAAAGAATAAAAAAAGACATAGGGTAGCTGAACAGATAAGAAAACAGGACCCATATAGATGCTGTCTACAGGAGACGCACCTCAAAACAGAAGATACACATAGACTGAAAGTAAAAGGATGGAAAAAATATTTCATACAAATGGAAATGAAAGAAAGCTGGGGTAGCAATACTTATATCTGACAAAGTAGACTTTAAAACAAAGGCTATAGTAAGGGATAAAGAAGCTCACTACCTAATGATAAAGGGAACAATCCAACAGGAAGAGATAACCATTATAAATATATATGCACCTAATATAGGAGCACCAAAATATATAAAGCAGATTTTGATGGACATAAAGGGAGAGATCAACAGTAATACTATAATAGTAGGGAATTTCAATACCCCACTAACATCAATGGATAGAGCCTCAAAAAAAAATTAAGAAAGAAACAACAGAATTAAGGGATACACTAGATCAGGCATCCCCAAACTATGGCCCACGGGCCGCATGAGGCCCCCTGAGGCCATTTATCCATCCCCCGCTGCACTTCCAGAAGCAGCACCTCTTTCATTGGTGGTCAGTGAGAGGAGCACTGTGTGTGGCGACCCTCCAACGATCTGAGGGACAGTGAACTGGCTCCCTGTGTAAAAAGTTTGGGGACCCCTGCACTAGATCAACTGGATTTAATAGATATCTTCAGAACCTTCCACCCTAAAGCACCATTAACAAAATAAAAAGACAACCCACACAATGGGAGAATATATTTGTCAATACGTCTGATAAGGCATTAATAACCAAAATTCATAAAGAACTTGTAAAACTCAACATCAGTAAGGTGAACAATTCAATCAAAAAATGGCCAAAAGAAATGAATAGACACTTCTCCAAAGAGGACATACAGATGGCCAATAGGTATATGAAAAAATGTTCAACATCACTAATCATTAGAGAAATGCAAATTGAAACCACAATGAGATATCACCTCACACCAGTCAGAATGGTGCTCATCAACAAAACAACACAGAATAAGTGCTGGAGAGGATGTGGAGAAAAGGAAACCCTCCTGCACTGCTGGTGGGAATGCAGACTGGTACAGCCACTGTGGAGAACAGTATGGAGATTCCTCAAAAAATTAAAAATGGAATTGAAAAAAAAAATGGAACTGCCCTTTAACCCAGCATTCCCACAGTTAGGAATATATCTAAGAATACCAAATCACTGATACAAAAGCAGAAATATGCACCGCCATGTTTATTGCAGCATTGTTTACAATAGCCAAGATTTGGAAACAGCCCATGTGTCAGTGGATTAAAAAGCAGTGGTACATATACACAATGGAATACTACGCAGCCGTGAGGCAGAAGGAAATTTTACCTTTCACGACAACATGGATAGACCTGGAAACTATCATGCTAAGTGAAATAAGCCAGGCAGAGAAAGAAAAATATCATATTACCTCACCCATTTGAGGAATCTAATGAAAAATGTGAACTGAGGAAAAGGACAGAGGCAGAGGCGGGATCACAGGGACCAGAGGGAAAGGGTCAGAGGGAAAGTAGAAGAGAAGATGGGATCAGAGAAGGGAAAGAGATTAATGAAATTATATATACATAACACAGCATTATAGAGAACAGGACAGCAAATCCTGGAGGGAAGGGGGAAAGGCATGGGGGGGAGCGGGCATAGGGGGGGCTGAGGGAATTAAGGGGGTGGAGGGAGATATATTCGGTGGGACACTTGAATCTATGTAAACACAAATTAAAATCATAAAAAAAAAAGAACCAGTGCCCCCAGCCCTGGGGAGTGAGGCCAGCCCTTTAGTCCTTAGTCAGCATTGGGGTGACCCCAGAGGCTTGAGAGAGCTTGGTGGGACCTGAGTGCCAGGGAAGGAGCTGGTAGGGAAAGTGGATCAGGGCAGAAAGAACAAGCAGGGCCCTCACTCAGCTTGGCCGCTAATGGGAACCCCGTGTAGGCCTTGTGTGTCACAGGCCAGGCTGAGCCTGGGGTTACAGACACACCAGCACACCAGCAGCCAGGCCCACTACTGAAGGGGTAGAGAGGCCTGTGAGAGGTGTGCCCGAGGATAGGCAGCCCGGTAACGCCGGGCATCAGTGCTGAAGGGAGACTCTGAGTTCAGGGCCCTGTCACTGGAATAGATCATGTCCAAGCCCTCTGGCAGGGTCAGAGGGCATAAGTGCCATGAACCAATGTGGCTAGTAATTTCAGGTCCTGAGTGGGAATGGCATGAAATTAAGAAAATAGGCTTAAAGAGAAATAGGATGGGCTTTGGAGGCCTCTGCAATGCCTTTTGCTTGTCAGAGAGAGAGAGGGTCCCCCCCCCATCTGCTTTATTATATAGTGTAGCCATATGCAAATAAAGCCTTTAAGCCATATGCAAATAAAGAAGTCTCAGCTACAAGGTCACTTATCTGAGGTATATACAGGAATCCTCATAAGAGTGCACCACCCCCCACCATGCAACAGTCAAGAGTGTGAGGAAAAGCTTAGTCTTAAAAAGGGTGTTTAGAAGATCTTATTTTTAGAAGGGTCTTGAAAAGATCTTAGTCTTAAAAGGGTGAGGAAGAGCTTAGTCTTAAACTAAGCCCTAGGCTATAAGGACTTTGTCAGCTTACAGCCTGTCTCCCACACATAAGCATGAGCAGAGCTGTGTCACAGAACTCTTCAAGGCACAGTGGGCCTAAGCAGCATGTTAGCCTTTCCCTGGAGCCCAGCTGGAGGGGAGCACGCACCCCTTTTCTCAACATCAGGCACCAGGAGATGGCAGAGCCAGGTGCACACCCAGAATAGCACCGTCACCAGGTGGGGTCAGCATGGCAAATTCAGCTGGGCACAGGCCCCGTGTGGGCTCCTGCGGGACAGAAGAGGAACATGGGGGACACGTTCCCTGCAACAGGCTGCTCAGGGGACACATGGTACACCAACCAGGACAGGGAGGCTCTGCAAATAGATGAGAATCACCCTTTCCACCCCCACCCCCCAATAAAGCACAATCTGTCACTTGTGACTTGCACTCCTTCAAGGCAGTTTCTTGCTGTGAGAGAGGCTGTGTGAAAGCCCAGGCCCAGGGGGCATGGCCAGCTTAAGTGATGCCCAGCTCCAGCCTCACCCTGGGCATGGAAGGCATGTACCCCTCTCTCCTCTGCCTGGACACCTTCCCTGATGATAGGCAAAGGGGCAAGGGGACAGCAGGACACAGCCACCAGTGCCCACCTCAGAAAGGAATAGGGAAGCTGTGGGGCTGGAGCTCAGTCCCTCTGAAAGCCCCACCCAGCAAGCACACATGCACACCCCCTGCCCCCACAGCCCCACACATATGCATACAGGCCACTCTGCACTGAGGAGGGCCCACAGCCATTCAAGCAGCTGCCCTGCACACACCCTGGCTTCTGAGCCTCACCAGGATTTGCAGGGGTGACTCTGGGCAGTTCTGAAAATAATCTGAACTCTGTTCTGCCTCAGCACTATCTCTCCACTCCATAAGAACATACACCCCAATGCAGGGTAGCCCAGCTCAGCCCCTTGGTAGTGCGTACCCTCCCATAGGTCCATGTAAGTAAGTAGCTCTCAACCAGGCTGAGTCAGTTCTTCAAGATGTGGCTGAGGTGGCATGGGCAGCAAGTCACAGTCCCACAGTGTGTCTCAAACTGTAGCCAGAGTCCAAGGCAAAGACCCAACTCACTGAACAAACTCCGCTGCACGTGGCAGCTTCTCTTCCTGACCCCATTTGTTCTGCCCAGCAATGATGAAGTCAGGATTATTGTCCCCATTTCTCAGTTTAGACATTGGTTAAGCTCAGAGAGGCAAGCCACTTGCCCAAGGTCACAAAGCGAGAAGGCACTGGAGCCTGAATGCAAACTCAAGTAATTCTGACTTGGCATATCCTATTTCCACTGTCCCACTGGTACAGGTGAAGACCAAGAACCGGAGGTAAAGAACCAGGACTACCAGGTGAATCCCAAGAGGCAACAGGTAAGGATCAGAAGGCAACAGACTGATGTTCAAAGTCACATGAAAAAAGGAAAACCTTCCTACTCTCATCCCAAGTACATGGCTCCACTAACTGGCCTCTGTTTCTCCCCTTCCCACCTCCTACTGAAGATCCAGAATTCCCACTCATTCAACAAACCCTCAACCTTCCTGACATACACAGACTCACAAATCTATTTCCTGCATTTACTTAAACCATAATTTCACTGGTGGAAGGAAGGTGTTGCTGCCTGGCTGAGTGAGCCTAGGCATTGGCACTTACCTGGGCAGAGCTCTACCAGAGACAAGCATTACTCCCACCCCCGCTCATTCTTCTCTTACCATCTTCTCAAAGGCCTGCCCATACTCCTGCACAGTTAATGGGAAGAAGACCCTTAAGCCTCGAAGCATAGGAACATACCATGGAGCTACAAGGAGGTATGGGCGCTGGGATGCTGCAGCCTACCTGTCTGTGGTCAGATGCATAGCCACCCTGCTCCACCAGCCCTGCCTGGGCCTTCATAGCATGACTGCTTCTGTTCTGACAGAACCACATGGAGGCTGGGCATGATGGGATGTGTGGAGACACAAACAGGACAAATGCAGACCATCCCTCCCAAAGACCCCAACCCCACTACCACCTCTTGTATATCCATTGTGTCCTAGGGGCCCTGATCCCACCTGGGAAGACAACCAACTGACATCCTTAGTGCACCCAGGGTATACTCCATCCACACAGCCATTCAGAGTGCTGGCCATTGTCACAACTCCTCCCCTGCAAAGCTCAACTCACACCTGCCTGCTTCCAGGAAGCCTCCTGGGACCTTCCCACTCATGTACCCAGAGCTCAGGCTGGCACTTCTCACTCTGAATGGTCACCCTCTATCTCTGCTACCAACCAGTAAGATGCTGGAGGCCAGGGTCCCCAAGGCCCAGATGCCCACTGAATGTTTATTGAAGAAGTGAATATAACTAGTAAGTCAGATCAAGCCAACTGTTGAGGGCTAGCTTCACACAGGAAGTACTGATTTTGCCCTACATTACTGTGGCTCCAGTTTCCCAGGTAAGAACCCTAGAGTGAAGACAGAGAAGAGGGGAGGAAAGACAGGTATGCCATTTCCCAGTCCCTCCCACAGGCCCAGCTGCAGCAATTTGCCCAGGACACCATGTAACTCACAGAACTGAGTGTCACATGGCTGCACTCTGTTTCCATTCACTCCCTGCATTTCTGCCACCCGCCCCGGCACCAGTGAAGGTAGATGCCCAGAGTGAGTGTGACACGTTTTTGTCTTAAATGGTGGGTTTAAAAAAGATATAACACCAAGAGAAGCACTACTCAAGGCTGAGAACAATGAATATTTATAGTATTTAAACATAATCGTATTCAGCTGAAGACTATACAGTACTCACTTCAATTTGCACTCTCCTCAGAAAACACTTCTGTGCAGGGAAGTGCTGAGGCCTGAAAGTGGGCCTGGTCAAAGCAGGGTCCAGAAGGTGCCTTAAGAGGTGCTGGTGTCCCAGCCCCCAGTCCTACTCTAGGTGTACAAGGCAGGCCTGCCCTGGAGTGGGGCCAAGGAGGCCAAGGGGTCCAGTCTGTAGAGGGAGGAACAAAAAGATCTCTTAAAAATTTATCCTCATGACTTAGAGATCCACATATTTCTTTGAGTAACAGGATACTTTTTTAAAGTTCAAAAATGGATTTTAGATTCACGATGGCAGCAGAGTAGGTAGAAACTAAACCCACCTCCTACCAGGACCAAACTAGAATTACAACTAAAATGTAGAGTAATCAACCTGAATAATCAATTTAAGACTAGCTGAAGGGAAGTCTTAAACCAGGATTTACAGAAGAAGCCACATTGAGACTGGTAGGAAGGTCAGACACAAAAAGGGCTGGCCCCATGCCCACAGGAGGCAGCTGATATTCCAGAGGAATATCTTGGTTGAAAAGGCTTCCTCTAAGAAGCATAAGGTCTTAACCCCAAGCTGGTTTCCCCAGCCCAAAACACCAGAGCTGGGAAGAGGTGCCCACATAACATCTGGCTGTGAAAAGTTCTGCGATTCTGTCCGCCAAGGAGACAAGGGCCTGCTGGAGACACAGGAGCCCTCTTAAGGGACCAACACATAAAACCTCATTTGAAACCATTTACCCTGCACTCTGGCAAAGGGAGGGTGAAGCAGACTAGAGTTGGGATAGGAAAGACTGGGGTTTGTTGCTCTAAGGAGAAAGCTGAGAGGACAACCACTGGGACCCCTGTGCTGAGAACCTCTACTGCACCACAGCTGCCTGGCCTTGGGTATACAGGTCTGGGCAGACTCATGGGGGGTATCAGTGACTGAGTTGTGTGGCTTAGAGGAAGAAGACATTTCCCTCTCATTCCCATGAAACTGACTAGTGCATGTCCTCATAGAAGATCCTCTAGCCTCACTCTCCAGGCTCCCAGTGGCCTCCACAGTCTCGATTCTTGGTGGCTCCTCCCTGCCAAGGTCTGAGCAGAATCTGGAACCAATTGAGCTGTGTGGATCTGAGGTGGAGGCCTTTCCTCCAACCTTCCTCCAAGCACGACCGGCAGCTCCTACTCATGGGAGATACACTATCCCCACCTTTCCAACTCTTGTCCTGCTAAGATCAGGCTCCCAGAAGAATCTGGGGCAGACTGAGCTGTGTAACTCTAGGACAGGGGAAATCTTTTCCTCACAGAACTAACCAGAGCAGAGCATTCCCTTCACACAGTCAAATCTTTGTGTGCTTTGGCCTGGTAAACCCTGATGGCCTCATCTTGATGACTCTGAGACCCTATCTCACTAGAAAGATGTGCAAACACCCAGCAGGTAGCCCTAGACTTGCTATAAGCTGGGATATTTGCTGAGTGGCCTCAGACCCAGCACTGGCACCAAGTTTGAACCTGTATAGATCTGGCGAAAACCTCACCTCCCTACCTAGTGTGTCACTGAGAACCTACTGCATGCAACTCAAGTACAGGCAGAGGCTCTTTCAGGGACTGGGCCTAACAGGCAGCCAGCAGGTGGAATAGGTGGACACAACCTCAGGGTTCTACAGACTTTTGCTGACCTGGACACAGGCACAATACTAGTAAAAGTCAGCCTTGGTGTGCAGCCTGGTCCTTCCCCTGCACACCTGGGCCAGGAGAGGCAGCCACAAAAAATGTGATTGCTTTGTAGCTGCCAAAAGGTTTCCCAGAGTCAGTCACAGGCAGCATCTGACATTGACCTGCACCAAATTCCATCCCAGAAGACCCCAGAACCAATAAACTCAGAGGCCAATTTCAGACAACATCTGAGGAGGATCCAATTAGCTTCACAAGAAGCATATCCAATAAGAGATCTGAGCATGCACCAGAGGCTGCTGAGACAAATTCTGCTCTGTGTGGTCAGAACCTGCACATCAACTTGTACACTGTCATTAGAGATGATTCTCACAGTAAGCCAGTCTCAGGGCCAACACACACACACAAATGGGCCAATAGCAATCAAGACTCAGTTACAACAAGAGATCCCACATAACTCATACAAGGAACAAAGCAAGTGACCAAGTGGATTGTACCACAGGGTCGCACAGGATCTCTACTACATATGACCACCCTACCAAGACTGGGAGTCATAGCAGATCTACCTAATACATAGAAACAAACACAAAGACGCAGCCAAAATGAGGAGACAAAGAAAGATGCTCACGTGAAAGAACAAGAGAAATCTCCAGTAAAAGAGCCAACTGAAATGAAGGTAAGCAACTTACCAGATAATAAGTTCAAAACAATGGTTATACAAATTCTCAAGGAATTTACAGAAAGAATGGATGAAATCAGTGAAAAATTAAACAGAGATAGCAAGCATAAAAAAGGACATAGAAACCATATAAAAGACTCAGTGAGAAATGAAGAATACAATATCTGAAATGATAATTGTACAAGAAGGAATAAACATATGGTTGAATGAAGCAAAGACAGAATCAGTAATCTGGAAGACAAGGAAGAAGAAAACATCCAACCAGAGCAGTAAAAAGAAAAAACAAGGATGACGTCAGAGTAATGGCGGGGTAGGAAGCGATACTGATAAATCTCCCCCAAAACTCAACAAGATCTTCAACCAGAAACAGAAAAACCTATCCTTGGAGCCTCCAGATGTTTCGCAATACACCTGAAGGTATGGTCGAGCGAAAAATTGGCTAAATATATAACCAAACCCCGAAGGAAATAGGGAGTAAGAAATGCTCCGCCTTCCTCACTAACCTAAACAGGGTGGCTTTCTCTGGTAACTGTGAATATAGAAACTGAGGCGGGCAAAGGGGGTGAATAGATCCAGGCCGCAGCACAAACGGCCGAACCAGGCTGTGGCACGAAGATCCAAGCCGAGGAAAAACTGATCCTGTGGCAACCTGGGCAATACAAGCTAACACTTGCGCCAAACCCAAACAAAGAAAGACAAGCAGGGCAGCCATTTTACCCGATCTCCTGGTCGGCACGCACAGATAGTGGGCAAGAGGTTTCTTCCTAAGCTCCGGGAGTGGGTGCCCGTGTTACCCCACAGAGAGGCAGAGTCAGAGGCCTTTGTGTGGGCCGAAAGCGGAATCTCTGGGCAGCCCCAGCACCCTGGGAAAGTCGCACACGGGAGGGAGCGAGAACTAATTCCAACGGTGGAACTTTTCCGTGCTGGTAGGGGATTCACTCAAAGGGAAACGCGGCCGGCCTCATATCCTGGTCTGCGTGCGCAGATAGTGAGCGAGAGATTCCTCCGAGTGCCTCAGCAGTGCACGCCCGTGTTACTGCACAGAGGGGCAGAGTCAGGGGCCTTTGTGTGGGCCAAAGCAGAATCTCGGGCCACCCCAGCACCTTGCAAATGCCGCGCACGGGGACGGAGCGAGAGCCAATTCCAACGCTGCAACTTTTCCATGCGGTTGGGGGTTTCACTCAGGGCGTGAGACTGCTGGCCGGATATCCTGGTCTGCACGCGCAGATAGTGAGCGAGAGTTTCCTCCAAGCGCCCTGGAAGTGGGCACCCGCCTGTGTTACTGGACAGAGTGGCAGAGCCAGAGGTCTTTGAGTGGGCGGAAACCCCGCCTGATTATGCTAGCAGCTCTGACTGACTGAGCCTTACCCAGAGCCCTGTGCTGAGTGGAAATAGAGTGGGGAGTTGCCAGCTCTTTGAGCCTCTTACTATCCAGGCAGAGGCAGCATCAACCCCATAGCTGGATTATCAAGCTACTAATTGAGGAAGGGAAGACTAGGAGAAAGGCTCCAGGAACACGGACTCTCTCACTGTCGGAGCCTATAAATGCTAATGAGCCTCAACTGCCAACGAGACTAAAGCACAATACATGACATCGCCATAGAGACTTATCAACAGCAAACCTCTACCTGAGCGTGCCAAAGGGGCAGAACCGGGGGTACAGAGTCACCGACCAGGAAGAGGGAGAGAAAAGAAAAAGCAAGAAGATAACCTCTCAAAACCAAAAATAATCTGCGGACTTTATAACCTATCCCATTTTATTATATTTGTTCGTTTGTTTCTCTTATATTCATTCTTTTTTTTTTTTTTTGCTTTTTTCGTTTTTCTGAAGCTGGAAACAGGGAGAGACAGTCAGACAGACTCCCGCATGCGCCCAACCGGGATCCACCCGGCATGCCCACCATGGGGCGAAGCTCTGCCCACCAGGGGGCGATGCTCTGCCCATCCTGGGCGTCGCCATGTTGCGACCAGAGCCACTCTAGCGCCTGAGGCAGGGGCCACAGAGCCATCCCCAGCGCCCGGGCCATGTTTGCTCCAATGGAGCCTCGGCTGCGGGGGGGAAGAGAGAGACAGAGAGGAAAGCACAGTGGAGGGGTGGAGAAGCAAATGGGTGCTTCTCCTGTGTGCCCTGGCCGGGAATCGAACCCGGGTCCTCCGCACGCTAGGCCGACGCTCTACCGCTGAGCCAACCGGCCAGGGCTTCTTATCTTCATTCTTAATATTTTTTTTCCTCCTCCAATTTGGCCGATTAACTTTCTGCCGGTCTTACTCTCTCCTCTCCTTGAACTACACTACCCATAAGTGTTACATCTCCCATTATCTTTTCTCTCCTCCTCCTTTCTCTCTATGAGGGTTGCACTCCAAAACCCTTAACTCTCTCTCTCTCTCTCTCTCTCCTCTTCTTTTTTCTTCTTTTATTGGTTCCCTCTTTTGTTCTCTCTCTCTCTTTCTTTTCTCCCTCTATATTAGTTTCTTCCTTTCACCTTTACATCTCCTATCATTCAAACCTCAATAACAAACAAATTATCTTATCTGGGACTCAAACATATGTTTGTAGCATTTTGGGGGGTTTTTACTTCACCTTTTTAACTCACTAGCAGTGCTCCCATCCCTGGCTCTCCATTTTATCTAGTTCTTCTTCCACTAAATACAATAGTAATTTTTTAATTTGTCCCCCCATTTTTCTGTTTTCCTCTTATTCCTCTCATCATAACTCTTAGTCAACCAACACCTAAAAGCAAATCATTTTATTCTTGACCCAAATTTTTTCCTTATTTGGTTTTGTGGGTCCATACTCCCTTCTTTTTTATTTTTTTTATATTTTTTTACCTTTTTTTATTTATTTTTTTTTTTGCCCCTTTATTACTTTTCCCCAATTCAGGTCCTCCATTACAGGCATTGTTTGTTATGATTCACAGTTCACCACAAGATTTTCTCAAGAAAGAGGGAAGAGGAGAGGAGAGGAAAAAAGGAGGGGAGGAATAATTTCCTTTTTTAAAAATTTTTATTTTATTTTATTTTTCTTTATTTTATTATTAATTTTTTAAAAAAAAACAACTCTTCGATTTTTTATTTTTTTTAATTTTTTATTTTTTATTAAATCTCATTAATACTATCAACAAAACCACCCTCAGATGCCATTAAGGAAGAGAAAATCGAATATCATGGATACAAAAGAAAGAGAGGTAACACAGCTAGATGAGGAAAAATCTATGGAGAAAAAATTTAATATATTGGAAACCTTGGAGCTAAATGACAGAGAATTCAAGATAGAAATCCTCAAAATCCTCCGAGATATACAAGAAAACACAGAAAGGCAATTTAGGGAGCTCAGAAAACAACTCAATGAACACAAAGAATATATGTCCAAGGAAATTGAAACTATAAAAACAAATCAGAGATGAAAAACTCAATTGACGAGCTGAAAAACAAAGTAACAACCTTAGCTAATAGAACAGGTCAGATAGAAGAGAGGATTAGTGAAATAGAAGACAAGCAACTTGAGGCACAACAGAGAGGAGAAGAAAGAGACTCAAAAATTTAAAAAAATGAGATAGCCCTACAAGAATTATCTGACTCCATCAAAAAGAATAACATAAGAACAATAGGTATATCAGAGGGAGAAGAGAGAGAAAATGGAATGGAGAACATACTCAGACAAATAATAGATGAGAACTTCCCAAGCCTGTGGAAAGAACTAAAGCCTCAAGTTCAAGAAGCAAACAGAACTCCGAGTTTTCTTAACCCCAACAAACCTACTCCAAGGCATATCATAATGAAATTGACACAAACCAACAGCAAAGAAAAAATTCTCAAGGCAGCCAGGGAAAAGAAGAATACAACATATAAAGGAAGGCCCATTAGATTATCATCAGATTTCTCAGCAGAAACTCTACAAGCTAGAAGAGAGTGGACCCCAATATTTAAAGTCCTGAAAGAGAGGAACTTTCAGCCATAAATGATATACCCATCAAAGCTATACTTCAAATATGAAAGAGAAATAAAAACATTCACAGATACAGAAAAGATGAGGGAATTTATCATCACAAAAAACCCACTCCAGGAATTACTAAAGGGGGTTCTCCAATCAGATACAAAGAACAAAAAAAAAACAGAGCCACAAGTAAAAGCTCCAAGAAGAACACAATAAAACCAAATTTAAACTGTGACAACAACAAAAAGAAAGGGGGGGAGAAGATGGAGATTAACAGTAGCAAAGGTCGATGGAGTGCAAAAGTATTCACAAAATAGTTTGCTACAATGAACAGGGTAGGGACCCTTTTCATTACTCAAAGGTAACCACCATTGAAAAACCCACCACAGAAGCACATGAGATAAAAAAAGATAGCAACAGAGGAAAGATGTAT
This sequence comes from Saccopteryx bilineata, assembly GCF_036850765.1. Classification (NCBI taxonomy): domain Eukaryota; kingdom Metazoa; phylum Chordata; class Mammalia; order Chiroptera; family Emballonuridae; genus Saccopteryx; species Saccopteryx bilineata. Next base: position 89,638,954 of record NC_089498.1, read on the forward strand.
GGAATACAACCAAATAAAAATAAAAGATAGCAAAACGAAAGAGAAGGATCAAACAAGACACAAAACTAACAGAAAGCAAGATATAAAATGGCAATAGGGAACTCACAAGTGTCAATAATTACACTAAATGTAAACGGATTAAACTCACTAATAAAAAGGCACAGAGTAGCAGGATGGATTTAAAAAGAAAATCCAACTGTATGCTGCCTACAGGAAACTCATCTAAGTAACAAGGATAAAAACAAATTCAAAGCGAAAGGCTGGAAAACAATACTCCAAGCAAATAACATCCAAAAAAAAGCAGGTGTAGCAATACTCTTATCGGATAATGCTGACTACAAGACTCAGAGACAAAAATGGCCATTTCATAATGGCTAAGGGGACACTGAATCAAGAAGACATAACAATTCTTAATATATATGCAACAAACCAAGGAGCACCAAAATATATAAGACAGCTACTTATTGATCTTAAAACAAAAACTGACAAAAATACAATCATACTTGGAGACCTCAATACACCGCTGATGGCTCTAGATCGGTCATCCAAACAGAGAATCAACAAAGACATAGTGGTCTTAAACAAAACACTAGAGCACCTGGATATGATAGACATCTACAGGACATTTCATCCCAAAGTGACTGAGTATACATTTTTCTCCAGTGTACATGGATTATTCTCAAGAATTGACCATATGTTGGGCCACAAAAACAACATCAGCAAATTCAGAAAAATCGAAGTTGTACCAAGCATATTTTCTGATCATAAAGCCTTGAAACTAGAATTCAACTGCAAAAAAGAGGAAAAAAATCCCACAAAAATGTGGAAACTAAACAACATACTTTTAAAAATGAATGGATCAAAGAAGAAATAAGTGCAGAGATCAAAAGATATATACAGACTAATGAAAATGAGAATACGACATATCAGAATCTATGGGATGCAGCAAAAGCAGTGATAAGAGGGAAGTTCATATCACTTCAGGCCTATATGAACAAACAAGAGAGAGCCCAAGTGAACCACTTAACTTCCCACCTTAAGGAACTAGAAAAAGAAGAACAAAGAAAACCCAAAACCAGCCGAAGAAAGGAGATAATAAAAATCAGAGCAGAAATAAATGAATTAGAGAACAGAAAAACTATAGAAAAAATTAATAGAACAAGGAGCTGGTTCTTTGAAAAGATCAACAAAATTGACAAACCCTTGGCAAGACTTACCAAGGAAAAAAGAGAAAGAACTCATATAAACAAAATCCAAAATGAAAGAGAAGAAATCACCACGGACACCGTAGATATACAAAGAATTATTGTAGAATACTATGAAAAACTTTATGCCACTAAATTCAACAACCTAGAAGAAATGGATAAATTCCTAGAACAATACAACCTTCCTAGACTGAGTCAAGAAGAAGCAGAAAGCCTAAACAGACCTATTAGTAGAGAAGAAATAGAAAAAACCATTAAAAACCTCCCCAAAAATAAAAGTCCAGGCCCTGACGGTTATACCAGCGAATTTTATCAAACGTTCAAAGAAGACTTGGTTCCTATTCTACTCAAAGTCTTCCAAAATATTGAAGAAGAAGCAATACTTCCAAACACATTTTATGAGGCCAACATAACCCTCATACCAAAACCAGGCAAGGATGGCACAAAAAAAGAAAACTACAGACCAATATCTCTAATGAATACAGATGCTAAAATACTAAACAAAATACTAACAAATCGAATACAACAACATATTAAAAAAATAATACATCATGATCAAGTGGGATTCATCCCAGAATCTCAAGGATGGTTCAACATACGTAAAACGGTTAACGTAATACACCATATCAACAAAACAAAGAACAAAAACCACATGATCTTATCAATAGATGCAGAAAAGGCTTTTGATAAAATACAACACAATTTTATGTTTAAGACTCTCAACAAAATGGGTATAGAAGGAAAATATCTCAACATGATAAAGGCCATATATGATAAACCATCAGCTAACATCATATTAAATGGCACTAAACTGAAGGCTGTCCCCCTTAAATCAGGAACAAGACAGGGTTGTCCACTCTCTCCACTCTTATTTAATGTGGTACTAGAGGTTCTAGCCAGAGCAATCAGACAAGACAAAGAAATAAAAGGCATCCATATCGGAAAAGAAGAAGTAAAGGTATCACTTTTTGCAGATGATATGATCCTATACATCGAAAACCCCAAAGAATCCACAAAAAGACTACTAGAAACAATAAGCCAATATAGTAAGGTCGCAGGATACAAAATTAACATACAGAAGTCAATAGCCTTTCTATATGCCAACAATGAAACAATTGAGAACGAACTCAAAAGAATAATCCCCTTCACGATTGCAACAAAAAAAATAAAATACTTAGGAATAAACATAACAAAGAATGTAAAGGACTTATATAATGAAAACTATAAACCATTGTTAAGGGAAATCGAAAAAGATATAATGAGCCTGACCAGGTGGTGGCACAGTGGATAGAGCGTCGGACTGGGATGCGGAAGGACCCAGGTTCGAGACCCCGAGGTCGCCAGCTTAAGCGCGGGCTCATCTGGCTTGAGCAAAAAGCTCACCAGCTTGGACCCAGGGTTGCTGGCTCCAGCGAGGGGTTACTCGATCTGCTGAAGGCCCGCGGTCAAGGCATATATGAGAAAGCAATCAATGAACAACTAAGAAGTCGCAACGCGCAACAAAAAACTAATGATTGATGTTTCTCATCTCTCTCCATTCCTGTCTGTCTGTCCCTGTCTATCTCTGCCTCTGTAAAAAAAAAAAAAAAAAAAAAAAAAAAAAAGAAAAAAAGATATAATGAGATGGAAGAATATACCTTGTTCTTGGCTAGGAAGAATAAATATAATCAAGATGGCTATATTACCCAAAGCAATATACAAATTTAATGCAATTCCCATCAAACTTCCAATGACGTTTTTTAAAGAAATAGAGCAAAAAATCATCAGATTTATATGGAACTATAAAAAACCCCAAATAGCCAAAGCAATCCTAAAGAAAAAGAATGAAGCTGGGGGCATTACAATACCTGACTTCAAACTCTATTATAGGGCCACGACAATCAAAACAGCATGATATTGGCAGAAAAATAGACACTCAGACCAATGGAACAGAATAGAAAGTCCAGAAGTAAAACCACAAATATATAGTCAAATAATTCTCGATAAAGGGGCCAACAACACACAATGGAGAAAAGAAAGCCTCTTCAATAAATGGTGCTGGGAAAACTGGAAAGCCACATGCAAAAAAATGAAACTGGACTACAGTCTCTCCCCCTGTACAAAAATTAACTCAAAATGGATCAAAGATCTAAACATAAGACCTGAAACAATTAAGTACAAAGAAGAAGACATAGGTACTCAACTCATGGACCTGGGTTTTAAAGAGCATTTTATGAATTTGACTCCACAGGCAAGAGAAGTTAAAGCAAAAATTAATGAATGGGACTACATCAGACTAAGAAGTTTTTGCTCAGCAAGAGAAACTGATAACAAAATAAACAGAAAGCCAACTAAATGGGAAATGATATTTTCAAACAACAGCTCAGATAAGGGCCTAATATCCAAAATATACAAAGAACTCATAAAACTCAACAAACAAACAAACAATCCAATAAAAAAATAGGAAGAGGATATGAACAGACACTTCTCCCAGGAAGAAATACAAATGGCCAACAGATATATGAAAAGATGCTCATCGTCTTTAGCTATTAGAGAAATGGAAATCAAAACTGCAATGAGATACCACCTCACACCTGTTCGATTAGCTATTATTAGCAAGACAGGTAATAGCAAATGTTGGAGAGGCTGTGGAGAAAAAGGAACCCTCATACACTGTTGGTGGGAATGTAAAGTAGTACAACCATTATGGAAGAAAGTATGGTGGTTCCTCAAAAAACTGAAAATAGAACTACCTTATGACCCAGCAATCCCTCTACTGGGTATATACCCCAAAAACTCAGAAACATTGATACGTAAAGACACATGCAGCCCCATGTTTATTGCAGCATTGTTCACAGTGGCCAGGACATGGAAACAACCAAAAAGCCCGTCAATAGATGACTGGATAAAGAAGATGTGGCACATATACACTATGGAATACTACTCAGCCATAAGAAATGATGACATCGGAACATTTACAGCAAAATGGTGGGATATTGATAACATGATACGAAGCGAAATAAGTAAATCAGAAAAAACCAGGAACTGCATTATTCCATACGTAGGTGGGACATAAAAGTGAAACTAAGAGACATTGATAAGAGTGTGGTGGTTACGGGGGGGAGGGGGGAATGGGAGAGGAAAAGGGGGAGGGGGAGGGGCACAAAGAAAACAAGATAGAAGGTGACAGAGGACAATCTGACTTTGGGTGATGGGTATGCAACATAATTGAATGACAAGATAACCTGGACTTGTTATCTTTGAATATATGTATCCTGATTTATTGATGTCACCCCATTAAAAAAATAAAATTATTATAAAAAAAAAAGAAAAGAAAAAACAATATTAAAAAATGAGGATAGTTTAAATAATATGAAATAATTATGAAACATAGAAATAATATGAAACATAACAATATCTATATCATAGGGGTCCCAGAATGAAAAGAGAAAGAATAAGAAATGAAGAACCTATTTGAAGAAATAATGACTTAAAGGCCCTGGCCAGTTGGCTCAGTGGTAGTGCGTCAGCTGGTGTGTAGGGGTCCGGGTTCAATTCCCAGCCAGGGCACACAAGAGAAGCACCCATCTGCTTCTGCACCCCTCCCCCTCTCCTTCCTCTCTGTCTCTTTCTTCCCCTCCAGCAGCCGAGGCTCCATTGGAGCAAAGTTGGCCCGGGCACTGAGGATGGCTCCATGGCCTCTGCCTCAGGCACTAGAATGGCCCTGGTTGCAACAGAGCGATGCCAGGTGGATCCCAGTCAGGCACATGTGGGAGTCTGTCTGACTGCCTCCCCGTTTCCAACTTCAGAAAAATACAAAAAAAAAAAAAAAAGAAAAGAAATAATGACTTAAAATATCCCTAACCTGTGAAGGAAAAAAACATACAAGTTACAAGTCCAGGAATCACAGAATTCCAAACAAGTTAAACCCAGAAAGGCCACACCAAGACACATCATAATTTAAATGCCAAAGATAAAAGACAAATAGAGGATCTTAAAAGCAGCAAGAGAAAGAGAGTTTACCTAAAGGGAGCTCCCATAAGACTGTCAGCTGATTTCTCAACAGAAACACCTCCGGCCAGAAGGGATAAGCATGAAATATTCAAAACGATGAAACGCAAGGGTCTAAAGCCAAGACAGTTTTATCCAGCAAGACTACCACTTAAAACAAAAGGAGAAATAAAGAGCTTCCTAGACAACAACAACAAAAAAAAACTAAAGAAGTTTGCTACTGCCAAACTAGCATTACAAAAAATGTTAAAGGGTCATCTTTAAAAAGAAGAAAACAGAGAAACATACTTTAAAAATTAAAAAGGCAATAAATACATACCTATCAATAATCATTTTAAATGTAAATGGCTTAAATGCTCCAATAAAAAGACATAGGGTAATTGAATGGGTAAGGAAACACAGCCCGTCTGACCAGGCGGTGGCGCAGTGGATAGAGCATCAGACTGGGATGCCAAGGACCCAGGTTTGAGACCCCGAGGTCACCAGCTTGAGCACGGGCTCATCTGGTTTGAGCAAAAGCTCACCAGCTTGGACCCAAGGTCTCTGGCTCAAGCAAGGGGTTACTCGGTCTGCTGAAGGCCTGCGGTCAAGGCACATATGAGAAAGCAATCAATGAACAACTAAGGTGTCGCAATGCACAACAAGAAACTAATGATTGTTGCTTCTCATTTCTCTCCATTCCTGTCTGTCTCTGTCTATCCCTCTCTCTGACTCTCTGTCTCTGTAAAAAAAAAAAAAAAAGAAAAGAAAAGAAAACAAGGCCCATATATAAGCTGTCTATAAGAGACCCACCTCAGAAAAAATGAATACACAAATTAAAAGTAAAGAAATGGGAAAAGCCAATTCAGGCAAACAGAGATGAAAAAAAGCTGGACTGGCAATACTTACATCTGACAAAATAGACTTTGAAACAAAGGCTATAGTAAGTAACAAAGAACACTATAAAATGATAAGGAAGACAATCTAACAAGAGAACACCTTGAAAACATTTATATACCCAACATAGAAGCACTTAAAGATATAAAGCAAATCCTGATTAACATAAAGAAAATGATCAACAACATTAGAGTCATAGAAGGGCATTTTAACACCCCATTGACACAATGGATACATCTTCCAGACAAAAAGTCAACAAGGAAACAGTGGCCTTAAATGACACATTTGAGAAGATTGATTTAATTGGTATCTTCAGAGCATTTCACCCCAAAGCAGTAAAATGTACATTCTTTTCAAATACATATGGAATGTTATATAAGATGAACCACATGTTAGAACACAAAACAATAAACTTAAGAAGACTGAAACCTTATCAAGCATATGTTGCTACCACAGTGGTATGAAACTAGAAAGTAATTAGAAGAAAATAAAACTGAACAACACACAAACATATGGGAAACTAACACGTTATTAAACAATGAATGGGCTAACAATGAGATCAAGGAAGACATAAAAATGTACCTTGAGACAACTGAAAATGAAACATAACAACCCAAAACCTATGGGACACAGCAAAAGCAGTCCTAAAATGAAAATTTACAGCATTACAAACCTACCTGAAGAAGCAGAAGAGATCTCAAATAACCTGTTTAACTTTATACCTAAAGAAACTAGGAAAAGAACCACAACAAAGCCCAAAGTGAAGAGAACAAAAAAAATAATAAAGATTAGAGTGGAAATAAATGACATAGAGACTAAAAACATAATATAAAAGATCAATAACGGGTGGTACAATATCCATAAATCAGTAGTTGGTTTTTAGGAAAGATAAACAAGATTTACAATCTTTTAACCAGACTCATAAAGAAAAAACAGAGAGGACCTTAACAAATAAAATCAGAAATGAGAGAGAAGTAACAACTGACACCACATAAGTACAAAGGATTATAAGAAAGTATTACAAACAACTATATGCCAACAAATTGGACAATCTGGGAAAAATGGAAATATTCTTAGAAACATACTATTTACAAAACTGAATCAAGAAGAAACAGAAAATTTGCATAGACTGGTTACAGCTAATAAAATCGAAGTAGTAATAATGAAAATAAAAAACTCCCAACAAACAAAAGTCCTGGACCATATGGCTTCACAGGTGAAGTTTACCGAACAATCAAAGAACAACTAACACCTTTCCTTCTCAAACTATTCCAAAAAATTCAAAAAGAGGGAAAACTCCAAAGCTCATTTTATGAGGTCAGTATTATCCTAATACCAAAACCAGATAAAAGACACTACAAAGAAAGATGATTACAGGCCAATATCCCTGATGAACATAGATGCTAAAATCCTCAACAAAATATTAGCAACCCAGATCCAGAAACACATTAAAAAGATCAAACACCCTGATCAAGTGAAATTTATTTCTGGGATGTAAGGGTGGTACAATATCCATAAATCAATTAACATGATACAGCATAGACATAAAATGAAGGATAAAAAATATATAATCATATCAATAGATGGAAAAAAAGCTTTTGATATAAATCCAGCCCCCATTTATGATAAAAACTCTCAGCAAAGTGGGAATAGATGGAACATAATGTAATAAAGGTTATATTTGACAAACTCACAGCCAACATACTTATTGGGTAAATATTAAAATTATTTAATTAGAATCAGGACAGCAGTATCCATGTTAACACTCAACATAGTATTAGAAGTCCTAGCCACAGCAATCAAACAAGAAAAAGAAATAAAAGGCATCCAAATTGGAAAAAAAGTAAAACTGTCACTTGCAGATGACATGATACTGTACATAGAAAATCATAAAGATTTCACCAAAAAAACTACTAGAATTGAAAAATGAATTCAGTAAAGTAGCAGGAAACTAATAAAGATCCAGAAATCAGTTGCATTTCTATACACCAAAAATGAACTGTCAGAAAGGGTAACTAAGAAAATAATTCCATTTACAATTACATCAGAAAAAAATAAATAAATAAAATACCTCAGAATAAATTTAACCAAGGATGTAAAAGACTTGTATGTAGAAAATTATAAGACACTGAAGAAAGAAATGGAAGAAGATACAAATTAGTGAAAGTATATACCATGTTCATGGATAGAAAGAATTAAGCCTTGGCCAGATCTCAAATGGTTAGAGCATCATCCCAAAATACAGAGGTTGCCAATTTGATCCCCAGTCAGGGTACATATAGGAACAGATTGGTATTCCTCTCTCTATATCTCTCTCCTTCACTCTCTAAAATCAATAAAATAAACATTTTTTCAAAAAAAGAAAGAATTATCATCAAAATGTCCATACTACGCAAAGCAATCTATAGATTCAACACAATTCCTATCAAGAGACCAATGAGCCTGACCAGGTGGTGGCGCAGTGAATAGAGCATCGGACTGGGATGCGGAAGACCCAGGTTTGAGACCCCAAGGTCCCCAGCTTGAGCCCGCTCATCTGGTTTGAGCAAAAGCCCACCAGCTTGAACCCAAGGTCACTGGCCCCAGCAAGGGGTTACTCGGTCTGCTGAAGGCCTGCGGTCAAGGCACATATGAGAAAGCAATCAATGAACAACTAAGGTGTTGCAACGTGCAATGAAAAACTAATGATTGATGCTTCTCATCTCTCTCCGTTCCTGTCTGTCTGTCCCTGTCAATACCTCTTTCTGACTCACTGTCTCTGTAAAAAATAAATAAATAAATTTAAAAAAATTTTTAATTAAAAAAAAAGAGACCAATGAAATATTTCACAGAACATTTCACAAAAATTTTGCATGGAATCACAAAAGACCCTGAATAGTCACAGTTGTCTTGAGAAGAACAAAGTTGTAGGAATCATGCTACCTCATTATCACACTATACTACAAGACCATAGTAATCAAAACAGCAGTGTGGTCCTAGCATAAAAAACAGACATGTAGATCAAGTGAACAAAACAGAGAACCCAGAAATAAACCCACACCTTGATGGTCAATTAATCTTTGACAAAGGAGGCAAATACAGGCAATGGGGTAAAGATAATCTATTCAATAAATAGCGTTGGGAAAATCGGACAGATAAGTGCAAAAAAATGAAAAAACAGAACACTTTCTTACATACACAAGAATAAACTCAAAATGGATTAAAGACTTCAATATTAGACTCAAAACTATAAAAATCCTAGAAGAAAACATTGGCAGTAAAATCTCAGACATTTCTCACAGCAATATTTTTTTCTCATATATCTCCTCAGGCAAAGGAAACAAAACAAAAAATAAATGAAGTTACACCAAACTAAAAAGATTTGCCCAGCAAAGGAAACCATCAACAAATTAAAAGACAACTCCCTGAATAAGAGAATACATTTGTCAATGACATATCTGATAAGGGGTTAATGTTCAAAATTTTTAAAGAACTTATAAACTTCAACACCAAAAAAACAAACAATCTAATTTAAAACATAGGCAAAGGATCTGAACAGACACTTCTCCAAAAAGGGACATACAGATGGCCAATAGACATATAAAAAGATGCTCAACATCACTAATCATTAGAGAAATGAAAATCAAAACCACAATGACATACCACCTCACACCTGTCAGAATGGCTATCATCAATAAGTCTATAAATAAAAAGTGCTGGCAGGGATGTGGAGAAAAGGGGACCCTCCTGCACTGCTGGTGGGAATGCAGACTGGTGCAGCCACTGGGGAAAACAGTATGGAGTTTCCTCAAAAAATTGAAAATGAATTTAGAATCCATTATTTTAACAGAGTCAGAAGACTTGTATTTTCTTAGGTTAAAATTTTCCTGTATATTCCATTTTCTTACACCAATGTTCTGTGTCCAAGTTTGTCAAAAGAAAAGCTTACAAGTTTAATTACTGTTGCATTACAGGGAATACATTAATTTGGTTGGCATGTGCTGTGTGAGTAATCAATAAAGATGTTCATTAATATTTTGAACAGTCTTTTTACCTAGCGATTCCACTTCTGGAAATATATCTTAAGAATCTCAAAATACCAATTTGAAAGAATATGTGCACCCCTGTGTTCACTGCAATGTTATTTACAATAGCCAAGATTTAGAAGTAGCCCAAGTGCCCATTAGTGAAGCAGATAAAAAAGCTGTGGTACATTTACACATGGAATGCTAGTTGGCCCTAAAAAAGAAAGAAATCTTACCTTTTGGGACAGCATGGATGGACCTGGAGACCATTATTCTAAGTGAAATAAGCCAGTCAAAGAAAGACAAGTACCACATGATCTTACTTATATGTGGAATCTAATGAACGAAATGAACTAACAAAATAGAAATCTCCGTCTGACTCATAGATACAGAAAACAGACTGACAGCTGTCAGAGGGGAGAGGGATTGGGGACTGGGTGAAAGAAGAGATTAAGCAAAAAAAAAAAAAAAGCCTCATAGACAGCAGTATGATGAGCACCAGAGGGAAAGGGGTGACGGGAGGTGGGAGAAGGTGGAGAGGGTGACGAGTAAGGTGACCAGGGGCAATGTGACTTGGGGTAGTGAATACATATGCCATATGCAGATAATGTATTATAGAATTGTACCCCTGAAGCCTATATAATTTTATTAACCAATGTCACCCCAATAAATGCAATAAAAAATTAAATAAAGTTCAAAAAACGGCTCTGTCCAAGGCAGCTGTACTTCTAGTCTCCATTGACTGAGAACATTTACAATGAGCAGATGAATTTTTAGTATATAAGCTTGCATGATATTAGATCAATCAGGGTCAGGCTGGGAGCCCCCACAGATTCACACCCCTTGCTACAGAATTGAGGTCCCATGGGGCAGCACAGGGAGCAGTCTGAGCAGAGAAGCTCCTGGACCTTTCCTCTCCCTTAACCAGACATGGCCCCATCTGAACTCAGCCAGCTCGCAAGACTCATTAGGAAACTGAGCTACCAAAAGTCACCTGAAGACAAGCACAGAGAATTACTGCACCTTGACCTTGCTATTTTCTCTGCTTTCATGCTGGGCACCCCAGCACAGGGCCCACAGTTCCTCCTCCATTATCCAATATGTGGAGCATGAGCTGCCTGAGCTGTGGTTATGCCACTCATGGAAACAGCTACCCAGGCACAATGAACTAACTGCCAGGAGAATCAGGCATCTCCAGGACGCGCTTCCCCTGGCTGCCCCCGGTCTGCATGTGGCCACAGCAGGTCCCCCCCATAGTGAGGGAGACGCCTGAGAGGAGAGACCAGGCCCAGGGGAAGGAGAAGCTGGGAGACGAGGTATCAAGAAAAAGAGATCAGAGGACAGTGGCAGCTAAAGCCACTCATCCAGTGGAAAGAGTTCTCCTTCTGGGGTGGAGGCTGGGCCTTAGGGACCTGGGAGAGTCCACACGCCTGGCAGTAAGCCCCAGGAGCCACCCTAGGAACTCTCACACAGCTAACTGGGTGGTAGCAGGGCCTGTGGCCTGTGAGCAGAGGAGGAAGGAGACCCCATTACAAAGCAGGGAGCAGGCTCTGAAGCAGAGCTCAGGACTGTTCTTTCATCTTCCTGCCTCCAGCCTTGCCCCTGTGTCACCTTCCTTTCTGAAAGATTCAGAAAGGAATCTTTCTGAACCCCTCCCTTGCTTCATACCCTCAAGGACTCCCGCCCCATTGGACCAGCCACACCTAGGCCTGGCCGCACTCCCTCAGAGCTCAGCCTCACCCACTTTCCACTGCCTTCCCTGTACCTGCCCTGCCCCCACACTGCATCACACAGATGACTTCCTGCCCCCTGCTGCCCTTCTCCCTGCCTCAGAGTCCTCACCCATGCTCACCCTCTCTCTGCAGAACTGTCCACCCAAGCCCCACCCAGGACATCCTTACTTAGCCCCCAAGACACAGCTTGAGTATGGACCATCTTGCAAGGCAAGCCAATGCTCCAGTGGTTGGATGGATGGACAATAGGTGGGTAGGTGGATGGATGGATGAATGAATGGTTGGGTAGATGGGTGGATAGAAGGAAAGGGGAATGCAGACGACCAAGTGAAGTGCGACTTTGCTCTGGCCTTGGGTCCCTGCCCTCACTCAGAGCTGCCAGACACAAAGGCACTTAGGAGAATTAAGCCTCCTTGATACAATTGGAGCTACTGGAAATAGCTCTGTGCCGGCTGCAGCCACTGCCTCCCAGCACTCAGCCTCAATCAACACCCATCTGTCTCTGCTGCCAGTTAATTCCACCTGACACCCTGGCCAGGCAACTCGAAGCTGCCAGGTGTTGGGCCCATGTAAGGGATCACAGGAGCTGGGCCTGCTCAGCCAAGGCTGGAGCAAAGTCACCCTTCTGAGTCCCCAGCACCCAATAGGGACATCGGTACCCATAAGCAGCAGCCCAGAGCAGATCTTGGAGACCCCAGGAGACCATATGCCCCCAAGGGAGCCAGGCTGACCTCAGGAAATGAACACGAGTGCCCTCGGCCCTGGCCACACTCCTCCCACACTCAATAGACACTGCTCATGACTCTAAAGGGCTGGTACCTGGAGGAGGGACTTTTAAAAGCTTCTTGAATTGAGCCCTGGCCGGTTGGCTCAGCGGTAGAGCGTCAGCCTGGCGTGCAGGAGTTCCGGGTTCGATTCTTGGCCAGGGCACACAGGAGAAGCACCCATCTGCTTCTCCACCCCTCCCCCTCTCCTTCCTCTCTGTCTCTCTCTTCCCCTCCCGCAGCCGAGGCTCCAATGGAGCAAAGATGGCCCAGGCGCTGAGGATGGCTCTGTGGCCTCTGCCTCAGGAGCTAGAATGGCTCTGGTTGCAACAGAGCGACACCTCGGATGGGCAGAGCATCGCCCCCTGGTGGGCATGCTGGGTGGATCCCGGTCGGGCGCATGCAGGAGTCTGTCTGACTGCCTCCCCATTTCCAGCTTTGGAAAAATGAAAAAAAAAATTAAAAAAAGCTTCATGAATTGAAATAAGGAGTCTCTTCAACACCAAAAACTAAAAATGCTATCTTGATCATTGATGGAGTAAGGGAAGGGGGCACATCCCTTCCAGATCCCCTGCTTGCCCAGGGGTGCCCCAACAAGGGTGGGTAGTATGGAATCAACTGGCACACCCAGTAGAAAGGTTCTACCTTGGTCTGGAGAGGGGTTCTGTGCCCTCAAAATGGAGACTATTGCAGTTCAGTAAAGGGTCCCAATGTGACCACCTCTGGGCCTTCTACTTTGGGACACCCCTCCCAGTCCTCTGGCCCCTCAATCTCGCCAGGCATATAACCTTCCATGCCTCCCATAGTAACCCGTCGCTCAACCCTAGCAAGTGCATGGCGGTGCCATGACCAGTGCCCTTCCCCCCAGAGTGGAAGAGAGGTCCCCCGAGTCACCAGGTACAAGGTAAGGAGAGTGTGGGGTTCAGAGGAAGGACATGGCAGCCAGGCTGTCAGGCCCAGAGCCAAGCTCTGCCATTTAATGATGTATGTGACCTTGGGCAAGACACAAAACTTCTCTGTGCCGCCTGACCTGTGGTGGCGCAGTGGATAAAGCGTCAACCTGGAAATGCTGAGGTCGCCGGTTCGAAACCCTGGGCTTGCCTGGTCAAGGCACATATGGGAGTTGATGCTTCCAGCTCCTCCCCACCTTCTCTCTCTGTCTCTCTCTCCTCTCTGTCTCCCTCTCTGTCTCTCTCTCTCCCTTTCTCTCTCCTCTCTAAAAATGAATAAATAAAATTTAAAAAATAAATAAATAAATAAATAAACTTCTCTGTGCCAAATTTCCACACCAGCAAAATGGGCTAATAATACCCCCACCTCACAGGGCTAAGTGAGAAAAGAGTGCTCAGAACATAGCCTGACTCACAGGCTGCCCTCCCTGTACTTCAGCCACGGTCTGGCAGTAAGCAGCAGGGGCACTTCTGGGAGGGAGTGCACTCCCATCACCCCAGGGGCCATGGAAGCAGGCCTGTCATTGCCTGGCACTGCCTAGAACATAGAATTACCCAAAACCTGTCCCCAACACCTGGCCTGTAGCTGCTGAGGTCACAGAACTTTCCACGGTTCTTCTTTGCTGTGGAGGCTCCAGGAAGCTCCAAGTCAGGCTCTGCTGAGTGAGTGCAGCTCTCCCCCACCCCTTCCCTGGTTCCTGGAAGGCTGCCTGGGACTGGGCAACACACATGAGCACTGGGCCCTCAGCACTCCCCTTAATGCATGGCTAGGGACTGCAGAGCCAGGCCAGTCCTCCTGCTCAGGGCCTGGCACCTGCTTAGCCTCCTCCACAGCCTCCCCCCTCTACTGAGTCTGACCTCGGCCCTGTTCTCTGGGGGGCCTGCCATGACCTGACCTGGCCCCCAGGCCAGGCTGTACAATGTGGCCATCTCACACTGCCCCTATCCCAGAGGCACACTCCCAGCATCTGGCCACACCTGGCTGGCTCACCCAAGAATCCTCTGCCACAGAGCCCGGCACACAGCAATCCCTGCAGGTGTTTGTCAATTCAAAAAATGACAGTCAGGGCCCTGGCCAGTTGGCTCAGTGGTAGAGCGTCGGCCTGGCGTGCAGAAGTCCCAGGTTCGATTCCCGGCCAGGGCATACAGGAAAGGTGCCCATCTGCTTCTCCACCCCTCCCCCCTCTCCTTCCTCTCTGTCTCTCTCTTCCCCTCCCACAGCCGAGGCTCCATTGGAGCAAAAGATGGCCCGGGCGCTGGGGATGGCTCCTTGGCCTCTGCCTCAGGCGCTAGAGTAGCTCTGGTTGCGACAGAGCGACGCCCCAGATGGGCAGAGCATCGCCCCCTGGTGGGCGTGCCAGGTGGATCCCGGTCGGGCGCATGCGGGAGTCTGACTGCCTCCCCATTTCCAGCTTCAGAAAAAAAAAAAAAAAAAAGGAATGACAGAGGAGAGGAGAGGGGTCCCCACTGGTCCCCACTTGTCTCTGACGATGGTCACAATCACAGATGAGAAAATGAATCTCCAAGCATGAACAAGAAAACCACAGATTGCTGGGCCACCCCTCCAGGAAGCCTTACCTCCCGCCAGGATCCAGTTGGCCATGCGATATACAATGAGAGGGCAACAAATAGAGCCCATACGGTAACTCCTGGTCAGTTCTGGGTGAGCCACCATCAGCGCCAAGCCCAGAGCTAAGAAAAAGCCCTTTCCTGTCTCCACAACCGAACACCTCACTGTTCCCTAAACAACCTCACCTCTCAAGATTCTGTGCTTTTGCATGCCCGGTTACCTCCATCTGCAAAACTCTTCCCTCGCCACTATAAACTCATACTTCACATTTCAGGAATTTGCCCAGCTGTCACCTCCTCCAGAAAGTCTTCCCCGATTTCTCTCAGGTTCCTCCCCTGTATTTCCAGAAAAGCCCCCCTCTGATCTGGGAGCTCCTCCAGGCAGGGCCATATCCAAGCCAACGTTCATCCCCTGCCCAGGGCTGGCAAGAAGCAGCCCGGCACATGGGCTCCAGCCACAGGCAGGTACAAGAAGGATACTCAGTCACCTCTGCCCTGTAGTGTGGACAGTGATGGATCCCAGGTGGCCCTGCCTGTGTCCAAGCTGCCATCCCAGGCTCCCTGAAGACAGATCCTCATAGCAGCCGGGCTCTATCTAAGGTCTCCAAACACAATGCTGGCTCCAGCAAACCTGAGCCCTGTGGTGACGGCTGAGGACAGGAAACGCTGCCTGCCTAGCCAGGCTTCCAGAGGGGCCTGTGATACACATTTCGCAAATGGCAGGAGACATGCATGCCAGAAAATTATCCACAATCAACTTCAAACTCCAAATAGAAATGGTTGGTTTGCTGAAGTTCCTGCTAATTTGCCTGAAAATCTGAAGAGGGTATCTTTCCTGGAAGGGTGACAGAGGGCCCAGGGCTGGCTCCAGGGAGGTCAGAGATGTCCTCTTGATCTCCCCCCATCATCTCCAAGTGCTCAGGGCACAGCCCTTGTGCCTCGACCCAGTCATCCTGCACCAGAACAGAGGCTCCAGCTCTGACGGCCTCGAGCCAGCAGGCCACTTGTAACCTCATTCCAGCCTCACTCTGCAAATCCCCATGCCCTGTGCCAGGAGTGGGCTGAGCTTAGGTGAGCACAGGAGTCTGTTGCTCAACCATTCTCTCACAACCCAAGGGCCCTCAAAGAAACCATCTGCCAGGTAGGTGTCCAGCAATGTCACACCCGAAGCTTTGTATGAAAAGCACAATTGGCCTATGGTGTCTTTAAGGACTGTTTTCCCACTTGACAAATGGGAAAAATAGTCTTTCCAACTCCGTCTCAAAAATAAAATCCTTTCTACCATGGGAGGTAGCAGAAGACGAGCACCCACGGGGCCACTAGATATGTGATGTTGACCCGGCTCCCGTTCTGTGCCTAGCCCCTGTGCTCAGATTTACTCATTGGCATCGTGTATTCACGGACTCCCCAGCAAAGACTGCACAGTAATCTAAATTTGCCAATCTGTCCCCCAAGAAGGCAGGCAGTCTAGACCACGTTGTCGTGATTCTGTGGCTGCATGTGGAGTAGGGGTGAAGCGAGGGTCAGTCTGATTCTGCAGACTCGCTCCCTCCCAAGGACCACAGTGCCCTGTTTTCACTGACCTTAGGGATCAGAGGGAAAAGAGAGGATAGAGAAAGGGATCATGGGAGCCCTGAAGCCCAGCTCTCCGTCCCTGTAAAAATGCGACCACTGGAAGGCCAGGAAAGGCCCCAGAGTAACAGCAACTATCACACTGGGGCCAAGAAAAAGGGAAACTGCGCAGCTCCAGCCCCGTGAGCCCCGGGATGCTGCCCCTCAAGCACCAACACATGGAGCCTTCTCTAGCTGGCACTCACTGGGCATCTCCCAGAGCCTCAGCTTTCCGGTCTCTACAATGGGGACAGAGTTGCTGTAAAGGCTCAATGCTATTTCTCCAGACCAGGGACTGCACCGTGCCGAGCATGGTCAAGGCAAGTCTTGATAAATGTAGTTTCCTGCCAAGTTCCATGTCCCTCCGCCCCCAGGGCAAATCAGGCCAGACTTCAAAGGACACAAATTGAAAAGCTTTTGGAATAAGAAGAGGGAGACAGTTTAGTGAAGGCAAGTAGAGAAGGCTGTAGTGTAAATGCCCATTTTTAAGTTTCTCTCAAAGAATAGAGGATGGTTAGCAAGGCTCAGAGCAAGGCTTCCTTTTCAGAGTATTAACAATTTGTATTTTTCACAATCCACCTTCCTTATAGTCCTTTGCAGGGAGAGAAGTCTATAAATTTTTTTTAAAGAAATGACTGGCCTAACCAGGCGGTGGCGCAGTGGGTAAAGCGTTGGACTGGGATGCAGAAGACCCAGGTTCAAGACCCCGAGGTCACCAGCTTGAACACGGGCTCATCTGGTTTGAACAAAAGCTCACCAGCTTGAGCCCAAGGTCTCTGGCTCAAGCAAGGGGTTACTCGGTCTGCTGAAGGCCCATGGTCAAGGCACATATGAGAAAGCAATCAATGAACAACTAAGGTGTTGCAACGCGCAACAAAAAACTAATGATTGATGCTTCTTATCTCTCCGTTCCTGTCTGTCTGTCCCTGTCTATCCCTCTCTCTGACTCTCTCTGCATGTAAAAGAAAAAAAAAAGAAAGAAAGAAAGAAATGACTGAATTTTGATGTGCTCAGCTAAGTGGTGCTTTGCATGTGAATGGGAACTGATTAGCCTGGTATCTCCCACAGCCAAGAAGAAGCCTTTGACTTCAAAATTTCCAGAAGAGTTAAAAAGTTGAAGCAACCACATTTCTGTGGCTCCTCTAATAAAAAAAGAAATCATGAAGTATTTATTATTACTGCTTGGCTCTGATAAATATCTTCATCTAAAATTCTTCACTTGCAAGAACCCGTCAGTATAATTTATCGAGATAACCCGAGAGAGCCCTTCCGCTGCACCGCCACACTGGCCATGGCGTCTCTGTGGGGGGCAGGACAGGGCAAGACCAACGCAAATGGCAGGGCAGGCGTGTGAGTGAGGGCTGCACAGCCCCGGCCACCCACAGAGGGACTCTGTCTCTGCTGTCACCAGTTTATTCAGGCTCAGTCTGCTTCCGGGAAGACTAGTGTTCAGGTTAATCAGCTGTGTAAGCAGCAAGGGGCGGGGTTTCTATAATCCAGAGGCATTTGCTAATTGGCATTGGTCCTCCCTCAGAGTCTGTGGTGTGGCCGCCCTTCTGAGTGGGCAGTGCTCCCACTCCCACCTGCTCCAAGTGTTGGGGCACTGAGAGTCACAGCTGTCCCTCCTTCAGGAAACTGTCTTCACCCGAAGGAGTCACCTTGCCCGGAGGTGATGGCCCACTCCCCACTGGAGTGCAGTTCACAGGATGTCATGGCGATAGAGAAGGCTGACTCCTTCCTCCCCCCACAGGGGACAACCATATGTCCCAGAGTCCCCAGATCCGGACGGCTAGACTTACATGATGCCATATCCTTGCTTGGCTCTTCCCCCTTCTCTTACCTGTCTCCCTCAGTGGACCATATACCCCAACCCCTGTCCCAGGCTCTGCTGTTCAGAAGCCTGAGCAAAGACAAGATGTCCCTCCTCTGAAGCCACTTCTGCACCCTGGAAGGCTGACTGCTGGCATCACAGGGCTTCCTGTCCCCTGCTTCCGTTGGGATTTGGCCAAGGGGGACCCAGGCAGGAAATGAGAGGGTGAGCGGGGAGAGGTGAGGGGCACCACCTGCTCCCTCCTTGCTGGGTTGGTGTGGCTGCATCCATGCTGTGGCCACCGTCCCCTCTGCTCCCTGGGGAGAGGGAAAGCAACAACTCCCCAGGAGCGCTGACTCACTGGGTGTCCTTAACCTTGCCCACACTTTTGCAAAGTCGGGTCTTTAACTTGCTCTGATTACCCTCTGAGTGTGCCCTTCTTTTCGCGCCACCCTGGAGGGCTCCAGAAGCAATGCCCCTCCTCCGTGTACAATGATGGTCACATCAGAGACAGCCCGTCAATAAACATACACAGCCGTCAAGGCAACCATGACGCCCCCAAGCCAGCATTTCTGTGCCCCGCTAACTTGCCTGGCACAGAGCACAGCTCCCCACCCTATATAACGGGCCTTCGTGCATAGCGGTGCCCTGAGGATGAAAGCAAGGGAAGAAGCTGGTGCTTCCAGAACCCCCAAGTGCCCATCCAGACACTCTTAAGTACCTGCACCTTCAAATCACCTGCGCCTTGGCTGAAGACGCCATGCAAAGCAAAAGATTAAAATTTCACGCATTTTGCTTCAAAAAATCTATAAAAAATGAAGTGTTTTGAAAGAAATCCCTTTTCTCCCAGCAACACAGCAAACAAACCGTGGCCCAAGTCCTCCCCTGGCTGGTATTTTGGTGTAAATCTTTAATATCATTTGCCGCTCCCATCCTCTGACCCCAGCAATATTTCCTAAATATTTAGGCAGCAAACACCAGGCTTGTTCTGCACTTCAAAATGCTAATGATGGGAACAGGAGGGTGAAAAAGAGACCTCTGTGGACCTGTGGGCTCTCCGCCCATCAGCAAAATACCACAGGCAGGAGTTCTAGAGGCCCAGGGAGCCGCTGCTTCCTTAAAGAGCTGAGGTGCAGTCCAGGACGTCTCTGCACTGGCTCCCTGCAGGCTCCCTGACGGCGAACCGCTGGCCCCACCAGGAGCAGTAGAGAAACCTTGAAGTAAGGAATGCACAGCGGACAGGAGAAACAGCACAAAGGGTGTGCACACAGACTTTACAGAAAGAACCTGGAGCTGCCAGACCAGCCTGCTCAGCCTCCCCACCCCTAAGTCCAGACCCTCAACAGCCCTGCACATGCGCACACACACACACACCCCCAAAAATCGAGGCCCTCCAGAGGGTACTCCCAACTTCCCAGCCCTCCACCCACTGCCAAACATAATTACAACCTCACCTAGGGCTCCCAGTCTGTGGAGGACAGAGGTCTCTCTCAACTTCAGGCCAGGCTGACCTCTCCATCCTGACCTGGCAGTGCCTGGGACTTGCCTGGCACACAGAGGCGCTCAGGGACCCTTTGAGAGACGGGGGCTGAGTAGCCTCTCCCCAGCACTGAGCCCCACGCTGGAGGGCAGGGAGTACCCAGACTAAGGAGCAGAGAAAGCAGCAGATCAGTGAGCAGACCAGAAGCAGGTCCGGAGCGAGACCCTAGAGATTCCTTGTGTGAGTCTGAAGGAAGACAAGCCCCAGGGCCCAACCTCCTTGGCAGAGGGAGCAACTAGGTCTGCGCTAGGCCGTGGGGGAAGAAGAGCCAGGACCTACAAGAAGAGCATTTCAGCCCCAGATGAGGAACGACCAACTGGCCGCGCGTGAGTGGGACCCGCCTCCTGGTAGAGAGCGGGAGCAGCCAGTGTCACGGAGGGGCCGCACAGGACGGAGCCCAGAGGGGGCTCTCTTCTTGAAGCCCTCCAGCTGCGAGGCAGTGCCCGCTCAGGGTGCCCAGCCTGCCAGCACACAGGCACAGCAGCAAACCAGCCCAGCGTCCCAGGCACAGCGCCAAGGCCTGCTGAGCAGCAGCCCCCTGTGTTGTCCTCACGCCCTCACCCTCCAGAGCAGCAGGATGGGAACCGCAGCCAGACCAGACCCCGGAACCCAGAGCAGTGCCCCACCACACGGAAAGGCACAAAGGGGCCTCTCATTCCACTAAGTACCCCAAGTACTCAGGTAGAGTCAGAGCCCCTGAGAAGCCCCTCAGACCCCTGAGCACGTAGCCTGAGTAGACACCGTCCCTTCACAGATCTGCATGAGGAGATAGTCTGATGCTAAAGGCCGAGGGGCGGGGCTCTGGGAGAGGCCACCTCCTGTTGAGTGGGTGGCAGTTGCTCCCATGAGTTGTCCCAGACGGGTGCTTTACCCCGCCCCCACTGCCTGCTACACAGGATCCGTCACTCACCCCTCTCCTCAGGCTCCCTCAGCTCACCTGCCCTGGGTCCTCCGAACCCTGCTAAAGGCCTTGCTTCCTGCTCTCCTTACTTACCCTGGGCTCTAAGCCATGTGCTCCCTGCAGGGACCATGGCTCTTTTTGATAACTCTAGCCCCTACCTCAACCATTCTGGGAAAACCTCTGCCCTCTGGCTGGCCCTGGCCACTGAGACCCCTTCATCTCAGGCAGGTTAGAAATGAAGCATCCTTACAGGGCCCTCCAGAGTTCAGGCACAGGCACAGCCCCTCTGGGCAGCCCCCAGCCCGAGAGAGCCTCCCCTCAGCCACACTCCCTCCGCAGTGGATGGGGTCCCTAGGCTACGGCCGGTCCACACACACCTTAAGCAAGACTCATCTTCACCACTATCTGACTATTGGGGAGTTAAAAACACAGACTTAATCCCAGACAGAGTTTGCACAATTATTTGTACTTTTTTTGTTCAATTAATTATTGTAATATCAATAGATCTTTAATTTTCTCATCAGTGAGTGATGGAACGAATCTCGAGCCCACAATATAAACTAGTGATGAGTGTTCAAGTGCAAGTGCCGACTCAAACCCTGCTGGGACAAACTCCCGCTGCTGCCCCTGGGAGGCTGGCACCATCAGACGGCCTCCCAGGGGGTGGAGGACATGTGGCCCAGCCTGGCCTGAGAAGGGGCCGGAGGCATCCTAACCCAGCCCAGCCTGTCCAGAGACTGAGGGGTGGCATTTTGCTGATCTGAAAAAAATCTTTTTTTTTTTTTTTTTTTTTTTTTTACATTTTTATGAAGCTGGAAACAGGGAGAGACAGTCAGACAGACTCCCGCATGCGCCCGACCGGGATCCACCCGGCACACCCACCAGGGGCGACGCTCTGCCCACCAGGGGGCGATGCTCTGCCCATCCTGGGTGTCGCCATGTTGCGACCAGAGCCACTCTAGCGCCTGAGGCAGAGGCCACAGAGCCATCCCCAGCGCCCGGGCCATCTCTGCTCCAATGGAGCCTTGGCTGCGGGAGGGGAAGAGAGAGACAGAGAGGAAAGCGCGGCGGAGGGGTGGAGAAGCAAATGGGCGCTTCTCCTGTGTGCCCTGGCCAGGAATCGAACCCGGGTCCTCCGCACGCTAGGCCGACGCTCTACCGCTGAGCCAACCGGCCAGGGCTTAAAAATCTTCAGCAAGCACTTCCCTGGACACAAGGATCAAGCAGCCGGCACCCTCAGAACCCTCCCTGCCTGGGAGCTTGTCTGGAGGGACAGAGACATAATACAGACAGATGGAAATAATGTGTGCTAACCCATTACACAAATCTTGGTTGAGTATACACTATGAGCCAACCTCTGTGCCAGGCTCTGGCACCAATAACCCCATCTGGCAGGTGATGGAGGTTTCTAAAAGCATGCCCTGAGCTTTGGAGGCTGAGCTGGGTGCACCAAGTAAAGAATAGGGTCAGGCATCCCAGTACGTACGGGGACCCAGAGACAGAAGGACACGGTGGTCTGGGAAAATGTGGTTGATTTTTGGATCATAGAGGGAGTGTTTGGGCAAGAGCCCCATATGATGCTGTGAAGGGCATGGAGGGACAAGGAGACCCCTCCCCACCCACCCCAACCCGGGTTGAGAGCCTTGGGGAGCCAGGTCGCAGGTCAGCCAGGCAAGGGTGCCTGACACACTTGCACTTCCAGGAAGAAATGGGGTTGAGAAGGGTATGGCAGCCTCTGAGCCACCTGCAGAGGAGGGGTGGCCTGCAAGAGGCCTCATCCTGACGGGCCCCAGGACAGCCCCACTTGGACCACTGCTGCAAGGCCACATGGGTAACTGAGCCAACAGAGTGCAGGGCCCGAGCCTAGGAGGCCCCCAGTAAGGGAAGCAGCTGGCGCCAGCCTCAAGACCTGGGCACCGGCTCCCAGCCCACTCTTCCAGGAGGCCCCTCCCTGAGCACATTTCCCCCATCCCCAGCCCCCGCCAGTCAGAGCCCTCCAGGTGCCCAGTACAGGGCCAAGTGCTTCACGTGGTGAAGTCACCCCGTCTTCTCCCAGTCATGACACCCAGGTCACAGATAAGGAAGCTCCAGCACACAGAGGTGATTCCCTCACAATCACAGTAGTAAGTGGCCAGGCAGAGATGTGAAGCAAGACTCATCTTCACCACTATCTGACTATCGGGGAGTTAACAACACGGACTTAATTTTCTCATCAGTGAGTGGACAGATGGACACGCCTCTCCACCAGCCCCTCACCCAGACCTGCCCACAGCTCCCAGCACACCTCCCCCTCCACTGGCAGGGCCAGGGCCAGGCTTTGGCCCCAGTGCCTCATCTGTAAAACAAAGATCACAAGGGTCCCGGGGTGGAGGGAAGGACATCAATTCCTGGGACAGTGCCTAGCACGTGGCACAAGGACAGTGCAGGTCACCCGCCACTTTGATGCTGCTTCTGCTGTGGCAGAGGGTGATGTGGCGCACAGCAAGGAAGAGCACAGGTGTGCATCAGAAACAGGCGCCAGACCCAAGGAAGAGAGGGAGGTCTATCTTGACAGACCACAGCTCAGTAAAGCACTACTCCACTGAGGAAGGCCACAGTGGAGGCCAGGTGTCCCCAGGTGAAGATCTGAGGACTCAGTTACTCCAGACTCCCACCACAGGCCTGGGGTCACACACTGCCAGGCTCTGCCGCCCTTTCCCCATGTGTCCTATGACTGCCAAACCTGGCTGTCTGGGTCCTGTGTGCCAAGTACTGGCGTGCGCTCAGCTCCTCACACCCCCCTAAGCCAGACAACATTCACCCCACTTAACAGATGAGAAACCTGAGGCTGAGCGGTAAAGTGACAAAAAATAATAATGAAAAGAGTTCATACTTGCTGAGCTAGTTACTCTAGGCTCGGCCCTAGGTATAGAACGTCCTTTGCATAACTCCCTGAATTCTCAAAAGTAGCCTCAGTTTGGGATTACTGCTGCGGTTTGCAGACGGAGAAGCCAAGGCTTAGAGATGAACGTTGCTTTGCGTAAGTGCCACAGCTCTCCACTAGCTATGTGGGGTTCCCACCCGCAGCCCATGACGGCAGCTCTCCTTTGGCTCACACTCCCCAGCACAGTCCAGGAAGGCACCAATTCTCTAGGATGTTTGACCCAGCCTCGCCAGACCTCACTGCCATCTCTCTGCACACAACGTGCATGCACACGCACACAGAGCTCCTCCCTGCCTCCCTCTGTCTCCATTTCCAAATTGGAGGCATAGTCAGGGTGGGCACTGGAGGGTGCAGGCAGGATGGATAATTTGTATAAACCAACCCCACTTCCCACTGACACTACCTTCCCTCAGTCCCCACAAGAGATAGTGAGTATACAGGAACCTCAGCAAGGTCAGTAACCCTGCCATAACTCCAGACTGGATCTTCTCCCAGGGGCCAGCGGTACCCAGGGCCCAACTCACGGCTCAGCAGGCCACGGCAGCCACAATCCCAGAGAGGCCCAGGCAGGCACCAGAACAAGAACTATTATCTGGTAAAGAGACACAGGGATTTGATACTTGAGCCCTGATTTTTCTGATGGATACAGATTAAATTTGGGATAATGTCCTCAATCTCGGAACCAGATTCAATGCAGCTTAAAATCTGCTCAGACACAGCATCATTATGCTAAGCAGCTCAGCAGGAGGAGGCTGCAAGGTCCAGTTTATCCTCCCTGTAGCAGGAGCCCCGCCAGCCGGCCACCATCTACTCCAGCAAGGCCCGCTGCAATTTCCCCTCTCCTGGACAGACGGATGAAGGACAGCCAGCACCCCATCCGTAGACCCACAGACCCAGACAGGCAGCCACAGAGAGAGCCTGTGTTTCAAGAACATTGTTTCCAGGGGCCTCAGCAGAGCCCCTCCTGAGTATCCTCAGAGATGTAAATTATGTGGGTTGAACTAATGAGCTATACTTGTATCTTTCATCCCCTAATTAACTGCAGTTTAATGAATTTCTCAGCACACTGCTTTAGAATAGCCTTGCAGCCCAAAGGATTTTTCTCCTCCATCTCAGGTAAATATTTAAATACCCCAAAATAAAGGGAGCACCAGGCCCAAAATTGGAGGCTTGAGGCTAGCCAGGACCATCAGTCCCTTTCTCACTGACTCAGGGTGTGGCAGGTACCTGAGGCCCATAGCCTGGGGCTCCCCCACAGACCAACAGGTCTGTGTTGAGCTCTTAACACCTGAAAACAACTCTCCCAGGTCCCCAGAAACTGGTTTCACCAAGGGGAGGGAGAGGAGGCATTCCTTATCCACCTCCCCTGGGGCAGCACAGAAATCCCTCAGGGCAAGGGGCCCAGGACATGGCCTCCGGGCCTGGCAGGTCAGAACGTTGTCCACTCGGGAGCTCACACCCCAGCGCCTGCCCTACCCCTGAGGTAGTCAAAGCTTTTTATCACTATTGTCATAACTCCTATTACCATGAGCTTCACTCTGTTACTCAGAGTGAACATATATCATATGCTTAAGGCACCATCATTGGGTGCCAGGCCTGAGCAGAAACACCCGCCCTCAGGCCTCTCTGGCTTCGGCTCGCCTCTCCTTGCTGGCCCGCCCTCCTCACCACTCTCTGACCAGGGCCACACGTGCAGAACCAAAGCCCTTGGGAACCCACACAGCCTACCTGGGCTCACTGAGGGCCAGGCATGGACGCCTCTCCCCGTGCTCTGTGGTGTCTCTGGTGACGGGGGTGGGGGCCCAGACCACCACCAGGAGAAACAAGCAGGGAGCTACTAATGACAACCCTAGGCAGCTCTTGCTAAACTTGGCCACCACTGGGCTAGCTCAGAGCAGCGGAGTATGACCCTGGGAGGAGGCTGAGGGTCCTCCTAGCCATGTGGGGCCATGGAGTCCAGAGTATCCCCTTGCTGACATCGCCCCACTGTCCGCCCCGTGCCCCTTGCTGTCCCACTGTCCCTGCCTCTCCCAGGCCCATCCCTACTTCCAGGGGTGCTGCCCCAGGCACCTGTGCCTCTCTACAGCCATGACCTCCACGAGACCTCCACTAGCCAGTCCTAGCTTCTGCCTGCCCCTCCACACCCAGCTCACATGCCTTCAGCAGTAGTAACCTTTGTGTTGAGTACACCTGTTCAGAGTCCTTGGGCAGCTGACCAAGTATGACAGCCTTGGGTCCCCAGTTAAGGTCTCACAATAGGCTGTGAGGGTGACTGATAGGTACTCTGCACAGACTAGGAAAGGGCTCACCTTTATAGATGCACAGACCTCACCTGCTTTAGAGGCCCTGGTGCCTGGAACTGTGCCTAGAACCCTGGAAAATTACCAGTAAATACCTGTTAGTTGAATGACTGGATGGATAGATGGATGGACAGATGGACGGACGGAAGTACCGACAGATGGACAAATGAATGGGTAGGTAGATAGAAGGGTAAGTAGATGGAAGGGTAGGTGGATATATGCAAGAATGAATAGATGAACAAATGAACGGATGGGTGGATGTGTGGATGGAAGGATAGAAGAACAGAGGGACGGACAAACGAATGGACAGATAAACTCTCAAATTAATCACCAAAAAGAGACTCCAACCACTATCCCTCCAAATTCAAAGGGTTAGACATCGTCTCCAAGGGCAACGGGACAGAAAGGCCCTGGGGCTTCATTAAGGGGTCATGGCAGGCCTGGTCACTCCAAAGTCAGGGAAACAAGATAGGAGAGGCAGGAGCTGGAGTCAGAGGTTGAGAAGGAGAAGTGACAGAGAAGACTGGGAACCAGAGGCACTGGGCAGTACAGAGACCAGGGCAGCCAGGGCCAGGGGCCCTGAGGGGACACCAAGCCATGAGCTGGGGAGATGGGATGGGCAGAACTCCACCCTCAAGGGGCCTGGCAGAGTCTGAAAGAGTCAACATGGACCCCATGCCAGGCCCTCTGAGTACCTGTGTCTCACCATCACCAAGCCTTCCAGGCAGACCCAGAATGCGGCTCTGGCACTGACAGCCAAAGGCCACCACAACCTCTGTGGAGACAGCTACCCAGAGGCCTCAGCAGGTCTGGGCAGTGGAGGAGCCCTGCTCCAGAGTCCAGGTGAGGTCCCACTAGCCCACAGGGGCAGAAGATGGTGTGTCCAGAGCACAGCTGAAGCTCTTCCTTTGACCAGAACAGCAGGCCAAGGGAGCTTGGGCCTCAATCTGCACCTCACTTCTGGAGCCTGAGAAATGAATCCTTGGACCCAGAGACCACCAACAGGGGGCTGCCCACCCCTCCCACTTCCCCCAGTATATACAGAAGTCCCATCCTTGTTTATTAAACTCCTTTCCAAAAGCCCAAGAGCAAAGCAGGGGGACAGCACAGTAAGAATAGCTTCAGATGCAAAGCTCTGTCTAATGAGGCGGCTTCTGCCAACAACCAGTCCCCACCCCCAGCAGGCTGATGACCGCCTGGGCGCTGAAGCTTCAGCCCAGGCGAGTGGCCGCAGTCAGAAAGAGCACCAGAACCAAACTGGAAGAAAAGGGACAAGAGAGGGTATGCTGCCTGGAATAGTTAAAACCACAGTAACAATATTATACAAATTGACAAAAAAAATAGCCAAGAGCTTTGGAATTAGCAGACTTTGAAGAAATCCCTACTTTCTGACCTGGTCCCATAACCTCAGATAAATCACAGTCTTTCTCTCTCTCTCCCTCTTTCTCTCTCTCTCTCTGGACCTCAGCTCCCGCCTGTAAAATGGGCGTGACAACCCACACCTGCCAGCGGAAGTCAGGGTGAAAGAGGCTGGAGAGAGCTTTGGAAATGGAGCCAATGGGAGACTTGATGGTATATGGTAGAGTTGTACACCTAAAACCTATATAATTTTGTTAAGCAACATCACCAAAAAAAATTCAATAAAAAAATTGTTTAAGAAAGAAATGGAGCCACACCCACTTGAGCTTTCCCAGGAGAAGGTGCTGGTCTCACCATACCTGCCCCCTTCTGCACTTACCTTGGTGCAAGGCAGCCCACAAAGGTAGTCCCAGAAAACCCTCCTGCCTCCAAACACTTTCCCCTTCCAATGCCATCAGATGGGGAGACAGTCTCAGACTAGGGCCTCCTCCCCTATTCTAATCTTAGGAGATGGGAGTGTTCCCAGGCACCCCTTCCTGACAGCAGGACCTATGCCCTGAGTTAGGACTGGGGGGCAAGAAAGGACCCAGCTTTTGGCCACCACGAGCCAACTGGGGTCACCACCAGTTCTCCCTTCAAGGCCCCTGCTTGAATTAAGTTCCTCCTCTCAGCAACACCCCACCTCGCCCTCTCCAGTCTCTGACATCAGACGCGTCTACCTGAACATAGACCTAGTTGTGACCCCCCTCCCCACCCACTCGACCCTCAGAGCAAAAGGGCAACAGCTGAGAGTCTTACCTACCACCCAGGCTCATCTCGCACCACCCTCTACTGCCGTTTGTCCTCTGCTGAACTTGACTCCCCTCCATTGCGCCACCCCAGCCCTCACTACCAGCCGAGGGCTGTTCCAGGCCCACAGGCCTCTGCCCCGGCAGTCTCCTCTGTCGACACTCATTTCCTCCAACCACCTCTATGCCAAGCCTTCTTCATTTCAGACTCAATCCAAACCTCCCCTCCTTGAGAAAGTCTCCAATTATCACCCCATTACTGGGCCTCCAGGTCCCCCATCTTTCTGCCTCCCTACAATGGAGCCTTCCAATCCCCAGTTCCTGGTACAGGGACAGTTCTTATCAATATCTGCAGAATGGATGCATGAATAGATAAGTGGGCAGATGAATGAGTGCATGAATGGATGAAGAAATGATTGCAGGAAGGGATGGATGAACAGGTCCAACAAGAATGCCATATGAAGAACACACAAAGGCAGGGGCCAATGTGGACTCTGTCTCCTGTGCAGATGCTTCCTCACCAGACTGCAAATGTGGCACATGCCCCTCTCTGCTCGGGCTTTCAGCGCAGCCCTGTGCAGAGGCAGAGGGATGGATGAGGTGACTTCTCCAGCAACCCCTCAGCACTCAGCTTTCCCCTCCTGCTGCCCTTGAACAGCTGAGCACAAGCCTTCCAGAAGAAGCGTGGTTCAGAAGACCTCAGCATCAGTGTCTTCGGGGCAAAGGAACATGCTCTCAAATGAGCAACAGGCAGCCAAGCCTCTGACCTTCTCCCAACATCCAGCTCCACGGTGAGTGTGTGGCGGCTCAGTACCCCAATGGGGTCAGTCAGCAAGCTTGTCAAAACTGAATGTGCTTTTATATGCAATATGGCAAAATCACCCTAAATCATGTACAGCCTTGGGGCTACCGCCCATCCCCATGCCACAGCTCACAGGCCCCTCACCTCTGCCCGGAGCTGGTCCCCCCAAGCCTTGCAGAGCCACCAACCAGCTTTCCCTGGAAAACACTGGATTTTTACTCTTCCACGTGGGTCCGCAGAGTGCCAGGCCCCGGACAGAGCAGCCTGCAGATCTGGAGTTGGCATGGGCACTGCCCCCTGGATCCACGCAATCCACTGTTAGGAGGGCAACCCAGGAGCACCACCTCCAAAGGCTTCACACTTTGGCATTTCTCTGCCAATCGCTGCCAATAGAGTCAGAGTCAGGATGAGATGATGGCCAGACACCTCCCACACACCCGTGCAGCCCAGAGGGCCAAGACCTGGCGAGACTTCTCTAAACCCCCTCGCTCAAGGGCTGAGCTGAAGAGCTCTGTGAGCACAAACCTCCCTGGGGAGTCTCCTGATGCTGCTCTCCTCACCTAAATCAGGTGCCTTGCGCAAGACCTGCAGCAGCACCTGCATCTGGGTAGATTGTTTTATGTCACCTTTACTATCACTCTAGGAGGCAGGTATGAGTGTCCCCATTTTATACATGAGGAAATTGAGGCTCTGGCCTTACTGGAAGTAGTCCCACTACTAAGTGGCAGAGCCAGGTATAGGGCCCGAATCTAGCTGACCTCTGAACCCACTGGGATTCTTCCCTCCATCCATGAACCTCTGAAGCAGTGATGGCCGGACAAGAGGCAGGACAACACCAGTCTTCTCTCCAGCCAGAGACATTGAACTTGACCTGGAAGAGCTTTGCTGTCACACCCAGCCTGGAGCACCTTTCCTCAGCCTCAGGCTACCCAACTCTATCACCTCTACCCAGACCCAGGTTGAATGGTACTTCCCCATGGGCCTGCCTGGACTCCCACTGTGCCACCCTGCCCCACTGGGTGCCTGCCCCACTGTGCCACCCTAGAACTGCTGGTACCCCTCCATTAGAACCCGTCACATGGCACTGTAATGATATTGATGGGATCTGCAAGGCGCATGAATAAATGGATGAGCGAAGAAACATGCGGTAAGCGCCAACTCTACTTTGCTGTGCAAATACTTTATGTCTCCAGCAACAGAGAGGAGACGTGTCTTCATCCTAACAAGCTGCAGTCAGTGACTTCCATTTTCCTAAACCAAAGACACTATCTGTCATCTGTGCCGGTAGCCCAATGACACCATCTGATGCCGACCGTGGCTGGCGGTGGAAGGATGTATTTACATAGTTTGGGCTCCCTGAGATAACAGTCCTGTCTCGGGGGCCTCCGGCTGCCTGTGAGATATCCGTGCAGTCTGAATTACCTCCACGATGATTTCATGCTGAATTTGCTGAGTCTCCAAGCAGAGTCATAGTGCAAGGGAGGAGTGTTTCTCTGGGCCTTCACCACATCTTTCATCCAGAAAATAAGTGGTGATAATATTTGTAATATGTTTACTGACAGGACCAGGGGCGCTGTGCAGATAACTCTTTTATGACACAAAGTACTTAACCAAGATGGAAAATGGCATTACTCATGTTAAATTCAAAATGAGCACTTTGTCCCATATTGCTAGAAACCCAGTAAATGTCATTAGCTATCTGAGGTTACAATGAAATCCGCAAAGGGTTACTCTTTGCTAATTACATTTCCTGTAGCTATAGAAACAAGGGACAGCAGACTCAGCCCAGCTGACAGCTCTGTCTTTCCCCCAAGAACAGCTCATCTGCATGTTACCAGCTCCTAAGACAGGGATCCAGATCCTGCATCTGGCAGCCGCTATGGGGAGGACTGATGTCCCACAGGCACCCGGCTGGAGCCGCAGGACGTGAGCTACTATGACTCTCAATTGGAAACTGATGATAAAAGGCAGAGATCGGACATTCTTCCTGTGGCTCCTGCATTGAAATGTGCCTCCGGAGTGTGGCCTGGGAAGAGGTGCTTCCTGAGGCAATCCTTCTGTGGCAAATACAGGATCTATGACCAGCATGCTATTGTGTGAGACCTGTTCCACATTCGGTGGACAACCAAGCCCCAGGGCTGCTTCCCCATTTTCCATCTCTCCCTCCATCTGTCCCTCCCAGACCAAGAAACACACCTACCTGAGAGGAGGCCATGGAGCTCCACTGGCCTCAGACCCCAGCTACCCAGCAGCAGAGGGGGACCAAAGGCCAGGCCCAAGGGCATCAGTGTAAGGGAAAGTGGAGGGTAGTCGATTAAACTCGGGATCCAGGGGCTGCTTTCACCTCAATAGCTGATGCCCCTATTAGCCAACCGGAAGGGCAAGCACCTCCCCTCTCCACCTGTAACTGACAACACCCTCCCTCATCTCATGGCCTGACTGCCAAGAGCCTTCCCCACCACCTGGCAGCCCAGTAGCTCCCCTCTCCACTTGGGACAAGCAGCACCTTCCCTCTGTGGCAGCCAACACCTGTGACAGCTCTGTGGCAGCCAACACCTGCCCTCACCACCTTGGAGAGCCGGTGCCCACCCTCACTACCTGCAGTTTCCCTGATTCTCTTTCTCTAGGCCAGTGGTCCTCAAATTGTTGTCCCCCGATTAACTGCATCAGCATCTCCCAGAAACTTGTTAGAATTCAGTGTCTACCGGACCAGGGCACACAGGAGAAGCACCCATCTGCTTCTCCACCCCTCCCCCTCTCCTTCCTCTCTGTCTCTCTTTCCCTCCCGCAGCCAAGGCTCCATTGGAGCAAAGTTTGCCCAGGCGCTGAGGATGGCTCCATGGCCTCTGCCTCAGGTGCTAGAACGGCTCTGGTTGCAACAGAGCAATGCCCCAGATGGGCAGAGCATTGCCCCCTGGTGGGCATGCCGGGTAGATCCCGGTTGGGCACATGTGGGAGTGATACTACCTCCCCGTTTCCAACTTCAGAAAAATACAAAAAAAAAAAAAAAAATCAGTGTCTTGTAAATTCTCAGACCCTGCCCAAATCTCATGAATCAGAAACTTTTCAGGAGGAGCCCTAATATTTGCATTTTTCAGAAGACTCCCAGGTAATTCTGAAACACGTGACATGTGAGAACCACTGTGGCTGCTCCTGAGACTCACCTGTGGTGCTTTCAGACACTGACGCTCCGGCTGCACCCCAGAACAGGGGGCCAGGCCTTGCTCACTGCGTGCCTCCCAGGTGATTCTGATATGCATCTGGAGCTGAGGGCTGGGCTTTCAACCTGGATGAGTCTCCAGAATGGCAGAGAGGGCTCAGCAAGCTCCCAGCTGTGCTGCCGTTAGAGTCACCAAAGGCCTGAGACTGGCCATCACCTGTCTGGTCTCCAAAAACTTCCCTCTAGGCCACAAAAAAATGCCCAGGGGACCAGAAGTTCCTGGGAATAGACCTGGCTGGACACCCACCTGTTGTACCACCCCAGCCACGCATCACAGCAGAGTCCATGCTGGCCACACCAGCCACGGCACTGACCTCACTGACAGCCAGCCACCTACACTTACAGGGGAAAGCCTCAAGGACACAGACAGCCAGAAAGGACCAGACTCCAGAGTAGGCTGTGTGAGGGAATGCACTGTGGACCATTCCTGCCTGAGCCTGGCCCCTGAAGCCCGTGGCAGGCCTACCCTTGGTAGCCAGTCTCTCTCCCCGATGTGCCCATTTGTATCTCCCACTCCGTGGTCCCTCTACCCACCAAATGTCACCTCAGTGTGACTCCTGCCCTCCACTCCCTGAAAAATCAGATATTTGAGAAAAGCCTGAAAGGAAACAGCCAAAATGCAACCCTGGTTAGGTTAAGGTATGAAACAATATATTTTTTCTTTTTCAAAGATTATATAATATAATTATATTGCCTTTATACTTTAATAATTAAAAGTCTCCATACTTCATGACCTAGTTCAATGTCACGTGCACCAGCCCTTCAGGGACACCCTCCCTGTCCTCTCCACCTTTCCCATGCCTTGGCGCAGCCCCCTTGCAGCCAATGGGCACGCCTGGTTGGGCTCCGCGCGCCCACAGATAGGGAGGTCCTCCTCCTGCTGCCTTCAGCAGCTCTCTTGCCCAGTGCCAGCAGAGGGACTCAGAGGGGTCCCACACTACCTGCCCCCGGGGACCCTGGGGTATTCTTAGCACTGTGCTCATAACAGTCTAACTTGGTCTTTAGGGCACAGGCCCTGGATATCACAGCTAGAGAGACCTCCCCATGTCCCACATGCCTCAGCCACCATACCGCCTCCCCAGAATGCACATGGCAGCTGGTGACCAGAGCTCCTAGAGAGGAAGCCAGGCTCATTCAGACTGCAACCGCTTCTTTCCTTCCTAAGCAGGTATGGAATAAAAGCTGTCCAGCTCTTCAGAAGTCAACATCGCTCTCCTGGTCCCACGGGTGTGTCTGTGTGAATTCCGTTGGGTGCCTTGCTCAGAACAGCCCTGGGCAGAGGGGCAACTCTATAGGCACCATCCCAATCCCTCCCACTCTGGAGAATGCCTGTTCTTCCCTCTCTTGTCGGCCCAAGGCCACATGTGGGTGGGGGCCTCTGCTCCCATCAGGAAAGGTCCAGCTGGCTCCCACAGGCATTCAATTTACAAAAATGATGTAAATGTCATCATATCCCCTTGAATGCAATTAAACTCACCTGCTTGGCAAGAGAATCTGCAAGTGACAACAGACAAGTCCTGCCTTTATCCCGGGGGATAACAAACACTTAATTCACAGGATTGTTGGGATGTTAATAAGTAACTGTGTGTAGCACCACATGGAGGTCAGGCAGCATATCTGGTAGAGGTGCACAGAGTCACAGCCTGACCTGGGAAAGCTGCTTCTTCCACTAGCACCTTCCAATTCATCCTGCTGTGCGCCCAAGACTCACCCCTGGCTCCCTTGTCCCTGGCTTCTATTTGCCTTCAACCACTAGGAGGCATCAGCAGGTGACAGGAGAGCTGAGCTGGGCCTGGAATTTGCAGTGGCTGTGTCCCCACCTGAGGACACAGCTCCCATCAGACAGGCCCTCTGCCTGCTGCACCCTCCTCTCAGGCTCAGTAAACTGCCCCTGCGCTGCTCCTTCAGGCTCAGGAGTGGTGCAACTCCCACGAATTCCTGAGTGTTGCCCTATCCCTGGCTGGTTCCTCTTCATGCTCTGCTCAGTTACCCTTTGGAGTATGTGACCCATTTACTGCCCAACACATTCACCTACAGAACATGCACCCTCAGGCTTCGATATAGAGTTGAATTTCAGCAAAGTCCTCTCTGAGGTGGGCTGAATGCCAGGACAATTAGGTGGACTCAGAGATTAGATTGGCCAGATCCAAAGGAGAATGATTCATTAAAACAAAAAGGGCAAAGTGTCTCTAGTGCTACGCCTAAGGACTCTGCCCTCAGACCTGTCCATTCGACATCTCTATGAGCAACTCGACACGGACGCTGATTGCTACTGATCCCACTGCAGAGATAGCTAATACAATGAATGAAAGTGCTCGGCTTTCAAAAAGGTATCAGCCTACTATCTGGAATAGTAGGCCATATTCAACAAAACATATCGCAACAGAGCTAGATGAAGGCATGGAGGTTTAAAAGACCAAAGGCATAAGAAGTGGTAAAGACTCGGTGAAGAAGCCTGTGGGAGACAGACTTGGGTTTGACCACCTGTAAGCTGATTAGGGGCCAACAGATTGATGTGGACACCACTAGGTGGTTAACAGTATGACACCCAGCAGGTGGAGACTCCCATGACCAGGCCAGCGGAATCTGACAGCTGAGTTCCGCTCTGGGGGCCACACTCAGTAGGGACAGTGGTACTACGGGGAAGGGGTGGAAGGGGGGACAGCCAGGCCGGTCACACAAGACACAGGAACTCATCACAGACATTACTGAGGCAGCCAGAGAGAGCCTGGGAAGAGGCAGGCCAAGCACGAAGGTGACAGGAGAGGCGACTCCAGACACCTAACAGGATTATCTGCAGGAAGATAAAGAACAGCAGAGGGTGCCAAGGACTTTCTTCCTCTGATCCAATTAAAACCATCTGCAATCCCTGAAACAAAGAGCACCAGCAGGACCAACAGGGATGAGTCAGAAATGTACCCAGCTTTAAACCACATGCTTCTTGCCACCAACCAGGGTCCCCTTCCAACCTTAAAGCCAAGCTTTTTACCCCACAAGACTACTAAATCCCTCAGTAAACTAGGAAGGGACAACAGAGAAAACACAAAGATGAGCAAATAAGTAAAAAGAAAATAAAATCCCTACAGTTTAATTTTAAAAAGCGGTACAACTTCAGAATAGCCAACCCTAAAATAGACTCACATAAGATTTTTTGAAAATGCTACCCTAGGCCCTGGCCGGTTGGCTCAGTGGTAGAGCGTTGGCCTGGTGTGCGGAAGTCCCAGGTTTGATTCCCAGCCAGGGCACACAGGAGAAGCGCCCATCTGCTTCTCTACCCCTCCCCCTCTCCTTCCTCTCTGTCTCTGTCTCTCTCTTCCCCTCCCGCAGCCAAGGCTCCATTGGAGCAAAGTTTGCCCGGGCACTGAGGATGGCTCTATGGCCTCTGCCCCAGGCGCTAGAGTGGCTCTGGTCACAACAGAGCGATGCCCTGGATGGGCAGAGCATCGCCCCCTGGTGGGTGTGACGGGTGGATCCTGGTTGGGTGCATGCGGGAGTCTGTCTGACTGCCTCCCCATTTCCAGCTTCAGAAAAATGCTACCCTAGCTGTTTTCAAAGAGAAAAAAAAAAAGACATCAACTGAATAACAGAAATCAAAACAAAATTAATATCTCTGGTCCTAATGAAACCACTACTGGGAGCAGTAAGAAAAACAGAATTGGTACTGCCAAAAAAAATTTACCAGTAAAACAAAAAATACTTTTAAGAAACATTTGTATTAGTATTTAGTCAGTATTTAGTCAGTTTAAACTAAGATATGCTGTCATAACAAGCTACCCCCAAAACTCAGTGGCTTAAATCAACAAAAGGTTATTTTCCCCTCTTAAATGGGAAACATGACAAATATAAGAGAACACATAGGAAAAACCCAACCACAGAGGCTGTGATCCCCCAAGAAGACACAGAAACAGCTCATAGCTATCTGCACAAGCCCAACAGAAGAGATCCTGGAACTGAACAGTGGAGATCAGAAATCAAAAGGAGCCCTGACCAGACAGCTCTGTTGGCTAGAGCATCGTGCTGAAGCACAGAGGTTGTCAGTTCGATCCCCGGTCAGGGCACACACAGGAACATATCAATGTTTCTGTCGTCTCTGTTTCTCTCTCTCCTTACCTCTCTCTCTAAAATCAATAAAATAAACATTAAAAAATTTTTAAAAAGAAATCAAAAGGATACAACTAATCTAAGGGGAAGTTTATACACAGGCAGGAATGCTAAATTTCATAACTGAATTGTGTTTATACTTTAAAGGAAAAGAGAGTGGTATACTCTGCTGAGGAAATAGTGCAGGTGTGGCCTCCCACAGGTGGGTGCCAACAGGTGGACGGCACCCACGCAAAAGAGCAAGTCTGATATGTGTGCTCCACAACCTTGCCCTCAAAACCTCAGAAGAACCCCTAAGAATGTGAATTTGCCTTGATGAGCTTAGCCCCTTGCCTCAACAGGTCCAGCCCGTCTCCGCAAGCTGTCAGTTCAATAGCTTTTGTCAAAAGTGTAAAAGTGGGGCCAGCCACTCCATGACACAGTCTTCTTCTCTTCTCTCTCGTAGTCCCATTTCACTGAGGACATCACAGTGCCCACCTTCTTACTATATGTCCATGAACAACTTGCATGCAGAAAACAAAACATCTCTGAATCGTGACAGAATATTATTAAATTATATAACTAGAAAATTATACAAACATTAATATGTAAATGTTAAAGAAAAATAAGGGAAACTTGGGTACCATCAACAGAGGGAAAAAAAAGTCTGAAAGTTTCCAATCAGAAAAAAAGTTAATTATTTCAAATTTAATCAAGCATACAGCACAGCTGGAATTGAATCCCTAATAGCGCCTGTGTGTGTGTGCACATGTGGGTGTGGGTGTGCACATAGGAGGACAAGAGAGAGGAGGCAAAGGTAAGAGGAAGGAGAGAGATGGAAAGAGCCCAGTAAGAAATTGGAGCGAGCAGAAGAGGCAGGGTAGAGGCCACACCCTGACAACTTTGCAGACAGACTCCAGATGGTGACCCAAGAGGCTTCTTAGACCCATCCAGGAGTGTCCCTCCAGTGGAGATGGACATGGGGTGTGCCTGATCAACTGGTTCACCAAGAAGCTGGCTGAGACTGCCTACTGACGTTTCTCATTGGCAGAGTATGTGGGAGCCCGGGCAGTAGTCCCTCCCTGTGAACTTACATGTTGATGTGTATTCAACCAAAATTAGTCTCTCATGAGCTTGTTTAGTGTGAGTCAGCCCCACCTGATCCTAAGACAAGCACAAGTCTAGCCCCCCATCCCAGCCTGTGGAACGCACTCCAGTCTGCGGACACCCATATGGGATGGCCAGGGAATCACCACCCATCTGTTTCTATGCCTTGTTCTCTGCTCAGCCTCCAACAGGGCACTGCCCACATGGTTTCTTGCCACTTTTTAAAATTATTTTGAGAGAGGCTGGGAGAGAGACAGGAACACTGAGCTGCTCCTGCATGTGCCCTGACTCGGGGAATCAAACTGGCAACCTACATGCTCCAGGATGACGCGCCAACCAACCTAGGTATCTTGCCAGGGCACTTCTTGCCACTTTTGAGCCAGCATTTCTAAGCAATGACTATGTGCCAGGGACTAGCTATGCACTGTGGATATCACTTTATGATGATCCTTTTACCAACCCTAACAGCGGGGGGTATCATTCCCATTTTAGAAATAGAAAAGCGAGGCTTAGAAAAGTCAAGCAACTTCCCTAAGGTCACACAGCAAGAAAAGAGCTAGATTTGGATGCCAGGTCTGCAGTCTGAGGTCTGCACTACCTCCAAGTGCCCCACTGCCCTCCTCATCCGAACTTTTTAATGGTCCCTGCAGCAAACTCCTGCCTGGATGCCGGCTGGGTCTTCAGGAGATCGTGTTCTCTGTGGGGACACAAACACACTGAGATAAACTACAGCAATACCATGTCATTGCAGAAGGGTCAAAGTGGGAGCCAAGAAGGGCCATCAGGAGCTGGACCAGCAGAAGGAGCCAGCCAGTAGAGGTGGGTGCTGAGCCTCCAGAAAATGGAAAATCGCCAGTCAGCCCTGCTTCCCCAGCATTGGGAATATGATAACCGCAGTAACAGACACCGACGGTGATGGAAAGCGAGCCTCCCAGGGGAGACCCTCACAGCCAGAATCCACAATTACCAGCTGCGTACTCACTCTAGAGCTGACAAGACAGACAGTTCCTTCACTCACCATGAAGGAACTGGTTTGTGTTTTGTACTTGGGCTTCAGTGTAGAGCTAAACAAAGACCTGAGTCCGGGATGGGGAGGAGGAGGCAGGAGATAGTGCTGCCTTGGGAGTGGCTCCATGCCTCCCAAACGCGTGTTTCCAAAACCAGAGGAGTGGCAGAGGCAGAGACAGTGCTGCAGATGTTATTGCTGCCCTGAGACACAGCCTGGGACTGCCACCCCTGCTCCCCAGGGAACAGATTGCCCAGCCACATGGGACAGCCCCACAACATTCAGGCTTTGATACTTGTTGTTTCATCCTCATACCCTGGCAGATATTACAAGTATTGTCCCATATTTTGGATGAGGAAACCAGCTCAGACAGGTTATGTGACTTGGAATGTAACAGGACAGAGTCAAGTTGCAACAATGCACCTTGTCTGAGCCCAGAGCTCTATCTTGGCCAGGCCTGCAGGACTCTAGGAGAGACGGAGGGCACACAGGACCTGCCACCATGGGAAGGGAGTGGGGTTTGAAGCTGGTCGCTAACTACCCATTGTGTGGTGAGGACTAGACTTGAAAGGCACTAATACCAAGGCTGGCATTGGGAAAGTACTCAGAACTGTCACTTCTCAGAGGACTGAAAGCTCCGTAAGGACAGGGGCCTCATCTACTCTGCCCATCTGGGACCCTAGTGCCTGAAAAGTGCCTGATGACACCTGCTGGGGAAGCTCCCTCAGCAATTAGGAGTCTGCAACCCACGGACCTGCAGCAGGCTGCATTCAGTCAAGCCCAGGTCCAAGGCACTTTCTGAACTTTCCTTTTCCAACTGCTGGACTGGATGAGTGAGAAACTCTGGTGGTGCAGGTGAAGAGAAGGGGAAAGGCATGAAGAGGAAGGGAGAGGCAGAGCAAGACAGAGGCAGCCCACTGCCCCAAAGGCCAGATACTGCCAGGGTCTGTCCCCTATCCCCAGCTGCATTCCCAGGCCCACAACAGAACCCTAGATGACCCACCTTTGAAGGCCGGGGCAGGTGCATGTATATAACACACAAGGAAATGTAAGTATCCAGGCAGCCCAACATATACATATCAGCCCTGTTCTCTGATCCAACCGCCAAAGACCACACAACACAGCTGCCTTGTTCACCACTGCATCTCTGGGGGGTGTGGCCAGGCACAGAGTAGGCATCTCAGAATGTCACAGCACATTACTGCCCAAAGAGCCTACTCTGTGCCCGGCCCCGATCCAAAAGCTTCACATTTCATATCCAAAATAGGGGAGTACTGTTTCATAGTCGGGGGGAGGGGTACTGAGGCTCAGAGAGGAAGCAATTTGCCCAGAATAACACAGCAACACAGCAAGGAGGTGACAGCAGTGAGTCTCGCCTCAAAGCCGGTGCTTTCCACCGCCCCGCACGGCCTCTAGAAAGAGGAAGGAGCGGGAGAAAGGGGCTGTTAAGGAGGAGAAAGCAGTTGATGTCTCCCTGGGCAGCCTCTCTGGGCCTTACTTCTGTTGAACCCAAAATCACTGTCTTTAAATCTACCCCAGAGCAAAGCCCAGTCTCCCCAGACTCTGATCCCACCCAGCCAGGGGCCTGGTGGGCACTGGCCTGACCTTGGGGAGCCTGTAGGGAGCTGGGGTCCTTCAGCGCAGCCCCTTGGTCCCTGCACGTGGTCGAGGCCCAGCAGCCTCGGTGGTCCCCCACACCCCACCCACCTTGGGCGTCCAGCCTGCTGAGAGAGGAGGCAGAGTCTTGAAGAGAGCTTACATGGCTCTGTACCCAACTTACTACCTGTATTACCTCATTACTCCTCCCCACAGCCCAGGTGGGAGGGGTCCTAATCCCGTTTCTGCAATAACAACTAAACTCAGAGGTTAAATCTCTTGCCTGGAGATCGCACAGCTAGTGAACCACACGCAGACCAGAGAGAGTTACACCCAAAGCCCTTAATGACTCTTAGTTAATGCACGCTACTTCCAGCCCCATCCCTTCAGAAACTCCGGCATTGTCTGCAAGACTCAGGTTGGCTCCTTTCCCCCAGCGCTACAGAGGCTTGGAGACAGAGCCCAGTGACCAGAAGCCCCTCAGGCCAGTGCCCGTGAGCCCCGTGCTGCCCAGTTCCCAGGCCCACGCTCCTTGCCCGCCCTGCTCCTCCCCGCCCCCACCCAACCCTCCCCCGAGCCGGGCCAGGAGCATAGGCTGCATTTGTGGGAAACCCGGCCTCTGCGCACTGAGAGCAAGTCAGTTTATTCTGGAGAAAACATCTTTGTTCTGCGAGTGAAGGGGAGCCATTTCCAACAATTTAATGCTTTGTTCGCGGGCCCGGGTGCTGGGGGTGCTGCGCAAGGCTTGTTCTTCAAGGCAGAGCAGCACATAATGAGGCTTCTCACGGCCGCTCCCCGCCATCCTGCCAAAACCCAGAACGGCCATTTATCCATTAATCTGACATTGCACCCCCTGCATTTTATCTGCTTAAATAAATTTGGTGGCTTCTGCCTGGTGGAGAAATTCTCGCATTCAGTTTCCTACACACCAACGCCTACAATATTGCCTTTATAAACTCTGCCTTGGACCTAGTAATGCCTGGGGGGGGGGGCAGCTGTTAAATGGGGTGAGGACAGTAGCCAGGATCTGGTTTCTCCCCACTGGTCCACATCCAGGGCCCACAGACAGTTCTCCAGAGTCTCACTGTCTGGGACAGAAGCATACCCCAACAGTCCCAGAGTCAGTCACATGCTGGGTGGCCTTCCCCCCAGGAGAACACTCTACCTCCTTCTGCTGTCACAGAAAACAGTGGGAAAACCCAGACCCAGACCCCCACTGCGGGGGCTGGAATCCTAGCTGTGCCACTCACTAGCTGTGTGAACTTAAGATGTCACTCCACCTCTTTTATGCCTCAGTTTCCCCACCTCCTTCTTAGGGTCATTATGAGAATTAAATGAATTAATATTTGTAAAGTATTTAGAGCTTGGCACATATCAAGTGCTCAGTAAAGGTTTAGTTTAAACGCACATATTTTCAAAATCTAGGACAAGTGTTTGCAAGCAGAGCTTTGGAGACAGGCTAGACCACCGGGCCCTAAATGTCATGCCCAGCAGTAAAGGGGAAGTGAGCAGTGCATGAACCCACCACTCTACACGCTTCGCTCAGTCAATAGGAGATGTGATGAGTATTTCATTTAAACAAAGGATTCCACTGCTTGAAAATCTCTGAGAGCCCTTTCTCCACTCACAGCTTGCATTGTACAGAGGAACAAACTGAAAGCCAGAGAGGGACTTCTCCAGGGCCCCCAGTGACACTCATGACAGAGCTAGGGGCAGAATACAGGCGTCTGTCCACACCCCCACCAAGTCAAGTCTTTTCTTGTTTGTAGCATGAGAGCTCGGGATGCCCGCTCCCCTCATGATCAGAAAGGGTCTTACCAGTCCCCACCTAATGGCAGGTCAGGCTGAACCAGGAGTTATATTAGCTGGTAGCCTCCTCTTCCATCCCAGCAGCTGCAGGTGCCACCCCACCCTGGAGCTGACAGCCCAGCCCCACCGGCAAGTGAAACCCTGTGACCCTCAGACTTCAACATCCCCCCCTCTGGAGCCTGGCACCTCCTTGTCCATTTGTCCTCCATTTGTCTTTCCTTTCATCCTCCAGCCCTCTGCAGCATCTCCTTGGCCTAGAAACTTTCCGGAACAGTCTGCTTGCTATCCCTCTATCTTGTCTGTCCCTGAGCACCTTGAATCCTCATCTCTAAGTCTGCAGTCTGCACCCTGTCCCGCAGGCTGGAGACCAGCTTAGGGATGTCCCCAACACCACAAAGCTTTGGATGCAGGCCCCTTGAATGCAGCTCACACCTAGCCTGAGCTCACACACCACTTTAGCAGCTGTCCCCAGCCAGGCCCATTCCCTGAACACCTCCCAGCTCCACCTGGAGAATGAGACTTTCACAGTCTCCTTGCTCAGAAGAGGCTGGCCCAATGCCCCACATGGATGGTTGAGACAGATGAGGAGCAAAGCAGTGAGTCTGTAACCCAAGAGAGGAGCTGTATCCCACGAAGGAGCCACTCTGCCCAGGCAGCTGCAGGCCCAGCCCCTGCCTCCTTCAGAGCAACAGAGAGGCAGGCATGCGGGCAGACAGACGCCCAACACAGAGACCTCCCATACGCTCGCGGTGTCACTACTGCCCCTTCCTCCTCAGCCCCACAGTCGAAGAAGCCCCTCCAACCTGTGGCCAACTGCACCCTTTGCCAACCTGAAACTCCCAGGGAAGGACAGCTGC
This sequence comes from Saccopteryx bilineata, assembly GCF_036850765.1. Lineage (NCBI taxonomy): Eukaryota > Metazoa > Chordata > Mammalia > Chiroptera > Emballonuridae > Saccopteryx > Saccopteryx bilineata. The sequence continues at coordinate 89,681,754 of NC_089498.1, forward strand.
TTTATCCCCTGAACACTGCCATCTGCCACTGAGGCCTGAGACCAGCCAGGGGGACCTGCACTTGCCCTGCCCTTTTCTTCCTAGCTACAACTAACTGAGTCAAGTGCCATGGGCAAGGAGTGGCTCCCACACACTGGGGACAGACAGGGGCTGCTTGTGCCTCCAAGGGCAGCCTGACCCAGACCTTTGGGCCGAACAGCCCACCCAGTCCAGCCCGCAGGAGTAGGCATGAATTCCTAGCTCCCCTGCCTTGGCATTGTCTCATCTTAAAGAACTATCCTTGCTAGCCTCCTGCTCTACTTCCCTGTCTGTTCCCTCTCTTTTGACCTGTGTCCTGCCCTCAATCTCATGGCCACTCCTGATTGATGCTACTACTTGGGAAAGTGACATGAGTCCTGGATCACAGCAGCTCTGATCATTTCCACTAGAGCCAGCCCAACCCCAGACAACCTGTGCCAGGCACTGTGCCGAGCGCTTTCAAGGCAAAGACTCAGGCAGATACACTTGTCCGCTTCATAGATAAAGGCACTGAGGCTTGCCTAGGGCACAAAGCTTGTGTCTGAGTGGAGCCCAGCTGTGTCTGAATCCAGAGCCCCAAGTCTCATGACCAGCCTAGCCTTGTGGCTGATACGCCCAGCTCTGTTCTTTCCCCGTGCGTGAAATCTGACCAGACAGTGAGTTGGCTCCTGCAGCCATGGTGGATGGAGGGAGGGGACCAGAGCCAGACAGGAATGTTTTCTGTAGGTTCTGAACAGAGGTCTGTCTTCCTTCAGGGCCAATAAGACTCACCTGTCGTTGGCAGTGAGAGGAAATAACATTTTACAGCAATAAAAGGCTGCTCCTGGTTAGACATCAGATGAATCAATCTTCTCCTACAGTTAATTTTCATTTTGCAACTTTCCCCCAGTGACAATGGCAAGTAATGACCCCAAGGACCTGTAAAGTCGCTGAGCAGCAACCTCCCATGCCCCTGGCTCTTGGATGCCCTGGCTCAGCCCTCCACTTCTGTGCCTCCCTTGCTTCCCATTGCCCCCTAAACCCCGCCTGCAGAGACATTGGTCTGCCCAGAAACCCCGAGCAAAGCTTCAGGCATAAGCTGCCCTCCTGGGATGCTGAGACAAGAAACACACCTTCAGAGTTCAAACACAAACCCGAAGCCTCTGAGACAAGCACTGATGACCCCTGGCCAGCCATATCCACCCCATCCTCACTGGTCCCAACCCGTGAGTAGACTGTCAGTGATCGTCTCCAAATATCCCATCATCATAGACTCCCAACACACCTATGACCCCCAGCACCTGCTGTAAACACACAGCTCAATGGTCCCATCAGAAAGCTTTCCAAACACACGGCTCTTCCTCCCCAATCTCACAGTAGACAATGCACAAATGGCATTCCTAACCACTCACAAATTCTGTCAACAACCCCAAAAACCACCCAATCTGGTCCCAAAACACACGGCACAGATTCCCAGCACTGCCATGTAGCTGAGGAGCCCCCAGTTTGGTGCCAGCCGCAATCTTGCCTGACCCTGGCCAAAGGCTCCTCCCCTCCTCGTGTGCACAGCTGTGCGCAGGTGGTAGGTCAAGGCAGCAAGGGCAGATAAGACAGGTCCTTGCCCAGGGAAAGGCCTTTTGCCCTAATTCCCCATCACAGGTCTCTGAACTGGTACCAGCTCAGCTCAAAGCCCCCTACCTCAACCCATACACATACTGGTTCCCCACCCCCAGCTCTATGGCCCGCTAGGAGAGATCAGGAAAGCCCCTCTTGGTTCTGAACTGCGGCTCCACGGTAGACCCCAAAGCCAACTGCAGCGGCTTTAACTGGCTCAAGAAACAGCTTTGGCTCACAGACAGGACAGAGCTTAAATCCACAGGGTCTTCCCATGAGTTCCCTGCCCCCCACCTTCTTCATCAGGATTGTCAAGGAGTGAGCTTCCCCTTTGCCTCTACTTCCCAGAAATGCTCAAAACCTCATGGGATTCTTCTAGCCCCCACAGAGATCCTGACCTTGAGAAGAGTAGCAACAACCATTTAGTGAGCGGCCCGGTGTGCCTAGGATGGTGCCAGCCAGTCTGTTCGCTCCGCACAGGACCAGGCCAGCCTCCCATCACCACATGGTTGCCAGCCCTGGGGCCTGCTTGGCACTGGGCAGACAGCGATAATCTCTACTGAGTAAATGAACAAATGAAGGACTTTTCACCTATTCCCTCATGGAGTATCTCAGCCACTCTGCGTGTTAGGGAGGATTACCCCAAACAATTTGAGAAACCAGAGGTCAGATCAGAAAGACAGCCATCAACTAGCCAAGCCACCTTCAAATCCAAGTCTGTGCAGAGCCTCTGCTCAGCTCTGACCCACAGAGAGCCCCATTCACCTAGGATGACACGGGGAGAGGTGGGTCCCTGCAGCCCCACCCCTCACAGGACAACACTCCAGAGCTGTGTGCCCATCTCCTCCTAACACCAAATTGGCAGCTCCAGGAAGTGCAGTCAGCAGCCCCTGCATCTCCCTGGCAACCCAAGAGCTTTTGTTCTCGAAGAATGAAGCTGATTCATGCCCCTGGGTGAACAGCAAGGGCTGCTGGCTGGGTTTAGACAGGCTCTGGTAGCCTGGAGCAACTCAGGCTGGGCAGATGCAGGTGGGGAGGGGATCTACCTGGGGTCCCTGGGAAGCCCTCCCCAGTGCCTACCACACCCACAGGCCAGAATTCCACAGCTGCAGCTCTAACAGGTATACTACAAAGCTCCTGAAAACCTCCTGACCCTCTCAGCTCTCTGGCTTCTTCCCCTTTCCCCCAAACTCCCATAGCCCCTCAGGGCTCCAAACACTCTGTCTGCTGGCTGGCATTCACCCAGAACCAGTCTCTCTGTGCCTTTGGACACCCTGTCCCCTAGACTGCAGAGCCCCTTCCTTTCTTGTCCCTTGATGGGGGTTTCTTATCTTTGAACTGATGGTTCAGATGTTGCCCCTCTGCAATTCTCCATAAGCGACCTCCCCATGTCCCCCTCGCCCTGTGCTCACCCACTTCACACACAGCTCTTCTCTCAGAGGTGTCCCTTTTTGGAGTTAAGTCTGTCCCTCCACAGTGAGCACCTGGAGGCAGGGAGCAGGACCCCTCTCCCTGGACAGCCCTGACTCTGAAAGTCATCGCTGATAAGACAGCACAGGGCACCCACTGTAGACTGTTCCTGTCACCAATGCCCAAAGAACTCCACCGTGCCCCTTAGCCAGGCCTGGCAGGTGACCTGCTCTGACCAATGAAATGTAAGCAGCTGTAATATGTGTTCATGCCAGGCAGAAGTTTCATAGCTGTTTCTCGTGTCTCTACATCAAAAGTGTTTTGCATAGTGGCTGCTCCTCCTCCTCATTCCTGGAGTGAGGGAGATGACAGCAGGCTAACAGCTTGCGAGCTTTGGGAGCTGTTTGTCATGGTCACCACGGTCACCACATAGGCCAGCCTGTTTGGGAAATGGACGATGAGAGAACAAATGTTTCGGGACCTGCCCAGGACAGCACAGGTGGCAGGACTCTGCAGGATGCCACAGCACAGTCCTCCCCTCACCCCTGCCTGCTGCCCTTTCTGAGCAGGCCTGCTTCTGGATGTGTTTAGAGGCCTGTGGTGACCACATGACCAAATCTCAAAAAGAAGGAGAAACTGGGTCATGTTAGAAAGATGGAGGTTTGGAGACACACACGTTCACATCCAAGCTAGGACACAACCATGACCTTAAAAAAGCCCCTTCACTTCTGTGAACCCCACTTCCTCATCATAAAATAGGTGCACCCATGCCTATCCCCCAGCATACCCCTAAGCTATTGAGAATCCAAGCACTGCACATAAAGGTCCTGGCACTCGAGGGGTCCTCCTTTGCTCATGGTTGTCAGTCCTGGGATTAACTCCAAGATACCTGTAGAGTGGGGAGCAGGATGAGCCAACCATATCCCTGAACCTTGGCACGAGCAGGCTCAGGCACCATCCAGCCAACCTGGGACAGGTTGTATCTGAGATGATGCCCCTTGTCAACCACATGGACACAGAAAGGTTGCAGGCTCCTGTTGTGCTGGGCCCACCAAAGTCACTAAACCAGTGCTCCAGGTTTTGACCCCACCCTCACACACACGCACATAGACAAATGGCAGCACTCTGAGAGGTCCTATTTCTGGCTCCCCTGTGGCACCTGAATCCTGGCTGCATTAATATCTTGTTCAGCCTGACGGTGGTGGTGCAGTGAATAGAGCATTGACCTGGGATGCTGAAGTCCCAGGTTCAAAACCCCAAGGTTGTCAGCTTGAGCATGGGCTCACCAGCTTGAGCACAGGGTTATCAGCTTGAATGTGGGATCATAGACATGACCTCACGGTCGCTGGTTTGAAGCCCAAGGTCGCTAGCTTCATCAAGGGGTCACTGGCTCACCTTGAGCCCCCCACACACACCATCAAGGCACGTATGAGAAGCAATCAATGAACAACTAAAGTAATGCAACTGTGAGTTGATGCTTCTCATCTCTCTCTGTCTGTTTGTCTCTCTCTCTCTCCCTCTCTCTTTCTGACTCTCAAAAAAACAAAACAAAACAAAAAATACTTGTTCTTAAGGAGTCCTCCTGTCCTTACCCTCATGTCTCTCTGGGTGCTCAGTGCTTCCTCTGCTCTTCCCTTGCATCACATGGCCCCTTCCTCAGGCCCCATCTAGGGATGCGTTCACTGTCCCTTAGTCTCCATTCCCAAGCAGAACCCACTCCTGAGGGAGGTTGCCAACAATTCTTGGAGACAGGGGAACATCTGTTTGTCTTCTGCTGTCACGCTAAGCCTCCAGACTTGTCTGATTAAAGGCCATAACGGGGTGACTACTATTGAACAAGGGGACCCACAAGAACCAGAAATTACATCTCCTAGAACAGAGTGCATAAACCAAAGCCCCCATAGCTCCTGTCTGGGGAGAGTCCAACTCTGACAGGTGTGGGGACTTAGGACTCATGAGGATGTGGCCAGCAGGGTCACACTGTGCAAAAACACAAACCAAGGACTCATTCTATCTAAAGGCATGGGAACCACATTTGCTGATCAGCATCCTGCCAGGTACTTTCCATGTGCACCTCAAGAAAACCTTACACAACGCCTGCCACTATCCATTTCACTGTGCATGTGGGCACTAAAGCTCCCTAAGGAAAGGGCCAAGGGGCTCCCACATGGCTCTTCTGACCCCACCTCTCAAGCTCCTTCCTACAGCCTCCTCACAAAATTAACCACGCCCTTCCCTTTAAGCCTGAACAAATCAATCTTGATCTCTGATCTGTAGGCCTTCCTGGAACAGCATTTATAATTGCAATAAATGAAAAATGTTTAAAACCTAATTCTTCATAGTTTGGAAACATGAACATCTTTGTCTCAGAAACTGTGTTGCCTGTTGCCTGATTAAAGTAATTTACACCATTCTTCCCAACCCTTCAGATCATGGGCTCATTGAAGGCAGGGGCTATGAATTATTCACCCAATACCCACAGAATCCTGGCAAAGGGTAGAATTGATAGCAGATTAAAGAATTAAATTATCCTATCCAACTTCATTCCAACAATTATCTCCACCATCCCTCACAACTTCATCCTCTCCACTCCCCTTCCTCCATCATTAAATAAGCCCAAACTATCACCCTGGTCAAATAGCTCGATTGGTTAGAGCACTGTCCTAAAGTGCAGAGGTTGCTAGTTCAATCCTCAGGCAGGGTACATACAGGAACAGATCTCTGTTCCTGTATCTCTCTGTCTCTCTTCCTTCCTCTCACAGTAAAATCAATCAATAAATAAAAATTTTAATAAAAATATAAAAAATTAATATGCACAAGTTATCAATATTAAAAACAATAATAATTTGGACTTCTACTTCTGACCAAGGTGGAGCAACAGAGACTAGATTTACCCTGCCTCCTGAAAGCAACACAAAGAAAGGGCTAGAATATATGAAACAATAGTTTTCGAAAAGACAAGATGGTGATGGATAGGAAGATGTACCAACTTCCACCTCCCAGAACCAAAGTGGATTACAAACTAATTTTAAGAACCATCATCTGGAAAAACCAACTTTGGACTAAACTAAGAGGACTCTTCAACCAAGGAACACTGAAGAAGCCACACTGAGACTGGTAGAAAAAGCGGAAACGCGGAGAGGGCTGCCCAGCTCCCCGGAGCGAACGCAGCAGGGAGAGACTCACGTGGTGGGAAGTGAGTTTAGCAGAGGGGAAAGGGTCCTGAGCCCCAGGAACAAAGCCCCAGCCTGGAGCCCCAGAGCCTAGAAGAGGCATATGGACAGTATTTAGCTGGAAACAGGACAGGATATTATTTGTGAGAAAGAGACTGATTTCTCAGACCCAGGATTCTTCTTAAAAGGACCGCGCAGAAAACCTCTCTCACAATCACTCACCCGGGGCTCCAGGGGACAGGGAGAGAGGAGAGGACCGGAATAGCAGGAAGAGAGTGTAATCTAAGAGGCACAGGGAGAAACATTTTGAGAGACAGCCACCCTAACCCCTGGGATGAGTCACTCCCCAAATCTGAAGCGAATATTTCCCCTGGAAACAGCAATACCAGCAAAGGGAAGCAGGACAGCAGCCAAACAAGCTCTCCCATGGCACTCAGAGCAGAGTCGCTTAGAAGGAGGGAGCTTTCAGGACTACAGTAGTGAGAGTTGGGGTCTGAGCTGCAGCGCCCCCACCCACACGGCTGAGGGCTCGCCCGGGGGCGGGCAGCGGTGGGAAACGGAAGTGCGGTTCTGTCAACAAAGGTGGAAGCTGGCTAGCCACCACTGAGGCCCAGGTGTGAGCTCAGTCTTGCCCGCTGGGGAGGAGGGGACATGCAAAAGTGGTCAAGCCCAGCTACAGGCTGCCTGCAATCCAGCCTGAGGGGGGAAGGGAGGGAACCCTGGAAGGGGTGGAGACCTGCCCTTGAGCAAGGGCACAGGAGCACAGCCTTGCCCCACCAGCGGAACTGAGGCTTGTAGCCTGACTTGGGAGCCAGCTCCTCCATGGGGGTGGAGCCAAAAGCCCAGAACAGGCAGAGTCCCGCTACTGAGTGTGGGCACGCAGTCTCACCTGGCCTGTGAGGCAAGGCATGCAGCTGTTCCACGAGGGGACTTCTCCTGCAAGGGTGGGGTGAAAGCCTGGAATCAGGCGGAGACCCGCAGCTGAGCAAAGGTGCTCAACCCTGCCCTCAGGGCCAAGCATAACACCACCCATGGGGGTGAAGCAAAGGTTAAGGCCATTGAGGCTTGTACAACCAAGCATGTGCTCACAACCACTCCCATGAAGGGGAGGTGGAAACCACAGCAACAGCCCCAGTGGGCAGGCATCAACAACGCCCATACCCAAACACCCTAGGCAGCAACAGCAGAAGGGTGGTAGACCTGCAGACAGACCACACTTAGGGAACACAAAGGACACACCCAGTGGACTCCAGTGGCCAAAACCTTCTTTTACACAGAGAAAATGAGAAGGCAGAGAAATGCAACACAAATGAATCAAGAGAAATCCCCAGAAAAGAACCTGAATGAGTCAGATATAACCAAATTACCAGATGCAGAGTTTAAAATAATGATTGTTAGGATGCTCAAAGATATTAGAAGAACAATAGATGGTCATTATGGACACCTAAATAAAGAGATAGCAAATATAAAAAAGGACATAGAAATAATAAAAAAAGAATCAGTCAGAAATGACAAATACAATATCAGAAATGAAGACCACAGAGATGACGTCAGAGTAATGGCGGAGTAGGAAGCGATACCGATAAATCTCCCCCAAAACTCACAAGATCTTCAACCAGAAACAGAAAAACCTATACTTGGAGCTTCCAGATTCTTCGCAATACACCCAAAGGTATGATTGAGTGAAAAATTGGCTAAATATATAACCAAACCCCGAAGGAAATAGGGAGTAAGAAATGCTCCGCCTTCCTCACTAACCTAAACAGGGTGGCTTTCTCTGGTAACTGTGAATATAGAAACTGAGGCGGGCAAAGGGGGTGAATAGATCCAGGCCCCCGCAGCAAAAACGGCCGAACCAGGCTGTGGCTCAGAGATCCAAGCCGAGGAAAATCTGATCCTGTGGCAACCCGGGCAATATAAGCTAACACTCGCGCCAAACCCAAACAAAGAAAGACAAGCGGAGCGGCCATTTTACCTGGTCTCCTGGTCGGTGCGCAGTTAGTGGAAGAGAGATTTCTTCCTAAGCCGCGGAAGTGGGTGCCCGTGTTGCCCCACGGAGAGGCAGGGTCAGAGGCCTTTCTGTGGGCTGAGGGCAGAGTCTCTGGGCAGCCCCAGCACCCTGGGAAAGGCAAGCACGGGAGGGAGTGAGAACTAATCCCAACGGTGGAGATTTTCCGTGCTGGAGGCTGTTTCACTCAGAGGGAACCGCGGCTGGCCTCATATCCTGGTTTGCGCGCGCAGATAAGGAGTGAGCGATTCCTCCGAGTGCCTCGGCAGTGCGCGCCCGTGTTATCGCACAGAGGGGCAGAGTCAGGGGCCTTTGTGTGGGCCAAAGCGGAATCTCAAGCCGCCCCAGCGCCTTGCAAAAGCCGCGCACGGGGACGGAGCGAGACTCAATTCCAACGCTGCAACTTTTCCCTGCGGTTGGGGGTTTCACTCAGAGCGTGAGACTGCTGGCCGGATATCCTGGTTGCAGACAGTGAGTGAGAGTTTCCTCCAAGCGCCCCGGAAGTGGGCGCCCGCTTGTGTTACCGGATAGAGTGGCAGAGCCAGAGGTCTTCGAGTGGGCGGAAAGCCCGCCTGATTATGCTAGCAGCTCTGACTGACTGAGCCTTACCCAGAGCCCTGTGCTGAGTGGAAATAGAGTGGGGAGTTGCCAGCAATTTGAGCCTCTTACTATCCAGGCAGAGGCAGCAGCAACCCCATACCTGGACTATCAGGCTACTAATTGAGGAAGGAAAGACTAGGAGAAAGGCTCCAGGAACACGGACTCTCTCACTGTCGGAGCCTATAATGCTAATGAGCCTCGACTCCCAACGAGAATAAAGCACAATACATGACATTGCCATAGAAGACTTATCAACCTGCAAACCTCTACCTGAGCGTGCCAAAGGGGCAGAACCCGGGGTACAGAGTCACCGACCAGGAAGAGGGAGAGAAAAGAAAAAGCAAGAAGATAACCTCTCAAAATCAAGAATAATCTGCAGTCTTTATAACCTATCCCATTTTATTATATTTGTTCGTTTGTTTCTCTTATCTTCATTCTTGAGACATTTTTTTCCTCCTCCAATTTGGCCGATTAACTCTCTACCGGTCTTACTCTCTCCTCTCCTTGAACTACACTACCCATAAGTGTTACATCTCCCATTATCATTTCTTTTCTCTTCCTTTCTCTCTATGAGGGTTGCACTCCAAAACCCTTAAATCTCTCTCTCTCCTTTCTTTTTTCTTCTTTTAGTGGTTCCCTCTTTTTTTCTCTCTCTCTCTTTCTTTTCTCCCTCTATATTAGTTTCTTCCTTTCTCCTTTACATCTCCTCTCATTCAAACCTCAATAACAAACAAATTATCTTATATGGGACTCAAACCTATGTTTTGTGGCATTTTGGGGGGTTTTACTTCACCTTTTTAACTCACTAGCAGTGCTCCCATCCCTGGCTCTCCATATTATCTAGTTCTTGTTCACTAAATACAATAGTAAGTTTTTAATTTGTCCCCCATTTTTCCATTTTCCTCTTATTCCTCTCATCATAACTCTTAGAAAACCAACACCTAAAAGCAAATCATTTTATTCTTGACCCAAATTTTTTTCCTTATTTGCTTTTTGTGGGTCCATACGCTCTTTTTTCTTTTTTTTTTTTTTTTCTTTCTTTCTTTCTCTCTTTTTTTGCCCCTTTATTACTTTTCCCCAATTCAGGCCTCCATCCAGGCATTGTTTGTTATAACTCACAGTCCCACCACAAGATTTTCTCAAGAAAGAGGGAGAGGAGAGGAGAGGAAAAAAGGAGGGGGGGGAATAATTTCCTTTTTAAAAATTTTTATTTTATTTTATTTTTCTTTATTTCATTATTATTTTTTTTAAAAAAAAAACAACTTTTTTTCGATTTGTTATTTTTTTTATTTTTTTTTAACTTTTTATTCTTTATTAAATCTCATTAATACTATCAACAAAACCACCCTCCAGATGCCATTAAGGAAGAGAAAAATCGAATATCATGGATACAAAAGAAAGAGAGGTAACACAGCTAGATGAGAAAAATCTATGGAGAAAAAATTTAATATATTGAAACCTTGGAGCTAAAGGACAGAGAATTCAAGATAGAAATCCTAAAAATCCTCCGAGATATACAAGAAAACACAGAAAGGCAATACAGGGAAAATCAGAAAACAACTCCATGAACACAAAGAATATATGTCCAAGGAAATTAAAAACTATAAAAACAAATCAAACAGAGATGAAAAAACTCAATTCACGAGCTGAAAAAACGAAGTAACAAGCTTAGCTAATAGAACAGGTCAGATAGAAGAGAGGATTAGTGAAATAGAAGACAAGCAACTTGAGGCACAACAGAGAGAAGAAGAAAGAGACTCAAAAATTAAAAAAAAATGAGATAGCCCTACAAGAATTATCTGACTCCATCAAAAAGAATAACATAAGAATAATAGGTATATCAGAGGGAGACGAGAGAGAAAATGGAATGGAGAACATACTTAAACAAATAATTGATGAGAACTTCCCAAGCCTGTGGAAAGAACTAAAGCCTCAAGTTCAAGAAGCAAACAGAACTCCAAGTTTTCTTAACCCAACAAACCTACTCCAAGGCATATCATAATGAAATTGACACAAACCCACAGCAAAGAAAAATTCTCAAGGCAGCCAGGGAAAAGAAGAATTCAACATATAAAGGAAGGCCCATTAGATTATCATCAGATTTCTCAGCAGAAACTCTACAAGCTAGAAGAGAGTGGACCCCAATATTTAAAGTCCTGAAAGAGAGGAACTTTCAGCCACGAATACTATACCCATCAAAGCTATCCTCAAATACGAAGGAGAAATAAGAAACATTCACAGATACAGAAAAGATGAGGGAATTTATCATTCAGAAAACCCCCACTCCAGGAATTACTAAAGGGGGTTCTCCAACAGATACAAAGAACAAAAAAAAACAGAGCCACAAGTAAAAGCTCCAAGAAGCACACAATAAAACAAATTTAAACTGTGACCACCACAAAAAGAAGTAGGGGAGAAGACGGAGATTAACAGTAGCAAAGGACGATGGAGTGCAAAAGTACTCACAAAATAGTTTGCTACAATGAACCAGGGTAGGGACCCCTTTTCATTACTCAAAGGTAACCACCATTGAAAAAACCACCACAGAAGCACATGAGATAAAAAAGGATAGCAACAGAGGAAAGATGTATGGAATACAACCAAATAAAAACAAAAGATAGAAAAAACGAAAGAGAAGGATCAACAAGACACAAAACTACAGAAAGCAAGATATAAATGGCAATAGGGAACTCACAAGTATCAATAATTACACTAAATGTAAATGGATTAAACTCACCAATAAAAGGCACAGAGTAGCAGAATGGATTAAAAAGAAAATCCAACTGTATGCTGCCTACAGGAAACTCATCTAAGTAACAAGGATAAAAACAAATTCAAAGTGAAAGGCTGGAAAAACAATACTCCAAGCAAATAACATCCAAAAAAAAGCAGGTGTAGCAATACTCATATCGGATAATGCTGACTACAAGACAGGAAAAGTACTCAGAGACAAAAATGGCCATTTCATAATGGCTAAGGGGACACTGAATCAAGAAGACATAACAATTCTTAATATATATGCACCAAACCAAGGAGCACCAAAATATATAAGACAGCTACTTATTGATCTTAAAACAAAAACTGACAAAAATACAATCATACTTGGAGACCTCAATACACCGCTGACGGCTCTAGATCGGTCATCCAAACAGAGAATCAACAAAGACATAGTGGCCTTAAACAAAACACTAGAGCACCTGGATATGATAGACATCTACAGGACATTTCATCCCAAAGTGACTGAGTATACATTTTTCTCCAGTGTACATGGAACATTCTCAAGAATTGACCATATGTTGGGCCACAAAAAACAATATCAGCAAATTCAGAAAAATTGAAGTTGTACCAAGCATATTTTCTGATCATAAAGCCTTGAAACTAGAATTCAACTGCAAAAAAAAGGAAAAAAATCCCACAAAAATGTGGAAACTAAACAACATACTTTTAAAAAATGAATGGGTCAAAGAAGAAATAAGTGCAGAGATCAAAAGATATATACAGACTAATGAAAATGACAATACGACATATCAGAATCTATGGGATGCAGCAAAAGCAGTGATAAGAGGGAAGTTCATATCGCTTCAGGCATATATGAACAAACAAGAGAGAGCCCAAGTGAACCACTTAACTTCCCACCTTAAGGAACTAGAAAAAGAAGAACAAAGAAAAACCCAAAACCAGCCGAAGAAAGGAGATAATAAAAATCAGAGCAGAAATAAATGAATTAGAGAACAGAAAAACTATAGAAAAAATTAATAGAACAAGGAGCTGGTTCTTTGAAAAGATCAACAAAATTGACAAACCCTTGGCAAGACTTACCAAGGAAAAAAGAGAAAGAACTCATATAAACAAAATCCAAAATGAAAGAGGAGAAATCACCACGGACACCGTAGATATACAAAGAATTATTGTAGAATACTATGAAAAACTTTATGCCACTAAATTCAACAACCTAGAAGAAATGGATAAATTCCTAGAACAATACAACCTTCCTAGACTGAGTCAAGAAGAAGCAGAAAGCCTAAACAGACCTATCAGTAGAGAAGAAATAGAAAAAACCATTAAAAACCTCCCCAAAAATAAAAGTCCAGGCCCTGACGGCTATACCAGCGAATTTTATCAAACATTCAAAGAAGACTTGGTTCCTATTCTACTCAAAGTCTTCCAAAAAATTGAAGAAGAAGCAATACTTCCAAACACATTTTATGAGGCCAACATAACCCTCATACCAAAACCAGGCAAGGATGGCACAAAAAAAGAAAACTACAGACCAATATCTCTAATGAATACAGATGCTAAAATACTAAACAAAATACTAGCAAATCGAATACAACAACATATTAAAAAAATAATACATCATGATCAAGTGGGATTCATCCCAGAATCTCAAGGATGGTTCAACATACGTAAAACGGTTAATGTAATACACCATATCAACAAAACAAAGAACAAAAACCACATGATCTTATCAATAGACGCAGAAAAGGCTTTCGATAAAATACAACACAATTTTATGTTTAAGACTCTCAACAAAATGGGTATAGAAGGAAAATATCTCAACATGATAAAGGCCATATATGATAAACCATCAGCTAACATCATATTAAATGGCACTAAACTGAAGGCTTTCCCCCTTAAATCAGGAACAAGACAGGGTTGTCCACTGTCTCCACTCTTATTTAATGTGGTACTAGAGGTTCTAGCCAGAGCAATCAGACAAGACAAAGAAATAAAAGGCATCCATATCGGAAAAGAAGAAGTAAAGGTATCACTTTTTGCAGATGATATGATCCTATACATCGAAAACCCCAAAGAATCCACAAAAAGACTACTAGAAACAATAAGCCAATACAGTAAGGTCGCAGGATACAAAATTAACATACAGAAGTCAATAGCCTTTCTATATGCCAACAATGAAACAACTGAGAAGGAACTCAAAAGAATAATCCCCTTCACGATTGCAACAAAAAAAATAAAATACTTAGGAATAAACATAACAAAGAATGTAAAGGACTTATATAATGAAAACTATAAACCATTGTTAAGGGAAATCGAAAAAGATATAATGAGATGGAAGAATATACCTTGTTCTTGGCTAGGAAGAATAAATATAATCAAGATGGCTATATTACCCAAAGCAATATACAAATTTAATGCAATTCCCATCAAAATTCCAATGACATTTTTTAAAGAAATAGAGCAAAAAATCATCAGATTTATATGGAACTATAAAAAACCCCGAATAGCCAAAGCAATCCTAAAGAAAAAGAATGAAGCTGGGGGCATAACAATACCTGACTTCAAACTCTATTATAGGGCCACGACAATCAAAACAGCATGGTATTGGCAGAAAAATAGACACTCAGACCAATGGAACAGAATAGAAAGTCCAGAAATAAAACCACATATATATAGTCAAATAATTTTTGATAAAGGGGCCAACAACACACAATGGAGAAAAGAAAGCCTCTTCAATAAATGGTGCTGGGAAAACTGGAAAGCCACATGCAAAAGAATGAAACTGGACTACAGTCTCTCCCCCTGTACAAAAATTAACTCAAAATGGATCAAAGATCTAAACATAAGACCTGAAACAATTAAGTACATAGAAGAAGACATAGGTACTCAACTCATGGACCTGGGTTTTAAAGAGCATTTTATGAATTTGACTCCAATGGCAAGAGAAGTGAAGGCAAAAATTAATGAATGGGACTACATCAGACTAAGAAGTTTTTGCTCAGCAAGGGAAACTGATAACAAAATAAACAGAAAGCCAACTAAATGGGAAATGATATTTTCAAACAACAGCTCAGATAAGGGCCTAATATCCAAAATATACAAAGAACTCATAAAACTCAACAACAAACAAACAAACAACCCAATAAAAAAATGGGAAGAGGATATGAATAGACACTTCTCCCAGGAAGAAATACAAATGGCCAACAGATATATGAAAAGATGCTCATCTTCTTTAGCTATCAGAGAAATGCAAATCAAAACGGCAATGAGATACCACCTCACACCTGTTTGATTAGCTGTTATTAGCAAGTCAGGTAATAGCAAATGTTGGAGAGGCTGTGGAGAAAAAGGAACCCTCATACACTGTTGGTGGGAATGTAAAGTAGTACAACCATTATGGAAGAAAGTATGGTGGTTCCTCAAAAAACTGAAAATAGAACTACCTTATGACCCAGCAATCCCTCTACTGGGTATATATCCCCAAAACTCAGAAACATTGATACGTAAAGACACATGCAGCCCCATGTTTATTGCAGCATTGTTCACAGTGGCCAGGACATGGAAACAACCAAAAAGCCCATCAATAGATGACTGGATAAAGAAGATGTGGCACATATACACTATGGAATACTACTCAGCCATAAGAAATGATGACATCGGAACATTTACAGCAAAATGGTGGGATCTTGATAACATGATATGAAGCGAAATAAGTAAATCAGAAAAAAACAGGAACTGTATTATTCCATACGTAGGTGGGACATAATAGTGAAACTAAGAGACATTGATAAGAGTGTGGTGGTTACGGGGGGGAGGGGGGAATGGGAGAGGGATAGGGGGTGGGAGGGGCACAAAGAAAACAAGATAGAAGGTGACAGAGGACAATCTGACTTTGGGTGGTGGGTATGCAACATAATTGAACGACAAGATAACCTGGACTTGTTATCTTTGAATATATGTATCCTGATTTATTGATGTCACCCCATTAAAAAAATAAAATTATAAAAAAAAAAAAAAAAAAAAAAGAAATGAAGACCACAACAGAAGGAATTAAAAGCAGGATGGATAAAGCTAAAAATCAAATCAGCGAGTTCGAGGACAAGATGAATAAAGGCACGGAAGCAGAGCAGAAAAAAGAAAAGAGACTCAAAAAGTCTGAGGAAACTCTTAGAGAGCTCTGTGACAACATGAAAAGAAATAACATCCACATGATAGGGCTTCCTGAATTAGAAGAGAAAAAACAAGGGATAGAGACTTTGTTCAAACATATCATAGCTGAAAACTTCCCTCAATTAAGGCAGGAAAACATCTCACAAGTTCAAGAAGCACAGAGAACTCCACTAAAGAGAAACCCAAAGAAATCAACACCAAGACACATCATAATTAAAATACCAAAGCTAAGTGATAAAGAGAAAATATTAAAAGCTGCTAGAAAAAAAAGACTATCACCTACAAAGGAGCTTCCAGAAGAATGACTTCCGACTTCTCAACAGAAATACCTGAGGGCAGAAGGGAATGGCAAGAAATATTCAAAGTAATACAGAAAAAGAGCCTACAACCAAGACTACTTTATCCAGTAAGGCTATCGTTTAAAATTAAAGGAGAAATAAAAAGCTTTCCAGACAAAAAAAAAAATCAAGGAATTCAATACAATGAAACCAAGGCTGCCAGAAATGCTAAGGGGCCTGTAGTAAGCAGATCAAAGGAGAAAGAAAGGAGAAAAAGACTATAGCAAAAGAGGAATACAGTTTTACAGAATAAAATGGCAATAAACAATTACATATCAACAAGAAACTTAAATGTAAATGGATTAAATGATCCAATAAAAAGACATAGGGTAGCTGCATGGATAATAAAACAGAACCCATACATATGCTGTCTACAAGAAACACACCTTAAAACAGAAGATGCACATAGACTGAAGATAAAAGGATGAAAGAAATATTTCACGCAAATGGAAATGAAAAAAAAGCTGGGATAGCAATACTTATATCAGACAAAATGGACTTCAAAACAAAGTAAGAGATAAAGAAGGCCACTACATAATGATAAAAGGAGCAATCCAACAGGAAGATATAACCATTATAAATATCTAAGCACCTAATATAGGAGCACCTAAATATATAAAGCAGACTTTGATGGACATAAAGGGCGAGATCAACAGCAATACTATTGCTGTTGTAGGGGATTTCAATACTCCACTAACATTACTAGAAAGATTCTCAAGAAAGAAAATTAACAAAGAAACAGCAGACTTAAAGGACATACTAGATCAACTGGATTTAATAGATATGTTCAGAACCTTTCACCCTAAAGCAGCAGATTATACATCTTTTCAAGTGCTCATGGAACATTCTCTAGAATAGACCACATGTTAGGGCACAAAAGCAGTCTCAACAAATTTAAGAAGATTGAAATCATATCAAGCACTTTCTCTGATCACAATGGCATGAAACTAGAAATCAGCCACAACAAAAAAACTGAAAAATACTGAAACACTTGGAAACTAAATAGCAAGTTATTAAATAATGAATGGGTTAACAATGACATCAAAAAAGAAATTAAAAAAATTCTTAGAAATGAACGATAACGAGCATACATCAACTCAAAATTTATGGGACACAGCAAAAGCACTCCTCAGAGGGAAGTTCATAGCATTACAGGCATACCTCAAGAAGCTAGAAAAGGCTCAAATAAACAACTTGACCCTGCATCTAAAAGAACAAGAAAAAGAACAGCAAGTAAAGCCCAGAGCTAGTAGAAGGAAGGAAATAATAAAGATCAGAGCAGAAATAAATGACATAGAGGATACAGAAACAATACAGAGGATCAATGAAAACAGGAACTGGTTCTTTGAAAAGGTAAACAAGGTCAATGAACCTTTAACCAGACTCACCAAGAAAAAAAGAGAGGACTCAAATAAATAAAATTAGAAAAGAGAGTGGAGAAATAAAAACTGACACAACAGAAATACAAAATATTGTAAGAAAATACTATGAAGAACTGTACGCCAAAAAATTAGACAACCTAGATGAAATGGACAAATTCCATGAAGCATATAATCTTCTAAAAATTAATCTGAAAGAATCAGAAAACCTAAACAGACCAATTACAACAAATGACATTGAAACAGTTATCAAAAAACTCCCCCCCAAAAAAAGTCTTGGGCCTGATGGCTTCACAAGTGAATTCTACCAAATATCCAAAGAAGAACTAACTCCTTTTCTTCTCAAGCTATTTCAAAAAATTCAAGAGGAATGAAGGCTTCCAAGCTCCTTTTATGAGGCGAGTATAATTCTGATTCCAAAACCAGGCAAAGACAACACAAAAAAAGAAAATTACAGGCCAATATCCCTGATGAATTTAGATGCTAAAATCCTCAACAAAATATTAGCAAACCGGATCCAGCAATATATGAAAAAAATCATACACCATGATCAAGTGGGATTTATTCTGGGAAGGCAAGACTGGTACAATATTCACAAATCAATCAATGTGATTCATCACATAAACAAAAGAAAGGAGAAAAACCACATGATAATTTCAATAGATGCAGAAAAAGCATTTGATAAAATCCAGGACCCATTCATGATCAAAACTCTCAGCAAAGTGGGAATACAGGGAACATACCTCAACATGATAAAGGCCATCTATGACAAACCCTCAGCCAATATCATACTCAATGGGGAAAAACTAAAAGCAATCCCCTTAAGATCAGGAACAAGGCAGGGGGTGCCCCCTTTCACCACTCTTATTCAACATAGTTCTGAAAGTCCTAGCCACAGCAATCAGACAAGAAAAAGAAATAAAAGGCATCCAAATTGAAAAAGAAGAAGTAAAACTATCATTATTTTCAGATGATATAATATTGTATATAGAAAACCCTAAAGTTTTGATCAAAAAACTACTAGACCTGATAAATGAATTCAGCAAGGTGGCAGGATATAAAATTAATACTAAGAAATCAGAGGCATATTTACACACTAACAATGAACTGTCAGAAAGAGAAATTAAAAAGTCAATCCCCTTTACCATCGCAACCAAAAAAATAAAGTACCTAGGAATAAATTTAACCAGGGAGATTAAAGACTTGTACTTAGAAAATTATAAAACATTGATAAAGGAAATCAGGGAAGATACAAACAAGTGGAAGCATATACCGTGCTCATGGTTAGGAAGAATAAATATCATTAAAATGTCTATATTACCCAAAGCAATTTATAAATTCAATGCAATACAGATTAAAATACCAATGACTTACTTCAAAATATAGAACACATATTCCAAAAATTTATATGGAACCAAAAGAGAACACGAATAGCCTCAGCAATCTTCAAAAGGGAGAAAAAAGCAGGAGGTATCACACTTCTGGATATCAGGTTATACTATAAGGCCACTGTACTCAAAACAGTCTGGTTCTGGCATAAGAACAGGCATATAGATCAATGGAACAGAACTGAGATCCCAGAAATAAACCCATACTTTTATGGACAACTAATATTTGACAAAGGAGGTAAGAGCATACATTGGAATAAAGACAGCCTCTTCAACAAACAGTGTTGGGAAAATTGGACAGCTACCTGCAAAAAAATGAAACTAGACCACCAACTTATACCACTCACAATAATAAACTCAAAATAAATAAAAGACTTAAATGTAAGCCATAAAACCATATGCATCTTAGAAGAAAACATAGGCAGTAAGCTCTCCGACATCTCTCACAGCAATATATATGCTGATTTATCTCCACGGGCAAGTGAAATAAAAGACAGGATAAACAAATGGGACTATATTAAACTAAAAAGCTTCTGCACAGCTAAAGACAATAAGAACAGAATAAAAAGACAAACTACACAATGGGAGAATATATTTGACATTGCGTCTGATAAGGGGTTAATAACCAAAATTTATAAAGAACTTGTAAAACTCAATACCAGGAAGACAGACAATCCAATTAAAAAATGACGAAAGAAATGAATAGACACTTCTCCAAAGAGGACATACAGATGGCCAATAGGCATATGAAAAAATGCTCAACATCACTAGTCATTAGAGAAATGTAAATTAAAACCACAATGAGATATCACCTCACACCAGTCAGAATGGCGCTCATCAACAAAACAACACAGAATAAGTGCTGGCAAGGATGTGGAGAAAAGGGAACCCTTCTGCACTGCTGGTGGGAATGCAGACTGGTGCAGCCACTGTGGAAAACAGTATGGAAATTCCTCAAGAAATTAAAAATCAAACTTCCTTTTGACCCAGCTATACCACTTTTAGGAATATACCCCAAGAACACCATAGCACTGTTTGAAAAGAAATGCACCCCCATGTTTATAGCAGCATTGTTCACAATAGCGAAGATCTGGAAACAGCCCAAGTGTCCGTCAGTGGACAAGTGGATTAAAAAGCTTTGGTACAGCCTGGCCTGTGATGGTGCAGTGGATAGGGCGTCAACCTGGGAGTGCTGAGGTCGCTGGTTCGAAACCCTGGGCTTGCCTGGTCAGGGCACATATGGGAGTTGATGCTTCCAGCTCCTCCCCCCCCCTTCTCTCTCTCTGTCTCTCCCTCTCCTCTCTAAAATTAATAAATTAAAATTTTAAAAAAAGCTTTGGTACATATACACTATGGGATACTACTAGCCATAAGAAATGATGACATCGGATCATTTACAACAACATGGATGGACCTTGATAACATTATACTGAGTGAAATAAGTAAATCAGAAAAAACTAAGAACTATAAGATTCCATACATAGGTGGGACATAAAAATGAGACTCAGAGACAGGACAAGATTGTGGGGATTACAGTGTGTGAGGGAAGAGAGGGAGGGGGTTGGGAAGGGGAGGGGCACAAAAAAAAAACAGTTAGAAGGTGATGGAAAACAATTGGATTTTGAGTGATAGGAATGCAGCATAATCAAATGTCAAAATAACCTAGAGATGTTTTCTCTGAACATATGTACCCTGATTTATCAATGTCACCCCATTAAAATTAATTTTAAAAATTGAAGTAAAAAAAACTATAGTTTTCAAAACACTGGACATTAGGCAACAAAGGACACTGATCCCTGAGAGACTAAAATAAAGCAAGTGAGCCCTATGGTTGCCTCAGTTTACTGTCCTAAGAGAGTTTCCAGGTTAATAGAGAATGGGGGAATTAATACAGGCAGAGTCCAGCATATGGCCTGAGTTAAGGATTTAAAGCTGAGAGTCCAGGGAAATCAAGGTAGCCAGAGTTCACAGGGAAGATACTGGAAAAGACAGAGATGCACACATGGAGAGAAATTTGGGGATTTTTCAGAAGGTTCCTGTAGGCCAGGAGCCGCCATCGTGGCCATTCACATGCAGGTTCCCATTGGATTCGGGCAGAAGATAAAGAAATGGCAGAGTCAGAGGATGGGGGGCCATCCTATTTATTGGTGTCTCACCAAGACAGGCAAACCACAAAAGAAGACAAGGGAAAAGCAGAAAACCAGCTTTTCCCGTGAAGGGCAAGGGATCAGGGAAGCCCCTGCAATCGTGATAGCAGGAACTGGGTGAGCCAGCTCCTGGTCTGTCCCACTTTATAGTGTAGAAAACCAAAATCCCTTAATCCAATATACAAACAAGGAAGTCTCCAATACAAAGTCACTTATCCAAGGCATAATTGGATTCCTCATGAGAGTGCACCACCCAGATCATACAATCAGTCAAGGGTGTGGGGAAAAGCTTAGTCCTAAAACCAAACCTTAGGCTACAACGGCCTGGCCTGCTTATAGCCTGTCCCCCACACCCAATATAAGTCACAAGCGAGCAAACATATATCATATTTACAAACTTATTTGACCAACAGTTCCACTTAAGTACTCAGTAGTGTAAAACTTTTCCAAGGCCAGGAAAAGAATCACCCAAAGATATTTGAAGGAATAGTGTCTGGAATTTACACAGAGCCAAAAACAGTGGCTATGTCTAACCAGACTGAAAAAACTCATGATTCACAAGACACTGAGTAGATTGCTTTTAAAAATGTCCTGATTAAGCCCTGGCCGGTTGGCTCAGCGGTAGAGCGTCGGCCTAGCGTGCGGAGGACCCGGGTTCGATTCCCGGCCAGGGCACACAGGAGAAGCACCCATTTGCTTCTCCACCCCTCTGCCGTGCTTTCCTCTCTGTCTCTCTCCTCCCCTCCCGCAGCCAAGGCTCCATTGGAGCAAACATGGCCCGGGCGCTGGGGATGGCTCTGTGGCCTCTGCCCCAGGCACTAGAGTGGCTCTGGTTGCAACATGGCGACGCCCAGGATGGGCAGAGCATCGCCCCCTGGTGGGCATGCCGGGTGGATCCTGGTCGGGCGCATGCGGGAGTCTGTCTGACTGTCTCTCCCTGTTTCCAGCTTCAGAAAAATGAAAAAGAAAAAAAAAAAAAAAATGTCCTGATTAAGCAGTATTATATCCTGCCTAAAGCAAGACTCAAAAGTATCAAACTCTTTCCAAGTAACTTAACTGCATCCCAGAATAAAGCCCAAGAATATTTCTAAAACTATAGAAATATCCATCATGATGTCTGTGATTCAATCAAAACTCATAGGTAGGTAAAGAAACAGGAAAAGAGTACCCATATTAAGACAAAAATCAATCAAAACTGGCACAGATGTCAGAATTAGCAAACAAGGACATTTAAACATTCATTATTACCACGTGCCATATGTTCAAAAGTTAAGGGGAGACATAAAAGATATAAAAGATGCAAATTAGACTTCTAGACTTAAAAACTACAATGTATGAGATAGAATATAAACTGAATGGATTAATTCCAGATCAGATATAGCAGAAAAAGAGATTAGCAAACTTGAAGACATGGCAAAAAGAAAATATCCACAATTAAATACAGAAAAAAATGGAGATAAAAGAAAGAAAATACTAGTGAGCTGTGAAACAACTTCAAGTGATGTAAAATGTGTAATTGAAATCCCAGAGGAGAAGACAGGAAAAACAGGGCAGGACAGGAGAGAAGAGGACATAGGGGGATGAAAAAATATTTATAGAAATAATTCATGAAATATTTCCAAATTTTATAAAAACTAAAAGCTCACATATTCAAGAATCTTAAGAAATCCCAAGCACAAGAAATTAAGAAAACTGCATCAAGGCACATCATAATCAAAATGTTCAAAATCGGGATAAAGAGAAAAGCTTCAAAACAGGCAGAGAAATAAGATATGTTATGTACAATAGAACAAGGACAAGGATGACAGAGAAATTTTCAAAAGAGAAGACAATAGAGCAATATCTTTTAAGTTACTAAAAGAGAAAAACTACCAACCTAGAGTCTTATACCCAGCAAAAATATCTTTCAAACCTCTGAAAGCCAGGCAAAATGGCAGCATAGGCAGCTTAGCTCTCATCTCCCGACAGAAACATTAAAAAAAAAATCCACAAGCAGCAATGCTAGAACCAACTTTGTCAGAACTCCAAAAAATAAAAATAAAAGACATTCCTACATAAACAAAAGATATCTTCCTTATATAAAATATTAAGGGGAGTCCTTTGGATTAAAATGAAAGGACATATTAAAAACTCCAAGCTGTATGGAGAAATTACAATCTCCTAAGAGATTGTTATAAACAAAATTATGTCCCTTACTCTCAATCCATATGTTGAAGACACCAGCCCATGTGACTGTATTTGGAGCAAGAAGATGAGTTAAGGTTAAACGAGGTCATAAGGGTAAATCCCTGATCTGATAGGACTAGTGTCCTTATAAGAAGAGACATCAAAAACTGCCCATCTCTGTCTCTCTACTATGTGAGCCAGGTAGAGTCCTCACCAGAAACCATATCTG
This sequence comes from Saccopteryx bilineata, assembly GCF_036850765.1. Lineage (NCBI taxonomy): Eukaryota > Metazoa > Chordata > Mammalia > Chiroptera > Emballonuridae > Saccopteryx > Saccopteryx bilineata. Next base: position 89,705,112 of record NC_089498.1, read on the forward strand.
CTGGCAATTTGATCTCGGACCTTGCCATCCTCAAGAACTGTAAGAAAATAATTTGTTTTTTAAGCCATCCAGTCAATGGTATTGTGTTATGGGAGCCCAAGCTATGTAAATGATCTGTAGGATATCATCACACTCACTATGAGTATTCCAGAAAGAGAAGGAAGAGACAAGAAGGAAGAAAGAATATTTGAATAATAGTCAAGGACTTCCTAAATTTCATGAAATATATAAATTTACAAATCTAAGAAACTCAACAAATTCTGAGTAGGATAAATTCAAAGAGACCCACACAGAAACACATCAAAATCTGTTGAAAGACACAGAATCTTAAAGGCAGCAAGAGAAAGCAACTAATCATATATAAGTGATCCTCAATGTACTGGTTTACTGGAGGTACTGTAACAGAGTACCACAAACTTAGTGATTACATAACAGAAATTTATTGTCTCACAGTTCTGGAGGACAGAAGTCTGAAATTGAAGTATTGGTAGAGGTCTCCTCTGAGGGCTGTGAGGGAAGGATCTGTTTCAGGCTTCTCTCCTTGGCTTGTACACGCCTGTCTCTTCCTGTATTCCTTCACATTATCTTCCTTCTATGTGTATATACCTGTCTAAACTTCTACTTTTTATGAGGACACCTTATTCGATTAAGGCCCGCCCTTAATGATCTCATCTTAATTAATTACAAGTGCAATGATCCTATTTCTAAATAAGGTTATATTCTGAGATCCTGTGAGTTAACATATGAATGGGGGGGTGACGATTCAACCTATTAATAACCAATTTCTCATCAAAAATCAAGGAGGCCAGAAGGCAGTCAGGGTGACATAGTAAAGTGCTGAGGAGTGGGTATAGGGGGTGGGAGAAGAAGTTTCAAACCAGAATTCTATATTCAGCAAAACTTCAAAAATGAGAGAGATGATGTTAAGTGACATAAACCAGTACTCAAAGGTCAGATACTGTATAATTCTACTTATGAGGCACATAAAGTAGTTAAATTCTTAGAAACAGAAAGTAGAATGGTGGTTGACAGGGACAGGGGAAGGGGGAATTGGGGAGTTATTGAATAATGAGTACAAAATTTCAGTTTGGAAAGAAAAAATTTCTGAGGTGGAGGGTGGTGACTGCACAACAATGTGAGTGTACTTAATGCCACTGAACCATCCGTTTACATATGGTTATGATGGTAAATTTTATGTTATGTATATTTTATTTATTTCAGTTGAAACGAGAATTTACTCTCTCACAATTTTGGAGGTCAGAAGTTTGAACTCAAGTTGGCAGAAGGGTTGCACTCCCTCTGGAAGCTCTAGGAGAGAATCCTTCCTTTCCCCTTCCAGCTTACAGTGGCTGTCGGCATTCTTGTACAGCTAGTGCTCGACTTACGACCACAATTGGTTCTGACAGACTGGTCATAACATAATTTGGTCGTAAGTTGAGTAGGCTATATGTACAGTACTGTGAAATGATGTTCTAAAAATCTTTAAGTCATATTTTATCATAATTTTCTTTCATTATTGTTACATATCATAATTTTCTTTGTTCATTTTATGCCATTTGTATCATCTCTACACCATTTTGTTTCTTATTTTTACATTCCTCAGGTTTAAGTAAAACACTGCATTACCAGTACAACTGGTTTAATATTTGCAAAGATAATTTTCTCTTGGGAGGGGTTTGATGAAAAATATCCAAGACACAAAACACAAATTGCTGTACCGAGTCTAGGATAACAGTTGAAATGGTGCATGTGAAGATGGTAGTGCTGCCGGAAGCTGGTCCGCACTGTCATATGCCCAGCTGGGCAACACTTGCACTGCCAGATGTGGAGCAGTCATAGCTAGCGATTGTGGTCATAAGGTTGAATGGTCGTAAGTTGCATAGGTCATAAATCGATCAATATTTGTAGTTGTATCACTCCAGGATCAGCCTTTATAGTCACTTTATATCTCCTTCTCCGCCTAACATTTCATGTACTGGTTTGGTGGTAATGAAGTCATTTAATTTTCCCTTGTCTGAAAAGCACATTATCAGTTCTTAGATTCTAAGTTATAGTTTTGCTGGGTAGAATAATCTTGGGTGTAGATACTTGCTTTTCATCACTTTGAATATTTCTTGCCAATCCCTTCTGGCCTGAAATGTTTCTATTGAGAACTCAGCTGACAGTCTTATGGGATCTCCCTTGTAGGTAACTAACTGCCTTTCTTTTGCTGCTTTTAAGATTTCTTTTTAACCTTTTGCAATTTAATTATGATGTGTCTTGGTGTAGACCACTTGATTTCATCTTCTTCAGGACTCGCTGCACTTCCTACACTTGTGTGTCTATTTCCTTCACCAGGTTAGGGAAGTTTTCTGTCATTTTTTCAAATAGATTTTCAATTTCCTGCTCTTTTTTCTCCTTCCAGAAATTCCATGACGCAGATGTTGCTATGCTAGAAATTGTCCCAGAGGCTCCTTACACTATCCCCATTTTTATTAATTCTTTTTCCTTTTCACTTTCCTCATTGGGCATTTTTTTGCTTCTTTCTGTTCCAAATCACTGCTTTGATTCTCAGCTGCATCTACTCTACTACTGATTCCCTGTAAATTATTCATTTCAGTTACTGAACCCTTCATTTATGACTGGCTCTCTTTCATGTTTGTAAGGCCAAGGGCACCAAAACCCACTCATTCAGTGCTCACAAAGCTACTGACACATCCAGGTTTTCCTAGAATCAAAAGCCCCACTAGCTCAGTCCCCTCTGGTTCCCCATCTCCTTATCTATGCACAAACTCTGCACAAACTGGCTTCTCCTTCAGCACCCAGCCATCTTGGCTGCTTCTCTGCAAAATGGCCATCTTCTTAAAACGTTTGGAGTGAAAATTCCTTCTCCAGCACACATTAGCATAACAAAGCCCCTTCTCAAGCAGGAAGATAATTAGCTGTTTCACATGGGCAGTGGACATTTTTAACAATAAAAGTGAGAAAAATAAATAACACAAATTTTACAAACTTATTTGCCCAATATTCCACCCCTTTTCCTCACTTTGCAATCCACAATCCATACCACAGGCATTCCTGTGCAGGGTATTAGGCACCTCACACAAATTACAGCACAAGTCATACAATTTCAATAATCACAAAGGTGTCCTTCACCGCGTCTCTCTGAGCACTTTGCCCAAAGTGCAAAATGTCCTTCAGAGCTTCTCTCCAACTGGATGAAAAGCTTCCCAGTGCAGGGGGCCTCCACCAGACCTGCCCCTCCCCATCAGGGTCTCTCACATTGTCCAAAAGCCATTAAGTCCATCTAACATGGGAGCCGGCACCCACTCTGGTTGCAGTCCAAGAGGCAGTCCATGCACATGGGGCCTCAGGCCTTCCTCCTCATCCTTGACATCCTGGCTCTTAAGATGCTGTCCCAAGGAGAAGCATGTGGCAATGGCAGCCAGCATTTCTACCTTTGCTCCAGAGAGCACACTGCCATCCACTCCTTTGTCCCACAAACTTATCAGGGGCTTAGTAGGTACTCCTTGCTGCTAGGCTCTCACTTTCTCTCTGCAGACAGCAGCTTCACGCCGATTCTCCTAATCCTCAGAAGAGGAGCTGGAAATGCCTGCTCCCGCTGACTCAGATCCACTCTGTCAGCATGGCTCTATCTTAGGCTCCTGTGGCTGCTGGCTCTCAGCAACATCCAGGGCAAACTGCAACTCGTGAACCTGATCAGCTTCCTTCTCCAGCACTCGCTCCAGTTCCAGGTTCTGCATCTCTTTCTCCCGTGGCCATTCCAACATTTTCCACTGCTCAGTTTGCAGGCCTCAGGCAGCCTCTTCCACAAAGCTCTTGGTTTCCTCACCCAAGGCTGTAACAATCAACCAGCCTATGCCAAAAGTACAGCCATGGGGCACCATAACAACAGCCAGTCCTCTACCCAACCACTGAAGGAGGGTGGCGGCTCCATACTGATCTGATCCAAATCCCGCACAGACTATACTAAATGTAAGACCAGTAGTTGCCACCACCATTGTGGCCATTCACATGCAGGTTCTCATTGAATTTGGACAGACGGTAGAGAAACAGTGGAGCCAAAAACTGGTGGGCCATACTTTTTGTTCTAGCCTCGCAACCAGCAGGTGAGTAAAAACACACAAGGCACCAAAACCCACTCATTCAGTGCTCACAAAGCTACTGACACATCCAGGTTTTCCTAGAACCAAAGGCCTCACTATCTCAGTCCCCTCTGGTTCCCCATCTCCTTCTCTTTGCACAAACTCTGCACAAACTGGCTTCTCCTTCAGCACCCGGCCATCTTGGCTGCTTCTCTGCAAAATGGCCTCCTTCTTCTTAAAACTTTTTGGTGTGAAAACCCCTCCTCCAGAACACATTAGCATAACAAAGCCCCTTCCCAAGCAGGAAGGTAATTAGCTGTTTCACATTGGCAGTGGCCATTTTTAACAATAATAGTGAGCAAAATCAAATAACACAAATTTTACAAACTTATTTGCCCAACAATGCTGTTGAGGTTCTCATCTCACTAAGTTCATTGAGCACCAGTATTTCTAGCTCCGCATCTAGCAGAGTGATTGTCTCCATTTTATTTAGTTCTTTTTCTGGAGTTTTGTTTTTTTCAGAATTTTTTTATTGATTGATTTCAGCAAAATGGAGAGACAGAAACACTGAGCTGCTCCTGTATGTGCCCTGATCGGAAATCAAGTTGGCAATCTTTGTGCTTCCATATGGTGCTCTAACCAACCAAGCTTTCCGGCAGGGCTCTGGAGTCTTTTTGTTGTTCTTTCATTTAGGACATGTTTCTTTGTCTCAGCATTTTTGGCAGCCTCCCTGGGTTTGTTTTTATGCTGTAAGTAGAGCTACTACATCTCCCTGGCTCAACTTAGTGGCCCAAAGTAGTAGATGTTCTGTAAGGTCCAATGGCACAGCCTCTCTGATCGCCCAAGCTGGGCATTCAAGGTGCCCCACCATATGCGCTGTATATATACTGTCTTGTTGTAGTTCAGCCTTGGTTGTTGTTGGCATGTTAATGGGAGGGATTTACCTCCAAGCTTATCAGCTGCAGGGACTGGCTGTGACCACTGACCACCAACTTCCTCTGACCTCTAACCACCATGGAGGGTCAGCTGTGCAGGAGCCCACCCCACAGAGCAGGACTTACTTCAGTGGGGCTCTGGTGCCCGCTGAGTCTACTACCTGAGTATGTCACTCGTGGAGATGGTTGGGTGGTGCTCAACATGGTCCAAAGCTGTCCACTGAGTGTGCTAGCTCTGGGGCCTCCCAGGAAGTGCAGGCTCAGGTTAGCCACAGCCTGTGTCCCACCCAGAGCCACCCAACATGAGCCACAAAGCGATCTGCAGATGGCTGCTACTTGTGCTGGGCTTGGAGGTGCCAGGCAAGGCCAACCTGTGAAGCAAGGCTAGCAGCTGCTAGTGCCAGGCCTGAGGCCACTTAGTGAGAAATACAGGGCAAGGCAAGGACAGGTGATGCTTGTTTGACAGATTTTAGGAAAATCTGAAGCATGAGCCAAGACAGGCCAATCCTAAGGAAAGGCCACTGGAAACTGCTTGGGTGGGCCCAACAATTGGGTAGAGCAGTGCCTCAGGGTATCACCAGGGTGGGGCAAACAGTGTGAGCCAGGCTAATGGAATCTCAGATATGGCACCCACCTGTTGGCTCTGTAGGGAAGGGCTCAGAAAAGGAACAAAGGCCTCTGCCAGCACTTCTGTCTGGAAAAAAGCTGCTCCCCACCCCCATCTCTTGTGCTGATGTTGGACAATCCAGTTCCTCCCTGTATGTCCCTGGTGCTTTTCAAGCTGCTGCCCCAGTGCTGGAGCTCAGAGGGAGTTAGTCTAAGTACCATATTTCCCCATATATAAGACGCACCCTTTTTTGAAAAATTTGGGATCTAAAAAATGGGTGTGTCTTATACAGTGGTTGTGACATTTCAAATGCCATAGATGAAACTGAGAACGAGGCAATATATGAAGACAGTGATTCATCATCAGACACAGATGAGGACAAGCTAATGGATGGGAGTTTTGATAGTGATGAGTTGTATGAATTTTATGATGAATAAAACTTGAGTTCAGTAACTTTATGTAATACTTTTTTTTTTCAAATTTTGGGCCCCAAAATTAAAGTGCGTCTTATACATGGGAGCGTCTTATATGTGGGGAAATACGGTAAGTCTGTGTGTGGGCCCTTTAAGAGGAATACCTGAGACTCCAGCAACCTTCCCTCTCTCTCATCCTCAATCCCAGCTGGTTTTTACAGCCAGAAGTTATGTGGATTTCTCTTCCTGGCACCGTGTAAAGCCAGTAGGCATGGCCACCATCACAGCCGCCTGGCCCATGCAGGTTCGCATTAGATTCGGACAGACGGTAATGAAACAACGGAGCCAAGAACTGGTGGGCCATTAGCTTTAATCCTAGCTTGTACCTGGCAGGCAAATAAAAACACACACTGGGCTCCAAAACCCACTCATTCAGTGCTCACAAAGCTACTGCCTTATCTAAGTTTCCTAGGATCAAAGGTTTCTAGCTCACTAGCCTTATTCACCTCCGTTCCCCATCTCCTTCTCTCTGCACAAACTTGCTTCTCCTTCAGCACTCCGCCATCTTGGCTGCTTCTCCTCTCCTCCATGTGGCCTTTCTCTGCTCTCTTCCTGCATGGGCTCCTCTGCCCCATTTTATAGTGTAGACTCACTCTTGACACTTGTCTCGGTCATGTGATACATTTATCCATCCCACCCTAAAGGCTGGCCTGTGAAAATATTTTCTGACAATAAACAGGTCCATGGCCCAAAAAAGGTTGGGGAGCACTGGGTTAGACCTTTCCTAAGAAATGCTCATGGGGTTCCTTTAGGTTGAAAGGAAAGAGTGAGTCTTAGATGGATGTAACAGAGGGAATCTGGTCATTTTTTAAAAATAAAACATCATTCAGACTTAAAAATAAATAAAACAGAAATAATGTAAGTTATTTATTTTTTCTCTGCGAACCAGTACCAAATGGCCCACAGACCGGTACCGGTCCGTGGCCCGAGGGTGGGGACCACTGGTCTAACAGACCTCCTCAGCTTTTTGTTTATTTGGGGATATTTTAATTTTACTTTCATTTTTATTTTATTGTCATAAAATATACATAATAAAACACAGTACTCACCACCTCCCACAACAACATCAAAATTACAACTAAGTTACAGAACAACAGTGTAAAGCCAGTAGCCAAGGCCAGGGCCACTATCACAGCAGCCGCCTGGCCCATGCAGGTTTGCATTGGATTTGGACAGTCGGTAAAGAAACAGCAGAGCCAAAAACTGATGGGCTGTCATCTTTAATCCTAGCTTGCACCCAGTGGGCAAGTAAAAACATACACTGGGCTCCAAAACCCAATCACATTCAGTGCTCACAAAGCCACTGACTTATCCGAGTTTCCTAGAATCAAAGGTTTCTAGCTCACCAGCCTTATTCTCCTTAGTTCCCCATCTCCTTCCTTATCCCAGATACAAACTCTGTACAAACTGGCATATCACTCAGCACTCCGCCATCTTGGCTGCTTTTCCTGGCCTCCTCCACATGGCCTCCTTCCGCTGCTGGCTCTACTCTCTCTGCTCTCTCAGTGCTAACCTCAGGAACCAAGAGTGCAAGCTCCCGCTTCGTCCCCATTTTATAGTGTAGAAATCCAAACTCTTAATCCAATATACAAAATAGGGAAGTCTCTAATACAAAGTCACTTCTCTGAGGCATGATTGGATTGTACCACCCCACATCAAAACGGGTGGGAGAGGCTTAATCCCAAAACCAAGCCCCAGGCTACAATGATCCTGCCTGCCCCCAATACACATTAATATCACCTGGGCATCTTTAACAAAGTGAGCATAATACATTTTATCCGCCCAACAAACAGTCATTCAGAGCCACCTGGAATCTGGCTGAATGGAAACCCTATAACCAGGGAACTGAAGAAGCTACATTAAGACTAGTAGGAGGGGCCCTGGCCGGTTGGCTCAGCGGTAGAGCGTTGGCCTAGCGTGCGGAGGACCCAGGTTCGATTCCCGGCCAGGGCACATAGGAGAAGCGCCCATTTGCTTCTCCACCCCTCCGCCGCGCTTTCCTCTCTGTCTCTCTCTTCCCCTCCCGCAGCCAAGGCTCCATTGGAGCAAAGATGGCCCGGGCGCTGGGGATGGCTCTGTGGCCTCTGCCTCAGGCGCTAGAGTGGCTCTGGTCGCAACATGGCGACGCCCAGGATGGGCAGAGCATCGACCCCTGGTGGGCAGAGCTTCGCCCCTGGTGGGCGTGCCGGGTGGATCCCGGTCGGGCGCATGCGGGAGTCTGTCTGGCTGTCACTCCCTGTTTCCAGCTTCAGAAAAATGAAAAAAAATAAAATAAAAAAAAAAAAAAAAAAAAAAAAGACTAGTAGGAGGGGCAGAGATGCTGAACAGGCTGGTCTCACACTCATGTGTGGTAAATAAAAATTGGGAGGTATACCTTGGCTGCAGAGGTTCTCCCTGAAAATGAGGGGTCCCAGCCCTATACAGGCTCCCCAGCCCAAGGTTCTGGTGTGTTGGTCAAATAAGTATGTAAATATGATATATGTTTGCTTGCTTATAGTTTGTATTGGGTGTGAGGGACAGGCTGTAAACCCGCCAGGTTGTTATAGCCTAAGGCTTAGTTTTAAGACTAAGCTTTTCCCCACACCCTTGACTGATTGCATGATGCAGGGTGTTGCACTCTCATGAGGAATCCCATTATGCCTCAGATAAGTGACTTTGTATCAGAGACTTCCTTGTCTGTATATTGGATTAAAGGTTTTGATTTCTACATTATAAAATGGGGCAGAGGAGCCCATGCAGGAAGAGAGCAGAGAAAGGCCACCTGGAGGAGAGGAGAAGCAGCCAAGATGGCAGAGTGCTGAAGGAGAAGCCAGTTTATGCAGAGTTTGTGCAGAGAGAGAAGGAGATGGGGAGCAGAGATGAATAAGGCTGGTGAAGTAGAAATCTTTGATTCTAGGAAACTCAGATAAGTCAGTGGCTTTGGGAGCCCTGAATGGAAAGGGAAGTGTTTTCCCACTCTGTGTATTTCTTGCCCGCCGGGTTCAAGCTGGGATTAAAGCTGATGGCCCACCAGTTCTTGGCTCCGTTGTTTCATTACCGTCTGTCTGAATCAAACCTGAACCTGCACGGGCCAAGCAGCTGTGATGGTGGCCGTGGCTACTGGCTTTACAAAAGGACACTGGATAGTCACTTAAAGCTATATGATGGAATAATGACCTCCAGTACAGTTAACTACTTTGCTTTAATAAAAAAGCCATTGTTTTTGTATTTTTGGTTTGTGACTTCATTTATTTTTTTATTTCCTACATGATTTAAAAGACAAATGAGTTTTAAAAATGCTAAATCTATGTTAATGGACCAACAATGTATAAAGATATAATTTATGATAACAATGACATCAATGGGAGATGGAGCTGCATAGGAGCCTAGCTGTATGTACACTATTGAAGTAAGACAGACTCAATTCAAATTACACTCCTATAAATTTAGGATGTTAAATGTAATTCTCACCATAACCACAAAGAAACGATCTAAGAAATGCATGCAAAAGGAAATGAAACTGGAACCAAGTGGATTACGACAAAAATAGAAAAATCAGACCTGACCTGTCGTGACGCAGTGGATAATATGTCAACCTGGAAATGCTGAGGTCGCCGGTTCGACCCTGGGCTTGCCTGGTCAAGGCACATATGGGAGTTGATGCTTCCAGCTCCGCCCCCCTTCTCTCTCTCTCTGTCTCTCTCTCCCTCTCTCTGTCCTTTCTAAAAATGAATAAATAAATAAATAATTTTTAAAAAAATAGAAAAATCAAGTATACACAAAAAAGGCAGTAAAAGAGGAAATGGGGGACAGAAAGCTATTAGACACTCATGAAATAGAAGTCAATTCTCACCAATAATTAAACATATGAGTTGAATTCTAATCAAAGGCAGAGCCTGGCAGAATGGATTTTAAATGCACAGTCTAACTAGACACTGTCTATGAAAGTTTCCCTTTAGATCCAAAGGCATAATTTGAAAATAAAAGAAAGGAAAATGCAGTAACCAAGAAGAAAATGGGGGGGGGGGGTGACTATACTAACATCAGGAAAAAGCGGACTTTATATCAAAACTGTTACAACAGACAAAAATATTATATATTGCTTATATATTAAGAATTTATTTTTAAAAAGAAGAGCAGACTTCCTGTTTCCTGTTCTGCATGTAAGGAGCTTGAGAGCTGTCAGGCTATGCTAAAGACAAGTGAAAAGCTGGACAGACTGAAAAGGCAACGAGTCCTCTTGGATCCATTAGAGAGGGCAGAACACAGGGTACACTGCTACCTCCGAGACTGGAGAGATAGGTGAACCCAGGGAGTCACATCTTATTGGACTGCATGGGAACCACTGAGGGGACCAATGCCCCATAGGAAAATCTGAACTGTAATTGGCAAATTGCTAGAGGTGCAATGTGGACAACTGTGGGAACCCAGGGATACCCAGTGATAGAGGAGCCTCCACAGTCCTGTGAGATATATCTCCTGGAGATAATAGAGGTTCCTACAGTAACTATCAGAGAAAAATCCCCTGTAACTTCTGGTGAGATTAGGCAAGAAGAACCATTCTTAAATACACCAGTGCACTCTGTTCTTCTTAATAAGGCCTGCCCTCAGAGGAAACTACCAATAGCTTCCAGAGCCTACACAGTGGGAGTCTTATCAGAGCCTACTCCCCTAGTGAAAGGAAATAATTGGTACACCAGCCCACTGTATCAATCCTGTCCCAATGAAGGTGGGAGAAATAAAAACTGACAAACATTTATGATGTTCACAATCCAGAGGCATGGACTTACTGAAAGACAGACCAAAGCACAAGACTATAGACACCCCTTCCCCAACACACTTCATCACCTGGTTCTAAAAGCCTATTTACAACAGTTTCTTTTGCCACCTAGCTATGAAGAAAAAATTACAAGGCATACAAAAGCAACCAAAAACTACAACAACAATAACAACAAAAAAACAGAAACAAACAAACAATTGAAAGACACAGAACAAGTAACAGAACCACACATGGCAGGGATATTAACACTATCAGACCAAGACATTTTTTTAAATTATGATTAAAATGCTAAGGGCACTAATAAATAAAGTGGACAACATGCAAAAACAGACAGACAAGGCAAACAAAGATATGGAAACCCTAAATAAGAACCAAAATAAAATGCTTGAAATGAAAAAGCATTCTAACAGAAATGAAGAATGCCTTTGATGGGCTTATCAGTAGATGACATGGCTGAAGAAAGATTCTCTGAGCTAGAGGGTGTATCAATAGTGTCCTTGAAAACGAAAAAAAAAAAAGGTGATAACACAACAGAACAAAATATCTAAAGATTGTGGCACAACTACAAAAGGCATAACATACATGTAATGGAAAGAAGAAGATAGAAGAAGGAGAATGAAAAAAGAAGAAAAAAGAAGAAGAAATAAATAAAACCTTACTGAAAATTTCTCCCAAATTAATGTCAGACACCTAACCACAGGTCCATGAAGCTCAAAGAACACCAAGCAGGATAAACACACACACACACACACACACACACACGCAAAGAAACTAAGCCTAAACCTATGCATATCATTTTCAAATTACACAAAATCAGGTAAAAAAAAAAATAGGTAAGGTGGCCTTTCCCTTAGGATGGGGGGAGGCCACCTTACCTATCAGAAAACAAAGATAGGAATTACTTCTGACCTCTCCACAGAAACCATATAAGCAAGAAGAGAGGGCAGTGAAATATTTTAAAAGGTTGAGAGAAAAAAAAAAAAACTTAGAATCCTATATCCTGTAAAATATGCCTCAAAAGTAAAGGAGAAATAAAGACTTTCTCAAACAAGCAAAACTTGAGGGATTTGTTGCCAATGGACCTGCCCTGTAAGAAATGTTAAAAAGTTCTTTAGGAGAAGGAAGATATAGATGAGAAATTCAGGATTGTATAGAGGAAGAAAAAGTATCAAAGACAGAATAAGTAAAAGTAAAACTTTATTTTTCTTGTTAATTTGCCTAACAGAGGACAGTTTGTTCAAAATAATAATACCAATAATATATTCACTCATATAGGCTTTATATCTTGTGTGTGGATATACTTACGTATGCTTATACATATATGGAATAAATGACAGTAATAATACAAGGATGGGAGGGAAGAATGGTTAAATGCATTAATTAAAAGACAGATTGTCAGAGTGAAGCAAAATACATGACCCAACTAATTGTCATCCATCCCTCAAGAAATCCACTTTAAATATAAAGACACATAGATTTAAAGTGAATAGATAAAAATGAAGCATGATGACACTAATCAAAGGAAAGCAGGAGTAACTATAATAATTTCAGACAGAGCAGACATGAAATTAAAGAAAATTATCAGGGATAGAAAGGCATTACACAATTTTTAATGTGTGTGCACCTAACAACAGAACATCAAACTATGTGAGGCCAAAAACTGATAAAACCATAAGAAAAAAAAAAAAGATGAATCCACTAACATAGTTGGAGACTTTAACACTCCTCACTCAAAAATAAACAGATCAGCAAGCAGAAAATCAATAAGGATATAGTTGAACTCAATAACACCATCAATTGACTGGATATAATTAACATCTATAGACTATTTCATCCAACAACAACAAAACACACTTCTTTCTCAGCTCACATGAAATGTTCAAGACAGACCACATTCTGAGCTATATAACACAGCTTAACAAATTTAAAGGCATAGAAATCATACAATGTCTGCCCTGGGACCACAAAGAAATTAAGTAGAAATCAGTAAAATATAGCTGAAAAATCCCAAAATACTTAGAGACAAAACTATACATTTCTAAATTACACAAGTCAAAAAATAAATCTCAAGAGAACTTTTCAAATATTTTGAACTAAATGAAATAAAAGCACATCTTATTCAAATTTGTAGGATCCATAGAAAGCAGTGCCTAAAAGGAAATTTTTAACATTAAATGCATGTATTAGGAAAGAAAAAATATCTAAAATCAATAATCTAAGTTTCCACATTAGGAATTTAGAAAAAGAGCAAATTAAATCTGAAGTAAGCAAGAGAAAAAATTCATAAGAATTAGAACAAAAAGCAATAAAATTAAAAATATGAAATCAACAGAGGAAAATCAAAACCAAAGCTAATTCTTTGAAAAGATCAATAAAATCAACAAATGTCTAGCCAGGCTTAAAAAAAAAAAAGAGAAGACACAAATTACTAATATCAGAAATGAAAGAGGATACATTCCTACAGATCCCAAGGAAATTAAGAGAATAATAAAGGAATACTATGAACAACTCTATGCTTACAAATTTCATCACCTTGGTGAAAAGGACAATTCCTTGAAAGATACAATCTGCCAAAACTCACACAGAAAGAAATAAATTATTTGAATAGCCCTATATCAGTTTCAAAAATTGAATAAGTAATTAAAACCTTCCAAAATAGAAAGCACCAGGCTCAGATGGGTTCACTGGTGAATTCTACCAAACATTTAAGTAAAAACTACTAATTTTCTACATTGTTTAGAAGATGAAAACAAAGGAAATTCTTCTTAATTCATTCTATACACCAGCATTACCCTCTACAAAGCATTACCAAAACCAAAGACCGTACAAGAAAAGAACACTACACACCATATCTTTCATGAAAATAAATGCAAAAATTCCCAACAAATATTAGCACATTGAATCCAACAATGTATAAAAAGAATTTTAACCCACAGCCAAGTAGGACTTAATCCCAGGTTTGCAACACTGGTTCAACATTCAAGAATCAACGCAATCTGTTGCATCAACAAACTAAAGAAGTTAAAAAAGCACATGATCATATCATATGTGTAAGAAAAGGCATTTGACAAAATCCAATACCTGGTCATAATAAAAGTTCAGTAAACTAAGAATAGAGGGGAACTTTCTCAACTTAATAAAGCCTATCTACAAAAACTTACAGCTGCCTGACCAGGTGGTGGCGCAGTGGATAGAGCATCGGACTGGGATGCGGAAGGACCCAAGTTCGAGACCCGAGGTCACCAGCTTGAGCGCGGGCTCATCTGGCTTGAGCAAAAAGCTCACCAGCTTGGACCCAAGGTCGCTGGCTCCAGCAAGGGGTTACTCAGTCTGCTGAAGGCCCGCGGTCAAGGCACATATGAGAAAGCAATCAATGAACAACTAAGAAGTCACAACGCGCAACGAAAAACTAATGATTGATGCTTCTCATCTCTCTTCATTCCTGTCTGTCTGTCCCTGTCTATCTCTGCCTCTGTGAAAAAAAAAAAAAAAAAAAAACCACACAAAAAAACCTTACAGCTAACATCATACTTAATGGTTAGAAACTTGAAACTTTCCTATTGAGATCAAGTACCTGTCAAAAACATCTTCTCTCACCACTTCTCTTTAACATCATACTAGGAGTTACTGCTAATAAAATAAACCTCATATGTAGAGAGCAGGCTGACAGCTGTTGGGCTGGGGATGCATGGGAGGTAAAGGAATAGAGCAAAAAATGACCAAAATAATAATAATAATAATGGACACAGATAACAGTGTGGTTATTGCTGGGAGCAGGGGAGGTGGAGGAGGGTAAGGTGGGGGTAAATGGTGAGGGATGAAGACTTGGTTTGGGGGGCATGAACACACAATATGGTGTACAGAGATGCTATAGAATTAGGCACCTGAAACCTGTATAATTGTGTTAACTAGAGTCACAATAAATAAATTAATTAAATATATGGAAATTAAAAACACAGATTGGGAAAGAAAGCACAAAATTATTTTTGTTCACAGTTGATATAAACATCTATGTAAAAAAATTAAAAATAAACTGACAAGAAAAAAGACTTACGAACCTAATAAACAATTATGGCAAGATGTCAGGACATAAGGTTAATATACAAAAGTCATACTGCGAAGGATTCAAAGATGGTGATGAAGTACGTAGATGTTCCAACTGCCACCTCCCAGGACCAAATTGGATTACAACTTAATTTAAGAACAATCAACTTGAAAAACCAACTTTGAACTAAATGAAGAGGAGTCTATAACCTAGGATCACAGAAGAAGCCACACTGATACTGATAGGAAGGATGGAGATGCGGAAAGGCCTGCCCCGCTCCCAGGAGCGAGTGGCAGTTGAGGGTCCAAAGGGACTGTCACTGTAGGGAGGGTCGCCTGAGAGGTGTGGGTCCTCAGCCCCAGGCCTGGAGCCCCAGCCTAGAGCTCCAGAACCTAGAAGAGGTGCCCACACAGCATTTGTCAGTGAAAAGAGCCAGGTTTCTGTCTGCGAGAAAAAGACGGAGCTCTCAGAGACACAGACTCCATCTTAAAAGGCCCTGCACAGAAAAATCTTGTTCACAGTCACTTACTTGGAGATCCAGAGGAGGGAGAGCTGAGAGAAGTAGAGTTGCATGAGGAGAGTGTAAAGTTGGAGGCTCAAGGAGAGACACTGTAGCAAATGGCCACCAGAGCCCCTATGCTGAGTCATTCTCCTGTACTGCAGTTGACATCTTTCTTGGATGGAGCAGTCCCCTGAGTGGCAACTGCCTGGGGAGAAGCAACTGCTCCACCCTCTGGAGTCTCTCTTACTCCAGACATGGTGACTGGGTCATGCTGAGAAGCCAGGAGGCAGGGGTAAGTCAGTGACTCAGTTTTCTGGTGTTGAGGATGGAGCTTCCCCCCACTCCCATGCTCCTGAGTCTAAGACTGATAATTCCACCTCACCAGAGACTCACTGGGAACTGTCCAGTGTGGGCAGAACAAACTTCTGAGTCTCAGAGGCCACACCCACCCAGAATCCTAGGGCCACACCCTACTGAGGACTGTAAAAAAAAGTCTGGACAGACTGACACCTGGGGGGGGGCACTCCCACCACCCTTCCTAATTGCTGAATTGCCTCAGGCTCTAAATTCTAGCAGAGGTTTTTTCAGTGGCCAAGCCCCAACAAGCAGCCAGGAGACAGAGGCTGCAGAAGGTGGGACTCAGGGAACCTTGGCCTTTTAAGTGGACCTTCCCTCAGGCCCAGCATGAGTAAAAGCCAGCCTAGGTGTGCAGGTTGGTATTTCCATGTGCACTTGGGCCCAGCAGAGGCAGCCACAAACTCTGGATTGCTTGTAGCTCCAAGAAGGTTGCTGAGGGCTAGCCATGGGCAGTGTCTCCCAATGGTCTGCACCAGGTTTCTACCAGAGAGGACCAGGGTTGGCACAACCAGTGGCCAGCTGCAGAGAGCATAGGTTCAGACTTAACAACCCTTGTTAGACCGGTATCCGAAGTAAGGGCTCCTCACATCTGGCCCAGCTTAGGCAAATTTTGCTCTCTGTGATCAGTAACAGCACAGTGGCTCATGTGAAGGAGCTTCACAGTCAGCCGGTCTGGGTACTGGATACCCTACCCTGCTGGGCTAGATTCCACAGGAGGATGGGAGAGAGGTTCGGAGCATAGACATTTAAAGTATGGGTCCCTAGGAGCCTGTTGTTGGATCTGGTTGAGGAGCTTAGCCACTTTCTGGGTAGGGGATGCACAGTCAGCCCCAGGAGACAACTCTCTTAGTCTTCCTCCCTGAGACTAAAGTCTCACCAGCTGTAAAAATTTCTGCAGAAGGGACTGTCAGCCCCATTCAATCTGAACCTGCTGCTCACCTTGTTGGGGAAAAATAAAATTTGAGTATCCAGCAGTGACTAAGGGATTAGGTTCTGGAGTAGGGGCCACATTCCCCATACTGAGATACTGACCAAAAGACCTCTGAAGTAGGAAGTCACACTAACGTATTCCCAACCTCAACTGTCCTAACTCAACAAGCATGCAATTTAAAGAGGGGTTGGTTGGGTGAGGTCAGTCTGGGCCCACACTAGTCTTTCTACAGAAGACTCTGTGGAAAGACCAGGCAGCTTCAAGAGGAGGTGGAGCAGCTGAAAAGTGGAGGCAAATCTTATAGAGCTTGGGGCTTTTACGGAGCTACTGTCATCTCTAAGCAGGAGGAAGCTGATCATTATACACAGGTTGGCCCCTCCTACATTACCCAAGCATAGAAAATGCAGACACAGACAGAAAAAAGAGCAGTAGCTGCAGACAGGTAGTCCAAAGTGGGCTAAAAACAACAGCTGATGCCAACTCAAGAAGATATAGAACCAACACAACTGGTAGTGGGTGGCAGATGGCAACAACCTTAGACTCAGTTAGCAACATAAGTAGCATGCCCAAAGGAGAAGTCTAGCATGCATCAGAAACTATGGAGAATAAATACACCCAACAAGACGGACATTGCACAATGTGTAATATACATGACCAAGGTTGATCTTTATAGCCAGCCAACCTAAAAGAATAACAGTACCAATGGAAGGGCCACAGACAACAGGAGGGAAAATAGTACCCTCAAAAAGCATTTCTAGAACAAGAAAAACAGATGGCCTAGAGGTCAGTACCATCGAGCCCATCTTCCTCATAAAGACACCACAAAAAAGTTCATAGACAGTGCTAACACACAGACAAAATGGGCAGAAAAAGAAATGCAACCCAAATGAATCAACAACATAAATCTCCACAAAAAGAACTAAATAAAATGGAAGTAACCAAACTACCACATACAGAGTTTAAAATAATGATTTTTAGGATGCTCAAGAATCTTAGAGCAAAATTGGATGGACATAATAAACACCTAAATAAAAAGATAGTAAGCATCAAAAAGGACATTGAAATCATAAAAAAGAATTAGTCCAGAAATGACAAATACAATATCAGAAATAAAAGATGCACTAGAAGGAATCAATAGCAGGTTGGATAAAGCAGAGGATCAAGTCAGCAATTTAGAAGACAAGATAAACATAAGCACAGAAGTAGAGCAGCAAAATTAAAAGAGGTGGAAAAAAACTGAGGAAACTCTAAGAGGGCTCTGTGACAACATGAAGAGAAACAACATCTGCATCATAGGGGTTCCTGAAGAAGAAGAGAACAATGGATGACAACCTGTTTGAAAAAATCATAGCTCAAAATTTCCCTAAATTGATGAAGGTAAAAATCACACAAGTTCAAGAAGCACAGAGAGTCCCACTAAAGAAGAACCCAAGGAGGCCTACACTCAGACACATCATAATTAAAATGCCAAAGTTAAGAGACAAAGAAAGAATACTAAAGCCTACAAGAGAGGCCCTGGCCGGTCGGCTCAGTGGTAGAGCATCGGCCTGGCGTGTGGAAGTCCCGGGTTCGATTGCCGGCTGGGGCACACAGGAGAGGCACCCATCTGCTTCTCCACCCCTCACCCTCTCCTTCCTCTCTGTCTCTCTCTTCCCCTCCTGCAGCCGAGGCTCCATTGGAGCAGAGATGGCCCAGGCGCTAGGGATGGCTCCTTGGCCTCAGCCCCAGGCGCTAGAGTGGCTCTGGTCACGACAGAGTGATGCCCCGGAGGGGCAGAGCATCTCCCCCTGGTGGGCAGAGCGTCGCCCCCTGGTGGGCGTGCCAGGTGGATCCCGGTCAGGCGCATGTGGGAGTCTGTCTGACTGTCTCTCCCCGTTTCCAGCTTCAGAAAAATAAATAACTAAATAAATAAATGAATAAATAAATAAAGCCTACAAGAGAAAAGCAGTTAATTATCTACAGAGGAGCCCCCATATGGATAACATCCAACTTCTCAACAGAAACACTTGAGGCCAGAAGAAGTTGGCAAGAAATATTCAAAGTGATGCAAAACAAGAACCTACAACCAAGACTACTCTATCCAGCAAGGCTATCATTTAAAATTGAAGAAGAAATAGAAAGCTTTCCAGACCAAAAAAAAAAAAAATCTCAAGGAATTAATTATAACCAAACTAGTACTAAAAAGAAATGTTAAGGGCTTGCTATAAAAAGAGCAAAGAAAGAAAAAGAAATCAAGAAAAAGAGATATGTAGATTTAAAGAATAAAATGGCAATAAATAAGTTCATGTCCATAATAACCTTAAATATAAATGAATTAAATGCTTCAATCAAAAGACATAAGGTATGGAAAAAAATATTCCACGCAAATGGAAATGAAAAAAAAGCTGGGGTAGCGATACTTATATCAGACAAAATGGACTTTAAAACAAAGACTATAGTTAGAGATAAAGAAGGTCACTACATAATGATAAAGGGAGCAATCCAAAAGGAAGATATAACCATTATAAATATCTACACACCTAATATAGGAGCACCTAAATATATAAAGCAGACTTTGATGGACTTAAAGGGCGAGATCAACAGCAATACTCTAATAGTAGGGGATTTCAATACCCCATTAACATCATTAGATAGATCCTCAAGATAGAAAATTAACAAAGAAACAGCAGACTTAAAGGACATATTAGATCAACTCGATTTACTAGATATCTTCAGAACCTTTCACCCCAAAACAGCAGAATATACATTCTTTTCAAGCACTCATGGTACATTCTCTAGAATAGACCACATGTTAGGACACAAAAGCGGTCTCAACAAATTTAAGAAGATTGAAATCATATCAAGCACTTTCACTGATCACAATGGCATTAAACTAGAAATCAACCACAATAGAAAAATTGAAAAACATTCAAACACTTGGAAACTAAATAGCACGTTATTAAACAATGAATGGGTTAACATTGAGATCAAAGAAGAAATTTCAAAATTCCTAGAAACAAACGATAATGAGCATACATCAACTCAAAATTTATGGGACACAGCAAAAGCAGTCCTGAGAGGGAAGTTTATAGCATTACAGGCATACCTCAAGAAGCTAGAAAAAGCTCAAATAAACAACTTAACCCTGCATCTAAAAGAACTAGAAAAAGAACAGCAAGTAAAGCCCAGAGCTAGTAGAAGAAAGGAAATAATAAAGATCAGAGCAGAAATAAATGACATAGAGGCTAAAGAAACAATACAGAGGATCAATGAAACCAGGAGCTGGTTCTTTGAAAAGGTAAACAAGATCGATGAACCTATAACGAGACTCACAAGAAAAAAAGAGAGAGGACTCAAATAAAATTAGAAATGAGAGTGGAGAAATAACAACTGACACAACAGAAATACAAAATATTGTAAGAAAATACTATGAAGAACTGTACGCCAAAAAACTAGACAACCTAGATGAAATGGACAAATTCCTTGAATCATATAATCTTCCAAAAATCAATCTGAAAGAATCAAAAAACCTAAACAGACCAATTACAACAAATGAGATTGAAACAGCTATCAAAAAATTCCCAAAAAAAGAAAAGTCCTGGGCCTGATGGCTTCACAAGTGAATTTTACCAAATATTCAAATAAGAACTAACTCCTATCCTTCTCAAGATATTTCAAAAAATTCAAAAGGAAGGAAGACTTCCAAGCTCCTTTTATGAGGTGAGCATAATTCTGATTCCAAAACCAGGCAAAGACAACACAAAAAAAGAAAATTATAGGCAAATATCTCTGATGAACTTAGATGCAAAAATCCTCAACAAAATATTAGCAAACCGGATCCAGCAATATATGGAATAAATCATACACCATGATCAAGTAGGATTTATTCTTGGGAGGCAAGGCTGGTACAATATTCGCAAATCAATCAATGTGATTAATCACATAAACAAAAGAAAGGAGAAAAACCACATGATAATTTCAATACATGCAGAAAAAGCATTTGATAAAGTCCAGCACCCATTCATGATCAAAACTCTCAGCAAAGTGGGAATACAGGAAACATACCTCAACATGATAAAGGCCATTTATGACAAACCCACAGCCAACATCATACTCAATGGGCAAAAATTAAAAGCAATCCCCTTAAGATCAGGAACAAGGCAGGGGTGCCCCCCTTTCACCACTCTTATTCAACATAGTTCTGGAAGTCCTAGCCACAGCAATCAGACAAGAAAAAGAAATAAAAGGCATCCAAATTGGAAAAGAAGAAGTAAAACTATCATTATTTTCAGATGACATGATATTGTAAATAGAAAACCCTAAAGTCTCAGTCAAAAAACTACTAGACCTGATAAATGAATTTGGCAAGGTGGCAGGATATAAAATCAATACTCAGAAATCAGAGGCATTTTTATACACTAATAATGAACTGTCAGAAAGAGAAACCAAGGAATCAATCCCCTTTACGATTGCAACCAAAAAATAAAGTACCTAGGAATAAATCTAACCAAGAACATTAAAGACTTGTACTCGGAAAATTATAAAACATTGATAAAAGAAATCAGGGAAGATACGAATAAGTGGAGGCATATTCCGTGCTCATGGTTAGGAAGAATAAACATCATTAAAATGTCTATATTACCCAAAGCAATTTATAAATTCAATGCAATACTGATTAAAATACCAATGACTTACTTCAAAGACATAGAACACATATTCCAAAAATTTATATGGAACCAAAAAAGAACACGAATAGCCTCAGCAATCTTGAAAAGGAAGAAAAAAGCAGGAGGTATCACACTTCCAGATATCAAGTTATATTATAAGGCCATTGTACTCAAAACAGCATGGTACTGGTATAAGAACAGGCACATAGATCAATGGAACAGAACAGAGAACCCAGAAATAAACCCAGAGCTCTATGGACAACTGATACTTGACAAAGGAGGTAAAACAATACAATGTAGTAAAGACAGCCTCTTCAACAAATGGTATTGGGAAAATTGGACAGCTACCTGCAAAAAAATGAAACTAGACCACCAACTTACACCACTCACAAAAATAAACTCAAAATGGATAAAAGACTTGAATGTAAGCCGTGAAACCATAAGCATCTTAGAAGAAAACATAGGCAGTAAGCTCTCTGACATCTCTCGCAGCAATATATTTGCTGATTTGTCTCCACAGGCAAGTGAAATAAAAGACAGGATAAACAAATGGGACTTTATCAAACTAAAAAGCTTCTGCACAGCTAAAGACAATAAGAACAGAATAAAAAGACAAACTACACAATGGGAGAATATATTTGACATAGTGTCTGATAAGGGGTTAATAACCAAAATTTATAAAGAACTTGTAAAACTTAATACCAGGAAGACAAACAATCCAATCCAAAAATGGGCAAAAGAAATGAATAGACACTTCTCCAAAGAGGACATACAGATGGCCAACAGGCATATGAAAAAATATTCAACATCACTAATGATTAGAGAAATGCAAATTAAAACCACAATGAGATATCACCTCACACCAGTCAGAATGGCGCTCATCAATAAAACAACACAGAATAAGTACTGGCGAGGATGTGGAGAAAAGGGAACCCTCCTGCACTGCAGGTGGGAATGCAGACTGGTGCAACCACTGTGGAAAACAGTATGGAGATTCCTCAAGAAATTAAAAATCGAACTGCCTTTTGACCCAGCTATCCCACTGTTAGGAATATACCCCAAGAACACCATAGCACTGTTTGAAAAGAAGAAATGCACCCCCATGTTTATGGCAGCATTGTTCACAATAGCAAAGATTTGGAAACAGCCCAAGTGTCCATCAGAGGACGAGTGGATTAAAAAGCTTTGGTATATATATACTATGGAATACTACTCAGCCATAAGAAATGATGACATAGGATCTTTTACAACAACATGGATGGGCTTTGATAACATTATACTGAGTGAAAGAAGTAAATCAGAAAAAACTAAGAACTATATGTTTCCACACATAGGTGGGACATAAAGATGAGACTCAGAGACATGAACAACAGTGTTGGGGTTACAGGGTGGGGGGAGGAGAGGGAGGGGGTTGGGGGAGGGGAGGGGCACAAAGATCATGGCTTTTCAGCATTGGCCATATTCCCCCCTTAATCTATAGACAGACAGCAAATATTTACGTATGGTGTTCCCACTATAAAGACTGCTGTCTTAGGGACAAATGCTGACAAACTATTTCAGCAGTTCCTCCTTCTTCAAAGTCTTATATGTAAACATAGAGCTCCATGTTTCATAGGACATACTCAAGCTCACTCCATGCTTCCTAGTGCTTTAGCACAAGGGAATGCCCCCCCCCTTTTTTTTTTTTTTGTATTTTTTCTTTTATTTATTTATTTTTTGTATATTTCTGAGGATGGGGATGGGGAGGCAAGCAGACAGACTCCTGCATGCGCCTGACTGGGATCCACTGGCATGCCTACCGGGGGGAATGCTCTGCCCATCTGGGATGTTGCTCTGTTACAACCGGAGTCATTCTGGCAACTAGGGCGGAGGCCATGGGGCCATCCTTAGTGCCCAGGGTGGATTTGCTCCGGTGGAGCCTTGGCTGTGGGCAGGAGGAGAGGGACCGGGAGGGGGGAGAGGGGGAGGGGTGGAGAGGTAGATGGGCGCTTCTCCTGTGTGCTCTGGCCAGGAATCGAACCCGGGAATCCTGCACACCAGGCCAATGACTCCGACAGGTCTACCATATCATGCTTTTTACTTAAAAAAAAAAAAATTTACATTTCTTTTGAAAGCTGATGAACAGGAGACACCTAATCTACCTTCTTTATTAGATCTAGCTAATAACACTGTTCTGTCTTTTGTCCAAATAGCTCCAGATATATGGAAAAGATTTATATAGGCGGATGGGGATCCTCAAACCCCTCAGCGAGATCTTCTGAGAATGGCTTTTAAGATACCTAGAGGCAGAAAAAGCCCAATAGAGATCAGGGGGAACTACCAGCTTTTAGGATACACCCTTAAAGGCTCCAACACCCCAAAGGGGTCTCATAGGATGCCATCTGGGTCCTGCTTCAATAGTGGAAAGGAAGGTCATTGAGCTAAAGCCTGCCAGGCTTACACACCTCTGCTGTGAGGAAACAGGGACACTGGAAGGTGGGCTTCCCCCTCGCTCCTCTAAGGGAGGGTTCAGTCTCTTCCAGCCCTGCTCCAGCCACCTATGACCTAACCTTGCCCAGAATGCTGGGGTTTGCCACTGAAGGCTGAAGGTGCCCAGGGCCGTCGACCCCATCTACGACACTGTGGACGAGCCTAGGGTATTTCTTCCAAGAAGCAGGTAAACTGATCTCATTTGAACAAAGGCCACTTAACTATGTTTTGCCTGAATAGTCAGGTTCTTTATTCTTCCCTCAAAGATCTCTGTTGTGGGTGTTGATAGTCCTATTTTCTGCTGCTTTGCTTAATATATAGTGATTCCTTTATTCCTCCTACCTCAATGCCCCACTCATATTTCAGGCTGGGACCTACTCTTAATTTAGAGCTCTCTTTCCTCCTTTTGTCAACTTGTATTATGAATTTACCTTTGCCACCCAGCTTAGAGTATCCCAAGGTTCTCTTTACCATGCCACAGTCACAGAGCTCCAGGGAAAAGCAACCTGGTCTCAACTCTCCAGGCAGAGGAGAACAGAAGCTCCATATCCACGCATGCTGCAAATGGCTTTTTCCAGTCTACCTGAATCATTACCAGCTAGAAGCAGCGGTCATTGGGACTTAGACATGAGCTGCAAAGTATAGAATGGTGACAACAATTCCAGTGCCATACGGACTTTTCCTGTGGGGAACTTTCCTGGACTCCTGCTCCCTGTGACAGCTCCTAACAGACTGAACTGTGGTTGGGTTGCATTTTTCAGGGATTTGGCATGGTGAGGGGGCCAACTTGGACTTGGGGAACATGTTAAGGACACTACTCATTTATGGATTCTTGCTGTATTGGCCAAGAGTTTGCTTAAAGGCTTTTAATCACTGTAAAAAAAATAGAGGACTGGATGAAGAAGATGGGGCACATATACACCATGGTATATTATTCAGCTAGGAGAAATGGTGACATTGGATCACTTATAGCGGAATGGTGGAGTCTTGGTAGCATTGAGCGGAGTGAAATGAGCGAATCAGAAAAAAACAGGAACTGCAGGATTCCATACATTAGTGGGACATAAAAGCGAGACTGAGAGGCATGAACAGGAGTGTGGTGGCTAAGGGGGGTGGGGGGAGGGATTGAGGGAGAGGGGGAGGGGAGGGGGAGGGGTACAGAGAGAACTGGATGGAGGGTGGCAGAGGACGATCTCTCTTTGGGTGATGGGTATGCAACATAACTAAATGACAAGATAACCTGGAAATGTTTTCTTTGAATGTATGTACCCTGATTTATTGATGTCACCCCATTAAAAAAATAAAAAAAAATAAAAAAAAAAGAAAAAAAAAAAGAAAAAAAGAAAAAAAAGAAAAAAAGCTTTGGTACATATATACTATGGAATACTACTCAGCCATAAGAAATGATGACATCGGATCATTTACAATAGCATGGATGGACCTTGATAACATTATACGGAGTGAAATAAGTAAATCAGAAAAAAAACTGAGATGAATCCATACATAGAAGGGACATAAAAATGAGACTCAGAGACATGAACAAGAATGTGATGGCAACAGGGGCGGGGGGGGGGGGTTGGGGGAGGGGGGAGGGGGTGAAGAAGGAGAGAGGGGTTAGGGGAGGGGAGGGGCACAAAGAAAACCAGATAGAAGATGACAGAAGACAATTTAACTTTGCGGGAGGGGTATACAGCACAATCAAATGTTAAAATAATCTAGAGATATTTTCTCTCAACATATGTACCCTGATTTATCAATGTCACTGCATTAAATTTAATAAAAAAATATTAATATTAAAAAAAAAAAGAAATGATGACATAGGATCTTTTACAACAACATGGATGGGCTTTGATAACATTATACTGAGTGAAAGAAGTAAATCAGAAAAAACTAAGAACTATATGATTCCATACATAGGTGGGACATAAAGATGAGACTCAGAGACACGAACAACAGTGCTGGGGTTACAGGGTGGGGGGAGGAGAGGGAGGGGGTTGGGGGAGGAGAGGGGCACAAAGATCATGGCTTTTCAGCATTGGCCATATTCCCCCCTTAATCTATAGACAGACAGCAAATATTTACATATGGTGTTCCCACTATAAAGACTGCTGTCTTAGGGACAAATGCTGATAAACTATTTCAGCAGTTCCTCCTTCTTCAAAGACTTATATGTCAACATAGAGCTCCATGTTTCATAGGACATACTCAAGCTCACTCCATGCTCCCTGGAGCTTTAGCACAAGGGAATGCCCCCCCTTTTTTTTTTGGTAGTATTTTTTCTTTTATTTATTTATTTTTTGTATTTTTCTGAGGATGGAGATGGGGAGGCAGTCAGACAGACTCCTGCATGCGCCTGACCGGGATCCACCTGGCATGCCTACCAGGGGGGGATGCTCTGCCCATCTGGGGTGTTCCTGTGTTACAACCGGAGCCATTCTAGCAACTGGGGCGGAGGCCATGGGGCTATCCTTAGTGCCCGGGGTGGCTTTGCTCCAGTGGAGCCTTGGCTGCGGGCGGGAGGAGAGAGACGAAGAGGAAGAAGAGGGGGAGGGGTAGAGAGGTAGATGGGCATTTCTCCTGTATGCTCTGGCCAGGAATCGAACCCGGGAATCCTGCACACCAGGCCAATGACTCCGACGGTTCTACCATATCATGCTTTTTACTTAAAAAAATTTACATTTCTTTTGAATGCTGATGAACAGGAGACACCAAATCTTTTTCGCCTGCAAACTACTACCTTCTTTATTAGATCTAGCTAATAACACTGTTTTGTCTTTTTCCAAATAGCTCCAGATATATGGAAAAGATTTATATAGGCGGATGGGGATCCTCAAACCCCTCAGCGAGATCTTCTGAGAATGGCTTTTAAGATACCTAGAGGCAGAAAAAGCCCAATAGAGATCAGGGGAACTACCAGCTTTTAGGATACACTCTTAAAAGCTCCAATGCCCCAAAGGGGTCTCATAGGATGCCATCTGGGTCCTGCTTCAATAGTGGAAAGGAAGGTCATTGAGCTAAAGCCTGCCAGGCTTACACGCCTCTGCTGTGAGGAAACAGGGACACTGGAAGGTGGGCTTCCCCCTCGCTCCTCTAAGGGAAGGTTCAGTCTCTTCCAGCCCTGCTCTGGCCACCTATGATCTAACCTTGCCCAGAAAGCTGGGGTTTGCCACTGAAGGCTGAAGGTGCCCAGGGCCGTTGGCCCCATCTACGACACTGTGGATGAGCCTAGGGTATTTCTTCCAAGAAGCAGGTAAACTGATCTCATTTGCACAAGGGCCACTTAACTATGTTTTGCCTGAATAGTCAGGTTTTTTATTCTTCCCTCAAAGATCTCTGTTGTGGGTGTTGATAGTCCTATTTTCTGCTGCTTTGCTTGATATATAGTGTTTCCTTTATCCCTCCTACCTCAATGCCCCACTCATATTTCAGGCTGGGACCTCCTCCTAATTTAGAGCTCTCTTTCCTCCTTTTGCCAACTTGTATTATGAATTTACCTTTGCCACCCAGCTTAGTGTATCCCAAGGTTCTCTTTACCATGCCACAGTCACAGAGCTCCAGGGAAAAGCAACCTGGTCTCAACTCTCCAGGCAGAGGAGAACAGAAGCTCCATATCCACGCATGCTGCAAATGGCTTTTTCCAGTCTACCTGAATCATTACCAGCTAGAAGCAGCGGTCATTGGGACTTGGACATGAGCTGCAAAGTATAGAATGGTGACAACAATTCCAGTGCCATACGGACTTTTCCTGTGGGGAACTTTCCTGGACTCCTGCTCCCTGTGACAGCTCCTAACAGACTGAACTGTGGTTGGGTTGCATTTTTCAGGGATTTGGCATGATGATGGGGCCAACTTGGACTTGGTGAACATGTTAAGGACACTACTCTTTTATGGATTCTTGCTGTATTGGCCAAGAGTTTGCTTAAAGGCTTTTAATCCCTGTAAAAAAAAATAGAGGACTGGATGAAGAAGATGGGGCACATAGGTATACTATTCAGCTAGGAGAAATGATGACATCGGATCACTTACAGCGGAATGGTGGAGTCCTGGTAGCATTGTGCGGGGTGAAATAAACGAATCAGAAAAAAACAGGAACTGCAGGATTCCATACATTGGTGGGTCATAAAAGTGAGACTAAGAGGCATGGACAAGAGTGTGGTGGTTACGGGGGGTGGGGGGAGGGATTGAGGGAGAGGGGGAGGGGGAGGGGTACAGAGAGAACTGGATGGAGGGTGGCAGAGGACGATCTCTCTTCGGGTGATGGGTATGCAACAGAACTAAATGACAAGATAACCTGGAAATGTTTTCTTTGAATGTATGTACCCTGATTTATTGATGTCACCCCATTAAAATAAAAATTTATTTATAAAAAAATTAGAATATATAAGGGACACTCTTTTAATAGAATGGAATTATATATCCTGAACTTGTTTCTGTATTCTGTAAGGTCTTGCCACGTTAATTTTTGTGCTATGTGCTCATTCTCTCCTGCGTGAAGGGCCAGATTACAACTCTGCTATTTGGTTTAATCCGGTTTTATTTCTGTGTCATGCTTGTGTCTGCACTGCAGTTGCCTCTTTTCTATGTAGGCAATCTCAGGTTGAGACCTCTCCTCTGTCTAAAATGTTTGCTGTTCTATACACACTGGGAATTCTCTGTCTCTGCCCTTTAGCTTTTATGTCATCTGGACCTTGGAAATGCTGTCTCCGGCACCAGTTGGTGTGAAACATTAGTGTCTGTCCCTCCTTCTGGAGGATTTAGTTTATAAATATCTTTTTGTTTGACTTTGTTTTTATTTTTTATTTTGTTTATTATGATATGCACCAGCTTTCATGTTCTTATTAAAAATTCTATTCAAAAGGATAATAATAAAAATTCAAAGTAGAAAATATCTCACTTCCCTTTCCGGACAGTAAATCTCAGAAAAAAGAAAAAAAAAGACATAAGGTAGCTGCATGAATAAGAAAACAGGACCAGTACATATGTTGTCCACAAGAGACACAGCTCAGAACAAAAGATACACATAGACTGAAAGTAAAGGGATGCAAGAAAGTATTTCATGCAAATGGAAATGAAAAAAAAAGCTGGGGTAGCAATACTTATATCTGACAAAATAGACTTATAGCAAAGGCTATAGTAAGGAATAAAGAAGGTCACTACATAATGATAAAGGGAGCAATCCACCAGGAGGATATAACCACCGTAAATATTTGTGCGCCTAATATAGGAACACCTAAATATATAAAGCAGATTTTGATGGACAAAAAGGGCAAGATCAACAGCAATACTATAATAGTAGGGGATTTTTAATACCCCACTAACACCAATGGATAGATCTTCCAGACTGAAATTTAACAAAGAAACAGTGACCTTAAATGACACACTAGATCAACTGGATTTAATAGATATCTTCAGAACATTTCACCCAAAGCAGCAGAATATACATTCTTTTCAAGTGCTCATGTACATTCTCTAGGATAGACCATATGTTAGGACACAAAATGAGTCTCAATAAATTTAAGAACATTGAAATCATATCAATCATCTTCTCTGATCACAACGGTATAATGCTAGAAATCAACTACAATAAAAAAACTGAAAAACATTTAAACACTTGGAGGCTAGATAGCATGTTATTAAATAACAAATGGGTACAAAAGATCAAGGAAGAAATCAAAAATTTTCTTGAAACAAATGAAAATGAACATACAAAAACTCAAAATTTATGGGACAGAGCAAAAGCAGTCCTAAGAGGGAAGTTCAGAGCACTACAGGCATACCTTAAGAAGCTAGAAAAAACTCAAATAGCCTGACCTGTGGTGGCGCAGTGGATAAAGTGTTGACCTGGAAATGCTGAGGTCGCGGGTTCGAAACCCTGGGCTTGCCTGGTCAAGGCACATATGGGTGTTGATGCTTCCAGCTCCTCCCTCCTTCTCTCTCTCTGTTTCTCTCTCCCTCTCTCTCTCCTCTCTAAAAATGAATAAATAAAAAAAAATTTTTTAAAAAGCTCAAATAAACAACTTCACCCTGCATCTAAAAGAACTAGGAAAAGAACAACAAATAAAGCCCACAGGAAGTTAAAAAAAAGGAAATAATAAAGATCAGAGCAGAAATAAATGGAGACTAAAAAAAAAAAAAAAAAGAATACAAAAGGTCAATGAAACCAAGAGCTGGTTCTTTGAAAGGTAAACAAGATTGATGAACTTTTAACCAGACTCATCAAGAAAAAATAGAGAGGATTCAAATAAATAAAATTAGAAATGAAAGTGAAGAAGTAACAAGAGACACCGCAGAAATACAAAGGATTGTAAGAAAATACTATGAAGTTCTGTATGACAAAAAATTAGAGAACCTAGGCAAAATGGATAAATTCCTAGAAACATACAATCTTCCAAAACTCAATCTGAAAGAATCAGAAAACCTAAACAGACCAATTACAACAAATGAAATTCAAACAGTTATCAAAAAAACCTCCAACAAACAAAAGTCCTGGACCAGATGGCTTCACAGGTAAATTTTACCAAATATTCAAAAAAGAACTAACACCTAATCCTTCTCAAGCTCTTTCAAAAAATTCAAGAAGAGGGAAGACTTCTAAGCTCCTTTTATGAGGCAAGCATGATCCTCATTCCAAAACCAGATAAAGACACTACAAAGAAAGAAAACTATAGGTCAATATTCCTAATGAACTGAAATGCTAAAATTCTCAACAAAGTATCAGCAAACTGGATCCAGCAATACATGAAAAAAATCATACATCATGATCAAGTAGGATTTATTCTGGGGAGGTAAGACTGGTACAATACTTACAAATAAATAAATGTGATTCATCACATAAACGAAAGGAAAGATAAAAATCACATGGTAATATTATTAGATGCAGAAAAGGCATTTGATAAAATCTAGCATCCATTTATGATCAAAACTCTCAGCAAAGTGGGAATACAGGAAATATACCTCAACATGATAAAGGCCATCTATGACAAACCCACAGCTAACATCACACTCAATGGACAAAAATTAAAAACAATCCCCTTTAGATCAGGAACAAGGCAGGGGTGCCCCCTTTTTACCACTTTTATTCAACATAGTTCTGGAAGTCCTAACCACAGCAATCAGACAAGAAGAAGAAATAAAAAGCATCCAAACGGGAAAAGAAGTAGTAAAACTCCCATAATTTACTGATGACATGATACTGTACATAGAAAACCCTAAAGTCTCAGTCAAAAAATTACTAGACCTGATAAATGAATCTGGCAAGGCTGCAAAATATAAAATTAATATTCAGAAACCAGTGGCATTTTTATACATCGACAATAAACTGTCTGAAAGAGAAGTTAAGGAAACAATCTTCTTCACTATTTCAACAAAAAAAAAGTACCTAGGAGTAAATTTAACCTAAAAGACTTGTACTCAGAAAATTATGAGACATTGAAAAAAGAAATCAAGGAAGATACAAAAAAGTCAAAGCATATGTCGTGTTCATGGATGGCATTATTAAAATAATAATAAATAAACATCATTAAAATAAACATCATTAAAATGTCTATATTACCCAAAGCAATCTATAAATTCAATGCACTTCCTATTAAAATACCAATGGCATACTTCAAAGATATAGAACAAATATTCCAAAAATTCATATAGAATCAAAAAAGAACACGAATAACCTCAGCAATCTTGAAAATGAAGAATAAAGGGAGAAGTATCACACTTCCTGATATAGTTATACTAGAAGGCCACTGTAATCAAAACAGCTTGGTACAGGCATAAGAACAGGCATACAGAACAATGGAACAGAACAGAAAACCCAGAAATAAACCCATGCCTTTATGGTCACTTGATATTTGACAAAGGAGGTAATAACCAAAATTTATAGTCTCTTTAATAAATGTGTTGGGGCCCTGGCTGGTTGGCTCAGCGGTAGAGCGTCAGCCTGGCGTGCGGGGGACCCGGTCGATTCCCGGCCAGGGCACATAGGAGAAGCACCCATTTGCTTCTCCACCCCCCCTCCTTCCTCTCTGTCTCTCTCTTCCCCTCCCGCAGCCAAGGCTCCATTGGAGCAAAGATGGCCCGGGCGCTGGGGATGGCTCCTTGGCCTCTGCCCCAGGCGCTAGAGTGGCTCTAGTCAGGGCAGAGCGTCGCCCCTGGTGGGCGTGCCAGGTGGATCCCGGTCGGGCGCATGCAGAAGTCTGTCTGACTGTCTCTCCCTGTTTCCAGCTTCAGAAAAATACAAAATAAATAAATAAATAAATGTGTTGGGAAAATTGGACAGCTACCTGCAAAAAAATAAAACTAGACCACCTACTTACACCATTCACAAAAATAAACACAAAGTGGATCAAAGACTTAAATATAAGTTGTGAAACCATAACTTCTTGGAAGAAAACATAAGAAGTAAACTCTCTGATATCTCTTGTAGCAATATTTTTGATGATTTATCTCCATGGACAAGTGAAATAGAGGACAGGGTGAACAAATAGGAGTATATCAAACTAAAAAGCTTTTGCACAGCAAAAGACACCATTAACAAAATAAAAAGACAACCCACACAATGGGAGAACATATATACCAATATGTCTGATAAGGGGTTAATAACCAAAATTTATAAAGAACTTCTAAAACTTAACACCAGGAAAGTAAACAATCCAATTTAAAAATGAGCAAAAGAACTGAATAGACACTTCTTCAAAGAAGATATACAGATGGGCAATAGGCATATGAAAATATGTTCAATGTCACTAATAATCAGAGAAATGCAAATTAAAACTACAATGAGATATCACCTCACACCTCTCAGAATGGCGCTCATTAACAAAGCAACACATAATAAGTGCTGGCGAGGATGTGGAGAAAAGGGAACCCTCCTGCCCTGCTGGTGGGAATGCAGACTGGTGCAGCCATTGTGGAAAACAGTATGGAGATTCCTCAAAAAATTAAAAATGGAACTGCCTTTTGACCCAGCTATACCACTTTAGGAATATATCCTAAAAATACCAAATCACTGATTCAAAAGGAGAAATGCACCCCCATGTTTATTGCAGCATTGTTTATAATAGCCAAGATTTGGAAACAGCCCAAGTGTCCATCAGGGAAGGAGTGGATTAAAAAGCAGTGGTACATATACAGAATGGAATACTACACAGCTATGAAAAAAGAAGAAAATCCTACCTTTTGCTTTGGCATGGATGGACCTAAAAATTATTATGTGAAGTAAAATAAGCCAGGCAGAGAAAGACAAATATCATATGATCTCACATATATGTGGAATCTAATGAACAAAGTAAACTGACTAATGGGAATAGAGGCAGAGGCAGGGTCACAGGGAGCAGAGGGACAGCTGTTAGAGGGATGGGGGACGAGGGGAGAGGAATCAGAGAAGGTGAAGGGATTAGTGAAAGTATATATACATAACACATAGGACAGCAAATCCCAGAGGGAATGGGGAAGGGAGTTAGGGGAGGAGGGCAAAGAGGGTATAAAAAGGAAACACATGGGTGGGGGTGAGGGTGTTATATTCAGTGGGACACTTGAATCCATGTAAACACAATAAATTAAAATTAATTTAAAAAAAGTCATACTGCTTTTCTATATATCATTACTAACAGCAAACAAGTAGAATTTAAAATTGAAAACATAAGACCATGTACATTAGCACCCAAAACATGAAATACTTAGGTATAAATCTAAGAAAATATGTATTTAGATCTCTATGAGGAAAACTAAAAATCTCTGAATGAATGAAATCAAGAAAGAACTAAATATATAAGAAGATATTCCATATGCCTATCCTTTCCATAGGGTTAGGAAAAGAGACTGAATATTGTCAAAATGTTAGTTCTTTTCTAATTGCTCTGTAGATTTGGTGCAATCTCAATCCAAATTCTAGCCCGTTATTTTATTTTTTTTA
This sequence comes from Saccopteryx bilineata, assembly GCF_036850765.1. Lineage (NCBI taxonomy): Eukaryota > Metazoa > Chordata > Mammalia > Chiroptera > Emballonuridae > Saccopteryx > Saccopteryx bilineata. The sequence continues at coordinate 89,738,828 of NC_089498.1, forward strand.
ATTTATTCATTCTTAAAGAAGAGGGGTGCGGGGAGAGAGATTGAGAGAGAGAGAGAGAGAGAGAGAGAGAGAGAAGGGGGTGTAGGAGCAGGAAGCATCAACTCCCATATGTGCATTGACCGGGTAAGCCCAGAGTTTTGAACCGGTGACTTCAGCATTCCAGGTCGACACTTTATCCACTGTGCCACCACAGGTCAGGCCACAAGTTATTTTATAAATATTATATTAACAAACTAATTCTAAAGTTTATATAGAGAGGCAAAAAACCAGAATAGCCGAAACAACATTGAAGGAAAACAGACTAAGTTGGAGTACTGTTGCTACCTAACTTCAAAACTTACTATAAAAACTACAGTAATTAAGACAAGATGGTACTGGCACAAGAATAGACAACTAGATCAATGGAACAGAATAAAGAGTCCAGAAATAGCCTCATATAAATACTGTATAGTCAACTGATCTTTAACAAAGCAGCAAAAGGCAATACAATGAAGCAACACTAGTCTCTTCAACAAATGGTTCTGGAACAACTGGACATCCACATGCAAAAAAAAAAACACCAAACCATAAAACAGCAAAAAGCATCTAGACACAGACTTTATATGCTTCAAATAAATTAACTAAAAGTGAGTCATAGCTGTAAATATAACACACAAAACTACAAAATTCCTAGGTGATAAAATAGGTAAAAGTCTAGATGATCTTCGATGTGGTGTTGACTTTTTAAATACAACACTAAAAACATGACCCATGAAAGAAATAATTGATTAGCTAGACTTCATTAAAATTTAAAATGTCTGCTCTGCAAAAGAAAAAATCAAAGGACTTAGAAGACAAGCTATAGAACAATAGAGAACATTTACAAAAGACATATCTGATAAAAGACTATTGTCCAAAAAAAAAAACCTCTTAAAACTCTACAATAAGAAAAAACAACATAATTAAAAAATAAGCCAAAGGCCTTAACAGATACTCACCAACTCACCAAAGAAGATAGATAACAAATGATAAGATGGCATGCAAAAAGATGTTCCACATCATATATCAGGTAAATGCAAATTAAAACGACAATAAGGTACTACTACGTATCTATCAGAATGCTCAAAATCTGGAACAATGACACCACCAAAGGCTGACAAGGGATATGGAGTAACAGGAACCCTGTAGAGCGCTGGTGGGAATGCCAAATGGTGCAGCCACTTTGGAAGACAGATTGGCAGTTTCTTACAAAACTGAACATACTCTTACCACTACTTGATATTTTACCCAAAGGAGTTGAAAACTTAGGTCCTCAGAAAAACCTGCACAAGAGTGTTTCTAGCAGTTTTATTCCTAATTACCAAAACTTAGAGGAAGCCGAGATGCCCTTCAGTAGGTGATGGATAAATTGTGGTACATACACAAGATATCAGATATATGGATGAAATAGACCAATTCCTTGAAAAATACATAATACCAAAGTTCACTCAAGAATAAAACAGATATCCTGAAGAGCCCTGATATCTACTAAAGCAACAGAATTTGTAGTTCAAAACCTTCCAACAAAGAAAATTTCAATGAAGCTAGGCGGCTTCACTCTTGAATTCTACCAAACATTTAAGAAATAAATGATACCAATTCTACATAAACTCTTCCAGAAAATTATAAAGAAACAAATACTTCCCAAGTCATTCTATGAAGACAAAATAACCCTGGTAACAGATTACCCTGTTAACCTCAAAGATATTTAAAGAAAAAAGACTAAGGTATATGTCAATATTCCTCATGAATACAGATTTTTAAAACTTTAGCAAATCAAGTCTAACAATATATAACAATGATAACTCATCATGATTACTTGGGATTTAATCTTAGGAATTTAAGGTAATTTAACATTTGACAATCAGCTGCCTGAACTATGGTGGCACAGTGGATAGAGTGTGGACCTGGAACACTGAGATCGCCAATCAAGACCCTGGGCTTGCCTGGTCAAGGCACATTTGGGAGTTGATGTTTCTTGCTCCGCCCTCCCTTCTCTCTCTCTCTCTTTCTCCCTCTCTCTCTCTCCCCCCTCTCTAAAATGAATAAAGAAAATCTAAAATGAATAAAGAAAATCAGCTGACATAAATCGCTATATTAACAAACTGGGATATATATGTATTGAGGTTGATATATATATATATATATATATATATATATCAATAAACACAGAAAGAGCATTTGATTTATTACAACAAATCTCCTAATAAAAATTCTCAGAAAACTAGACAGGGATAGGAACTTTTTGACTTGATAAAAGACATCTACAAAAAACCTTCAGCTAACATGCTTAATGATGAAAGACTGGATGATTTCCCCCAAAATCAGGAAAAAGATAGGGATGGTCACTCTTACCACTTTTATTTAACATTGTACTGGAAATTCTAGCCTTTGGAATAACGCAAGAAAATTAAATAAAAGTCATCTAAATTAGAAAAAAGTAAAGCTGTCTTTATTCACAATGTGATCATTTATGCACAAAATAGAATATAAGCTACCCCAAAAAGCTTCTAACACTAGTGAGTTTAGCAATGCTGCTAAGTGCAAGATTAATACATGCCCTGGCTGACTGGCTCAGTAGTAGAGCATCAGCCCGATATGTGGAAGTCCTGAGTTTGATTCCTAGTCAGGGCACACAGGAGAAGCATCCATCTGCTTCTCCAACCCCACTCTTGCTCTCCCTAGCCATGGCTCATTCGAGCAGGTTGTCTCTGGGCATTAAGGATGGCACCAAGGCCTCATTTTCAATGCTAAAATAGCTCAGTTGCTGAGCAACAGAGCAAGGCCCCAGATGGGCAGAGCATCACTCCCTAGTGGACTGTAAAGCCAGTATCCACAGTCACCATCACAGCAGCCTGGCCCATGCAGGTTCTCATTGGATTTGGACAAACGGTAATGAAACAACAGAGCCATGAACTGGTGGGCCATTACCTTTAATCCTAGCTTGCACCCGGTGGTCAAGTAAAAACACACACTGGGCTCCAAAACCTACTCATTCAGAGCTCACAAAGCTACTGACTTATCCGAGTTTCCTAGAATCAAAGGTTTCTAGCCCATTAGCCTCATTCTCCTTTGTTCCCCATCTCCTTCTCTCTACACAAACTCTGCACTAACTGGCTTCTCTTTCAGCACTCCACCATTTTGGCTGCCTCTACTCTCCTCCATGTGGTCTTACTCTGCTCTCCAACCTGCTCTCTGCTCTAATGCTAATTCAGAAACCGAGAGAGCAAGCTCCCAGTCTGTCCCACTTTATAGAGAAAAAATCAAAACCTTTAATCCAATATACAAAATAGGGAAGTCTCGGATACAAAGTCCACCCCAAATCAAAAAGGGTGGGAAAGGCTTAGTCCTAAAACCAAGTCCTGGGCTACAAGGATCCTGCCTGCCCACAGCCCGCCCCCAACATACATTAATACAATTATGCCCATTCCAAGCATAAGGGCAACTAATATCATCACCTGGGCAACAGGCATCCACGTGGGCAGCGCCACCTTTAACAAAGTGAACGTAATATATTTTATCTCCTAACAGGGGGGTTCCGGGTGGATCTCCAAGTCAGGGTACAGGCAAGAGTCTGTCTCTCTGCCTCCCTGCCTCTCACTTTAAAAAAAAAAAAAAAAAAAAAAGATAATACACAAGAGTCAATTGGGTATCTGTAGGGAATTTCCTATCTAACCTTGAACCATCTATGACTAGGCTTGGAGAGCGTTAGTTAAAAGCCCTGAGTGAATGTCTCTTGGATGCAAACACCAAGAAACTGGATGAGTAACCTTTGTGCAGACACAAAGGAATGCATGTGAACTGGCTTTAGAAAATTAGCCTAGAGGTTCTAGATTGCCCTTTCCTTTCTGCTTGTTAATTAGCAAAAGAAAAAGAATGTACTGACCCAAATTAGCCCTTTTCCCAAGTCAGCAAAACAGCCATTAGTCATTCTTTCCCCTTATCACCTGGTCTCCCTCCCTTGTAATCCTGTTACCTCTGTTCTGCTTCTGATCAATAAATGCTAAGAAAATTCAGGAGGTCTTCTTTGCTTCCCTTGGCAGACCTCCCCCTCTTCCTCTTGACATAAGTTTGTGTCTTGAGTAGGTTCTTTCCATGCAACACTGATAGTTCCCAACAGGCTGGAGAACTATAGGTATCTACATACTAGCAATTAGCAACACATTAAAAAAAACTTTTTTTTTTTCCATTTTTCCAAAGCTGGAAACAGGGAAGCAGTCAGACAGACTCCCGCATGCGCCCGACCGGGATCCACCCGGCATGCCCACCAGGGGGCGATGTTCTGCCCATCCGGGGCATCGCTCTGTTGCATCCAGAGCCACTCTAGTGCCTGGGGCAGAGGCCAAGGAGCCATCCCCAGCGCCCGGGTCATCCTTGCTCCAATGGAGCCTCGGCTGCGGGAGGGGAAGAGAGAGACAGAGAGGAAGGAGAGGGGGAGGGGTGGAGAAGCAGATGGGCGCTTCTCCTGTGTGCCCTGGCCGGGAATCGAACCCAGGACCCCTGCACGCCAGGCCAACGCTCTACCACTGAGCCAACCGGCCAGGGCCACATTAAAATTTTTAAAAATACAATATGATTCATTATAGCATCAAAAATATGATTTAGGGACAAATCTGACAATTCTGCCATGACTATCTCCTTCTCCTCATCCTCCACTGTCTCCTCCTTCCCCTCCCCCTCCGCCACCTCCGCCACCTCCGCCTCGCCCTCTCCTCCTCCTACCTCCTCTATATGCTGCTTCTTCAGTGATCCCTTGCTCCTCCATTTCAGGGACAAAGTCAAGGCCAAACTCAAATATCCCTCAGTGTTGCCAGTAAATTCAGAACAGCAATGGTATTGTTTGCCATAAGATTTTTAACGATTAACTCGGGGATCAATCAGTATGATAACCCTTGTGAAGGCAGGGGAACAAGGCCTCCCCTCTCACTCGTGGTGACCTGCTCTGCAGCAGGGGCTGAGAAGCTCTTCCCCTTTCCATCTATCCTCTCTTCATTTATTTACAAAAGCTTTCTTTTTTTCTTTTTTTTCTTTTTTTTTTTTTTTTACAGAGACAGAGAGAGAGTCAGAGAGAGGGATAGATAGGTATAGACAGACGGGAACAGAGAGAGATGAGAAGTATCAATCATCAGTTTTTTGTTGCAACATCTTAGTTGTTCATTGATTGCTTTCTCATATGTGCCTTGACTGCTGGCCTTCAGCAGACTGAGTAACCCCTTGCTCAAGCCAGCGACCTTGGGTCCAAGCTGGTGAGCTTTTTTGCTCAAACCAGATGAGCCTATGCTCAAGCTGGCGACATTAGGGTCTTGAACCTGGGTCCTCCGCATCCCAGTCCAACGCTCTATCCACTGCACCACTGCTTGGTCAGGCTACAAAAGCCTTCATCCTGTCTCCACATTATGAAACCCACCCAGACTCTATCAGCTTTCCAGGCCATATCCTGGCCCCTCATCTACTTTTCCAATGCTATTTTCTGTGACCTCCTGCAGTGACCCTTTCCCCACGTATCTCCCAGGGTGTCCCTTGTCAGGGCACAAGATCTCCACACACTTTCTCTCACCCCACTGCTTCCTCCGCCCCAACCTCAATTACTCTTCCTTCTGCTCACATTCAAGTCCTTCTAAGCCCTAAAAGATAAGCTAAAAGTACCTCTTCCTTCAAGAAGCCTTGACTGAGGACCCAGGTACAAAATCCCAAGGTCTTGATTGAGTATGGGGTCGCTGGCTTGAGCAAGGGGTCACTTGTTCTGCTGTAGCCCCCCCCCCCCATCAAGGCACGTATGAGAAAGCAATCAATGAATAACTAAGGAGCCGCAATGAAGAACTGATACTTCTCATCTCTCTCACTTCCTGTCTGTCTCTATATCTCTGTCTGTCTCTGTCTCTGTCTCTGTCTCTCTCTCTTGAAAATAAGTAAATAAATAGTATAAAATTGTCCTGATTAGTACAGTTCCCCATGCTTCCAAAAAGCAGTGGACTCAGTGAAATATAAACAAGTAATTATCCTAGTATTCGATGCCTGATACAACTGAAGAGGAACGGCACAGCCCTCTTGGGAGCTCTGAAGAGAGAGTGCACACCTGTGAGAATACTGGGGTGCTCCCCCACGAGGAGGCAGCCAAGCTGTCCCTTAAAAGATGGTCCAGGGAACAGCAATGACAAGGCATGAAAGGCTACAGTGTGTCAGGAAATAGGAAGTAGTATAATGGGGTGAGGCAAGGAACAGTTGTGGGAAGCAGTCATATTTCATTTTACAGACAACTATGAGAGAACTTGCCATCAGGCCACACTGCATCCTGGAGGTCCAGGCCAGAGGGAGCCCTGGAGAGAAAGCACTCCAGAGAGGACGGCGAGATCCTGGCAGTCTAGTTCCCAGTCCCTGAGTGGTACGGGGAGGAACAGCAAAGGTGCAGGCCTTGAAACACTCACAGGACTAGAACAGCTTGTAAAAATCACGGGAGTCCCAGCCACTCTGCTCCCAGCAGTTTAGAGGCCATAAGGAGTGTGGCCACTCTGGGTCATGTCCATGAGGCCACCAATAAGCCAGAGGAGATGGTGGTGGGAGTGTGGGAAGTAGAGTCCAGAAATCTCAAGGACAGCAGTCGACACTTAAAGTCAGGGTAGAGGAGGATCAGAGCCCAGGCTTCTACTCCCAGGTCTCCGAGACTCTACTGTCCCCAGCTGTCTCTTAAGTCATAGCCCAGAGACAGCATCAGAAGCTAGAGGAAGGGGAGCTGAGGAGACCAGGGAAAGCAGGAAAGAGTCGTTCCCAGGGAAGGGTCAGGCTGAGTCAGGGACCACACCCCCTCTCTTCCTATAGCAGCATTCTCAGCACCAGCCCTGCCTCAGCCCAGGGACATGGGACAAGACTCCCACTCACCCTTCAGGCCTCAGTACTGCTCATCCTCTTCCAGGAAGCCCTCCTTATACTTCCTCCTGAGTGAAGGTCTGCCTTACCCCTTCCCCCATACTCATCTCAGCTGGTACAAGGGTCAGTGCAGGGTTCTGTTTCCATGTCCATCACCCCACCAGATAGAGTCTGTGGCAAAGAAGACTGCCTCCAACTCATCCCCAAAGCCAGAGCACAGCATCACTCTATAAATGCTAGCACCGCACACCGAGGGCACAACACAACACAGCACATGCCTGCAGGGGCATCCATCCAACATACAGCTCTTGATGGTGGGTTTGCATCCCCATTTGACAGACAAAACCAAAGGCAGTCACCCAGCTGTGGCCCCACAATGAGGACTCAACCCCAGACCAGAGTCTCCTCTTCCATTTCACTATCTTCATCACCAAAAGTCTGGGGCTATCACCCCTGGAGGCTGAGGCAGAGAGGGAGGCTGGGGACTGCACATGGCTAGGGAAGCCCCTCGCTCTCTGCAGGCTCAGGAGAAGCAAAGAGTGCAGGCCTGTCCAAGGAGGAAGGCCGACCCCAGCACAGGCTGGGGGGTCTGACACACTCCCACTCACTCCCACTCACTCCCACTCAGCTCTGGCCGCCAGCCCAGCTACAGAGGGTAGCCCATCCATGACTCTACATTGTAGGAAGCTCTTCGTCTGCTCACCCGCAAGCTCCAATTCAAAAGTTTGTAAAGATGCACAGGGTGACAGAGTGACAAAGAAAATGGATTCCTGTGTCTCCACACAGCCACACGCCCCAGGGAGGCATCACCACACAGGGAAACCAGAGCCTACCTCACTGGTTGGTAAGCTCATGTTGAGGGCTCCAGGATGTGTCACCCCGGCACCTCCTCTGGGCCTCAAGAGCCAACGAAAGTCTGCTGCCTCTGGGCTGAGAAGGAACCCACCCGTGCCAGGATCATGCCTGCACCCCACTGCCCCCTCTATCTCCTCTGGGCACAAGGTGTTTCTGTGAATGCAGTGTGGGTATGTGAGTGTGTGTGTGTGTGAATGAGGGTGTGCGTGTATGAGTGAGTGTGGGGTGTGAGTGTGTGCTAATTGTATGTGTGTAGGTGGATGTGAGTGTGTGTATCTGTTAAGAGATGGATGGGGGCAAGGCCCTAACCAGTTGGCTCAGTGGTAGAGCATTGGCCTAGCATGTGGAAGTCCCCAGTTCGATTCTCGACCAGAGCACACAGGAGAAGGCCCATCTGCTTCTCCACCCTTCCCCCTCTCCTTTCTCTCTATCTCTTTCTTCCACTCCCGCAGCCAAGGCTCCATTGGAGCAAAGTTGGCCCAGGTGCTGAGGATGACTCCATGGTCTCTGCCTCAGGTGCTAGAATGGCTCCGGTTGCAATGGAGCAACGCCCCAGATGGGCAGAGCATCGCCCCCTGGCGGGCATGACAGGTGGATCCTGGTTGGGCATATGCGGGAGTCTGTCTCTCTGCCTCTCCACTTCCCACTTCAGAAAAATAAAAAATTTTTTAAAAAGAGAGAGATGGATTGGAGCAGACAAAGAGACTTGAGTCACCTCCCACACACACACCCATTCCTCCTACAGATGGTACTTCTGACACCTGGCTCTTCCTGCTTCCTGGGATGTTCATGGAGCTGGGGTCAGCCTTACCCGGGCAAACCCAGCTGGGCACCAGGCATCCTTCCCATCATGCTCACTCCACCAGCCCCGTGTCAGTCACAGCACCTCCCCACCAAGGCCGGCACCACAGCTGGGGTCAGCCTTACCCGGGCAAACCCAGCTGGGCACCAGGCATCCTTCCCATCATGCTCACTCCACCAGCCCCGTGTCAGTCACAGCACCTCCCCACCAAGGCCGGCACCACAGCTGGCCTCCCATGCCCCCACGTGCGTGGCAGAACTTCTGAGAACCACCACGCCACCCCCATGGTTCACCTTTAAATGGGGTGATTAAGAACACTGTGCAGCAAGAAGAGAAAATGCTTATGATATAACATAAGAGAAGCCATGGGCAGCAAACGGAGCACCATTGAGGTTACAGCCATGCACAGCTCTCTGTGAGGATAAGTTCTGGAAAGATCCACAAAACTTAAAAACATTTGCCGGTGTTCAAACGGAGAGATTATGGGTTACTTCCTCGTTTTCTTTCTGAATTCCGCAATTGTGATTGCCATCATCGTTATACAATAAATAAAAGTATAACTTTCAAAAATTGATTATGTTACTACTGTATTTCAACCAGGCATATATATAAAATAAAGTGGAAAAGGCGATCCCATTCACAAAGGCAACAAAATATAACTACTTAGGAATAAACCTGACTGAAGATGTGCATGACCTAGCAAAGAAACCACCAGACTTCACTGGGAGTCATAAACAATGACTTGAATAAACAGAGAAAATAACTGTTCCCAGATGGAAAGACTATGTTATAAAAATGACAATTTTCCTAAAAGTTAAATTATAAATTTAATTCAACCCTAATTAAAATCTCAAAAGTTCTTCAAGGAATTAAAATTATTCTGAAGTCATTTTGAAAATAAACATGAAAATATTAAATAAAATTCTGTAAAATAAAACAGACACACTGTATATATGTAAAGTACTATTGGACTGGCACAAAGTTAGAAATATGGATCTGAATTTTTAAAATCCATAAATAGACCTAATTGCACATAAGGATTTAATGTATTATAAGGTTGCCCTGACCAAATAATGTAGAAGGGAATTCTTGATGAATAAATTGTGCTGTGATGACTGATAGTTTTGAGGAAAAGTAATTAATTCAGAAACTCACTTTACCTCACCCAACAAAAATAAACTCTGGAGAGATTAAATAATCAAATAGAAAAGTCAAATGGAAAAATATATATATAGCAGAAGAACTTTATCTGTGCTTTGAAGAGAGAGTGATAACTTTTCAAGTTTCACACTGATAAAAGAAAGTACAAATAAAAAGATAACAGACTCAACATTATAAAATCACAAGAGCTTTGTAGAAAAGAAACAAGATAACTAAAATAAAAGCAGACTGGGAAAAATTATGTGTCTGGCAGCATGTTGATAACTGTAATATAAAGAATTCTCACAAACCCTTATGAAAAACTTCCAGATGCCAACAGGTGAACGAACAGAACAGGAAACCCACACATGAAGATCTATGCTTAGCAACCACATGGAAAGGCTACATCTCTCTGGTAATCACATGGGAAGTCATTTCACATCTATCAAAATAGCAACAAAGAAAAACAAAGGTTTGTAATTGCCATGCCAAGTGCTTGAGTGAGAATAAAACTGAGCTCACACAGCTGATGAGAGAAAGGCTCCTTTTTGAAGACAGTTTGGCGTTACCATTGCAATTGCAAGTTCCACAAAAATACACTTGCCGTGAAAAAATAATTCTTCAGAAGGAAAGAACTACTTCAAGATGTTCAACACTACATGATTTAAAATATTCAGAGAAAGAAAACAATTCAAACCTCTAACAAAAAAAGGACATTTAAATACATTAAAGAACATCAACTTAGTATACCCTAAACTTATACCATGATAAATGTTAATTATTCCTCAATAAAGCTGGAGGGGAAAAAAAGAAAATTATATAAAGAAAAGAAAAAGAAGATCATCAACTTAATGGCCACTTTATGCAGCCATTGAAATGATAATTATGAAAACTCTCTAACTACAGTGAAAAATGTTTACAGTGTAATAAACAACGCTATAACCAAAACTGTAGTTGTGCTGTGATGAAAAATATGTCTATGGACAAGAACTATAAGGGAATTCAGAAAATGCAAATAGAAGCAGGGGGTTTAGCTCTGTTATTTCCATTCCAATGTAACAGCATTTTTGTGTTTTACATAAAAGCTTGGACAAAGAGATCTGTTCGGCTATGTAGTCAACCTCACCTGACATTCACTTCCAAGTCCCAAAAACCGTGTGCTGGAGCTGAGGAGTCACGACACCCCTGACCATTCTTGGTCAGGCCCCAGGGCCCACCCAGACCTGGCCTGCCAGGGCTCTGTGAGAGCCACGGACCTATGCCCTGTTTCTCCTGGATGCCTGAACCACCTCCCACCTCCTGGAAAACTCGCAATCTCTCAGGACTCATCCATAGGCTTCACATGCTCCAGGAAGAAGCTCCCCCCCACACACACACACACACACACACACACCACACCATCTCAGCTCATACAATTCTCCTGTACACAGGAAGGAACCCCCTTGCCTGAGTATGCCTTCACAGCAATGAGTCTGTGCAGTGACCTTTGGAAGCCCAGTGCTGCACTCCGACCAGGTACAGAATGAACACATTAAAGGGTTGCTCATCTCACATATATCATTGGCCTCCAATTTTATGCCAGGCCCTCAGAGGCATGAAGAAAACTACACAGTAAAAAAGGGAACAGCATCTTTGCCTTCCAGAAGCTAATGGATTGGCTAGAAAGGAAAGGTGGCTTGCATCTAGGAAGCACTGTGGGGTAGTTTCCATGCTTCATCCCATTCCATCCTCACCCATCCCTAAGGGAGGAACTCCCATCACCCCCAGTTTACAGATGCCCTGATGAGTTCAGGAAGGTAAAGCCACACATAGCCAGGACATGGAACAAGTCTGTCGGTTCAAAGCTCGTGCCTTTGACCTCTAACCTCACTCTGCCTATCTGTCTCACAGCGGTCCTACAGGGTAGGGCCTGGCTTTCCACACAAGCAATAAGAATCCAATGACATTTTGTTAATGTGGATTGTAAGGGCTCAGCAGAAAGCCAGCACAATAGACAGGGCTTGTCCCTTCCTGCCTCCACCCTCCCCCAAGGCCCACAGACACTCAGAGGCCACTAACCACATTCCCTGCCCCTCATAGCATCAATGGCTACCCCAAATGGAAAATGGGCAGACCCACTGTCTGGACATGTTCTTGAGGACACAACAGTGCTGGCCCACCCACCTCTGCCAGAGCTCTCCAAAGTCACATCCCCTGGAACTTCCGAATGTGACCTGTTTTTTGGAAATAAGGTGTTTGCAGAAGTAATTAGTTAAGATGAGGTCATAGTGGATTAGGGTAGTCCCCAAATACTTGTAAGGCTTGGTGTCCTTATAAAAAGATGAGAGGACACAACAAAGGCACGAGGCCTTGCTGGAGACTGAGGCAGACAGGAAGGATGCGTCTACACGCCTGGGCAGCTGAGGACTGCTGGGAGCCCCCAGAAGCTAAGAAGAGGCAAGGAAGGATCCTCCCTCGAGCTTCAGAGGGAGCAGGACTTGGCTGACATCTTGATTTCAAACCTGTAGTCCCCAAAACTGGGAGAAGAACATATTTCTGTTGTTTGAAGCCATGAAGGTTTCGGTAATTTGATCCCTAGGTGACAGAAACAGGGGACTGGAGCCAGGCTGCATGGAGCCAGCCTTTCCTTCTGTGACGCTCCCCGGAGGCTGCCGCCTCTGGCCTGGCCCTGCCTTCAGAGTCACACGGACCAGCCTCGACAAGGTCCCAGCAGGGCCATCAAACACTTAAGAAGAAGCTGCAGTCCCTTTGGAGTAGGAAGGCAGAGCCTCTGAGGCCCTGGGACTCCAAGCAAAGCATCCGTTTGGGCTCTGCCCCAAGTGGAGACAAAATCCCCTGACTCCCACCTGGAAAACAGGCTTAGAGTCCCAATGGGGCCCGAAGAGACAGAAGGAAAAAATGGGAAACAACAGAACTACAGTGTCAAGGAGCAGCAAGAAGAACAGGAACTTTGGAAGCAGAAGACTGAGTTCAAATATCTCCTCCACCATTTACCAGCTGGGCGGCCGTGGAGGAGCTGCGGAGACTGAGCCATCACGTGCGAGCGGGGGGCACGGCTTCCCGCTCCCTTCCTCTGCCAGGCGGTGCCATGGAGCTGAAATGTGGGCAGGCCCTGCAGAGCCCTCCTGCCCAAGGAAGGCAGAGAATAAACCCTTGTTTGAAAAGTAAAATAAACCCCCACAGAAACAAAACAAAGACAATTGGGCCATGACCAAGCCCCAGGCCCCAGGTAAGCTCAGAGTACACAGACCTAGGACACCCCAAAGTGGCCCAGCTGCTGAGGCCTGGGCCAACCCTGGCTCAGGCCATCTCTCTAGCTTTCTGCTTCAGGATGCATTAAAGAAAAACCCAGAATCGATCAGGCCCATCTCTAATCTCAGCCACTGACACCCTCCATTTCTGCTCATTTTCCTGCCTGTGGTGCTAATAGTGTGTGGCTAAGCCAGAGCATCAAGGAAGATATGAAATTATACAGCGTTATCTCTCCCCTGAGCCTGCACACATGTGCTTCCCTCTTCAGCTTTGCTGACTCTTTAAAGAAGGAAGCAGGCACAAATCTTACCCAGATTTAGAACCATTTCTCCAGGTGCCCACCAGCCCAGCAGAGGGACCCTCAACCACATAGTAACATTCCAACCTGTCAACCAACTTCTCCCAGGAAAGAGGCAGCAAAGACCCACAAGCCTCAGAAGGAAGGAGCCAATACATCAGCCCCTTGCCTCACCCAGCCTCTGTGCAGTGTTTGCCCGAACCGTCGCCATCACTGGTTCCCAGGACAGAAAATCATCACTGATAACCAATCCCAAACTCCCCTTCTGTGATGAGGCTCTTCACTCTTCTTAAGGCCTCGGTATTACTAAAGAGAGCAGCTGTTCACAGCCTTTGGATGACAGCTATTCTGATTCAGAGTGAACATTTACTAGGATCTTAGGTCATTCTGTACCTGAAGAAGCCTCTTAAGCCATACAGCTGTCCTCACATCCCCCAAAATGGGCTTCAGAACACAGGGTATGGTTTGCCAGCTCACTCCTAAGTCACTCTCCGATGGGCTCTGACTCCACTTCCCACCCACCCTTGTTCCTGGTCCAGGCCCGTTTCTCTGTTAAAAGCCTCACTTTACTCTGCACAGCTCCATGTCTTTGATCTTGAGCTTCTCTTCTACCCTGGCATCTGGTATGGCCCACACCCATCCAGGGCTCCTGCAGGTGGGCCCTGGAAACAGACAGTAGTGCCTGACCAAGTTCCTGGGGCTCAGGCCACAGGTGTAAATGTGCCCCCCCGGGACACACATCAGCAGCCAAAAGCAATAGTGCTCATCTTGCAACAGCACTTCTGTGGGTGAGGACATGGGGACAGATGGATGAATCAGGGACAGCTCTGATATCCTTCAAGGGCTCAAGAAGCACTCTTGGGTGTCTTTTGTGAGTGAAAACCTCTAGCAACTCTTTGAGAATCTGATACAGTTAATGAATCCCCAAATGTGCAGCTCACATCTAATACCTTTGAGGCCCAATCATGAATCACAATAAACAATGTTTTTATGTGGCGTTTGATATGATGCAATGAGAAGCACACAGCCGCTCAATGATGTATTCTTGCCACAAATGTCTCACCTGGATCACACTCACCTCCAGATCTAACTTCCAATTTACATGTTAAATAACACCCTGAGGAAGCACTGGGAAGATCCAGTAGAGGAAACATTTTAGAGAGCAGCTGGACCATGCTGTCCAATAATCCTGTGTCATAGAAAAGAAATAGGAAGGATGTTCTAGACCCTTGCTACTCAAAGCATATGCCATGGACCACTACCAGTCGCGTCCCATAAGTTTGCTAAAAATGCAGAATCTCGGGCCCCTCTCCAGCCTCCTGAATCAGAATCCACACGTTAGCAAGAACTCCAGGTAAATAAATCATATGCACACATGAATGACTAACAAGCTCTAGTCTAAGTAAGAAGAAACTTATGAGCCTGACCAGGCAGTGGTGCTGTGGACAGAGCAATGGACTGGGATGTGGAGGACTCAGGTTCGAAACCCCAAGATCACCAGCTTGAGTGCAGGCTCATCTGGCTTGAGCACGGGCTCACCAGCTTGAGCACGGGGTCACTGGCTTGAGCCCAAAGGTCACTAGCTTGAAGCCCAAGGTCACTCACTCTGCTGTAGCCCCCCTCCCAGTCAAAGCACATATGAGAAAGCAATCAATGAACAAGCAATCAACGAACAACTAAGATGTCACAATGAAGAACTGATGCTTCTTCGTTCCTTTCCTTCCTGTCTGTCTGGCCCTATCTGTCCTTCTCTCTGATTCTCTCTGTCAAAAAAAAGAGAGACTTATGAGAAATAACAACCAATAGCAATATACAGTTTTTGTTTAAATCCTGACTTGAACCAATCAGCTGTAAGAGATACTTTACAGACCAAAAGAGAAATTTCAATATGGACTGTTAGATTATAATAAGAAATTATGATTATTCTGCTAGGCATGATAATGGTTTTGTGATTGTATAGGGAAATGTCCTTACATTTTTAGAGATATACACATAAGTATTTAGGAATGAAATATAATGATATCTGTAATTTACTTTAAAATATTTCCCCAAAAAAGTAGATGAAGCAGATATGTAACAAATGTTAAATTTAGGTGCCGAATATGTGAGTGTATATTACACTATAACTTCTCTGTCTATATGAAAACTTGTATAATACAAATTAGAAATAATAGCAGCAAAGAACATTTTACTACAGTAAAAAGATTTCCTAAATAAAAAGTGGGGTCAGTTCAGGAGATTCCTGACTCTGCAGGAACCAGGCTCCTCAGGTAAGGAGTGAATGGAGGGTGGGGAAGCAAGAAAACACCTTGAGCACCTGCGACCTACGAGGCGTGAGAGTAGTTGGTATTTGTTGTCCTCGTTGATCTTCATGCCACTTCAGAGGCTGGCCTTAGCCTCGTCTCAGATAATGCACTGATATCAAGCTGCCCACTGGATACCACCTTGCCCCACACCACTCAGCTGGTAAGGGCTGGGGTCAGAGTCTTGGTAACAACACCAGTCATCGCCAATCCAGCTGCAGCCCACCTGCTTTCACAGACAACTGTGAGAAGCCTTGCCTGAACTCTCCTCTGGGCACCCAGCTGCTGGCTGGAGAGGGGACGGGGCTCATCCGAGCTGTCCCTGCCCATGCGGGGGCCTTTCTGGAAGCTCCCTCCAAGATTCACCACTGCAAGTGATCTCCAGGCTAATTGACCTCACAGCTGCCAACCTTTTAGAGACCCAACAAATCTTCCCTTCTTAGTCTCAGTTCATTACTTCTTCTTATACTGCTCTTTCCCATCTCCAATATTCCCTCCCCTTCTGGCAGAATGCTTGCACAGGCACCAGCTGATGGTGCCATGGGAAGATGCAATGTTAAATGTTCTCAACTACTCTTCCCAGACAAGTTTTGGAGGCCCCAACCCTGGTGGTGACCCTCTCTGCTTTTACCTTGCTCAGGGGGGGGGCATCGAGAGGGTCCTCAGCCCACTTCACTGCAGTTTCTGTCCCACCTACATGGTCTGCATCCTCAATAACCTGCTTCAAAATGCACTCTGGCCCCTGGCACACCACATGATCTTTCCTGGGAACCCAGGAGCGGCATGTTTAAGATGCTCCAGGGAAAGGGGGGTTGGGCAGAGCAGGGACCTGATTAAGACGAGAAAAGCATCAGCAGAAAGGAGTCTTCACCCCTTTCTATACCTGAACACACACCCCATGGCTCCCCATGAAGTCTGGCCTTTCCCTACCCACAGCTCAGCTGCTGAGGTCCTTCGGAGGGCCCCACCTGCTCCTGGACTTCAGACATGCACCCAGCAGACACCTGCTGAGGTCCTTCGGAGGGCCCCGCCTGCTCCTGGACTTCAGACACGCACCCAGCAGACACCTGCTGAGGTCCTTCGGAGGGCCCCACCTGCTCCTGGACTTCAGACACGCACCCAGCAGACACCTGCTGAGCCCTACAGAACTCAGTCAGCTCTGTCCACATGCCCCAGCCTAGAGGGCGTGGCAGGCAGCAGGCAGAGCCCCCAAAGGTAGAAAGAGAAATTAGGAGTAAACCAAGGCTGTGCCTCACCCTGACTTATCTATGATCTCAATCTTTCTTTAACACACCTACAAGACACAAGCAACTGTCTTCATGTTACAGATGAGAAAATCAAGGCTCCAAGTGGGACAAGGTAACACGTCACTACCAAGAACATGGAGAAGCAGAGATCAGAACCTAGACTGGCATGTTCAAAACCCACACTCTTTTCATTGTCAAGGTGTGGGGTGTTCTCAGATCTAGCCTCCTGGGTTTAAACGTGTATTACAGGAGCATTTATAAACCACTGTGTGGCATTGCTCCTGTCTGTGAAGGTTAATTTTAGCTGTCAAGTTGGCCAGGCTATGGTGGCCAGTTGTTTTGTCAAATACTAGTCTAAATGTTGCTGTAAATATATTTTTTTAATGAATCGATTTAAATCAATAGATTCTGAGTAAAGCAGATTATCCTCCATAATGTAGGTGAGCCTCATATACTCAGTGAAGGCCTTACTAGAAAAGATGAGGTTCTCCAAAAAGGTCCCTGGGTCTCTAGTCTGCAGGCCTGCTCTTCAGATTTTGGACTTCCCAGTGCCGACAATCACACTAGCCAATTCCTTAAAAATATTTTTCTTGCCCTGGCCAGTTGGCTCAGCGGTAGAGCGTCGGCCTAGCGTGCGGAGGACCCGGGTTCGATTCCCGGCCAGGGCACACAGGAGAAGCGCCCATTTGCTTCTCCACCCCTCCGCCGCGCTTTCCTCTCTGTCTCTCTCTTCCCCTCCCGCAGCCAAGGCTCCTTTGGAGCAAAGATGGCCCGGGCGCTGGGGATGGCTCTGTGGCCTCTGCCCCAGGTGCTAGAGTGGCTCTGGTTGCAACATGGCGACGCCCAGGATGGGCAGAGCATCACCCCCTGGTGGGCAGAGCATCGCCCCTGGTGGGCGTGCCGGGTGGATCCCGGTCGGGCGCATGCGGGAGTCTGTCTGACTGTCTCTCCCTGTTTCCAGCTTCAGAAAAATGAAAAAAATATATTTTTTTTTCTCTCTCTCTCATCTCTCTCTTTCTCTCTCTCTCTTTCTGTGTATGTGAGTGTGGGTGTGTGTGTATGTGTGTGTGTGTGTGTGTGTGTGTGTGAGAGAGAGAGAGAGAGAGAGAGAGAGAGAGAGAGAGAGAATGGGGATAGAGAGAGAGAAATATGCACGGCTATTGGTTCTGCATCTTTGGAGAAGTCTGACAAACACACCATCTCCTTAAAGAAACCCTCCCTCAAGTTCCTGCCACTGGTCAGGAGTCCATAGCCACTGGAAAGCAAGCAGAGAGGCAGGGCCTGTGCCTGCCCTGAGGTGCATCCCATAAACCTTTCTTTATTTCTCTTAAAATGACTGGAAGTGACATGGTTAAGAATTGATCCTATCTTTGTGATTGTATAAAATCTAAAAGAGTGAGCAGTTAGCCTGACCAAGCAGTGAAGCAGTGGATAGAGAGTCAGACTGGGATGCTGAGGACCCCGGTTTGAGGCCCCAACATCACTGGCTTGAGCACGGGCTCATTCAGCTTGAGCACGGGGTCACCAGCAGGTCACACGGTAGCCAGTTTGAGTGTAGGATCATAGACATGACCCCCTGGTTGCTGGCTTGAGCCTAAGGTCATTGGCTTGAGCAAGGGGTCACTGGCTCGGCTGGAGTCCCCCAGTCAAGGCATATATGAGAAAAAAAGCAATGAATAACTACAGTGTTGCAACTACAAGTTGATGCTTCTTATCTCTCTCCCTTCCTGTCTGTCTATCCGTCTCTCTCCTCCCCTCTCTCCCTCTCTCTCTTTTTCTCTCTCTGGCAAAAAATAAATAAAAACGAGAAGAAAGAGCAGTTAGTTTATAAACATGTGATTCTCAGACCTCAGTCCCCACCCCTCATCTAGATCAGAATCCGCAATGGCTGGGGAGGAGGGCTGATAGCACTGAGGTAACCTCTGCATGCACAGAGAGAGCCCTCAGTTCAGCCTCCCATGCAGAAGGGGGGTCTTTAGCCCCCCAGACATCAACCCACACTGTTTGTGGGTTGCCCTCCCCAGGCCTCAACAGTCAGAAACAATGGGAATTGGAAAGTCCAACAAGGTCCTCCCCCAGGGCCAGGCTGCTGCAGATACCTCCAAGGATTTCAGAAGGATCACACAATATCTTGGGGCCTCTGAGAAGGGAGAGCCGAGACTCTCACTGAGCACTTTCTGTATTTTGTCTCTTCTTCACAACAGTTCTATAAGGTAGGCAACACTGTCTCCATTTACAGTTGAGGAAGCTGGGGCTCAATGAGTTGTTACAGCCCTCCTTCTAAAGACCCTGCAACAAAATGATAGGAAGCTGGGTTTACAGACAAATGTCTCTGACTTCAAATTCCAGCCCAATTCCTCCCACTGGCATATGGGGGTGACCAGTGCCCCCAAATGGACTCTGATTACATTTAGAAAGCTCCTTCCTTGGATGTGTCCCAGTCACAGGCAGTGCTGAATCCACCAGATATGTGAATGCAGGGAAGAGTTATGCCTTCAGGGATTACCCCACTCAGACCCTTTAAGTAAGTCTTCACACAAACAACTTGGGTCCCAGTCTCTTCTCCATAACTTGAAAGGAAGAGTCCTTCACCCCAGATGGCTCAGCTTGGGGGCCCCTCTGGCTACAGTCCCAGACCCCCCACCTGGCCCTCTACTCTTGGCCTTGGCTCCCACAAGCATTGTAAGAGTTAATGGGCCCTGGTGGCTTGAGCTAAGGCCAGTGGAGAAGGCTGTTTGTGTGAGTTGCCCTCCCCTCTCACTAATTTAAAATAGCACCTAGGCCCTGGCTAGTTTGCTCAGTGGTAGAGCATCATCCCAGCATGGATGACCTGGGTTAGATTCCCAGTCTGGGCACACAAGAGAGGCAACCAGCTGCTTCTCTACCCTTTCCCCTCCCTCTTCTGTCTCTCCTTCTCTCTCTTCCCCTCCCACAGCCATAGCTCAGTTGGTTCAAGCGCATGACTCAGGGTGCTGAGGATGGCACTGTGGAGACTCAATCTCAGGCACTAAAAATAGCTTGAGAGCATGGCCCAGATGGGCAGAACATCAGCCCTAGACGAGGGTTGCCAGGTGGATCCTGGTCAGAGTGCATGTAGGAGTCTGTCTCTTTATCTCCTCTCTTCTAACTTAAAAGATAGGTAGATAGATAGATAGATAGATAGATAGATAGATAGATAGATAGATAGATAGATATAAAATAGCACCTAATCCCATTTGGCACTCCCTTAGCTGCTTCAAAGAAACTTCCAAATTGCAGGAAGAGACTGAGCAGCTACCTGGAAGTTCCTGAGTATAAACCTGTGGTTAGCTAGGCTAAGAAGTCCCAGTTCCCTCCATTTCCTTCCTCTTGTCCTTGCAATGAGTCTGGCTTTCAGAAGCCAACAGTCAACACAAGAAAAAAGAAAAAGAGAAACAGAGAAGGACAGAGAGAAAAGGAGATATTTCCCAGGCTAAAATCAAGGGCCCTTTCTGAAATAGAGACACAAAGTCCTGGGGACATGTTGACACAAAGAGATCCAAGGTTCTCTAACAACTAAAAGTTCCAAGAGAGACCGCAGGGCACCCATGGCTGTCAGGACCCAGAAAGGCTTAAGATACTGGCACTGCCCTGGCGCTGTCCGAGGTTCTGACCTACACTCCTAAAGTGTGTTTGACCAAATAATTTTTTTTTAATTTTTCAATTACAGTGACATATATTGGTTTCAGGGGTACAACCTAGTGATTAGACATTTATATAACTTACAAAATAATCACCTGATAATTTAGTACCCCTCTGACACCATACATAGTTATTACAATATTATTGACTACTGGCATATTCCCTGTGCTATACTTTACATGTGACCATTCTGTAACTACCAATTTGTATCAATACTTCTTCATTCCTTCACCCTTTTCACCCATCTCCCCAAACCCTCTCCTATCTGGCAACCCTGAAAATGTTTTCTGTATTTTTGAGTCTGTTTCGGTTCTATTTGTTCATTTGTTTTATAGATTCCATACATAAGTGAAATCACGTGGCACTTATTTTTCTCTGTCTGACTTACTTCAGCACAATACCCTCGAGGTACATCCATGTGGTTGCAGAGGGCAAGATTTCATTCTTTCTTTATGGCTGAGTCACATTCAATTGTATACATGCAGCACTTCTTTACTCAATCATCTATTGATGGACACTTGGGTTGCTTCCATATCTTGGCTGTTGTAAACAATGCTGCAATAAATATATGGGTGCATATGTCTTTTTTCAATTTAGTGTTTTGGGTTTCGTCATATAAATACCCAGAAGTGGAACTGCTGGGTCCTTCTCTGTCTCTTGTTATATATAGCCTTTGTTTCAAAGTCTATTTTGTCTGGTATAAATATTGCTACCCCAGCTTTGTTTGTATTCAATTTTATGAAATAGCCTTTTCCATCCCTTTACTTTCAGTCTGTGTGTGTCTTTTGAACTGAAGTCTCATAGATGGCATATGTAAGGATCTTGTTTTCTTATCCATTCAGCCACCCTATGTCTTTTGATTAGAGAATTTAATCTATTTTTATTTAAACTAATTGTTGCTTCTCATATATGCCTTGACCATGCAAGCTCAGGGTTTCAAACCAGCAACCTCAGCTTCCAGGCCAACGCTTTATCCACTGCGCCACCACAGGTCACTATCATCATTTATTTCCTTCCTTCCTTTCTTCCCTCCTTCCTTCCTTTCTTCCTTCCTTCCTTCCTTCCTTCCTTTCTTCCTTCCTTCTCTCTCTCTCTCTCTCTCTGACTTAAGCCTCTGTTATCTAATCTGTTGTTAATTCTTTCTAGTGTATTCTTCACTCTGACTTTTTTTATGGTTTCTATGTCCTTTTTCATGTTGTTGAAGTCTCATAATCTCCTAAAGCATCCTTATAACTATTGTTTTGAACTTTGATAGTTTGCTTTGCCTCTGTTTCATTTCATTCTTTTTCTGGAGTTTTCTCCTATTCCTTCATCTGAGACATGTTTCTTTGTCTTCTCATTTTGGCTGCCTGTGTTTGTTTCTATGCATTAGGTAGATCTTCTGTCTCCCAGTCTTGGGAGGGTAGCCTTATATAGTAAGTGTCCTGTATGGCCCAGTGGTTCAGCCTCCCCAGTCACCTGAGCTGGGTGCTCCAGGTGTGCCCCTCCTCATGTGGGCTGTGTTTACCCTTTTGTTGTCATTGAGTCTTGAGTGCTGTTGGCACATCAATGGGAGAGATTGACCCTTAGGCTGATCAGCTACTATAGCAGAAGAGCTGCTGTGCGGGGGCCAACCACACAAAGCAGAATTAAGTTCAGCAGGGCTCTGGTGTCCAGAGTCGACCCCTTGAGTGTGTTACTCTTGGAGGTGGTTGGGTAGTGCTCCAGCATGGTCTGAAGCTAGCACCCAGGAGGTGCAGGTTAAGGTCAGCTGCCTCCTAAGTGCTGCCAGGGACATCCAGCATGAGCAATACACAGATGGCTGCTACTTGTGCTGGGCTTGAAGGTGCGTGGGAGAGGCCAGGCTGTAAACCAAATCTGGCTGCCACTAGTGCTGAGCCTGAAGCCACTTAGCAAGAGATATTGGCATGCTGAGGTCAGATGCTGCTTGTTTGGGTGCTGTGCTACTTTCAGAGAATTTAGGAAAGTCCTCAGTATGAGCCAAGACAGGCCGTCTGTAAATGCCACTGGAAGCCGCTTGGGTGGGCCCAAAAGTTGAGTGGGGTGGGGTCTCAGGAAATCGCCAAGGTGAAGCTAACAGTGTTAGTCAAGTTGATGAAGACGTGGATATGGTGGCTGCCTGGGCGTACAGGGGTGTGGGGCTCAGCAAAGGAACAGTGGCTTCTACTAGCACTTCTGTCTGGGAGAAAGGCCTCCAGTCCTCAATGCAGACAGACAATTCAGTTCCTCCTCATATGTTCCTGGTGCTTTTCCAGCTGCTGCCCCAGTGCGGGAGCTCAGAGTAAGTGAGGTTGTCAGCAATTAAGTCCACGCAGAGTACCTTTCAGAGGAATGCCTGTGACTCCAGCAGCCCTCCATCTGACTCAGACATAATCCCTCACTGTTTTTCACAGTTATAGGGACTTTGACTTGCAGCACTGGAACCCTGGGCTAGGGAGCCTGGGATGGGCCTGGGATGCCTCACTCCAGAGGGGGGACCTCCTACTGCTGAGATATACCCCCAATTTTTATCCAGCACACAAGTGTGTGGGGCAAGCCCAGTCTCAACATGGCTTCCTATGTATATCAGAACCACCATTTTTCATTCCCACATCTGACTGTCACCTTGGAGTGAACTTGACCATCCAAAGTTCAGGTGCCGGGTCAGCCCTCACCTGCTGTCACGTGCCCTTCTTGGCTACTCTCCCTGCAGCCAGACCCTGCCCAACATGTGGCTTACCTTAGTCCTCATGGGCCTATGAACTGAACCCACCTCTGAGTGGTCAGAGGGGTCCTCCACCTGCAGAACCAAACTAGGGCCAACTAGATTTTTGGGTGAGGTCCTGGCCCTTGGCCACAGTCCCAGAACCACTTCAGAATCTGTGGATATTTGGTTCAAACGGGCTGTTGCTCCTATATATTCTGACAAGTCAGGGAGTTTATGCCCAAATATATTGGTGGACTCTGAACATAAAATGCCCAGCCTCAGGGTGACCTTGTGTTCACAAGTCATAAAACCTCCTGTCATGTGGTATTGATCAAAAGAAAAATTGCTTTGATGGAAAAAGAAAATGTATTTAATAGTAAGTATATAAAATATACTTGTTAAAGGGTTTCTAAAGATACAATTATTTGGTTATCTATGTTTGGAAACAGTCTATGCTTTATGTTAGTAGGCTAAGATTATCTAGTAAGTTAGTAGATTTAGGAGAACCTGTCTTAGAACTTCAGATGTATAAAGTCACAGGGGAGATAGGGGATGGGAAGTTGCAAGGCATTAATTTTCTAGAGATCACAGGAATGCTGAGTTGTAAACACAGTTGGATTTGACAAAGCAGAAAAGAGGGCTGAGCTCCCACAAAAAACTGCTGGCTCCATTCTCAGTCACCCATAAAGGGGTTCCCTCCTTATACTAATGAATGGTCATTAACAAAGAAGTAAGCAGCAACACTAGGTCCTGTAAGAATGATTCTGGAGGTGGTACTGGGGGAGAGTGGAGGAGATGAGTAATGGAGAAAGAGGGCATAAAGAGGAGGGTTGGGTGATCTATGAAATGAAGCAACTGAGCCTGCACTGTAGACAGTTCTGGGCATGATACCTGCCTGTTGCATCTTTTATTCGCGTGGTTTCACACAGAGTAAAAAATTGGAGGAGTGCACACTACCTCATCAGCCCTACCTCAAAGGAACCCCGGACTGGAGAGAACAGCTTCTATTTGTCTGGTGACTCTTCTGGTGTGCTTAAATTACTGGCAACATGATCTCTGACCTCCACGGTCCCTGCCACGAAAGAACCCCCTCAATGGGAGGCCAATAAGTGGAGTGGGGTGAACAGCCTTCAGGAGCCCTCCCTCTGAAATGTGCCCGTGCACTTTGCACACAAAGGTTATACCACAGGTGCTCCTCCTACAAAGCCCCCTGTAGGGGAGACCTTCCTCTCTAGTGTACCCCAAAGCCAGTGCCTCAACGGGCTCCACCTCTGGAGCACTAAGCCCTACCCTCCATCCCACCCTGTGAAATGCTCACATCCAGGACAAAGTCCACTCCATTCTATCTCCCCACATCTGGGACAGTGCCAACTCCACTCTATCTCCCACCACCATTCTCTCAGAACTCACAAATGTATCAGTTCAAGCCTACCATCGCCCCTTCAGGTTCAAGCTGGCTGGCAGAAAGCCACCTGCCAGGGTCAGCAGTCTCAGCGCCACCATCCACACAGCTTGAAATCCCTTCTACTGCCACCTGAGCCAGAATTCAAGTGCGCAGGGCAGACTCCCACCTCATGCCAATTTCCTGCTGGCTCTATCCTGACACAGAGTAATTTAGGGGCAGCTCTCACATCCCCTTTCCCCTGCCTCAAGCCCAGATCCTTCTAACTAGGGCCACAGCAATCAGTGGAAACCTACTGCAAACAGACGCACCTCTCCCCACCATTCCTTTCTCAACACACTGTTCCCGCAAGGTATCATCTTTTATACCATGAGTTTTTATACAGTTGGACTTGAGTCTTGATATGCTTGGAGTTGGTGCTTCCTCATCCTCCAGGGCCTGCATGGGGTGTTTCCCAACA
The DNA here is from genome assembly GCF_036850765.1 of Saccopteryx bilineata. Lineage (NCBI taxonomy): Eukaryota > Metazoa > Chordata > Mammalia > Chiroptera > Emballonuridae > Saccopteryx > Saccopteryx bilineata. Next base: position 89,763,815 of record NC_089498.1, read on the forward strand.
CAGGGTGGGGCAGAAGTATAGAAACAGGGCTCCGTCAGCTCTCAGCCCGTGCCTGACTCCACCAATGAACGTGGAGTCTCCAGGACTCCAAACACAGTCTGGTTCCTCAATCTTCCAGTGCCCTTGCAGGGGACCCAGGTGTCTGAGTGTTGGAGGAGGGAAATACACGGGTCCAGACTCCAGGCTTCCTACCGCCTACTTTGTGGTTTCAGCAAAGAGGCTGAAAGTTCCAGCAGAGGCAGCTGATGCCGTGCAGACCCAGCCAAACACACCTGCTACCCTTGTCATCTTGTACCAGAGTCTCTAGATGCACACCAGTCTGCAGGAGCCCGAAATGTCCCCACGTTCATTTCTGGAGCTTCCAAAGAGCCAAAGTCAGAGGAATTTACAACTTGGCCAGATTTTCTAACACTATGAAGAGGTCTGCACAGTAATACCGTTATCTCTGAGCTCAGATCTCTTTGTCCCAGACAGCAGAGGGTACAGGAAGGTGAGCACAATAGATTTCCAGCCAATCTGTCCTCAAAGAGCTTTGTGGGTCAAGACGGAGGAGGAGGAGTGCGAAGAAGAGGTGGGGAAAGGGAGGAGGAGGGAGCAGCAGAGGAGGAGGAGGAGGAAGAGGGTTAGGAGGGACAAACTAACATTTTCTGAGCTCCTCCTCTGTGCCAGCCAGGGAGCTAAGACATGTATATACTGATATGTTGTTCAGCCCCCCGAGAATCTGTTAAATACCCCTCTTCAGTGAGGAGACCAAGGCTCAGAGAGATTATGAAATATTCTTGAAAGCATACAGCCTGGAAGTGCAAAGTTAGACTGTCAGGTGTAAAAGACCATCCCCTCTCCACTACAGCATGCAGTTTCCAACAGCTAATGGGAGGAACACCTGGGGCAGCTGGGAGACCCAGTCACAGCAGATGGGTGTCACGCAATGCTGGCTCCCATAATGTTCCAACATATCATGTATAGGGTGTGGCCCCACACAATAAAACTTCCCTCCATGAAAACTTGAAGGTGTTATTGGTTCTCACATGCACACACACACACACACACACACACACCACTCCCCCCCCACCCCAACCAGGGAAGACAAATACCTAGACCACAGCTTTCTGACCCACTTAGAGAGGTGTCATGGACTTCCCAACTCCTGAGAACACAGGGCCACCAGAGTGAAGAAAGGCACCATGACCCTTCATTCTCTCTCCCTGTCCCTCCATCCTTCCAAACTAAGTTTGGGGTTCAAAGGCCAAGTCAAATACCCACTGGCAGCACCACAACTTGCTTAAATTAGCTGGTTTTGCAATCTTCAGGCCTATTGTTCCAAGGGTCCCCTCAGCCCAGGGTACCTGGCCCACATTTACAGCGGGAGGCCTTGCTTGTCCCTCAACATGGTCTCTGTTTCTCAGAACTTGTAATTTGTGCAAAGTGCCTCCTGGCCGAGGGCCACTGTGCAGGCTCCTTCTGCTGACAGGACACTTCTATAAAGTCCAGACCGCCTCAGCTACTGTTAAATGTGGGTGGAGACCAAGCAAACCTCCCTCCTGATGTTTCCGATCGTTGAGATCCATCAAGCCCAGATGACAGTAGAGTCATTTCATTTTCAAAAAAGAAATTCCCCCAACCTGGAAAAACAACTCTGTGCTGAGATGGAAACAAAGAGAACCCACTCTTTGGTCCCCACCCTACCCTAACTATGCTGTCCCTGTCCCCACTGGAGCTAATGACAGGGGCACCCACATGTCCCAAGGAGCAGGCTCACCCCTCATTAGTCAGCAAGGAGAAGGGATTGCTTTCCTTTCTGCCCGGGCAGCCCCTCCGAGGAGGCTCCTCCCTGCCTCTGGCAGTGGTTCAGAGGCGTTGGTGCTGCCTCCCCGCCGATCATGGAGCCCTCAGACACCAGGGCCAGGCCCAGCTGGAGGCAGTGAGGTGGAAGGACCAGTGGCATGGATGGGGCTGACGGAGGTTCAAGTCCTGGCTCCATCACTTACTAACCCTGCCACTTGGGCAAGATTCCCCACTTCTCTGGCCTCCACTTCCTCACCTGAAAGTCGCCATTGGCCACATCTCGCAAGATGACCAGGAAGGCAAGGCACTTTGTAAACAGTCAAGTGCTGTCAGCGCTGCTACCTGCCTCCCCAAAAGGGGGCGCTGCTTCCCTCTACTTCAAGGGATGATGAGTGGGGCTGAGGTGACTCTTCTGGCTCCTGTGCCGCACTGTGGGATGGGGGGATAGAGGTCCTGAGCAGGGAATCTCAGAGGTTTGGCAAGTTCTCAATTTATTACATAAACATTCCTATACTCGGCTCATGTGACCAAGAGATGGGCATGGCCACAGGGACTGTGGCCACAGGGACTCCCTGCAGGAGTGGGTATGGGCAACCAAATCCCAAAGTCCACATCAGCAATGTTGTCCCATTCGGAGGAGCGACAGGACCTCAAAGCAGCTCCACAGGACAGGAAACCTAGAGAGAAGGTGCCAAAGTCAGGGGTTCCTTCCCTGGAACCCCAGGGCTGGCAGCAGAGGTACGGCAGGCTCAATGACAGCAGGGCACCAGGGCTGAATGAGAGGCTACAAGCCCGGACACAGCAGCCATTCAGGGCCCAGAAGGAGGAGTCCAGGCACCAGAGTCGGGGCCTTGGAAGGCCCTCTTCCACCCCCCACCATTAATATCACAGCGGTGATACTGGCAGCCGCCATTACCCAGCACTACCCTGTCCCAGGCACCACACCAGGCTCCTCACACACATCGTCTCAGATGAGCCTCATGACAAGCCTGAGATGTTGACAGATGAGGATATGAACATTCTGAGAGGCTCCACAACTTGCCCACGCCACTCAACCACTAGGTGGTGGGACTGGAATGGGGGGCCAGTCCCTGTGGCCATGCCCATCTCTTGGTCACATGAGCCGAGTATAGGAATGTTTATGTAATAAATTGAGAACTTGCCAAACCTCTGAGATTCCCTGCTCAGGACCTCTATCCCCCCATCCCACAGTGCGGCACAGGAGCCAGAAGAGTCACCTCAGAGCCTCCTTTCCCAGGTCTCCGTGGCAGAGGGTCACCCCTATAGAGGTACACTGCAGCAAGACCTCGCACAGGAGGCAATACAGCCTGGAGCTGGCGGCATCCTGTTCTTACCCCGCCACAATCACCAAGGTTCCTCCAGTCCCAGTTCCCGGCTCTGGAACCTCAATGCCAAAGCTCAGATAAACCACAGGGCAGGAGCAGCCTTCTCAGGCCAGGGAGCAGCTGAGACCTGGGCCATCCACCCTCTGGAGGCTCCCACAGTCCCTGCATTCCCAGCCCCTAACTGCTCTCCTGGTGGCTGGCTCCCTGAAGGATAGCCAAACCTGTCAGTGCATGTTGTTTCTGTTAAACTTGAAGCTATTACAACAAAACCCCTGCATTTCTTGCAAACAATTTCCCCCGTTGCAATCTAATAAATTAATTGCCTCCTTTTGAGCTGACTGGCTTCCTGATCATCTAACCACTAACCTATCACCATCTAAAAACTAAATGATCAGCAAACACTCTCTCCCACCTCTACCCTAATTCCTGAAATTACTTTTCTGCTTTTCTGCTTTATCTTTCCTTGCCAAAGCCAGCGCAGGCCCAGCTTCCTCTCTCCTTCTTCCCAAACGTGGGCTCTTCCTATTCCTCACTCCTGAGACTCAGTGCCCTGCCCCCTGAACTCTTCCCCCAACAGGCGCACTAGCTACTTCAGTATCTGAACTGAGGAGGGCTGACACCCCTGCCTGAAACCCACCCGGAAATGAGCCACACATGAGCATAGACGCGACAGATCCCAAGGCTGCCCCAGCCCTCACAGTAGAAGCTGTAGATAGGGCAGGTGGCATAGAGATGGAGCCGATCCTGAGACCAGGGTGGCCCCTCCCAACCCTGGCACTCAACACTTGTGTCCAGCAGGCCCTCAGGATGAGGCTCAGCTGTGGCGAGCAGGCTTGGCCTGGGAAGACCGCAGAGAAATCCCTGGCCTGGCCCAGAAACAGGGATAAGGAAACTTCAGGGGTTCTTGGGACATTTTCTGCCAGGCCTGGAAAATCATGACAGGGTGCCCTCATAACGAAAGGGTCCGTGAGCTGTGGGAAGAGCCTGCCGATTACCAGAAGGAGGCCGCTGAGCTCTCAGAAGATGGCAGCCCCTCTTACAAAGCTGCTGTGGCTTCCTTCTCCCAGCTCTTCTCCCAGGCAGGCCAGCAGCTGGCCCTTCCTGCCAAGTAGGATACGGGACTGCCACTCCAGAGCCCTAGGACCTAGTGTGGGAGCATCAGAAAAGCCACATGGACATGGAGCCCAGAGAGAAGACCCAGGGCCCCATCGCTGAGTCACCAAGCCCGGGATGCACCTTCCTCCCACAGGGAGTGCTCCCTGGGTCCCATCCTCTTCATGGGTCTGCAGTCAGGACCCAACCTGTCCCTCCCAGGACTGACCTGCTGCCCAGACCCACTTCTGGTCTGACCCCATGGTGACAGAGGCTCCAGTCTCTGCTGGACCTGCAGGCTCTGTCTCCATCAAACAGCATGATCCTGGGCGAGTCACACACCCTCCATCAGCTCAGTCTCCTCTGTGGGGACAATGGATGCTCAGCTGTTAGGAGGATGAAATGAGCAATGAATACAAAGTGCTTAGCACAGTGCCTTGTTGGGATTCCATAAAGCAAAGGTCATGTTCTCCCCTTGGCCTCTGTCCTCCAGGCCCCATGTCTGAGCTCTCTCCTTGTCACCCAGGCCACACACAGCCCATATCCCAGGCAGGACTCCCAGACTCCAGACAGCCACACTCACCAGGCAAGGGGGGCTGAAGCCACAAGGAAGAAAGCAACTCCTGGGGTAGGAACATGGTCTGTGGGGCTGAGGGAGGGCTCAGGGCTGCTTCCCCTAAGGGTGTGAGGCTGAGCAACTCCTCCCAGAACCCTTCCAGCCTATCTGAGTCCCACAAGGAACCTGGATTTAAATGACTTAGCCTCCTCACCCTCCTGATCTTCCCCTTATCCAGCAACCCCTCCTTCCAAGCCCCACCAAGCACCCACCTAGAGATCCTTCTATCCACTCACCCTGATCTTCATTCACACATTCTTCCACTCACCCACATACATATCTCCACCTATCTATCTTTTCCTTTAGCCACATTTATACACCATCTTCCAATCATCCCTGATCCATCTCTTCCCGTCTACTCTATCAATCCAGCCAGCCACACTCATCCTTCAATCCCTATATCCATCCACCTAGCCAACTCCAATCTCATCAATCCACCATCTACACATCCGCCCACAGACTACCCACCCACTCAGCCAGCCAGCCATAAATTCAATCAACCATTTGTCCATCCATACATACATCACCATCTCTCTAAATCCCATCTATCAACTCTATCCACTTAGCCATCTACATACCCACCCGTCCACCATCACACACCCGTCCACCGTCACACACCCGTCCACCGTCACACACCCGTCCACCGTCACCCACCCTTCCACCGTCACCCACCCGTCCACCGTCACCCACCCGTCCACCGTCACCCACCGTCACACACCCGTCCACCATCACCCACCGTCCACCGTCACCCACCCGTCCACCGTCACACACCCGTCCACCGTCACACACCCATCCACCGTCACCCACCGTTCACCGTCACCCACCCGTCCACCGTCACACACCCGTCTACCGTCACCCACTGTCCACCGTCACCTACCCGTCCACCGTCACACACCCGTCCACCGTCACACACCGTTCACCGTCACCCACCCGTCCACCATCACACACCCGTCCACCATCACCCACCGTTCACCGTCACCCACCCGTCCACCGTCACACACCCGTCCACCGTCACCCACCGTCCACCGTCACACACCCGTCCACCGTCACACACCCGTCCACCGTCACACACCGTTCACCGTCACCCACCCGTCCACCGTCACACACCCGTCCACCATCACCCACCGTTCACCGTCACCCACCCGTCCACCGTCACACACCCGTCCACCGTCACCCACCGTCCACCGTCACACACCGTCCACCATTACCCACCGTCCACCATCACACACCCGTCCACCGTCACCCACCGTCCACCGTCACCCACCCGTCCACCGTCACCCACCGTCCACCATTACCCACCTACACATCCAGCCAACCTCTATGCTGCTGCTCTTCTAAGACTGAGCAAGTGTGTGATAGAATGCAATGGGGAGAGCAGGCTAGTACTGGCCATCAACCTAGCCTATGGGTCCCCTGTCCACTCTGGTTCGCACTAGGAACCTCTACTCAGCCAACACCTTCCTCAACCTTCAGGCACTGCACTCCCCAAAGCCCTCCCTGACCACCCAGGCAGATGCTGGGTCTCAGGCATGTCTGGCAGGACCACACGGTGCTCACTGTCCACACATTCCACAAGCCAGGACTGCCAGCTGCTTTGTGTCAGACGCTTCACAGCCCCGCCTCGCAGGTGAGTCCAATCATATGGCACAGCCCTCCAGAGTCTCCAGGGCTGCCTACCTGGCAGGCCCGGCCTGGGCCCTGCGGCTCTGCACAGCCTAAGACCAGATGACAGAGACCTTTCCCTCAACACTGCCCCCACACAAGATGGAATAGCACAGGTAAGACCTCCAGGCATGGGAGGGCTAAACCTGCTGGCAGACTGGCATGCAGGGCTCCACCTGGAAGAACCAGGCAGTGAGTGTGTCATGTCCGAGTGCTCCCAGGCACCGCTCACAACGTAGAAACCCAAAATGAGCCCACTCAGCCTCAGGGTGAAGCGGTCACCTTGCTCTTGTGTAGTTTTCCTTGAGAGAGGGACAGGCTAGAGCTCCAAGCCACCTTGTCCCAGGCTGTGCTGCTCAGTGTGCACAGCGGTCACAAGAGCCACCCTGGCTAACATGCATATCCCAGGCCCTTCCCCAAAAGACTGAGGGGCTAGTGGGGGCAGAAAGCTTAGGGAAGTCTGGTGATTCTGACTGGTAGCCCCAGGAACACTCACTAAGAACCACTACACATCTAAATGCCCTCAGAAGAGAACTGCCTGAGACTCCATCCTTCACCTCCTTGTAGAAGGCAGGCCCCCCACTCCCAGCCCACCCTGGGCCCAAGTGAGCATAGCTGCCCCTTTGCTCTGACCTTCTCACTCCCTGATTCTAGACACTGGACCTGCCGCTCGCTGCTATGATCGGGCCGTGCCTTGTCCTGCAGTGCTCAGAGCCCTGGTGTGGAAGCCAGGCTGGCAGGTCCCTGCCTCTGGGCTAGCCCACCCACTCTGAACAAGACAGACTCTTCGGAGTAAAGGAATGCAGTGAAGGGGTGCTCTGCGGGCAGTGGGTTTCTGCGAGTGTTATGAATGACCCAAGGAGAAGGTGCTCGTAAGAACTATGACAAATAGCTTGACAGTGTTTTCAATCACCCACAATTATATCCACCTTCTGAAAATGAATTCTCCACACTGCTATTTTTCTTGGGAGCATCCACCTGGCATTCTCACAACCTGTCTTTGCAGGTGGACATGCCACAGGTAGCAGGCACCTGTGCCCAGACATCTTGGCTGGTGCTTCTGCCAGGCCACAGGCCAATGGGCCCCCTCCTCTGGCTCTCGGGGACAGGAGGCCAAGGGATACCTCCCGACATGTGTCCATTTGGCTCAGATAGTCTGAAAGGCCAGACAGAGCTTCCCGAGTAGACTGAAAAGGCCCCAAATGCTTGGGGCACCTCATCCCATTGCCAGCCTGCTCTTTGGAGGCCTGAAAAAGGCCACAGATGTACTAGCGTGACTCAGCACCTTAGTGCTGGTGCCAAGTGTGGCCACCTTGTCCACACTGCTGTGGCACATGGCCTCTCTCTCAGACTGTGGAGAGCCCAGCCTTTCACTATTCTTCTAATAAATTCTAACCTCTCTTCCCAGTTGTGTCCATTATTCCTGAGCAAGTGTAGGGGGCTGGTTCTCCCTATAGTGCCATAGCCCCTGGTAAGAGTCAGCACAACCAGGAAATGGTAAGACCCACAGAGTAAGACAGGCAGGGGACAGAGGGGTTTAGGGTCCAAGGGACATACAGAAGCTAAGCAGCCAGTCTCCACACTGTCCACCAGGGTTCCTCTCAATAATGATACAAGGCTGACGCCAGAAATGTGTCTCACTCTGACTTTAATCTGCATGTTGCATTTAACTCGGACCTGCTCACAGCCATAGCTGCCATGCAAAAGCCATGCCAAGGTTGGAAAATGCCCCCAGTTAATCCCTGTGCTCTGCCCCAGCAGCTGCTCCAAGCCCCTGCTCACCCCCTGCCAGGGCCAGCCAGGCTGACGGGTGTTGGTAAAGCCCACATTGCTGCCCCTTCTGCTGTGAAAACCCCACTTCTGATATCCCATGGATACACTGGAGATGAGGAGACAAGTGAACCCAACCAGGCCAGGCCCAGTGTCCTGCCTGTTCACCCCCTGCTGGGACACATCTGAGCCCAGGGCTAGGTCTGAGGACAGGGGCCAAGGGTGGGAGTGTCAGAGAGGAAATGATCTTCCCTCCTGAGACCCTACCACAGGTGGGACAACTCACTAGGTACTCACTCAACTGGGCACCTACTGTGTACCAAGCACTCTAGCAGGAGAGAAGGCCTAAGAAATAAAAAGTAAAAACAGGTGATAAGTGTCCTAGCAGAGACAGGGAAATCAAGACTGGGGCGTGGGCCTTGATTTAAAATAGGACATCAGGCACGTCTTCCCAAGAAAGTGACATGTGAGCAAACACTCAGAGACAGTAGGAGAGAAAAGGGTATCTTGGAAAGGAGACTCCAGGCAGAAGAAACAGAGAGTGCAAAGGCCCTGAGGCTGGGCCATGCCTGGGGTATTCAAGGAACATGGGGGAGGTCATGTGGCTGAAGCAGAGGAAACACACACACACAGAGGAGGGAGATAAGGCCCAACAGGGAACAGGGGACAGGATCATGAACAGCATCATGGGCTTCAACTCTAGGAGAAGTGGGGAGCCATGGTAGGTTCTAAGCAGAAGAGGGACGTGATTGGCCTTTGTTTTACAAGTCTCACTCTGACAGCTGTGCTGGTGGTAGGAGCACAGAGACTAGACTGACATATCAACCAAACCAAAACTCATCACAGTCCTAGGGGTATGACAGCCACAGGGCCCAAGGCTCAGAGCAGTTAAGCAGGTGATCCCAGTCATTTGTCCAGGGTCACAGAGCCAGGAATCCAATCAGGCTCTCTAGCTTGTGGCCTCCAGGACCATACACAGACTCTGCCTACTGCACTGCCAGCTGGCTGGCTGAGCCCCGCATACCCTCCAGGGCAGCCGCTGCACCGGGTAGGAGGGTCAGCGGTGCCTGAACTAGCACAGCTCTGTTCTTCCTGCTGAGCCCCGGGGGGTGAGTAGCGGGAGAGCACAGGTGCCCGGATGATGAGGACTCCCCTTCCCTCTGCCTCCTTGCACCAGCTCCAGACCCCATGGACTTCAGGCTGTCCTCACACTCATGGAGAAAGCACCCAACACCTGCCACAAAGAACATACCAGAGCTGTAACATTGGGCACGAGCCTCCACTAACCCATCTATAAAATGGTCGTGGTCACGGCTCCTTCAGAGGGTTCCCTGAAATAATCTGGGAGGCAGGGAGTCTTGGTATCTGCAGAAGTTGCTGATGGGGGCAGTGAGAGTGCAAAGACACTGATGATGGTCTTATGGAGGACTGCTAGGCTTGGTCCCCAGGGCACTAAGGAGCTACCCCTTTCCTCCCCTTCTAGCATGTTATCAAGCTCCCTCCTAGCCTCAGATAGTCAAGCATGACCTGCATGAGAAACAGCTGTCCCTTCCTCAATGACAGTAACATAGTAGAAAAACGCAGTTACATCCTTAAACCGCACCCCCTCACTGTCACCACGCCCCCTTCGCCCTCCAGCCACCGGGTCTTGGAGCCACCCCTCACAGCCGGCAGCTGCAGGATCAACAGAGCAGGCAGAACGTGAAAACTAAACATATAGATCACTGTAAAGCACGTTTATGAGCACGGACTTTCAGACCAGCCCTGCTGGGAATGAAATTCCATTTCATTTGGCTTTGGCTCCAAGATGAATCACTAAGCGAATGAGGATGGCAACCTCCCTGAAAAGCCCTTCTGTACCAGAGTGGGAGCGAGCGGTGAAGAGATGCCCTGCTGCCTCCCAAGAGCACACTGATTCCCAGACAGGGCAGGGGGCTTTCAGAAAGGAAGGGAACAGAACGGGCATTACAAAATACCCACTGACAACACGGATACACCTTGAAAACGCTGCTACATGAACAAGCCAGTCACAGCAGGACAAATACTACATGATTTCACTGATAGGAGGTACCAGAGCGGTCAAGTTCATCTAGACAGAGAGCAGAGTGCTGGATGCCAGGGGCTATGGGGAGGGGACAGGGAGTCATTCCTCGGGTGCAGAGTCTCCCTTTAAGAGGGTAAGAAAGCTTTGGCGAGGCACAGTGGTTATGGCGGCACAGCTAGTTACCTACGTCATAATTCTGACCTGCACTCCTAACTGGTTAAAATGATCAGTTTTGTTATGCATATTTTATCATAACAAACACACACTGTTAACCACTTAGGACTCTACCTTAGGAAAATAGTCCCAAAGGTGGACAGAATTTCAGGCACAAGATGTGCATTGAAGCATGTTTTATGATAGTAAAATGTTGGAGAAAAAAAAGGGAAATGTTTGATTCAGTTAAGGCACAGGCACCGAAAAAATACCATGCAGTCGTTAAAACAGTCATTACAAAGACCTTTTAGGGACCGGGAAATGGTTACCAAACTATGGTATTGTTACGGAATGCTATGCACCATAACATTGTCAGTTCCCTCTGGGACAAGGTCACCCATAAAAAACAAACAAAAACACATATTTCAAAAATTTATATGGAACCAAAAGAGATCACAAATAGCCTCAGCAATCTTGAAAAGGAAGAATAAAGTGGGAGGTATCACACTTCTGGATATCAAGTTATACTACAAGGCCATTGTACTCAAAACAGCCTGGTACTGGCATAAGAACAGGCATATAGATCAATGGAACAGAACAGAGAACCCAGAAATAAACCCAGAGCTCTATGGACAACTGATATTTGACAAAGGAGGTAAGAGCATACAATGGAGTAAAGACAGCCTCTTTAACAAATGGTGTTGGGAAAACTGGACATCTACCTGCAAAAAAAATGAAACTAGACCACCAACTTACACCATTCACAAAAATAAACTCAAAATGGATAAAAGACTTAAATGTAAGCCGTGAAACCATAAGCATCTTAGAAGAAAACATAGGCAGTAAGCTCTCCAACATCTCTCGCAGTAATATATTTACCAGTTTATCTCCACAGGCAAGTGAAATAAAAGACAGGATACAAATGGGACCATATCAAACTAAAAAGCTTTTGCACAGCTAAAGACAATAAGAACAGAATAAAAAGACAAACTACACAATGAGAGAACATATTCGACAATACGTCTGATAAGGGGTTAATAACCAAAATTTATAAAGAACTTGTAAAACTCAACACCAGGAAGATAAACAATCCAATCAAAAAATGGGCGAAAGAAATGAATAGACACTTCTCCAAAGAGGACATACAGATGGCCAATAGGCATATGAAAAAATGCTCAACATCACTAATCATTAGAGAAATGTAAATTAAAACCACAATGAGGTATCACCTAACACCTGTCAGAATGGCACTCATCAACAAAACAACACAGAATAAGTACTGGTGAGGATGTGGAGAAAAGGGAATCCTCCTGCACTGCTGGTGAGAATGCAGACTGGTGCAGCCACTGTGGAAAACAGTATTGAGATTCCTCAAAAAATTAAAAATCGAACCGCCTTTTGACCTAGTTATCCCACTTTAGGAATATACCCTAAGAACACCATAGAACTGTTCCAAAAGGAGAAATGCACCCCCATATTTATGGCAGCATTGTTCACAATAGCAAAGATCTGGAAACAGCCCAAGTGTCCATCAGTGAACGAGTGGATAAAAAGCTTTGGTACATATATACTATGGAATACTACTCAGCCATAAGAAATGATGACATAGGATCAATTACAATAACATGGATGGACCTTGATAACATTATATGGAGTGAAATAAGTAAATCAGAAAAAACTAAGAACTATATGAATCCATACATAGATGGGACATAAAAATGAGACTCAGAGACATGGACAAGAGTATGATGGTTATCGGAGGGGGGGCAGAGGGGGGGAGGGAGGGACACAAAGAAAACCAGATAGAAGGTGATGGAAGAAAATTTGACTTTGGGTGACGGGTATGCAACATAGTCAAATGTCAAAATAATCTGGAGATGTTGTCTCTGAACATATGTATCCTGATTTATCAATGTCACCCCATAAAAATTAATTTTAAAAAAATGCCAGATCAAAACAGTGGTCTAAGGACACACTAGCCTCTCCCCCCCCAACACAAAGCCCTTACAATAACATAAAAGATAAATGATTCTTAAAAAAATTATAACGGTGCTAAAAAACAACAATGGGCTTCTTGATAGGGCAGAAATCATGAGATATCCTTGAAAGGCAGAAGGCTGGTGAGTTCAGACTGGAAATGGCACCACTGCCTAGAACACACCCAGGAGAGGGCAGCAGGAAAGGCGCTGCTCTGAGCTGGAAGCTGAGGAAATGGGACACAGAGGAAGCACGTGAGGGTGGCTGATGGTGGCGTCTTGGGAGAGGCACCCAGGTGTACCTCCCCACAATGCCAAGCAGTGAACTGTGAAAGTAATGGCCCACAGGAGCAAGGAGTAAGAGAACATGATTCCCAGAAGTCAGGCAGCTCTAAAGCAGCAACAACACACAAGAGGAAAGTAGAACCCCCACACCCCAAACACTAGATTCTGGTGCCACCGACACAACATCCCAGGCACCCAGCCCAGTCACTGCTGGGGACTCACAGGCCAACAGGGAACTTCAAATACAAGGACAAGTGCACAACCCAGAATCACCCACCCCTAGTTAAGAAGGTCTACACGTTGAAAGGGGCATGCCAAACCCACCAAACACAGGACCAAGACCCGAGGACACAGACGGACTACAGCACTTTGGAACAAGGACTTGGAGTAATGAAGAGGCTGTCACATCCCTAAAAAAGTAGTGAGCTAGATCTGGGAAGGAACACTTCAGAGTTAAAGTAGGAAAAGGGGCTGAATATCAGCATGGAGCAAGTGAAGGACAATCTAGTGACCTGGAGACAGAAACAGGAATTCTCCCAGGTGGTGGCACGAAAACCCAGGGATGAAAAGGATGAAAGCCAAGACAAGAGACACAGGGACTAGATTCTCCAACCATCATCCAACGGGGCTCCAGAGAGAGACCTGGGAGAATATAGGAAGTGAGAAAAAAATCAGCGCAGAAGGACACATATCCTCAGGTTGAAAGAGTGCAGCACATGCAAAGTAAGGTACTGTAAACGGTAATATTTAGGCACAGAATGGTGAAATTAAAGAATCCAGAAGAGAAAGGAGCAATGCCAAATTTTTCCAGGGGAAGAAAAGACACAGGTTGCCTACAGCAGAACAGAAGTCAGAGCTATTGATGTTGATTTGAGAGCCAAGTGGCCTGGCTATGACCCACCACCCCTCCTTCCTAGCTGTGGGGCCATCCTCACTCTGCCTCACTGTCCCTGTTCCCACATGGGGAACAGTGCCCACCTCCCAGAATGATGTCCGAGTTTGATGGGGTGACATGTGTAAGGTCCCGGCACACAGAGCCCCCTCTGTAAGACTTAGCTTACACTGTATGAGAACATCAGATGCCCACGAGGCAGACCAACAGCATCTCAGTGCTGAGGGGGAAATGGTATATCCCTCGACTCAGCCTTTAGGAAAGGAACAGGTAATTTCAGGTACATGAGGACACAGAAAGCAGTCCATCACCCACTTAGAAAGAATTACCAAATGGCTGGGCGGCAGGGGGACATGGGGAACAATTGCTAATGAGTATGGAGCTTCTTTCTGGGGTGATAAAACATTATGGAATTAGCGATGATGGTTGTACAGCATTGTGAACACACTGGAAGTCACCAAATTGTACACTTTAAAATGGTTAAAATCATGGATTTTATAATTGTGCAAATTTTACCTCAATGACAAAAAAAAGGGAAAAAGAAGAATCCAAGACAGAATAGAATGTGAAACACAAAACAGCAATGAGAAAAATATCACCTACTGGCTATAAGTATTAAAAGTCAGAACTAAATCCTAGTTGTTCTCTTCCTAAGAGGCAATAAGGTCTGGGTACAAGAGCAGTTAAGGCATATTAAAGTTCTCAATTTGTTCAGGGAGACATTAGAAACACTGTTCTATGGTGAGAGTCAAATGTGAGCCAAAATATATCTTTGAAATATAAGTAATCACTACAAAACAAAAATATATTATCTGAACACTTAGTAAATGGTTCTGTACTGGGAACAGAGGGAAAAGGGACATTTGGGGGTTGTCTCAGTGATGGGCAGGCATCTACTGTAATTTAGTGTCCAGGGCCAACAAGGCTAAATGTTCTCCAATTCAGGAAAGAGTGCCACATCCCATAGGACAGCCCTGCCTAAAATGATAGCAGTACTCTGTTGAGAACATTGCTTTGAGGAACAAAAACTGTGATAAAGAAATCCCAATCAACCCAACTAAGGTGGGAAAGGGGGGGCAACTGTACAAGAAAGCAGAGTAAATAAGAAACACATACATACACATACACATGGCACAAAATGTCTAAGCCTATCAACCATCCCATTAAATAGAAATAGGTAGATATTGCCTAATAAATACCACAACAAACAAAGCAGATTTTTAAACTTTTTTTTACAAAACATACAAAGATAAATACCCAGAAACACCCATCCTGTTAAAAATAACAGGATGAGAAAGGTAATACCAAATAAAAGATAAGCCAAAAAAAAAATGAAGATGTTTATCAAACAAACAGAATTCAAGACAGAAAGTACTGAAAGAAGTAAACAGGGAAATTTCATATTGATCAAGGTACAGCACACCCCAAAAATATGACAGGTGGACATGTTATGAGCTTCACAACTTCAAAACAGAGCGAACCTGACGTAAATGTACGAGGAAACCAACAAATTCATGATGACAAAGGTGAGGTCGACATTTTTATTTCAGATTCAGTAGGGAAAAAATAATAATGCCAAAGGCTTCCCTATCTCACCTATAAGTTTATCTAATAATATTTATTTTATTACATACCTAAATTGTATTCCACACTCCCTTTTAAAGTGGTGCCTATATTAAGGAATTTAAGCGTTACATGACACTGTAAAGGAGGCACTCTTACGATGCCCATCTGACGAGGATGGGACTGATGCCCAGCCACTCACCCACCATTATGCAGCCAGCAGCTGGGACCCATGTCTAGGCACCGGCCCCACAATCTGCTCTCAGCCCCCACTTCTGCTCTTTCATGGGGTCCAACAGCGAAAGCACAGTCTTTTCCATGCACAGTGAAAACTTCAGTCAAGTCCTACAGGTGAAATTACTCAGAAACTTACTGCACAGGAACTGAGTTCAATGCAATAAGATAAGGAATTAACAATGAAAAGCAACCACTCCAATCTATATCCTTAGAAAACTTAAAACATTCTCTTTTATAACTGCTACCTCAAGAGAACATAACAACAGGAATTCCAAACTATGTAGAAATTAATTTAACTGGGGCACCTGCTGCATTTGACCAAAACAGTACTACTCTTAGTAAAGCCCTTTGTAACTCTTGGTAAACTAGGGATCAAAAAGAGCTCCCCTAACCTGATAAAGTACACCCCCTAGAACTATGGAAAGCATTGCACTTCCTTGTGACGCTCTGAAATATTCTACCACTGTCAATATTTAGCGTTGTCCCAGACAATGTGATAACACCTGAAAAAGAAATAAGGAAGAGATAAAAACCAGTACGTTTTGCAAAAAATATGAGCATCAACCAATAAGCCCCCCAAAAATCAATTTAATAAAGTATTAGAGCTCATAAGGGAGTTCAGCAGAACTCTTGGAAATAAAATCAATATGTAAAATAAATAGCTTTTGTGGATGCCAGCACTCACAATTAGAAAATGTAATCCAAAAGAAAACTCATTTTTATTGGGAAAAAAAAATCTATTAAATCCCTGAGGATAAACCTAATAAGAAATGTGCAAGATCTATATGAGAAAAGTGCAAAACTTTACTAAAAGCACCAAAGGGCTCCAAATAAACAGAGAGACACACTCTGTCCCTGGATGGTAACTATCAGCACATGAAGATGAGGCCCTTGCTCTGTTAACTACAGTATATATTCAAAGCATGCAGTGGCTGGCACACCTTTTCATTCACAATGGCCGACAGAAGCAGGTAGCAAGTAGCTAATGATTACTTAAAAGAATTTCGTTTTCTGCCTGACTGGGTGGTGGCGCAGTGGATAGGGCACTGGACTGGGACAAGGAGGACCCAGGTTCAAAGCCCTGAGATCTCAGGCTTGAGTGTGGGCTCATCTGGTTTGAGCAACACTCACCAGCTTGAGCCTGGGATCGCTGGTTTGAGCAAGGGGTCACTTGGTCTGCGGCAGCCTCCCAGTCAAGGCACATATGAGAGAGCAATCAATGAACAACTAAGGCACCACAACGAAGAATTGATGCTTCTCATCTCTCTTCCTTCCTGTCTGTCTGTCCCTATCTGTCCCTCTCACAAAAAAATAAAATAAAATAAAATAAATTCATTTTCTGAGCATTCATTTACTTAATCAAATATCTGAAAGGCTTATTTTTAATTAAGTGAGAGGCAGGGATGCAGAGAGACAGACTCCTACATGCGCCCCAACCAGGCTTCCCGGTCTGGAGCTGATGCTCTGCCCATCTGGGGCCACTGCTCTGCTGTTTAGCGACCAAGCTACTTTAGCACCTGAGGCAAAGCCATGGAGCCATCCTCAGCACCCAGGGCCAACTTGCTCGAACCATTCAAGCCATGGCTGCAGAAGGGGGGAAAAGGAGAGAGAGAAATTGAAGGGAGGGGAGTGGAGAAGCAGATGGTCACTTCTCCTGTGTGCCCTGGTTAGGAATTGAACCCAGGACTTCCACATGCCAGGCATACACTCTACCGCTGAGTCAATCAGCCAGGGCCAAACATTTGAAAGTTTTAAGAAGGGGAAAATCATCTCAATCATATGGACAAACTGAGAAATCAGAGGAAAAAATGAAAAAGGAAAAGGCAGTTCAAATAGACCATGAAACTAAAATTAAAATCTAGTGCCACAATAAGAGCATAAAAGAGAGAGAAGCACCAATTGGCCACTGGAAGGGCAGTGATGGAGCACTGCTGGACCAAATGAATGGCAGTGCCATGCTCCAGCCATCAGTGGAGTCCCACACACGCACTTGACAATGGGAGGTGTGGGCCAAGACTGCGGGCACATCACAGATTAACTTAGAAGCCAGAGTGAAGCATATGCCAGCCAACCTGCAGACAATGAGCAAAGTGGGAGAGGCCCCAAAACAAGAACACACTTCTAGAAGGATTTGATTTCAAAGTAAGTCATCCTGAGAAAAGTAACCCATTCATTGGACATCCTTGCACTTATGCTAGAGTTGGGAACTGCTTTTATTTTGAATTAGATATGTAGGTGTGGCAGCCTGTCCTAGTGCTTAGAGATTCCAAAATTCACCGTAACCCTGGTTAGACACTAGTGACCTATATTTGAGAGCACTAGCCAGCTTCTCTGCTCACTGCTGGAGACTTCATCCTTTAACAACAGCATCTCAAAGAAATTTACACAAGCACCAAAAAAGTGTAGCAAATCTACCTGAGAACAATGTGTTCATCAGTGGCACCAACCCATCCTTGGCAGTGCCAAGTTCCGATTCCCCCTCATGGAGCTCACAAAGTGTTCTAACAGAGGAACGCCTTTGTTATAGTTGCAGTGAACTATTTAGATAAACAAACTTAAATGATTATATTCTTATTAACAATTAAGATCTACTACAATGACATGTCACATAGCTAGTAAGAAAAGACTCATAGTAATTAGGGAAATGCAAATTAAAATAACAATGAAGTACTACTGCCTGTTAGCCTCAGCCTGGCAAAACTCAAAGGCTGATAATACCAAGTGTTGCAAAGAATGTGAGAAAAGTAGATGCTCTTACACTGTCAGGTGGAAGTGCAAACTGATTCAGCTTTCTAGAAGGTGACAGGGCAGAGCTGTAACCATGCATGCCGTCTACCCAAGCAATTCCTCATCTTGGAATCCACCTAGATAAATATTCATAGGCATGTATAAGAATGTTAATCACAACATGGTTTGTAATTGTGAAAAACCAGAAAGAGCCTAAATATCTATTAACAGGGAAATAGGTTAGGAGACTGTTTAAAATGTAATGAATTTATATGAAATGGCACAGCAGGCTTGCCAAGACATGTTAGCGAGAGAAAGTAAGCAAGGTCCAGTATACCATATACAGTCCGCATTATTTATGTATTTAAAACACATAAAGCAAAACTCTGTATTCCATTTTGTGTGTTCATAAACATAAACACAAAAAGTTCTGGAAGGATACAAAGCAACCTAATTTCAGTTTCCCCCCTGAGTAGGAGGGAAACGCAATTTTTAGTTCTTTTAATCATTCCACACCATTTATTTCTGATATTTAAAGAAACTGAAATGGGACCTCACCAGTTGGCCCAGTGTGTGGATGTCCCAGTTTGATTCCCCAGGCACACAGGAAAAGCAACCATTTTCTTCTCCACCCCTCACCTTTCCCCTCTCTCTCTCACGTCTTTCTCTCTCACGTCTTTCTCTCTCTCTCTCTCTCTCTCTCTTTCTCTCTCTCTCTCTCTCTCTCTCTCTCTCTCTCTTCCTCTCATGGCTCAATTGGAGTGAGCTGGCCCTGAGTGTTGAGGATAGCTTGGTGCTGGCCTCATCTCAGGTGCTAAGAATAGCTCTGTTGCTGAGCAGTGGAGCAATGCCCCAGATGGGCAGAGAATCACCCTGTAGGAGGCTTGACAGGAAAATCCCAGTCAGGGTGCATGTGGGAGTCTGTTGCTGCCTCCCTCCTTTCACTTAATTTTAAAAAAGAAAGAAAGAAAAGAAATTGAAGTGTTAAGGTTGAAGACAAAACCAAGTGAACACAGCATGAGCTCAATCACGTGAAGAAGATGTCTGCAAGGAGAGAGGCTAGAAGACATGAACAGGGGTTCTCTGTGTGGCTGGGCTCCCAGCAACATTTCTCTACTTCAGGGGTCCCCAAACTACGACCCGTGGGCCACATGCGGCCCCCTGAGGCCATTTATCCGGCCCCTGCTGCACTTCCGGAAGGGGCACCTCTTTCATTAGTGGTCAGTGAGAGGAGCATAGTTCCCATTGAAATACTGGTCAGTTTGTTGATTTAAATTTACTTGTTCTTTATTTTAAATATTGTATTTGTTCCCGTTTTGTTTTTTTACTTTAAAATAAGATATGTGCAGTGTGCATAGGGATTTGTTCATAGTTGTTTTTTTTATAGTCCGGCCCTCCAGTGGTCTGAGGGACAGTGAACTGGCCCCCTGTGTAAAAAGTTTGGGGACCCCTGCTCTACTTTCTTGTGCTCTTCAGTCTGTCCTAATTTTTCTATAGCACCTTGCTTTTACAATCAGAAAATTTCAGCAAATGTTTTTATGTACAGATGGCTAGAGCCCCATGGCTCCCACTAGGAGAGATTCCCCTTAGGTTTTCTCATGTTCTAAGAAAGGACTTGGGGTCAAGGGAAAGACCTGGACTGCCGTGTGCCTGACAGGAGCCTCACTGCCTGTGCCAGCCCCTCAGACTCACTGGACTCAGTGGCTCAATGCATGAAGTCCCTGAGCCCCATTTACGACCCTCTGCAAGACCCCCAGCTAGTGCCTCACCCGAACCCTTGACCCGTCATTGGGCTCAGAACCTCCCTACACTGCCAAGAACTTGCAATACAATGAGCTGAGGACCCGGGCGGGATTCGGGAGCTGAATGGCAGAACCCCAGGCCGGAAGGACCGACTCCCTGGCTCTCAGAAATCCTGCCCCCCAAGGATGGGTGGGCAGGTCCAAGTAGCCCCAACTAAGGACTGAAGCAAGGGTGCAGGGTTCTCAGCCAATCCTTCCCATGTGGGGAGAGGAGCAGGCGATCCCTTCCACCCTCAGAAGTGCAGTTAGGAGTCGGCTGCTGGTTCCCCTGCCCTGCCAGCCTCAGACATGCCAGCTGCCCTGCTGAGGCCAGGCTGCCTCTGCCACGCCACTGCAGCCCCACCATGCCCCTGAGAACCCCTGACCATGTCAGGACTTCAGGGGCCTCTGTGGTTACAAAGAGCCACCAACCCCTAACAATTAGGGGTCTGTGGCCCATGTGGATGGAGGGCAAGTACCCCAACATGTCACTATGACAACCAGGAGAAGGAAATATAGCTGTTATCTAAAAATCACATCTCCATCCCTTCTGAGTTCCCCAGCCCGCTGGAGAGGCTCAGAAAATGTCACTAAGTGAAACAGTAACCTAGCCCTGACCTCTGGCCCCAGACTCACCATTCCTGCCTTGAGCTGAGTGTACACTCTCTCCTTCCTAGTATGCACAGACTTTTCCTTCTTCCCCCAGCCTCTCCCTCCATCCCAGGGAAGCTCAGGATCCCCTCCCCTTGGAGGGTCTCAGGCAGGCACAGATGCCCCTTGCAGACCCCTCCCCCAGCAGGCTGGCAGTACGACCAGACCTGGGCAGGTCTCCCCACTGCCAGCACCCTCCCCAAGCTCATCTACAGCCAGGGGCTTCAGAGAGGCCGCCTAGGCAGACACCTGGAGAGCACCTTCTCAACAACGGTGGCTGCGCCCCCTCCAGCCCAGACTGAGCAACATGAGCATCACCTCACGCAGTCCTTGCCCTCATCAAGTGACACCGTCGCTGAAGGTCCCCACCAAGTAGAGCAGCAAGAAGAGGCCCAGACAGTCTTCATAGCTTGTGTGAGGCCACAAAGCCAGGAAGAAGTGAAGCTGGAGACTGCACCAGTGTGGCTCACAGCAAAGCCCAGAGGAGGCCCGGTGCAGGGGCAGGTAGACCAACAAGTACAGGGAGGCCGCCATGTTCCGGGCAGGCCCACGCCACGGCACCGATCACCGCATCCATGTCCCAGTGCAGGAACGGGGGCTCCGGAGGCTGGAGGACCTGTGTAAAGCCACCCAGCAAGGAGCCTACAACGCACGCACCCAGCTGAGCAAGCGGGAAGAAGAGAAGTAAAGCAGGGGTGACAGAAGCGGAGGACAGGCTGCGTGATCCCGGCCAGGCTTGAACCAAGCCTCTTCTAAGGACACTTCATCCCAGAAGGGTGGCAGGAGTCCTGATGTAGAGTCGAGGTAGGCTGTGGCCGGCCAGCACACGCAGGTGGGGTCAGGTGGATGATCTTGGTCACCAATGCGAAGCTGCAGGCTTGGGCTGTTCCTTGGAATGTGCTACAAACTCTGTCTTTCCCCTACCCCTCACCTCCCCACTGTCCAAAACCCTGTGTCCTCTTTAAGCACCTTCCCAAATTCCCACTGGGTATTATGGCCATCTGGGCACCCCTGAATGGGGCAGGAAGCACCCCCAGAGCCACCCTAAAAGAGTTTCCCACCCAGGCAGGTCAGTGCACAGCTGAGTCCGAGCAGCTCCCTGAACGGCCAGGAGGGTGGCTCAAGAGCTTAGTTGCCATGGCAGCACCCCTCCTCTCATCCAGCACCATTTGAAACTGCATGGCCAGGATCAATATAATACTGGACATTCCCACCAGGGTGGGGCTGAAAGGAGACAGAGACCTCCAATCTCCCCACAGTGTTACCCAGGAAAAGGTGGAACAGAAAGAGGCTTTTCCTGGAATCCCAACTCAGCTGTCACTTCTGTCCCAGCTCTTCTCCCCAGGGCAGGTACTGAGAGCCTCGGTCTCAGTCTCCTCATCCACAGATAGGTTGTCTTGGGAAATAAACACAGTTGTGCTTGTAATGCACCTGGCATACAACAGGTAAAATAAGGCCATGGCCTTTTATCCAAGGCGACAGGTACTGGGCCTTCTGTCACCACGGGATCTTACAGAGCACAGTGTGATGGACAGAGCTGAGTCTGACACAGGTCCACAGCTGGGGACTCTGGCCATCTTGTTGGACAAGGTCGACACAGAGAGGAGAAACTGACTGAAGGGGACAGAGCAGACACAGAATGGGGGAGCTTGAGGCAGGCCTGCAATATCAGAACCACCTGTAACACCAGAACACCATCTGCAAATGTCAGAGCATGCTGAATCCAGACCATTTGCTTCAGACATGGAAACACCAGAGCCTGGGAAGGAGTGACTTCCTCCAGGTCACACAGCCAGCCAATAGCAGGTGGGACCTGGAGTTGGCTGCTCCTGGCTTTCCCCACCCTTAAGGCTGGACTGGCTCCTTCACAGCCCTCTCCTATCCCTGTGGAACCAAGGCCTGCTTCCTACCCCAGGAACAGGAAGCAACCCAGATGAAGGACAAGCAAGAACAGCCCATTGTTGAAGAGACTATCCTTCCCACATTGTGTATTTCTGGCACCCTTGTCCAAGATCCATTTACCATACACTATATGTGTGGGTCACCTGACAGCTCTACTCTGTTCCACTGGCCTATGTGTCACAATAGCAGGAAAAAAAACTAATAACCCAATTAAAAATGGGCTAAGAACTTGAATAGACATTTCTTCACAGAAGGCAAATGGGAAACAGACACAAAACAATGCTCAACATCATCAATCATCAGGGAAATGCAAATCAAAATCACAATGAGATGTCACCTCATAACTGTGAGGGTGGCTATTAAAAAAGAAAGAAAAGAAGGAAAGGAGGGAGGGAGGAGATGGGAGGGGAAGGGAAGAGAAGAGAAAATAGGGAGGGAGGGAGGGAGGGAGGGAGGGAGGGAGGGAGGGAGGGAAGAATAAAAGAAAAAAGGAAAGAAAAGAAAGAGAGAGAAAGAAAACAAGTGTTGGCAAGGATGTAGAGAAATTGGGATTCCTGAACACTATTAGTGGGAATGAAAATGGTACAACCGGAGTGACGTCACGGAAATGGCGCCGTGAGAAGCGCGTCCGACAGCTCTCCCCTAAATCACAACAAATTTATCAACTAGAAACAGAAAAATTTATCCTCGGAGCATTCCGGAGTTCCACACAAACTGAAAGCAAAAGGACTGTTATCACTTGAATCTGAGAGACGAGGGTGTGGAGGAAGCTACCGCAGCGACGCTCATTCAAGCCGCCAGGGAGTGCGCCCGCGGTGAGTCAGCCCATATACTTGGGAACCGCAAGCCGCCGCGAGCGGCCGACCGCGAGCCGCCGCGAACCCGTGAGCCGCCGCAAACCCCCGCGAACCGCCACCGCGAGCTGCCGCGAGCCCCCGCGAACCGCCACCGCGAGCCGCCGCGCGCCCGGTCCGGTTGAGCACCGCTGACGTTCCCAGCGGCCCGCACACTGCGAGTGGGGGTCGCCGGCCACCGGTGCCCTGAGCGCCCCATTCGCGCGCGTGCCTTGGGCATTCCACGCGCCCAGGGCGCCCTGCTGGCCCGCACACCCAGGGGGCTCCATTGTCCTGCGCCTGGTGCGGTCCAGCCGCCAGCGGCGGGTCGAGCGGGAGAGGCTTGGGAGATTCTCTCCGTGGGCGGGGCACCTCACCCAGCCATTCAAGCTAACAATCAAGCGTTGGGGGAGGGGCACGCGCAGGCAGCCTAAAATACCTTCAGAAACACAGCTGCGACCCAATCACTGAAATTAGCTTAACCCATAAAATCTGCGCACCCTCGGTTCTAATTGATAAGATCTCTCTCAGTTCAGCGATCCAAGACAAGAGGCGTGATATTTTTTAGTGCCTCTCGCTAAAGGGTCGGGGGCAACTTCTGATTGATAGAGCCTCCATATTCAGGGATAAACGCTAACAAGAAGGACTTGGCAGATAATAAGGTCTATACTACACTAGTCGTAAGCAGAGACTAGTGCCTCTTCTTCCCTGCAAAAACAGGCTACAAAGTGTGGAAAGCCTGGGTTGAGAGGTCCAACTAAATGATAGGCGCTGAACAGTCACCTTGACAACAATTGACTCCCACCCCCGCCTGATTACACTGGAGGCCCTGACTCTCAGAGCCTTTCCCAAAGCCTTGCACTGAGTGGGGATAGAGTGGGGATTTCCCAGCTCTTTGAGCCTCTTACTCCCCAGGCAGAAGCAGTTGCAGCCTTATAGCTGGATCACCAGGCTGCTAATTCAGAAAGGGGGGACTAGGAGAGAGAATCCAGGAAAGCAAAATCTCTCATCGTTGGACCCTGCAAACGCCAACAAGCCTTTACTTCCAGCAAGACTAAAGCCAATTATATGACATTGCCATAGAATCCCATCAACTGCAAATCCCTAACTAAGAGTGACACAGGGGCAGAGCCTGGGGTACAGAGTCACCGACTAGGAAGAGGGAGAGAAAAGAAAAAGGAAGAAGTTAACCTCTCAAAATCAAGAAAAACCCACAGACTTTACAACTTGATCCACTAATTTTTTTTTGTTGTTGTTGTTGTTGCTTGTTTCTTCTATCTTTTTGCCTTTATTTCCTCCACCTCGGTCCTTCTATTCTCTGCCCATCTTATGCTTCCCCTTTCTTGAACTACACTACCCATGAGTGTTGCATTTTATTTTTCTTCTTCATCCTCACCCTCCTTTAAGATTATACTCCAAAACACTTAACTCTCACTCTCTCCTCTTTTGTTTTTTTTTTGTCTTGCTTTATTTTGTTTTTTTCTCCTCCTATTTTATTTCTTCCTTCGTTTTTCTCTTTTTCTTATTTTTACCTTTCTATTCGTTTTTTCTTTTCTCATTTTACTTTCCTCCCATATAATCCTCAATCACGAACAAATTAGTTAATTTGGGACTCAAGGCTTTTTTTTGGTTTTATTTCTCTTTTTTGCTTTTGTTTTTCTTTTTTTTTTCTCTTGTTTGTTTAATTTTGTGGCATTTTGGGTCCTCCCAACCCAAGGTCTCCATTGTATTTAGTCTTCGCTCCACTTAATACAACAGATTTTTACTTATTATTTTTATTTTTTCTTCTTTATTATTCTTTTTTGGTCCTTTTTTCAGATTCCCTCTTATCCCTCTCATTATATCTCTTAGTTGACCATCACTTACAAGCAAATCATCTTATGCTTGTCTAAGATTTTCTTCCTTTTTTTTTTATTTTTTTTTTATTTTTTTGCATGTAGTAGGTCCCTACTCCCTTTTTTTGCCCCTTGAACTCTTCACCCCAAATCAGGCCCTCCATTATAGGCACGATATTTCCCTGAGGAGGGGAGAGGAGGGAAAGAGAAGAGAGAAAAAAGGGGGAAATAATAAATTATTACTGTTTTTTTTTGTGGGGTGTTTTACCCTTTTTTTTTTTTTTTCTTTTTACTCTTTATTAATTCTAATTAGTGCTATCAATAAGACCACCCTCAGATGCCGATAAGAAAGAGGAAATCGAATATTATGGATACAAAAGAAAGAGAGGTAACACAAATAGATGTGGAAAAATCTATGGAGAAAAGACTTAACATATTGGAAGCCTTGGAGCTAAATGACAGAGAATTTAAACTAGAAATCTTAAAAATACTCAGAGATATACAAGAAAACACAGAAAGGCAATATAGGGAGATCAGAAAACAACTCAATGAACACAAAGAATATATTACCAAGGAAATTGAAACTATAAAAACAAATCAAACAGAAATGAAAAACTCAATTCACGAGCTGAAAAACGAGGTAACAAGCTTAGCTAACAGAACAGCCCAGATTGAAGATAGGATTAGTGAAATAGAAGACAAACAACTTGAGGCACAACAGAGAGAAGAAGAAAGAGACTCAAGAATAATAAAAAATGAGAAAGCCCTACAGGAATTGTCTGACTCCATCAGAAAGAATAACATAAGAATAATAGGTATATCAGAGGGAGAAGAGAAAGAAAATGGAATGGAGAATATACTCAAACAAATAATAGACGAGAACTTCCCAAGCCTGTAGAAGGAACTAAAGCCTCAAATTCAAGAAGCAAACAGAACACCAAGTTTTCTTAACCCCAACAAACCCACTCCAAGGCACATCATAATAAAGATGACACAAACCAATGACAAAGAAAAAATTCTCAAGGCAGCCAGGGAAAAGAAGAGTACAACATATAAAGGAAGGACTATTAGATTATCATCAGATTTCTCAGCAGAAACTCTACAAGCTAGAAGAGAGTGGACCCCAATATTTAAAGCCCTGAAAGAGAGGAACTTTCAGCCAAGAATACTATACCCATCAAAGCTATCCTTCAAGTATGAAGGAGATATAAAAACATTCACAAATACAGAAAAGATGAGAGAATTTATCAACAGAAAGCCCCCACTCCAGGAAATACTAAGGGGGGTTTTCCAACCAGATTCAAAGAACAAAAGAAAACAACACCACAAGTAACAGCTCCACCAAGAACACAATAAAACCAAACTTAAACTGTGACAACAAAGGAAAAAAAGGGGGGAGAGGATGGAGATTAACAGTAGCAAAGGATAATGAAGTGCAGAAATACTTATAAGATAGGGTACTACAATGAATATGGTAGGTACCCTTTTCATTACTTAATGGTAACCACCCTTAAAAAAACCACCACAAAAACACTTGACTTAAAAAAGGTAGCAACAGAGGAAAGAAGTATGGAACACAAACAAACAAAAACAAATGACAGAAAAACAAAAGAGAAGAATCAAACTAGATACAAAACTAATAGAAAGCAATTTATAAAATGGCAGTAGGGAACCCACAAGTGTCAATAATTACACTAAATGTAAATGGATTAAACTTACCAATAAAAAGACACAGAGTAGCAGAATGGATTAAAAAAGAAAATCCAACTATATGCTGCCTACAAGAAACACATCTAAGCAACAAGGATAAAAACAAATTCAAAGTGAAAGGCTGGAAAACAATACTCCAAGCAAACAACACCCAAAAAAAAGCAGGTGTAGCAATACTCATATCTAATAATGCTGACTACAAGACAGAAAAAGTACTCAGAGACAAAAATGGTCATTTCATAATGATTAAGGGGAAGTTGAATCAAGAAGACATAACAATCCTTAATATATATGCACCAAACCAAGGAGCACCAAAATATATAAGACAGCTACTTATTGACCTTAAAACAAAAACTAACAAAAATACAATCATACTTGGAGACCTCAATACACCGCTGACGGCTCTAGATCGGTCATCCAAACAGAGAATCAATAAAGATATAGTGGCCTTAAACGAAATACTAGAACACCTGGATATGATAGACATCTACAGGACACTTCATCCCAAAGCGACAGAGTATACATTTTTCTCTAGTGTACATGGAACATTCTCAAGAATTGACCATATGTTGGGCCACAAAGACAATATCAGCAAATTTAGAAAAATTGAAATTGTACCAAGCATATTTTCTGATCATAAAGCCTTGAAACTAGAATTCAACTGCAAAAAAGAGGGGGAAAAACCCACAAAAATGTGGAAACTAAACAACATACTTCTAAAAAATGAATGGGTCAAAGAAGAAATAAGTGCAGAAATCAAAAGATATATACAGACAAATGAAAATGAAAACACGACATATCAGAATCTCTGGGATGCAGCAAAAGCAGTAATAAGAGGAAAGTTCATATCACTTCAGGCCTATATGAACAAACAAGAGAGAGCCGAAGTAAACCACTTAACTTCACACCTTAAGGAACTAGAAAAAGAAGAACAAAGACAACCCAAAACCAGCCGAAGAAAGGAGATAATAAAAATCAGAGCAGAAATAAATGAAATAGAAAACAGAAAAACTATAGAAAAAATCAATAAAACAAGGAGCTGGTTCTTTGAAAAGATCAACAAAATTGACAAACCCTTGGCAAGACTCACCAAGGAAAAAAGACACAGGACTCAAATAAATAAAATCCAAAATGAAAGAGGAGAGATCACCACAGACATCATAGAAATACAAAGAATGATTGTAGAATACTATGAAAAATTATATGCCACCAAATACAACAACCTAGAAGAAATGGATAAATTCCTAGAACAATACAACCTTCCTAGACTGAGTCATGAAGAAGCAGAAAGCCTAAACAGACCAATCAGCAGGGAGGAAATAGAAAAAACTATTAAAAATCTCCCCAAAAATAAAAGTCCAGGCCCAGACGGTTATACTAGTGAATTCTATCAAACATTCAAAGAAGACTTGGTTCCTATTCTACTCAAAGTCTTCCAAAAAATTGAAGAAGAAGCAATACTTCCAAACACATTTTATGAGGCCAACATAACCCTCATACCAAAACCTGGCAAGGATGGCACAAAGAAAGAAAACTACAGACCAATATCTCTAATGAATACAGATGCTAAAATACTAAACAAAATACTGGCAAACCGAATACAACAACATATTAACAAAATAATACATCATGATCAAGTGGGATTCATCCCAGAATCTCAAGGATGGTTCAACATACGCAAAACGGTTAACGTAATACACCATATCAACAAAACAAAGAACAAAAACCACATGATCTTATCAATAGATGCAGAAAAGGCTTTTGATAAAATACAACACAATTTTATGTTTAAGACTCTCAACAAAATGGGTATAGAAGGAAAATATCTCAACATGATAAAGGCCATATATGATAAACCATCAGCCAACATCCTATTAAACGGCATAAAACTGAGGACTTTCTACCTTAAATCAGGAACAAGACAGGGTTGTCCACTCTCTCCACTCTTATTTAACGTGGTGCTAGAAGTTCTGGCCAGAGCAATTAGACAAGACAAAGAAATAAAAGGCATCCATATCGGAAAAGAAGAAGTAAAGCTATCACTTTTTGCTGATGATATGATCCTATACATCGAAAACCCGAAGGACTCCACAAAAAGATTATTAGAAACAATAAACCAATACAGTAAGGTCGCAGGATACAAAATTAACATACAAAAGTCCATAGCCTTTCTATATGCCAACAATGAAATATTAGAAAACGAACTCAAAAAAATAATCCCCTTCACGATTGCAACAAAAAAAATAAAATACCTAGGAATAAACATAACAAAGAACGTAAAGGACCTATATAATGAAAATTACAAAGCATTGTTAAGGGAAATCGAAAAAGATACAATGAGATGGAAAAATATTCCTTGTTCTTGGATAGGAAGAATAAATATAATCAAAATGGACATATTACCCAAAGCAATATACAAATTTAATGCAATTCCCATCAAAATCCCTATGACATTTTTTAAAGAAATGGAACAAAAAATCATCAGATTTATATGGAACTATAAAAAACCCCGAATAGCCAAAACAATCCTAAGGAAAAAGAATGAAGCTGGGGGCATTACAATACCTGACTTTAAACTATATTATAGGGCCACGATAATCAAAACAGCATGGTATTGGCAGAAAAATAGACACTCAGACCAATGGAACAGAATAGAAAGCCCAGAAATAAAACCACATATATATGGTCAAATAATCTTTGATAAAGGGGCCAACAACACACAATGGAGAAAAGAAAGCCTCTTCAACAAATGGTGTTGGGAAAACTGGAAAGCCACATGCAAAAGAATGAAACTCGACTACAGCCTGTCCCCGTGTACTAAAATTAATTCAAAATGGATCAAAGACCTAAATATAAGACCTGAAACAATAAAGTACATAGAAGAAGACATAGGTACTAAAATCATGGACCTGGGTTTTAAAGAACATTTTATGAACTTGACTCCAATGGCAAGAGAAGTGAAGGCAAAGATAAATGAATGGGACTACATCAGAATTAAAAGTTTTTGCTCAGCAAGAGAAACTGATATCAAAATAAACAGACAGCCAACTATATGGGAACTGATATTTTCAAACGACAGCTCAGATAAGGGCCTAATATCCAAAATTTACAAAGAACTCATAAAACTCAACAACAAACAAACAAGCAATCCAATAAAAAAATGGGAAGAGGACATGAACAGACACTTCTCCCAGGAAGAGATACAAATGGCCAACAGATATATGAAAAGATGCTCAGCTTCATTAGTTATTAGAGAAATGCAAATCAAAACTACAATGAGATACCACCTCACCCCTGTTAGATTAGCTATTATCAACAAGACGGGTAATAGCAAATGTTGGAGAGGCTGTGGAGAAAAAGGAACCCTCATTCACTGTTGGTGGGACTGTAAAGTAGTACAACCATTATGGAGGAAAGTATGGTGGTTCCTCAAAAAACTGCAAATAGAACTACCTTATGACCCAGCAATCCCTCTACTGGGTATATACCCCAAAACCTCAGAAACATTGATACGTGAAGACACATGTAGCCCCATGTTCATTGCAGCACTGTTCACAGTGGCCAAGACATGGAAACAACCAAAAAGCCCTTCAATAGAAGACTGGATAAAGAAGATGTGGCACATATACACTATGGAATACTACTCAGCCATAAGAAATGATGACATCAGATCATTTACAGCAAAATGGTGGGATCTTGATAACATTATAAGGAGTGAAATAAGCAAATCAGAAAAAAACAAGAACTACATGATTCCATACATTGGTGGAACATAAAAATGAGACTAAGAGACATGGACAAGAGTGTGGTGGTTACCAAGGGTGGGGGGGGAGGGAGGACATGGGAGGGAGGGAGAGAGTTAGGGGGAGAGGGAGGGGCACAGAGAACTAGATAGAGGGTGACGGAGGACAATCTGACTTTGGGCGAGGGGTTTGCAACATAATTTGATGACAAAATAACCTAGACATGTTTTCTTTGAATATATGTACCCTGATTTATTAATGTCATCCCATTACCATTAATAAAAATTTATTAAAAAAAAAAAAAGAAAATGGTACAACCACTATGGAAAACAGTATGGAGATTGCTCATGTAATTAAAAATAGAGCTACCATAAGATCCAGCAATCCAACTTCTGGATATCTATCCAAAAATAAACCAAGACTTCAAAGAGATGTTAGCACTCCTATGTTCACTGCAGCATTATTCACAACAGCCAGGATGTGGAAGCAACCTAATTGTCCATAATGGATGATGAATGGGTGAAGAAAATGTGAGATATCCTTAAAATTCAACCTTAAAAAAGAAAGAAATCCTGCAATATGTGACAACATGGATGAACCTTAAAGTGCAATAAGCCAGTCACAGAAGGACAAATACTGCATGATCCCATTTATACAAAGTATCTAAAACAGTCAAACCTATAGAAACGGGCATAACAGGGTTGCCAGAGGCTGGGAAGGAAGAAGAAATGGGAAGCTGCTGTTCAAGGTTATAAAGTTTCCGTCATGCAAGATGAATAAACTCTAGAGGTCTGCTGTAAAACACTGTGCCTACAGCTAACAGTACTATACACTGTGCACTGAAAATCCGCTCAGAGAACAGCTCTCATGTTAAGTGTTCTCACCACAATAAAATAAAGATTAAAAATAAGTTTTAAAATGTTAAAGTTGTTTCCCAGATACCCACCTCATCCCTGCTGGGATTCCTAATCCCCTGTCTTCCAACAATAAAGACTCCGAAGGTGCTGCCTCCAGCAGAGCCCTCTCCTCCCGATATCTTACCCAGAAGGTCCCACGGGTACCCAAAGTTCACAGTCTAGATTAACCTCATTGCCTTCTGCTCCTCCCCAAATTCCCATCCCAAGGATGGCCTCCCCAGAGGCCTGAGCCCAGACTCTGCTTTCACCCCCACCCTCCCCTTCCTGCACTACAATATCCAGAATCCACCCTCCATGCTCCTGCCCTGGGCTGCATGAAGCCCCTCCTCATTTCTCTGATTGGTCACATCATCAGCCTCCCCAACCCACCTTCCACCAGGATGACCTCCCAGAAACACAGACCTCATCCATCACTGCAGCTCCAAACCCCTCCCAGCTCCTATCTGCCGTCAGGTTGAGGTCCCACTCCTGTCCTTAAAAGATCCTCTCATCACTCAAACTTTCAGACTCAGCTCCCACCAGCTCCTCCCTTGTACCAGTGACCCAGCAAACTCTAGGCACTCCCTACACATCCCATACATCTTCCCCCCTCTGTTTAGAATGCCACCCCCACCACCATCTCCTATCCTCAACCTCCAACAACCTGGTCAACTCCTATTTACACTTCAAAACCACAACTCAAGTGTCCTCCAGGAAGCCTTCCTAGACTTCTTTAGACAGCAAAGCTCTCCCTGTAGTCTGTGCTGCTTCTATGATAATTTCCCATTTCTTCCATGAACTGTAATTATTGGTTTCCACACATATCCTCCCTCCCCCTCCAGACTGGGAGCACATTGATGGAAAGAATTGTGCTGAAATCACTCCGAAATTCCTGCATTTAGCACAGAGCATGCCGCCTTGCAGCAAACTCTCAATAAATGTTTATTGAGATAAATAAAATAAGTAAACCCACTCTAGCATTGGATGCAAGGCACATCCTTCTCTTCTCCTCCCCTCCCCTCCTCTCCTCTCCTCTTTTCTCCTGTAGTGCTCAGAACCTCCAGGGCAAGACTCTCACCTCCTGTATTACTCAGAGAAGAGCTCCTTCCCCCTCCCCATGACCCCTCCCCGCTCCCCAGCCCTTCCAGCCCATTCATCTGCTTGAATAATGAACAGAACAACCTATGCTCCTTTTCCAGGGAATGCACTGCCTTAAACTGCTTTGAAGAACACAGCACCTGCTCACATATCAATTAAAATTATAATTAGGTGGTGAGTGTATATAATTAAAATAACATGTTCCATCTCCTTCATTTATCGCTGCTGGCTGTCAGGATAAAGTAAACCAGTTCTCCAGAGAGGAGTGGGAGCAGGGATCACTCCTCTTTAAATACACCATGCTTCCCTTCCTGGTGTCTCTCTGGCCCAGGAAGCAGATACCCAATGCTGCCCTAACCAGCCCGAGTGAGAAGGGCTTTCTGTTACTTGCTCAGTCCTTACTCAACCCCTACACCTCATTATATATGATTAATTTCACAAGTCAGACTTTTTTCAGGCCTCCATGCCTTTGTATATCTATCTGCCTAGAGTGCCCTTCATCTACTTATGCATAGTAAACTCCTATTCATGCTTCAAAACCCAATTCTGATTTTCACCTGTGCTGGGTTTTAAGGACACAGAGGAGAAATAGTCCCTAGTTCAAGACACAGACAGCTCTGGGCATGACAGTCCCATGTTCCAGAGTAGCTAGCTGAGGCTTCCTGGTTCTGCACCACGGCTGGGAGGCTGAGGAGGTGGTGATGTCTGCACAGCCTCCCATGCCTCAATCCCTGCCCACTGAAGCAGCTGCAGAGACACCTCTTCCAGAACACAGCCCTCTTAAATCTGCTGCCATCCCCCAGCCAGCCAGTGGCACCAGCAGGTAACTCTGTCAAGTTGCGTGCCCTGCTAACGAGAACAGGAGTGTGGCTTGGGTGCAGACATTTGCTACTGGATGGTGCTTTGCAGAGATTTTCCCCACTGCAGCTGTGCCCAGTACCCAGAACCCCCTGCTTTTCGGGCAGAGCATGGGGGAAATCACTCTGCCTTTTTAAAACTAAACTCACTTTGGCTGCCATTGCTGTGACCATTAAAATCCAAGTGCATTAACTACTGTCAGCTCCACCAAGCTGATCTGTGGGCAACAGGCACCCAGGGCCTACTTTGTCCCTGGACCTCCTTCAGGACATTGAGGCAGGGAGACACTCGGCTACGAAGTGCCTCCCAGGGGCAGGGCATCGCTGCCTTCTCTAGATGCCTTGGTGTTACCAAAATGGGTTTTGGAAAGCAGTAATTACATATTTGAATCCTGAGAAAGACACCTACTAAGAAGGGCTTCTGGTGGCTAACTGGGCTCAAGTTATTAAAAACAGAGCCTGGCAGCCATTTCTGCACAGCAGCCTCTCACAAAAACTGTGCTTCCCAGAGAAGCCTGCACCATAATGCCTGTCCCTGCCTGAACTGCCCACCTGTACTGTGTGTTTGCCACCTACCTGAGCCAGCCCTTACAAAGGCTTCCTGGAATCCTATTTTAACCAATAGGATCGACCAATCTGAGCAGTTCTGTTCTGACCAATCAAGACAGTACCTTTTGGACCAAACTGCTAGGATTCAGAGCCCTCTTGTGCCTGAGGACGGACAATCAGAGGCCAGAAGAGGGACTTCTGTCCACAGACTAGCCTCCATCTAGCTCTGGGCGGGCACTCTTTCTTTCCACTGAAAAATAAAACCTGTGTCTCCTGGCTGAGCCAGAGCCCAGCGCAGTGCTGGTGGAGAGTCAGGCAGACCATGGCAGCGTGGAGCGGAGCATACAGCTTGGAGAGGGACCCGCCCCGGAGCCACCTGCCCAGGGCTGTCCCAGCCATGCTGCAGCACTGCTTGCACTTTATAGTCTCCTTCTTCATGGCCCCCCAAATTAGGGGTTCCTGTTGGTATCAGAATTGATGCTAACAACCATGCACTGACATGTTGAATGTTACTGGGTGCTCCGCCAAAGAAAGTTTCACGTGCAACTGAGCGTGCAAATGCTAAGGTCACAAAAGTTCCTGGACTTCTGACTGCGGGACTTCTCAGAGCCTTAAAGATGCCAGTACACACGGTGATGTCTCTAAGAGAAGCATCCAACTGAGTCACATGGGTACAACCACAGAGCCTGTTTCTTCCACAGCATTTTGCAGAACTAGTTGCAGAGAACTCAAGTTGGGGCATGCTGTTACATTTCATTCCATTTCTCACCAGTCCAGGAAAGTAGCTATGGCTGTCCCCATCTTAGAAATGATGACACAGGCTTATGGGGTCTCTCTCATCCATCGCTCTGTCCCCAACACCCAGCACAGAGACTAACATGCAGCAGGCCCCACACACACAGTTGGAGCTGCGTTGAGAGATGCCAAGGGTGTGGCACACTGGGGAGAGCTGGGACAGCCCTCTGGCACCACCTGACTCCCAGCTCCTGTGCTTCCCATGTCCACTTCTCCCAAAGTGACAGGCGGGCACCTCCCCTAGGAAACTGAAGAAGGAACAGGATGCACAGGCACCTGGCTCTGGCCCGGTCCCAGTCCCGAGAAAACCCTCAAGGGGCCTCCCCTAGGTTCTACTGAGTATGGTTTCTGGGGGATGCCTCTTCAACCGATGAAGGGGTAGGAATACAGGGGTCACACGAGCATCACTCCAGTTGATCACAAATGTCACTCTGACTAGAGACAAGAAGGTGGCAGCAGCTGTCACACCTTTCTGAAGCCTGTGTTGGTCACAGACAGCTCTGGATTGTCCTCCGAGATCACTAGACTAGAAAGTCCAATGTGGTATCTAAGGAGAAGTTTTGTTGTGTTTACAATAAAATGTATCCATGCACATTAAGAAAACACTAACCGGGCTCACAATGGCAGGCACAGACTCTAAAGATTAGCATCCACTATGATCTCTAGCCCCTGGCACCAGGCCAAGCACAGGCTTAGGCATCAGAAAGATGCCTAAAAGAATGAAAAGAATGAAAGAACTGTGACACCTCAGGGCAGGAGTGCAGAGAGCGAGGGCCTCCCAGAATGTCAGTGTTTCTGAAGCAGGGTCACAGCATATGGAGCCTGCTGGCTCAGGGGATCTTCCAGAGCCCAAGCAGGCAGCTGGAGAAAACATCCAAGTGTGTGTCCACAGCCCAGCCCTTCTGCTGGCACCACCAGGGCTGCTCCCATCAACACAGGTCCCACACCCTCCCAGACCGGAGCCGGCTCCTCCCACCACCCCTAGGTGCCTGGAGCCCTGGGGTGCCCTGCACAGCCCAGCCATGGGGCTGGCTTTCATAGCAGATACTTAAGTGCAATGATTGAGTGACAAACCACGTTTCCCAGA
This sequence comes from Saccopteryx bilineata, assembly GCF_036850765.1. Taxonomy (NCBI): domain Eukaryota; kingdom Metazoa; phylum Chordata; class Mammalia; order Chiroptera; family Emballonuridae; genus Saccopteryx; species Saccopteryx bilineata. The sequence goes on from NC_089498.1 coordinate 89,799,700, forward strand.
AGGCAACATGCAAAGTCATAACCAGGCCTGGCTCCATGGGAACATGGCTATAAATTGTTTCTGACAGTTGTTTTATTTCATGCAAGCATCACCCATTCAACTGTACACATTCTAGAAAGACCTTGTCACAGAGCCCAGCTGACTGCCTGGCCCACTCTGTGTGACCGATTGATCAATCATCAGTGGGTGACTGCAAGCCCACCACCAAGAACGCAGCCACGAGACAGGTCCTGAGCAAGCCAGCCACCTCTCCAACTGAGTGTAGGCAGGACAGGACCACAGGCTGCTTTGAGGTACACCCGGCATAGAAGCCTTTGATCCTTGAGCAATGTGCCTGGAGGCTGTGGCAGCACAAGGTCACTGCCCTGTGTGGAGCTAGTAGCCCCTAAACACAGCTGGGCCCCAGCTATGATACCATAGAGCCCTAATAGAGGGAGGTGTTGACCCAACATTTTTTTTTAGGTGAGAGGAGGGGAGATAGTGAGGCAGACTCCTGCATGCTCCCCAACTAAGATCCACCCAGCAACCTCATCTGGGGCCAACACTCCAGTACTGAGCTATTTTCAGCACCTGAGGCTGATGAAGCTATCTTCAGCACCCCTGGTTGCACGGTTTAGCTCATGGATGGGCACATGACTCAGGATGGGCCAATCAGGATACTCTCATGCCTGACAGCACTGGCTGGCTCATGGGTCCCTTGAACAGATGGTGAACTAGTATCCTTCCCCTGTCATTTTCACTAAGATGGAAGGATGACTAACATATGGAAGATACCTGGCAAAAGAACAAAGTCAAGTAGAGCCAAAAAAGAGTTTGCTGCAAAGCCCAGGGTCCAGCTTTTCCCTAACCCCCCTTGGGCAAAAGCAATGTGAGCTGAATCCCCGTCCTGCATAACTGAATGAGCCCTGACTGGTGTTCAGGGCTGCCTCCTCCCATGTCAGGGTCCGTCTGCCACAAGAAACCTGTGATGATGCCCTTCCCAAAACCCACGGGGCACCTTTCCTGTCCTTCTTTACCATGCTCAGCTCAACCCTGAAAGTGCAGCACAAGGGGCCTCCCTGTCAGGGACCCCCGAGTCACTGCTGGACCATCCCTACGTAGACTTCCAACTGTGTCCTACTCTGCTGCTGCTCTGTCCAGTGCAGCTCTCGTCCTGCCCTCCCCCTCCTCCTCTGCACTCCATGACGAGTTTCTGGAGCCAGGTTATGACACGCACCTGCCCTCCTCATTGTACCTCATTGCACACAGTATGTCCTTGGCATGTACATGCCGCCCTGATGTCTTCTGGAGATGGGAACAGAGCCACCCCCAGTGAGCACCTCCTAGTGTCCTCTTTCCACTTTAATTCACACAAATGCCTGGGTAGCAGATACCATGTTTGTCTCCACTTTATGGATGAGGAAAGTAAAGCCCAGGGAGCTTAAGTAAGTTACTCAAGGTCAAAAACTCTGCCTCCAAGTCTCTTGACCCCTCTCTCCATCAGACAAGGAGCATGTACCTGCCACACCCACCACCAAACCCAGTACCCAGCACAGCGCTGGCCCAGATGCGACACCAGTGAATGTCTATGGAAGTGAGCAGATGTCTGCACACTACCACACCTGGGCACCGCCTAGGAGCCTCCCGGGAATCGTGCCCTCCAGGGGAGCCCCGGAGGAGCTGCAGGGGCACGCAGGGGAGGAGGAGAAAGAGGAAGTGTGAAGTGGGAGAAGACGGGGCTGGTGGGTGCTGGGCCCTGGCACCACAGAGCCCCACACGAGGGACGGTGCCTACTTGGGGGGATGCACCCAGTAGTCACCCAGAGCCGGCTCTAGCTGCACGAATTAACCTGCTGCTCCCAGAGGTTGGGCAGCTCCCGCTGCACCTTGAGGCTGGGCCGAGCAGGCAGAACTGCCCTGCAGGGCACATGGTGGGGAAGACATTCTCCCACTGGGAGGAGGGCCCAGAACTGGACCTCAGCGTCGGCACATGAGCACCCTGGTGGGCAGTGATGAGGCCAGACATACCCAGCTGAGGAGCCCACGAGAACAGAAGAGGGCAAAAGTACAGGAGGAAGGCTGGAAGTCAGCAGACCAGAGGTGGCCTCAGGGGGCAGGTGACCTCAGGAGGAGAGAGCGAAGGACTCTCAGGAGGACAGTGTCTTGAGTCAGTGTCTGGTGACCAGCCCAGAAGCATCCAGTCACTCGTGCAGTGTACACAGACTGGGCACCAGACATTGCAACAGAGATGGGGGACCTGAAAGATAGCAACCCCTGCCCTCCTCACGCTTCCACTCAGGATGGGAGTGGACAAGCAGTAACAAGACCAATCATCTGGACAAATGGCACATGAGGAGGAGATGAGTTCCGTGGAGGAAAACAGGGCAACATCGTGACTACCAGGGAGTGGCACAGGAACAGGGTGAGACTCTAAATGGGTTAGGGACGAGCTCATGGAAGTGGTCATGTTCTGTGCAGGGACTGGGGAGGTCAGCGGGAGCCTCACAGACATTCTGGGGGCAGTGCCCCAGCAGCGGTCAGAAGGCCCCAGGACATAGGTCAGGAGGTAAAAGGGAAACCACAGCCAACGTGAGCAAGCCGAGCGAGAGGAATGTAGACAACTGGCTGACATCGTTAACAGCATGGGCATAAATTAGTGAGAAATCCTTGGAAAACCATGAGCACCAAAACACCAAAAAGTCAGTCATTATAATCAGGGGAAATAAAATGCGCAACAGGAAAGGTGAAGGCTCTAAACAGTGATAAGCCACCGATGTGACTACCAGGAGGAGAGATGGGAACAGGCTGGGGACCTCAGCTTGGAGGGCCCTGCTGGGAGGCTTACAAATTGGGTCTCTACACTAGGGAGTACCAAGCCGCAGTTTTTTTTCTGAGGGATTGATGTAGAGGTGGGGATTCTCAGCCTGGGATGCTTTGCCAGGGTTTCTGAGTTTAGGGTGGGGTCCAGATTTAAGGATACCAATTCTAGAAGTTCTCTTAAGGGCTGGGAGAGTGCTCCAAGCTTGAGTTTCTGTGGGGGGACAGCCCGTGAAGGAGAGTCACTCTGGGTCTTTTCATGGGAGGGGGTGGTATGGATGAGGGGCAACTGGTTCTTCAGCCTTGCCAATGCTGCTCACTCCCAAACACATTAGGAGATTCTGCCCTCTTCTCCCATCTCTGTTAAGAGCCCCTTAGCCAAAGGGGCTCCAAATGCAGTGCCTGTATACCCCAGACATGGGGCCAAGAAGAGGGTGGGAGGATCGGCTGACAAGGCTCTCACACTGGAGGGCCCTTCCCCTGAGACCTGTGGTGGCGACACCACTGCACAGGCTACCCAGCTAGCATCTGAGACAGAGAGGGCTGAGAATCACAGAGCTCACAAGCACTTTCTGGTCAGCCAGGTTCCTAACCCCAGGAGTGCCTCAGGCACAGGCCAGGGGAACCAAGGAAGCTAGATTCCATCTACTCCCAACACGCACACACTCAGAGCACCAGCCAATGGCCATCTGGCAACTCCAATGCCCTGACTTGGGCCGCCCCGTCCAGTTAAGAGGTCCACTACTAAGGCCAGGTCCTAACAGATACTCAAGGGTTCCTGAGACAGGGCCAGGCCCCCAGCACGGAACAGAGAGGACAGGCCTGAGGGGAGCTGTGGGTCTGGAGAACAGGAGACTGGGCCGAACCCACCACCTCCAGGAAACCCCAGGGAGCCTACACTGTGTCCTGGCAGTGCACCCTCCTCGGCCTCTGGTGAGGAGAGACAGCCTGCCCAGCAGTTCAATCTGCAAAAGCACCATCTGGCAAAAAAAAAGTCTTCTTTGGGAATGCCATGCATAAACGTCTGCTTCTCTGGAAAGCACCAGCTCTTCAAGGATGAGGATCACAGCTTTCCTTGCTGTGTATCTCTAAGTTCAGGGCCGAGCCCACCAGCAGATGCTCAGGAAATGAATGAATGAATGAATGAATGATCTCCTTTCTAATATCCTCCCTGAAGGATCAGCAGAGAAATTCAGACAGCAAATGAATGTTCCCTCTGCTACAGCCAAGTCAACTCTGATCATTCCGTCCATCACCTGGGCTCTCACAACCTTGTCCTGGGGAAGGGACGGCACTCCAAATTCCACCCAGGAATTCGGGCTGGGTTTTGCAGTTTTCTACAGACATGTATTTGCCTTCTTCTAACATAACAGAACCTCCCAATACTCATCCGAAGCCACCTCAAAGCTAATTTTCTGAACATCTACATATAAAATAAATCACTTAACAAAAATATCTGTATCTACAGTGCATGCAACAAAGGGAGATTTCAAAGCCCATTAACTCACAGACATGGTATGTTACTGGGAGAATATGGGCTGTATAATTAAAACAATTTAACTCTGATTACAAAAAGACGGTGAGCCTTCCTGCCCGCCATTATCTCATTAATGGAAAGAAAGCCAGTATCTCGAGGTTTTGTTTAGATGGCTGTAGAGTTATGAAGTAGAACACGCACGAGCCGCCGCTCCGCTGCTCCCTGTACTGATAAGACGAGACGAGACTCTCATTCCGTATAGAGAATGGCTAACAGAGAACGTGAGCTGTCTTCACCCCAGAGCTCTGCACAGCACACAGGGTCTGGCAGCTGAGGCCCCCCCATCAGCCAGTGTGAGAGGGAGTCCATCCTGGAGGCTCCAGTCACAAAGTTAGTGATGCCTGGTTCTTGTTGTCCTCTCTCTACCAAACTCCAGAGCGTAGTGTCTGGGAGGGGAAAGCAAGAGGCCGGGGACATGGGGACGAATAAATGACAAATAATAACCTTGCCAGGAACCCCTTGTTGTGGAGCAAAAGTATGCATTTCAGTCAGAGGTGGCCTAAGGTCAGTTGAGGCCTCGGGCACAGAAAAAAATATTGGGCCCCTTAAGAAGAAGAGAGAGACAGAAAAAATAAAAATACATGTTAAGCATATTTTTAAATAAATAAAAAATATTATGTACTATTAATGTTAAAATTGCACATATGAAACCAAACTTGATATCATTAGAAAAAAGTGTAGAGTTGGGGTTTAGTGGAGCCCTTCAGACGTCGAGGCCCAAGGTGGGTGCCCAGTGTGCCGGTGTGCCCGGTGCGCCCTCCGTTAAACCCACCTCTGATTTCAGTCTGAACTGCAGGAGCATGCCCAGCACTGTGACGAAGGAAGTCAAAGGTGATAAGCGCACCCATTAGCTCACCTGCCGTGGGCCTGCAGGGGCGGGGTGTGGGTAGAGCTGACTGTCCCCTAGAGCTCCACATTCTCAAAGCCGAGACCTAGGCGTACGGCTCTGTGCCCTGCTGGACCCTCCATGGTCTACAACTTGCACTCTTTACCTGCCCTAGGGGCTCAGTCCCTGGGGACTGAGCCACTTCTGCCAGGACCACAGAGATGGAGCACTAAGACCCCTGCCGATCTTTCTGGGCTGTCAGCCCCCCTCCTCTGCCCAGCGACCCTGGACTGCTCACAGACCCCGCCATGTCACACCTCTGAGCCTTTGCGCAAGCTGTTCCCCCACCTGGAGACCCTGCTTTCCCCCTTCACCTGACCACGCCCTAGTCTCCACTTCAGACGCAGCTCAGGTCGCCTCTTCCCGGAAGCCTCGGGTTGCTCCGAGCCCAGGCTAGGTTAGGCACCACACTCCCACGGCCTTGTGCTGGCTTCGTCCTCTTGTGGCATGGATTACATTCTTAGCCCAATGGTCTGTCCCTGACACGGCCCAGCTCTGCTGCTTCAGCATGGCGGTCAGCCAGGAGGGCCAGGCCCTCACCCGTGGACATGGCCTGCCAGCATTCCCCCCAGAGAACGAGCTTGATGGGACTGGGAACAATCCTCTTAGCCCCAGCCCACCTCACACCCCATACGAAGGCTCACATTTCTTCTTCGACCCTTGTCATCTGCTTTATCCAGCTGAAGTGAATAATTTTAAAGTAATTAAGTCCAACAAACCACAACCGATTAAGGAAGGGCTGGTGGCCAGTGAACCTACCACAGCCTTGCCCTCACCTGAGTCTGTGTTTGCAGGGGGTGGCTGACGGGGGGACCTGGTCCCAGGACCAGCTTCCATGGGCATAACCACCTCCTGGGCAGAGATAACCTTCTCCAAGCAGCCACTGCCTAATGAGGCTGTCAGGGGACTTCTTAACAAGATCAGGCAGGGCCCACACTCTGCCTCACAGTGTGGAGGATTTTTATTCAATTAGTGGTTCAGAGTAGTGGACACTGCCCAGGAGGCCGCAGGAGCCCTGCCAGTAAGGCACCCCTCCCAGCACCCTAGCACTGCCCTGGCAGCCCCGCCTCCCGGGGCTGGTGTCACCTCTGAACAGAAGGATGAGCGGAACTGGCCAGGGGCATGCAGCTGCCAGTCCAGGACTCCCCTCCCTTGAAACCTGGGTGGGGCTCTCAGGAGTGGCCACAGATGGGCCATGTGGAAGAAAGGAGCAAAGAGTCCTGCCCACAGTAGGTATGTGGGGATAAGAAAGACCCAGCCTCATGAAGGAGGCTGAATCTGAGGCTGAAGGCACAGGCTGTGGCTACACATAAAACGGAAGCACACAGCCCAGGGCGCCGTGCTCCTGTACCTCATAGGGTCCCCACAGCATACCCCTAGCAGGCCATCTGATAGGCACCCCCAAGGAAGGGGTCTCTGGGAAGGTGATCCCTGGACCCACCCGCCACTGGGGACTCAGCCCACTTGCAGGTGTGTTTTGTGAGCTTGCCGGAACCCACATGCTTGCACTCCTGTATGCGTGCAGGCCCACATGTGTAGAGTACAAAGAGCCACTTAACAAACACTCACTCCTGCGTGTGCCCCAGAGTGCTGAGATGCAGAGCTCCTGCTGTCTGAGCTCACAGACACCACTCAGACACAATGGGAGACAGGCAGGACAGAGTGGCCGCGAAGAGGAAGCTCAGCGCCAGCTAAGGGAGCAGGGCGCCGGGGAAGGCCTCCGAAGGGTGCACCAGACTGAGACTTGGAGGAGATGGGGAGCAGGAGTAGGGAACACAGTTAGAGGAGAGCAAGGCCCTCTCTGCTGGCACAGGGGCAGCAGCAGGCCACACAGCAGGGATGAGTCTGGACAGGGCCAGACTATGAGGACCAAATGTGAGCACAGGCATCATCCTGCAGACCAGGAGCCTGCGGCCTGGCCAGACACTGGTGTCAGGAAGATGCCCTAGTGGGCTCTGAGGTGCAAGGCTGACAGGGGCACACCCACTGTGCACAGGTGCCTGGGCTGGTGTGCACAATACATGTTTGTACAAATGTACAGTGTCACAGAGGCGAGACCAAGGCCAGCCGACATGCAGCCCCCCCCCCACCCTGGCTGCCCTGCTGTCTAGAAGCCCCCCCCAGGCACTCCCCAGCACTGAGCAGTGGTGCTGGTCTCACCACAGATCTGCTGGCCTTCCTCTAGTGAAGCTGACTTTCTTGGCAGGAGCTAAGTAGCCTGACACAGCCACGTCCAGTGGGGCTTCTTCTGATGAGGCTTTGGTCATTAACAACAACCAAGCTTCACAGCCCCTGCGGGCCCTGCTCCCTGGGAGGGTTCTAGTTCTGCTTCCTCGGATGTCAACATGGCAGAGGTACTGGCTACATCCTTGCATGTGGGCACTGCTTACCAGCCTCTGGAGCACCTGCCAACAGGGTGCTGGGGTTGGAGCGTCAGGCAGCACCCCTCCCCACCAAGCCCTAGCAGCAGGCTCCTGGACTCCAGCCCTGGAGCTGCTCCTCCCTCCCCAATCCCCTTCTCCTGCCCTAACCTGGAAGAGGCTGTGGCTAGGACAATGTCATCCCTGTTTCACACATGTGAAGACCAAGGCTCACCAGAGGATTCCAGTGGGAGAAGAGAAGACAAGCCCAGGTCCTGGCTCACACCCAATACCCACGCAGCCACCAGCCCACAGAGCGCCACAGCCAGCGCCTGGGCCCAGGTGCTTCTGCTTCCCCTGCAGAGCCCTGCTCCCCCAAACCCACTCCCACTCCACAGGCACACCACAGGCCTACGGGGGGGGGGGAGGCCGTTAGTCCTGAGCATCAGGCAGAGCAGCTCATGTAGGGAAACACCCTTCTGAAACGGGGCCACCAACCCTGTGTCCCACCCAACCAGGGAGCACGGGACCCTCCATGTGGTCACACTCTGCACATTAGGCCTCTGACTGTTCCCACAGAAGTGCCAGAGAGAGGCAATGCCATCAGCTCCTAGCTGTTCTTGCCAGGAAAACCTTTTCAAATCCAGAACTGACCAGGAGGGATGGCTGGCACAGGTGGGCTTCAGGTGGCAGGACAGGGCTGCTGCAAATGCAACACACCTCCAGGCCCCGTGTGTCACAGAACCCCAAGTGGACCCCAAGTGGTCAGGACCACAGTCACTTTGCAGGAGTTGCAGGAGTGGAGGTCCCTTGTGTCCTTCCATCTTGTCACCCAGCCAGGGACTTGTACTGAGCCTCTGTGACCGGCCCACATCAGGTTTGGTCAGAAGACAGACATTCCTCAGAATGTTAATAACAATTGCCGGTGGGAAAGCACAGGAAGGAGGAAAAGAAGGCCTGAATAGAGAAAATGAGGAGCCATAACTTGCAGCCAAGGGGAGTCTCTCCAAGATAATATCTAGGGCACAGCTGAAGGCTAGAAAAAAGTTTATCAAGTGAGGAGCCTTACAGCATGTGCAAAGGCCCTGGGGTGGCAGCATGCACCACATGTTGGAAAGAAAATGCAGCTGAAGCAGAGAGGTCAAGAGGCAGTCGAGGTCAGCCCTTGCTGGGGTACTTAGAGGCTTGCAGGCTCTGCCAAGGGGTCTGGATTTCATTCCTAACACAGCGGGAGCATTTAAGGGCTCCAGCAGGAGAGGGAGATGATTGGATTGATTTTGCAAATAACTCTGGCTGCTGTATGAACAGTGGCATGAAGGAGAGGGCAGGCAAGGGAAATGAATGAGTGACTGCAGGGATCCAGGCTGAAGCCCAGGAGATGGTGATGGAGGTGGGAAGAAACGAAAGGAGGCCAAGGTTAAAGGAAGGGACTTGGCTCGGCTACCAACCCTTCATGTTTCCTATGCGATCCCTGCTTAGCTTTGCTCCCTGCATATGTCTCAGTGCTGCCCAGGGTTGTCCTGGGATGCTGCACACCCAGCCCTGGGAACAAAGTGTCCCCACGTACCTCTGCATTTGAAAGGGCCATCACCAGGAGCCTGTAGCAGAACAAAAGCTACCAAGCCCACCGCACTCCTTCCCTCGGTGAGACTTCTGGGCAGGCTCCCAGCGCCGCCCAGATGACTGTCCACGAGAGCTCCCACAGGAAGGGAGAAGAACTGAAAAGGCTCAGGACCCCAGCAGGCTCCAGCGTGCCGCAATCCCTTTAAACTCATACAGAAGAGAACGTGCCTGGATAAAAACGGTGCATATGACCGAGTCATGTGCAGTAATGCATCCGGCTGGAGGGCTGTCAGTGAGTCCATGGGATGCAACCCTGTGCCCCATGGGTGCTGCTCAGTGACCCAATATCAAGCTACACCGTCTAGGGGCCAGCTAGAGAGCTGGCGGTGAGTGGGACTAGGCCCAGCATGTAGAGGGGTCCTGCAGTCAGTGCAGACAGCACAGGCTCTCTGCCAGCTGGCTCAGGCTGGGAAGAAACACCAACCCCCAGAAGGCATGGGTGGAGTCACAAAGTTCTGGGCAGACTGGACATGAAAGAAGTCAGCGTGAACTTACACACCAGCATCAAAAAGTACAAGCCCCGGGTCAGGGCGTCTGATGTGTCACCCTTTCTTGGACAAAATGCCCAGGCTCGAGGGCCAAAGGCTCACCCCGAGCCACGGGCAGGAGGTGGTGTCCACAGCCAGTACTCGCTCGGGCTTCCTTAATAATATTAGCACAGAGTCCGGAACAAGCAGTGACTCTCCCTCTGCGCTGGCCAGACAACATCGTGAGGACAGTAACTGTGGCTTCTAGTCACTGAGCGTGTCCTTGGTTCCAGGTACCTGCTCAGTTCTCTGTGTTCATTACCTCATTTTGGTCCTGAGACAACCCAGTAAGGGAGGGCCACTGTCCCCATTTCACAGGCAGGAAAGCTGTGGTCAGCAAATTAAGCCCTTGTTGAGGTGCATCAGGAATGCTGCGTGCTAAGAGGGGCAGTAACAAATGGATGTATCCAGAAGAGAAGCAGGTGAAAAATCGTCAGGCTGTGCAGCTGGGAAAAGTCTGCAAGGGGCACGGTGGCCATCTTTAAACATTTAAAGGGCTATGAGTAGAGACAGCCTGGCTGAGTGTCAAGTTAGGTCAGAGCTGAGAACCTTCCATCCTCAGAAGCACCTGGATCTCATTTGCCACGTGCGAGCCCCAAGGTCCCGGGAGGGGCATGGCTGGCACAACGCCCTCAGTAGTTCAGCCACACAGGTGGTGGCCTCAGGCCAGGGCTTGCCCACAGCTGCGCCCCTCCTGCCCAGCTCAGGCTGCATCACCAAGTCCCATGGGTTGCATGGCTTCAACAACAGGCATGTGTGTCTCACAGTCTGGGCGCTGGAAAATCCAAAATGAAGGTGCTGGCTGATTCAGTTTCTTGCAGATCTCTCTTCCTGGCTTGTAGACCACCACTTTCTCACGTGGTAGAGAGAGCAGCTCTCTGGTCTGTCCTATAACTAATCCCATCATGAAGACTCTCCTGTCAAGACCTCATCTAAACCTCATCACCTCCCAAAGGCCTCACATCCAAATACTGCTGTCACACTGAGGGGCAGGGCTCCTACATATGAATTGGGGAGGGTGCATAGCCACATCATCTCCAGTGCTGGAAAACAGGACCCTGTGACTCTGCTGACCCACTTGCTGGGACTCCAAGAGAGCCTCTCCCTGAGGTGGGCAGGCAGACTAACGCCCACCCTCACCCCACTGACACAATGCCAAGGTGCCAACAGTGAGGAAGGGCCCAGGCTGCCACCCACAGCTTCCTCCTGACCTTGGCCAAGTTGAGCAGCCACCCCCACAATGACCATTTCATTGGGGTGATCTCCAAGGACCCAGAGTCAAGACTACACAAGTAGGTCCAAAGGTGTCCCACAGAAGTTAGGGGAAAATGGTATTTTTTTGAGTGCCCCATGAACTATTCTGTCAAGACTAGTGCCTCCCTTCCCACAACCCAATCTCCAGGAGATATCACCAAATTCAGGGCACTGTTAGCACATGACAAGGCCCGTCTCCTCTGTGCACTAGGGGCTCCCTGTGGACGCCACACCTGAACGGAGACCTGAAGGATGTCCAGGAAGAAGACACAGAGGAAAGAGATGAGAAGGGTTCCAAGCAGCAGCTGGAACTGCTGGATCTTTCTGCCAAAACTGCCAGGGCAGCATGGGTCTCTGCAACATACACACACACATCCATACTCACACATGCAAATATTCAAGCATATACGCACTCATACATGCACACACGCTTGAGCATACACATACACACAGGTACCTATACATACTCTCACACATGTAACATATATAAGTGCATACGCACGTTCACACATACATTTGCACATACACATGCATACAGAGTGCAAGGAATCTCTACCTAGAGTCCACAGAATGCCAAGGACCTGACACAGCCTCCTAGACAGTCCCCCTCCTCAGCACTGCCCACCACACCGTGCACCCCAGAGGCATGACCAAGCTGCTCACCGTCTCTGGAGGAACACTGGCCCCAGGCCCCCTGTGCGGCCCCAGCTCAGTGCTGTGGGCTGTGGAGTGTCACACCTCAGCTCTGCACAGCCTTTATCAGGTACACAGGGGAAGCCCTGAGCCAGCCCTAAGCCAAGGCTCCAGCTGGGGCCCACTGACAGGGTGAGACTCACTCTCAGAGCTCTGGGCCCAGATGGGGAGCCTAACAGACTCTTTGGCAACCACCAGGTCTGGGCTACAGAGCTCTGGGTGAAGTCTTGGGAGCCACCTAGGGCTGAGGAGCAGTATTTGATGTCTACAGTGATGACAGGGAAGGCAGCAAGGACCCTAATCCAAGCCAAGTCAGAGCCACCTCAGTGCCTGCTGCCAGCCCCTACAATAACACCACTGAGACAAGTATGGGGAACCCAGCCCAGGGCCCCCAAGTGTGACCTCTCTCAACCTCCCTCCCCCTGCCTCTGGGTGTCAGATTAAAGAACAGAAGAAAGCTCACAGCCCTAGTCTAGGAATAGAGCCAAAGCAAAACCTCAAAGCTCTACTTCTGCACAGAGCCGGAGAACCCACAGGAGCGGAAGATAGAGCCAGCCAGCCAGCCATGCCCGGCTGAGGCTGTCAGCAGGGGCGCAGGCCATGCCAGGGCTAGCACATGGGGGGGGAGGGGGCTGAGCCAAGAGCTACCTCTGTAGAGGGTGTGGGGACGGGCTCCAGCCGGTGGGGTCCATGTCTCTGCCCTTACCTGAGAGCTGGTAGCACCAAGGGGTGTCATGTACCCTTGGAAAGGGCCCAGAAAGACAAAACAAAAGGTAGCCAGGACAGAGGGAGAGTGAATGCCTACCAAGCCTACTATGGGCTACCACCCGCCCCAGCACGAGGCTGAGCACACCTCTGCTGGGCACCCAGTGGGCTGCTGCTGACTGACAGTGCTCTTCCTGCAAGGCACCATCACCTCTCTAGATCCATCAGCACCTCACAGATGCTGAAACTGCAGTTTAATGGGCAGGGTGAGTGATCCCTCAGCTGACCAGTCACAGAGCTGTGATTGGAACCCAGACCTGCCTGACCCTTTCCACCAAATAGGGCAAGTTATGCCTGCCCTACGGCAGGCTTCTGAGGGCTGGGCCACGCTGGCTAGGTTCCAGCCACTCTGCATTCAGAAAAGCAAGACCGCAGTATTGCGCGGCAATAGCCCGCAGGCTCTGGAGCCGCAGCCCACACAGATGGCGCTAGGCAGCCTGCACAGGAACCATGCTGCCAGTACCAACCTTCTTCACTGCTCTCCCAGGACACTCCAAAAGGCTAGACCTCAACTCCCCTGCTGCTCTAATTAGTACAGGGGCTGGAGGAGCCTGACCAGCCCATGTCAGGAAAGGGAGGAGACCAAGAGAGTCCCCTGGGACCCACTCAGGCTGGTGATGTGACAACTCTCCCTACCTCTCTGCCTGGCCCTTAGCTAGGCATCAGCTGACCCTCACAGTGACCCTCTACTGTCACTGCCATCTTCCAGTTGAGGAAACCGAGGTAACCTGTCCGGAGTCAGAGAGCAGAGCAGGGACAGGAACGCCAGTCTGTAATGAGAGCAGCAACACTCCTGTCCCCTACACCTGAGCACCATGTCGGTTGTCATGTGGAGGCGTGGGAGGCCCAGGCTGAGAGCACTAGCCAGGGACAGGCCCAGAGCAGGCAGTGAAGGAGCTGGGGCATCTGGCTTCCCTGCCTGGCTCTGATGAAGGACTAACGTGAGGGAAGCAAACTGGGTAGACTGGAGCAGCCATATGCCCCAGACCTGGCCGAAAGATGACAGGCTGCCTGGGCCGAGGGCCACCCTGAGTCTCAGCTGGAGCCCCTGGCTCCAGCTCCTGGGTGCCTGCACCACCTGCAGCCCGTGCTCAGAAACAGAGGGAAGGGGCCACCTAATCACCTCGCAGATACCCTGCCTGAGCTTCAGGCCTGGAAGGTAGAACCCTGCGTCTTCCTCTTCCCAATCCATGGCCAGCAACCAGAAAACTGGCTGTTTGTAGGCTGGGAAGAAGGTCTTCAAGAACCCAGCTGATGGTATATTGGACACAGACCAAGCGCCTTGTTAGGCTCCATGCCTGTCAGAGGCCAGCCCCCCAACAAAGGGGCTGTCACAGGCCAGCCCACATCAGGGAGACCAGCCTCTGCCCAGCCCAATGCTGTAACAAGAGGTAATACTGTGCAGGAAAGAAGGGGTGAGGAGGGCACGGGGTGGGGCTGGAGGGAAAGCAGGGGAGGTCTGTAAAAGGAACAGGGCCTCAGGGAGCCCTGCTGATGCCACAGAAAGCACAGCCTTGCCCAAGTCAGCTGTGGGAGCTCACTGGCACTGGCCTGGCAAGGGCCAGGGCTGGATGCCACACTTCACCTCACTACTTAGGAAGCACTTAGCCCAGTCTTCTGAGAGCTGGGCCTGTTCAGGCCCTAGATTACAGAGGACAGACAGGAAAGTGCAGGGGAGGGCCCAGCTGTGGCTGAGGACCCGGCCTCCTGACTCCCCACCACACCGAAGGGCTCAGAGCCTTCTGTGCAGGAGAGACAGTAAATGAGCGGGCAAAGAAAACTGAAGGGACCATGGGTTTGACTCAACAAGGGCTAATACCTAAAATTGTTTTGGGATTTTTGTTTCTTTGTTGTTGTTGTTGTTTTAATGCATAAATCAGCAAGGAAATGGGAGGGCTGTTTTTTGTTTGTTTGTTTTTTATTACAGAGAGAGAGTCAGAGAGAGGGATAGATAGGGACAGACAGACAGGAACAGAGAGAGATGAGAAGCATCAATCATCCCAGTTTCATACCTATTCAGTGCAGTTCGATGTGGACTCACGCACAGATTTTTTAGGGCTCCTTAGGTAGCTATCCCGTATAGCCTCTACAGACTGATGGCCTACCAGAACGGGGTTTCTCCACCGGAAAACTGCCCGTTTCCTTCAACTGCTTATCCCACCGAGTAATGTTATTCCTATGTGGTGGCACTTCGTTATAAAGGTGCCAATATTTATGTTGCAATTTGGTCATGGATTCGAATTTAGTGAACCACAGAACACACTGAACTTTCCTCTGTACCGTCCACATCTCGGCTGGCATGGCCGTGGGCTGCTCTGCTATATACACAGTGTTACATCATCATCTGCGCATGTGCACATGCTGCCACATCATCCTACAGAAACTGGGAGGGTTTTCCTTTTATTTGGTGCAGATTTCACATTTCTATCGTCTTTTGCTGCTTTCCTGTGACCGGTCAAAAGTGCACCATGACTTTACAGACTGTTCTCTTTTAACAGATATGGCAGCAGAAGCTCAGAGTGGGGCCCAGACTCCCCAGGGTCACACTGCAAGTAAGGCAAGCAGAATTTGAAAACGGGCTCCAACAATCAGACTCTTATCTCCACATGGCGCTGTCTCTTGGGCCAAAATGGGGGTAGAATCAGCTCAATTTCCAATCCAAAGGGGATCACCGGGAGCTTCCTCAGTCCATAATAGAGACTAAAGCCCAGCATGCCTTTGCCTTCTTCATCCTTGGCCTCTCCCCCCTCCCAATAAATTCTTTCCTTTCCCACCCAAATTGTGTGAACCACCCACGTCCTGCTGCAATGAACATCCAGACCCAAGAGCGAGATATCAATCCCATGGATGGACAGCACCCTACAGAGCACAGAAGGAAGGACATCCAGCAAGCTGAGTGCCTGCCCAGGCTGGGGGAAAAGAGCCTCTGAGCACTGCTCAGCACTCTGAGGCTCTGGAGGGGCTGGCTGTCCCGGCCCTCACAGAGATCTGAAGTTCAGAGCAAGGGCATAGGAGAACTCTGTGGATTTCTGCTCACACAGCCCATAAGTTGAAGACACATGCCAGCTTTACCAGCACACACTCTCTGGGGAGCAGGCAGCTCAGCAACACCTGGTCAGTACTCCTCTGCCTGGACAACCATCAGCCATCAGAATCCAACTGCCCGGTCTAGCCGTACACACACCCTCACTCTCACCCGCTGTGAGACTGTGTCAGCCTGCCATCCTTGGAGCCTGAGGTGGTTCCCAGTTACACAAGTGGAGAAAATGAGACCCAGAAAAGCAAAGTCTCTATCAGAAAAAGTGCCCAGGTAGAGCCCTGTGTCTCCAAGACAAAGCTGCATTGGGGTTTGAAGGTTGAATGGCCCATAGCTATTATTGTTTGGCTTGTACTATGTTGGTAAATTCTTTGGTTAGCTGATTAAAGTCCAGATTGGGGACTCCTCTTTGGGGGGGGGGGGAACTCAGCATATCTACCCTAGAATTTTCATTTCCAAATGGCAAAATTGGCTAACACTGTGGAAGACAGGCAGGGTCCCATCACAGCATGAGTTCCTGGGCACAGGAGCCATGTGCTTCCCCACTCTGTCCTTAGCTCCCAACACAAGGAGTGACTATTCCCAGAGGTAAGTATGTGGGGACAGTGTCAAGGGAACAGGAGGCACTCTGAACATTGTGGCCTCTGACTGGAAAAGCTGTGTCACCACAGATGCCCATTCTAGTTAGGGTCGCCCCTGCCTAAGGAGGCCCCCAGCTGGAGCCTACTTTCATGAGGGCATATAAAAAAAAAAATTCCAAGAGTGGGGAACATGGCGGCAGGGACTGCTGGTGGGACGAGACACCAAGAACAGGGATTCCTCCTCTGGGACCTCAGTGAACAGACTGCTGACCATGAACAAGGCTGGAAGCAGCAGTTCCCCTAACAGGCAACACCAGCCTCACCCCACTCACTACCACTCCCAAAACATACTCAGAACTATGGGTTTACATAACCACCTCACGACACACTTGGACCTTCAGGCCCCAGAGCTGAGCCTTCTCCCTCTTCTGCAGCACCCAAGAATAGAAGACTCCCAAATGACCTCCTTCCAGCACAAAGTTCTCCCTAGCAGAGCTCTAAGCTTCTAGACCCAGACCAGAGCCTTCACTAAGTCACCCATTCCTTGCAGGTACCCAAGAAACCCACAACCGGCCTATACCGCATGGCAGCAGGAGGACTCTGAGCCTAGTGGGCTGAAGGAGGGAGGACTGGCCTGAAGCCCTCACCAATCCACTTCCTCCTTACCTCCACCATCCTGCCAATTTCTCCTCAAGAGAAATCCCCACATTCTGTGTTACCAGCTGTGCCCTCTGTGCTCCACACTCAGGGCTCTGAGTTCAGTCCATAGATATGAGTAGGAAGGCAGAGGAAAGGAAAAAGGGACCTGGGCTGGGCAGAAGTCAAGGGCAGAGAGAGCCTCAGGCCCTAACCGGGAAGCAGGTACCTTGGAGGAGGAACCCAGGTTCCAGAACAGAGCCTAAAGCCGGGTGGAAGGGAAAGAAGGGAATGAGAGAGGAGAGAACAGCAGACACCGGCTGCCCCCACCCCTGTCCTGTTCCGCGCACTTGTTGCGCCGACAGGCTGGATCTGAGGCAGAGGCTGGGCCCACCGCGGCGCAGGCTCGGGTAGGTTTACCTGCAGCCAGGCCTAGCCCAGCTCCACTCCTTTCCTGGTCAAACAGCGCCCACCTCTGGTCCAGGTTGCGGCGCCCCTGCACGCCACCGCCACAGCGAGAGCTGAGAAATCGGCTCTTGCACACCCAGTGGAGGAGCACCTCAAAGAAACGCGGTGCCAGGCACTGAAGGGGCGCAAGGTGCAAACCGCGTACCTCGGTGTGTTCCAGAGAGAGCACACGGCAGGCTCCTGCGCCAGGCGCTCCTCGGTTGACAGTTAGGAAGACTCCTGACCCGCCATCTAGGTCAAGGGAAGTGCACGGACACAGACACGCCCGCCCAAAAACACTCGAGAAACAAAGACGACCTTGAGCCACTCACTCCTGCGAGGCCAGCGCTGGGCGCACACACGCGCCATCCCGGCTGGAAAGGATCCGCACGACCCTGCCATAAGCTCCTCCAGGAGCCCAGCTCCCCATGTTCAAAAGCTCCCGGGCCCCGGCGCCACCACGCAGGGCACCACGGGCGCCGCGCCGCTGCTTGTGGATTGGGGTGGTATGTGGGGTGCACTCTACTGTGCCTGGCACCGCAGCTGCCCAGGAACACAGAGACTCCGCCCTGCCCAGCCCGTCACTACTCCTCAGATCTCCTCTGCTGCGAGCTCTGGGCACCGCAGCCACTCACCTTCCTGCACAGCCTGAAACGGGTTGTTGGCCTCGATGACCTTGATGGAGTAGGTAATCTTCTCACTCTGCAGGATATCATCGTTGAGGCTCAGGTCGGATACGGCCAGCTGGAACACCCTGTCGTCCTTGGCTGCGTTCTCCTCGAAGATGGCACCTGGAAGAGAGGTGGGGTCAAAACCTGGCCTAGAGAGGAGCTCTCCCTCCCCACCCCACCCCACCCCTGCCTCAGTCACGTGCTGGCAGGACCGCAGGTTACCAGAGGGTATGAGTTCTGGACTAGGGTTTCAAAAGCAAAGTTGAAGGCTTTCCCAACTCAACACGCACAGGATGCCCCACATGCACAGCGCACATGTGCACACAGTTTACATTGGTTACACATGCACATTGCACATGCTGCCACCAGGTCACATGTGTGTCTCACAACAAAGCCACCTCATGACCTGGCCATGCTTCATTAACTGAGCCAAGCTGGAATGGCCTCTGGCAGCACATACATGCCCTGACATAGCCCCATGAGTCCCATCCCAGGAGCCAGAAAGTTCCTCAGTAGGGCAGAGTTCCCTGCCCCAAACCCAAAATGGAATAGGACTTCCTTCTGCCCTGCACTTTCCCCTTTGCGTGGAGCTAAGCAAGCAGGAGCAGGGTGGCTTTCCTGCGCCAGGGAGCCTCTTGACTCAGGGGCCTTGGGTAACCAGCATTTCTGTTCCAGCCTGACTCTTGGATTCCACCTTCTGCTCTCCACCTCTCCCAGCTTCTTCCTACTGCTTGAATGTTGAGGGAACAGGACTCCCCTAGACCCTTTGCTTTCTGACCCAGTAGGGCTGAGAAGTCCAAAAGGAGCTGGTCTTGAAAAGGCCTTCTATAATCTCCAAGAGCTTCTCCAGGGCGGCCTCTGGCTTGCCTTTTTCATGCTTAGCACTGCCTTGGCCCACTCTGAGCTTCTGACTCGCCCCGGCCTGGCCCTGCAGCCTGGGCAACTCCGGAGTCATTCCCACGTTGCGAGGCCCCAAGGGTCCCCATCACCCCAGAACTGGGCTCAGTGATCCTCCCAGAGCTGGTGGCTTGGGGGGAGGAGGGAGGCCCCATTCCAAGATACACCCAGAGCCACAATGCTGACGGTGAGACCAGAGCCCCATCCATCCGTACCCACCACCTTCCAGAAGCTGATTTGACCCCTGGCCAGGGCCCCGGAAGGGCGGGGTGGGGGGAGGGCACAGGTAGCTCAATAAACCCAGACCTAGTCCCACCCCATCCCTCCCCAACCCTTACCCCGCCCCCGCCCCGCCTGTCCCAACATCTGGGCCTTATCGCACACCTCTGAGCCCCATTTCTCTGTGCTCGCTGTTCTCCAACTTCCGGAAAGGTGACTGCAGAGGGTTCACGCAAATCAACTGCTGTCAGCTCCCCAACCCAGCCCAACTTCCTGGGATTCTTCCCAAGCTGCTACTAACTCCCACACGCTCCCCCTCCATCCTCCTCCTCCTCATCTCCACTATCCTCTTTACTGGTTCTCTCGCTCAGCGCGTGCACACACACTCCCAACCACCACCACCACCACCACCACCACTGCCCACGCTCTTCTTCCCTGCGCTCCTACCACCTGGACAGTCTGCGGGGCCCCCAAGACTTGGACCACAGGAAACTCTGGGACTGTCCAGGATTGGGCTGCAGTTGCCAAACCCAGATACACACACACACACACACACACACACACACCGAGAAATACAGACACACACGGGAGAAACAGGCAAACAGTGTCCACTCTAACGTGCACTCACCAACACAGGCTCAGATGGCCCCACACACCTCATCGCCCTCTCATAGTGACACTAACACAGTGTCAGGTGCACACACAGCAACACATGCAGACAACACCTACCCACCCACCCACCCACCCACAACACACGGTTTTGTTGGGCCTCTTTTGATTCTGCCCTGCCAACTTGGCGAGACCCCTGGCGAGTCCACCCCGCTCCCTGCTGCTCCGAGCTGCCGAAGGGCTGGCCGAGCCCGCCGACGGCTCCGCCTGGGGCGAGGGTCTGAGCGCTTGTCCAGCACTGGGTTCTCCGCAGCCGCGGCCCTAAGTGTTGGCAGAGGCCGCGGGGCCCCGTACAGGGGACTGGAGCCGGGAGGAGCCGCGAGGGACCCGCGGGAGCGCGGCACGGCCGGTGCACAGCTCCTCCGCCAGGCAGCGTGACGCGGGCCTTGGGTGGTACACCGCCCGCCAGAGCCCCTCGGACCAAGGAACCGCCAAGTTCGGACGCCGCACACCCTCCGAGCTGCTGAGGCCCCCACCCAGTCTGTGCCCGGCCGCCCACCGCTCTCACCGATGTGGATGATGGAGTCGGCCCGCACCGACACGCACTGGCATATCCAGGGGAGAAGCCACAGCGTCAGCGCTTCCATGTCCCCCAGGCGTGCGGCTCATCCGCCCGGGCCCGGGGTGAGGCCGAGGGCAGCACCGCGCGGGGGAGACGCCCGTCCGGGTGCAGTCCCGGGCCGCTTCCCGGGAGAGCCGAACCCACCGGTTCGTCTTCCCCGCGCGCCCGCCCCTGCACCCGGCGCCCCCCACCCACCCAGCCCAGCCCAGCGCGGTCGGGCTCCCGCTCCGGCTCCGGCTCCGGCTCCGGCTCCGGTGGCGGCTGCGGCAGCGGTGGCAGCCGGAGCCCAGGCCGGCGCGGCGGGGGCGGCCCCCAGCAGCAGCTGCGTTTCCCGCGGCTGGAGCGGCTTCGGAGGTGGTAGTGGCGGCGGCCAGGCCGGCGCGGCAGCTTCGGGCTCGCTCTGTGTCTGAGCCCCGGCCGGGAGCGAACTGCGGAGGACGCCCCCTCCCCTCCCCCTCCCCCTCCCCCTCAGCTCCGCTCCCCCCTCCCCACCCGCCTACAGCCCCTCCTCCTCCTCTCCACCACGTGACTGCGGAGCCTCAGACTCGCGGTGCGCGCCCGCCCGCCCGCGGCTCCGAGGGGGTTCTGGGGTGCCCGGTGCTCCAGGCGCCCAGCCTGGGGATGCTCCGAGGCTGGCAGCGCGGCAGAGGCCTGCCGGGATTGCGGTGCACAGAGACCTGGCGGCCCAGGGCCTCACGCCCCCCCATTCGCCAGGGGCGGAGGATGGAAAGGGGTGGGCTGCTGGTTGCTTCTGGAGGGTCCCGGAGCGCCGGGCGCCCACCGACGTTGGCCTTTGGGCCATCCTCCCACCTGGGGCAGAGAGCCCCTCGGAGTCGAGCCAGGGGTAGCGGCAGAGAGATGGGGCTGGGCACTAAGCCGGGCACTGGGATGCCACCGGAGGCAAAGGGGACTGGCGGCAGCTGAGCGTCACCGAGCAGAGCGGGGGACCGCGGGTTCGAATCCTAGGTAGCCCCCCGGATCTTGGCTGGCGCCCATCCCCCGCCCCACGGGACCGGCGCTCAGCCGGAGTCGGGCAGGAGGCTCTGACTCTGAAGCCCAATTCATGGCCGGAAACCAGCGCAGCCGTGACCGCGGCGCCTGGACGTGAGGAGCCTTCCAAGTGGCCGGCACTCTCAGACTCCGAGTCTGCTCTGAGCCTTCCCGCACGAGCCCGGGCGAAGAGCCGGCTCCTCGCAGACCCCGCCGAGTGGGGTTCTCTCCACCCAGCCAGCCACTACCAGTTTTAGCATTAAGCGGTTGGGGCTCAAGCCTGGGAAGAGGTGGCAAGCGGGATTCGCAGATACACACCCTGCCCAAGTCAGAGGCGGACTGGACTCCACGTGGCACACCCAAGATTTCAGGGAGATAGCTGAGCCTTCCCGGACTGGGATTCCACGGAAGCTTGCCCTGGGCACGCCTGGCAGAGCCTGGAGCAGCGGGCCGCTCGGTGAGTCCAGGAGCACCCTTTGGCCCTGTTGTCGGTCCGGTCCCAAGGCCCAGCCGTGCTCCAAGCCATGCGCTGGGCGCGCAGGATTCCGAAAGGCTCTGCAACATCCCTTGCCTGGAACTCCCGCATAATGGAAGAGGTGGTCACAAAAACAGATCATTAAAAGATGTGACAAAGACCCCGAGTGAGATGTGTATACACAAATGCATCCTGGTCTCTGAGACAGCCTGGAAGAGCCAAGGATGCCTTCCTGGAGGAGGTGACAGTTCTGAGGGCTGAGTGGGAATTACCAAGGGAGAGGGAAGGGAGGCTTCTAGGCACTGAATGCTGATTAGCCAGCCATGGCAGGAAGAAAAAGAAGTGTGTGTGGATGTATGGATGTGTCCCAGGCTTTGAGCCATGGAGGAGTTATTGGCAAATTTTACTTCAGAAAGGTAAGGAAGTAGCCTGTGCAGATAGGACCAGGCTTAGAGAGCAGTGAGGCAGTACTTGCAGCGGTGAGTGGGGCTGACTCAGCTGGGAAGAGGCAGCCTAGTGGTGAGAAGAAGAAGCTGGGCTGAGGAAACTGCAAGGAACCACCTGGGCAGGCAAAGTGACTTCCAGGAGGAGGAGGCCAGTGGGTGAGAAGAAAGGAATGTCTGTATGCCTGGGGAAGGCTAGGCTACCAGGCTAAGCGTAGTACCCACACAAAAGCATTTACTCAGAAACCTGCCCTAGGGGCTTTGGATTGTAAAACACGTCCCACCCAGCCTCTCCAACTCCCCAAGCCTGTTTCTCATTCCCAGGAAGCCCCACCATTCACTGTTGTAGGAGGAAGGGAAATAAAGAATTTTATTCTATAACAACTTGGTTCCTGCGGTGATGGTTTCCACCTAGGAAGGATTGTGGATGTGGTCAGAGGCTCAACCCTGAGGTCAAGAGCCATAGGGTCAAGGACCCCTAAACTCACCTGTCTGAGCCTCAGCAGTGTGTTAGTAGACTAGACATGTGATACTTCTAATTCAGTTAGTTTTTCTTGATGTATATCATAGTAGGTAGGGGTATCATGATTGTAGTGAGACAGGACTCAAGATCTTTTTCCAAATGTAAAGAAGGCCGCCCAGCCACCCACACACAGTTCTAGAAAGAGGTCTATCAGTTTCTGGTTTGGATGATGAAATAGACAATGAGGTCCCTCTGGTGTGGGACCTGAGGGTTACAACTCAGGTTGGAACATATTGAAAGCTGTTGGCCCCGTGCAGCCTTTATGAGGCTTATAAAGCCCTTAACTACTTCCTGATCCTGGCCAGCCCAGTCCCTTTAAGCCCTGATAACCTCTGAGACTGCAAAAGCTGCCTGCCCGAACCAAGCTTCTGGGCAAGCAACTCTGCCCAATGAACAAGTTCACCCTAGCCTGTAACAACCTAGCTGCAAAAGACAGGTTAGCAATCTCTGGGTCATATGATACATACCATTTCACAGAGGGGAAAACTAAGGCTCAGAGAAGGGAGGGATTTGCCCAAGGCACCACGGGAGTTGCTGGCAGACCTAGGACTCAGTCCTGTTGCTTTCACTCCTCACTACACAAAGCTGTATCTACAGAAATAAAAACCAAGTCAATAAATCCTTCTTTTGCATGGAGTTCAGCCAACACAGATGATTGCTTTTTCTAAAGAGATTTTCAGTTATACTGGTTCTAACTGTACTTCACACAGGCAGGCACTGTGCTCAGTACCCTATATCATACCTCTGAAATGGTATTCCTATCTTACACAAAAGGAAACTGAAGGAGGATACAAAAAATATTAAACTAGGCCCATCAGGAATCTCAAATGGAACACAACTAGAAGCCAAGAGTTTGCTACCAAAGCTGCAGATGAAGTAGCAAGGCAAAGAGAGAGGCCATGTGATCCACTTGGAAGCCACAATCATGGTAACCTAAAGCTTTGTAATTCTGGAATCGCAGACCTCTCTTTCCTCTCTTTGTCGCCTTCTTTCTCACCCCATCAATAACTGGACTAAGGAAGGGCCAGCAGGAATTCTGACCCTTCCAGGGGCCTCCTGCTCTGACACAATCCCCGAGGAGCTACCTGAGCTATGTAGAACCACCAATGCCCAGTCTCTGCAGAAGTGCCCCTCCCCAATCATGTTCCTCCCAGAGAGCCTCCAGACTAGACATGGTACTGTACCCCGAGAGACTGCCGTACCCCTCTCTCCCAGGATAGAGCCAACCCAGGCCCTGCACAGAGTACCACCAGCCCGAGACCAAGGCCCAGCCCGGGGGATCCTCTGCAGGTTTGGCATGGTGGACCAGCTCTCCTAAGTGTGCAGGAGGAGGCTGACCCAAGTCCTGGGGGTCAACTGCCCAGAGAGGAGCCATCCAGCATCTTAAAAGAAGCCAGGCTTGGAGCCCTGCAGCCTAAGTTCCAGCCAGGGAACCCACCCTCTGCTAGGACTTCAGCTCAGGAAATCACTCTTAACCCACCAGGGTTTTCTTTAAAAAGAAAGAGAGAGAAAGAGAAAAGAAAAGAAAGAGAGAGAGAGAGAAAAAGAAAAAAAAGGAGAAAGTAAGGGGGAAGAAAGAGACAGACAGAGAGGAAGAGAGGGAGGGAGGGAGACAAGGAGGGAGGAAAAACAACCTAATTATGGTTTATGCCATCCCTTCCCTCAGTAGCTGCCTCTGTTGTATGTTAATTGCTCACCTCTCTTGCCTTCCTTATTCCATCTTTTCAAACTTTTTCATCTCATTTTTACTGTTTCTCAGCTTATATTTATTTGATCTTTTGCATCAGTGTATTTTTATTTCATGTTTACTGTTGGTTAGCCTCATGGGTTTGTATCTTCAATGTTCCAGGAGAGCTGTCATTTGCATCACTCACCCTATCATTCTATCCATTTAGTCTTCAGATTTCCCAAGGTCAGGGGCAGGGGAAGAGAGCCTGAGGATGCCCTCCCTGGACCCACCTTGCTGGACACATGGATGTGTCCCTGCCCCCTGCCCACACCCAGCCTTCAGTGCCTTTCCAGGTAGCCTTCCCAAGACACTGCCCGTGGCACAGGGCAGGAACTCATGGCCGGCAGCCCAGGTAGGGTGGACAGAAACGACACGTAGCAGCTCCTCCTTACATAGGAGCACCTCATTTCTGCAGAGTAAGAACAAACCCTCTTTATTCACAGTATACAGTCCAGAAATGGGCTCACAATGGGGGTGCTCAGTCTGCTTAGAACCAAGGAAGTCCAGAAAGTTATGCGTGTGACAAGTCGCTGCCTTCACAAACACAAGCTGGAACTGCACCTGTGTTCTCCAGGCAGGGTGGTAGCAGCACCAAACACCAGCTCAAGCCCACCTGGGGCCCTCATGCTGACCTCTAGAGCTCCCACAGCCCAAACGAGTCCAGGAAGGTCTAGTCCTTCCTCAGACGCCCTGAAGGCCAGAAGAGACAGGCCAGAGTTTACACAAAGGTGTCACCAAATACCAAAGGAAAGCAAAAAGGAAGGAAGGTTTGGCTCCCAGAAAGGACTCCCATGAGCTGTCATTGTAGTCTCGGGCCACCTGGAGCAGCATGTGTCCCCACTTTCTCCTAAAGCAGTGATCCTCCAGGTATGCAGCCCCAACCTGGGTCTAGGGGTTTCTTCAGAGAGGGCCAAGGCCTCTGGGGCTCTAGACCTACCCCATTTCCGTCAATCTTGCACACGGGAGCCCTGAGTTCATTGTGTGTGAAGAAAGGGTCCTACTGCTGAGAATCTAAAGTTTGAAAGCCACAGCCCCAAAGAGTCTCTCCCTGGGCCCGAAGGTTGGCCTAGACCCGCCCAGGCTGCTTGCTGGGGTATCTGTTTCCCAGCTATGGCGGGAGGCTTCTCTCCTCTTTCCTCAGCCCCTGCGCTCTGTAAAAAAAAAAAAAAAAAAAAAAAAAAAAAAGTGTTTTTTTTTTAACCTTTTTCCATTGGGGGAGCTCCCAATTCCCCAAGTAGGACCAAATGACAGAGAACCAAATCCTAGCCTGTCCGTCTATCCCCAGAGCTAAAGTATCTCCCCATACCCTCGTCGGTGACAACCTTGCAGACCCAGGACATAAAGTACCACAGAGGTCCCCTGCCACTCCTTCCGCTGCCCAAGGCTCTTCCTGCCCCCTGCCATCTGCTGCAATGGGTCCCTGCAGTGGACTCCATGCAGGTTGACCTGAGCCCTGGAACTGAGTTAAGAAAGAGGTGCACATTCCAAGCAGAGAGAGCAGTGAGTGGACAGCGTGGATGCAGAAGTGCACAAAGGAACACAGACAGTAGAGCAGCAAGATGTGAAGAGGAGTCAGTGGGGGGACCAGGGTGAATGTTGCCAGAATGGTCCTTGTGGGAAATGCTTAGGCTAGATTCACTCCTTGCCAGACAGCTCTCTACAGAGCAAGGGCTAGGGTGGCCACTCACAGCAGCCAGAGTCATGTCAACCACTGTGTCTTCAGTGGACATTTTGGGGAAGCCACTCATTCGCAATAGAGAGACAAGACAGAGAGCAGAGGCCATTGTCCCCCTGGCCACCATCCTGGCTCTGAACAGGACACTGTGCCAGTCGTATGCCCTCTGCCTTCCCCAGAGATGGGGCAGCAGGTGTCCACAGGTGAGTTGGGGCCTTAGGGCTCACTCTGGCCTGCTCCACATCTGTGACAGGGTACCCAAGTGTCAGCCTGCACACCAGGCTTGGTACTGCACAGTGGGGAACCCAGACACTCAGTGAAATGAATGTGAGAGGCTTACCCATCCCACCTTTCACCATCTCAAGTCATTTACAGCCCAGTGGTTCCCACAGCCGGAGCCTGCAGCCCTCTCCTTTCCCAGGGTGGCAGAGATAGAGGGAGCTACATCTGCCTGGAGCACTGGTCCATCTAGCAAAAAGCCCCTTCCCCAGACACAGCCCTTTTTCTTTGCTGCCACTGATGGACCTGCTCATGGACACACCTGCTCATGGTCATCCTGCTCATGGACACACCCATTCCCAAGAGCAGGATTTCTGGCCCATAAACCTCTTCTTTTACCCAGCAATGAAATTGTGATTGATTTTTCTCTGAGTGTCATAGTACATTTATCCCCCTATAAACTCAAAGTATGAAGGTGCTGCCTCCCAGGGACACTCCTGGGGACCTAGCTTGGAGCACTGCTTCCTAGTGCTCCTCCAGAAGAGGCAGGGAGAGGGCATAGGCCCTGGACCCACCACTGACAAGCTGGGCAGTCTTGGGCATGGTCCCTGATTTTTGGGACATCGATCTGGAAAACAGAAAGACCCAGGGTTTTGGTGTTGGAAAACACAAGTGGGGGTTGGAGGGAGCAGAATCCCCAAGGGGAGGCCCCCAGAGGAGGAAGGGCCCCTGCATACGTCTAACCTTTGCCAAGCACTAGGCCGCTCACCACGGCACTGCACCTGCCCTGCTGCGGAGCTGGCAAGGCAAGGAGAAACCAGTAGAGATGAGCACAAGGGTTTGCAGAAGAGAACCCTGAGGATGCAGGCTCCCCAGGTCCTCTATAACTGTCTTGACTCAGAACAGGCCAGTGACAAATGGGGAGGGAGGAGGAAGCTGCCCTAGAAGATGAGAACAGCCCTTAGAGGTCAGAGGGGAGGGGCAGGGCTCAGCCACAAAGAAGCTCAGTCCTACTGTCACCTGCTGATTTGGTTGGTGATCCAAACAAGACCCTCTGAAAACAGTGTTCTCGTTCCCACTCTACAGATGAAACCAGTGAGGCTCAGAGCAGTAAAGTCCCTGGATAGTTAGTGGGTGTGAAGGCTAAAATGTATATATCAAACAGTATCCAGGCCCTAATCCCCAGAACCTATAAATGTGATCTTATTTGGGAAAAGTCTTTGGCAGATGTGATTGAGATGAGAGGATTGTCCTGGACTGTCTGGGTGGGCCCTCAATGGCGTCACAAGTGTCCATATAAGAGAGGCAGAGGTCCACACAGACAGAAGGCAATGTGGTCATGCAGGCAAGGATTGTACGACGCAGCCACAAGCCAAGGAATGCCAGCAGCCACCAGAAGCCAGAGAGACAAAGGACAGATTCTCCCCAATAGCCTCACCAGAATCAGACTTCCAGCCTCTAGAACTGTGACAGAGGAATTTTGTTGTTTTAAGGCATTCAATGTTTGGTAATGTGATATGCGGCCACAGGAAATGAACACAGTAAAGAAGCCATGATGCAAACCCAGCTGGGTCCAGCATGGGCTGCCAGGGCCTGTGCGGAAGGACAAAATCCAGCTTGTTTCGAGAGAAAACCCCAAGGGCTGGTAGGCACAGCCCTGTACCACCCAGGCTACACACCTCTATGTCTCTTGCAGACCAGCAAATGGGGAGAGCTGGAGCCAAGGGAAGGGAACAGCCCTTCTTGGGGCAGCCATGGGCCTGTCCTTCTCCTCATCCCCTCAGGGCTGTGCTAGCCAGTGGGCAGCCTGCAAGACCAAAGGGGATGGAATCAACAGGAGAGGCCAAGGGCCCCCCAGGGCTGTCTGGGTCCAGTCAGCTGCCTTTACTCTGCTCTGGCTTGCCCTGTAGCAATCCACACCAGCCCTCTCTGTCTTGAAAGACAAACAGCCCTTTGTTTTCTCTATGCAAAAGCTTGTTTCAATGTCTAGTTTGATGTAGAAAATACAGAAAACCTAAAGAAAGAAATTACCATCACTCATAATACCACTTCCATGTTCTTTCTGACCTTCCTTCAGCTAGGAGTGGCTGGGCCTTTTCTGACCAATGAGGAGATGGCTGAATGAAGCGTCACTCCTCACTAATAAAACAGCAACACTTCCTGAGGAGAGAGACTCCACTCTCCCCTCATTCCCCTTCTTCAGCCCCGCCCCACCCCACCCCCAGAATGTGGAGGGGAGACTCAGAAGAGAGGCTGATGTCTTGTGACCTTGAGCAGTCAAGCATGGGGACTGACAGCCTTATCCCAGGATGGCAAAGGCACTAGACAACAGAAGTGGGCTTTTTCAGCCCTGTGCGCATGAGACAGTTAAGTCCTTACCATTCAAAAGTTTTCAGGTATTCGTAACACAAGTCCTAACTGATATCACCAACCAGAAATAACCACGTTGACATCATGATGCATTTCTTATACTCAGGTATAATTTTTTCTACTCAGGTATAATTTTTAGACAGTAACAGACAAAAAGTATCACTATCTGAAATTTATTTATTTTTCACTGACTTATTGTGTATTTCCCCCTATAGAAGATAAGCTTCATGAGAAGAAGGATACTATTTATCTTGTTTAAAATTTTATTTCCTTATCTAGAACAATGCCTGGCATGTCTGGATGTTCAATAAATGTTTGTTAAATCAGTGAATTAATAAATGAGGAACTGAACATTTTAACATGACTATTTCCCCCTGCCATGAAATTGTTTCCTAAAAACATCATTTTTAATGGCCAATTACAGTTCTATCCCATGAATCTATCAAGCTTTATTTAACTAGTCATTGCTAAGGGACATTTTTTCCAATTTTCACTATTATAAACAATGCTACTGTAAAAATACTTATACAGACACTTCAGCTCTTATGCAATTATTTTATTAGGATAAATGCCTAGAACAGTTATGCATAATTTAAATCTCTTAATGCATATTTCCAAAATTGCTCTCCAAAGCTTTTTTTTAAAGCCAATTTGCATTTCCATGAGCAATTCATGAAAGTGTTTGTTTCTCTGCACCTCCACCAACACTAGACATTTTTAATTTCTAGTGTTTTTTTTTAATTTTTAAAAGTTGTACCTCCAAGTTGTTTTCATGTACAGCTCCTGATCACTGGGTCACTGAGTGTTCTGTGGCCAGTTAGTGGTTCTTGGGCAGGTCCTTTCCCACCCTGGGGGCTCCTGAGGGCAGAGTGGCCTGAGTCTGCCATCATTTGCAGGAGGTGTGTGACCCTAAATGATGAAGGTGGGGTCCCCTTGGCCCCTGTTCAAGCTATTCTAGGAACTGTGTGGGAGGGAAGCCAAGAGCTAGACCCTTGGAGTCCATGAGATTCCAGTACTGGAATCACTGAGCTGGGACCTTCCTTCACACAGAAGCTGGACCACTCTCATTGTCCCTGGTGAGGGCCATGGTGTGACAGACAGGTCTACGTGTGAGGCCCAGAGTCTGACAGCAGGATCTTGGGTAGGCTCCGGTGGGGACAGGACTGCTGCTGGGGGCTGCAGGGGCCCAGGAAGCTGATAGCAGACCCTGAGAACCCTAGAAGGCAGGCAAGGACTTTTGAAAGCACTAAGCAAGGAGAGGAGAAGAATTGGGGAGGCATTCTAGAAAACAGCCACAGCACGAGCGAAGACACCCAGCAGACTCAAGAATGGGGTGTCCTCCTGCCCAGATCAACCCTCTCCTCAGGGCCACACCGGCAGCCACAGCCACACACACCTAAACACACCCTGAACACACCCTGAAGGCACACTGCCCCTTAGGTCACTCAGGCTGAAGGCGTGCCCTGGTGGAGTTGCTGTACAAATCCTGCTCTTCACTCTGCATCGGGTCAGCCCAAGCTCAGCGACCCCGGACAGTCGCCCCCATTTCACAGATGGGAGGTTGTGCACTGGCAAGGGCGCAGCAGAGCTCTTCCAGGCTGCGCAAGGTACCTAGGAAGAACCACGCGCGGAGGGGACAAAGGGAAGTCGATGGGGCACCGGGACTTCAAGGAGCCCCTGGCTCCCATCTCCCCGCTCCCATGGCAACCCCGCCTGGTCTAGGAAACCACTGGGAAGATGGAGACGCAGCCACCAGCTTGGGGGCTGCACCACCTGCGTTGCCCAAGGCAGCTGTGGAGCAATGCTGCCCTCTGCCGGCAGCCACGGGAACAGGCCCGACTGCGGCCGCAGCGGGGTGGGTGAGGAGGGCAAGTAAGGACTGGGCTCAGGGATGTGGTGTCTTGACCTGGATGCGGAGAGCTGTGGACAGCTGGACTATCAGTGGAAATCTGGGCTTCATCTCAATTAAAATAACAGAATAGCCAACATTTATTATGAGCCCAGCACCATTCTAATGCTTTACATATATTATTAACTCTTAATCTTCACTCAATTCTTAATAAGGAAGGCACGCTAATTATTTGCATATAATGGAGGAAACTGAGGTCCAAAAAGTTTGTAACTTGACCAATTAGTAAGTGGCAGGGTGAGATTTGAACCCAGGCTGTCTGGCTCCTCAGCCCGACAACCTTCAAACCATCTGATAGTCAGAAAGGGGAGAGAGTAGCCTTAACCTTTACATGTCCCAACACAGTGTCACTTCAACAGTTTCTAGAGCTGGGCCTTTACGGCCAGGCCACTAATGCGAAAGAGCAGGCAGATGTCCTCTATCCTCAGCTCCAAACCATTCTCTGGGCCACGTGCAAGGCCTGAGGCTCTGCATTTCCCCTAACAGGGCTTCCCTGAGCCTTGCCTGGATATGTAAAAGGCTAGGATCCAAGCACACCTCAGAGTCCAAGGAAATGACCTGGGTGGCCTCTGTCACAGGCCACCCAAGATCTCAAGCAGGAAGGGGCCCAGGTGATCCATTGTGGAGTCATCTGTGTGCAGCGACCATCTTCCCTGAGGCAGGCAGCTCAGGCCCTCCCTTCCTCACACCATGATCACTGCACCAGTCTCAAGCTCAGTTTTCTTCAGACCATAGGTCAAGTTATGACACCCTATATAAAACCCTTCATGACAACTCCAGACCATAGGTCAAGTTATGACACCCTATATAAAACCCTTCATGACAACTCAACAACCACAACAAAACAATTTTTAAATGGGCAAAAGACATTTCTCTAAAGAAGATATGGAAATGACAAATAAGCACATGAAAAAAATGTTCAAAATCACTGATCATGAGGGTGATGTAAATCAAAACCACAACAAGATACCACCTCACACCAATTAGGATAAAAAAAATAACAAACAATAAAAAAAATAACAAGTATTACTGAGGATGTGGAGAAGTCAGGACCCTGTGTTCTGTTGGTGTGAAAGTTAAATGGCATGGCCTCACTGGAAATAGTACGGAAGTTCCACAAAAAAATTAAACATAGAATTACCACATGATCCAAACATTCCACTTTTGGTTATATGCTCAAAAGAATTGAAAGCAGGACCTCAGAGATATTTATACACCCACGTTTGTAACATTCACAATAGCCAAAATGTGGAAGCAAACCAAGTGCCCACCAACAGATAGTTTTAAATGTGGTTGTATACAAACAATGGAATACTATTCAGCCTTAAAAAGGAAATGCTGACACATGCTACAGCATGAGTGAACCCTGAGGACATTATGCTCAGTGAACAAGCTAGTCACAAAGAGACAGATACTGCATGATTCCACTCATACTCAAACCCATAGAGACAGAAAGTAGAGTGGTAGTTGCCAGGGGCTGGAGGGAAGTAGGGAGGCTGGGAAGTTGATGTTTCATGGACATGGAATAGTTCTGAAGGTGGATGGTAGGGATAGTTGTGCAACAATGTGAATATACTTAATGCCACAGAACTGTACACTTAAAAATGGTTACAATGGTAGAAAAGTGCTCCAAACTGAGAAAATGGCAATGGAGTAGGCAGACATTACATCTCTCACCTCCCAGAATCAAAGTGGATTACAACTTCACTTAGAAACAATCATCCTGAAAAACCAACTTTGGACTAAACTAAGAGGAATCTATAACCAAGTATCACCAAAGAAGCCATAGCAAGACTGGTAGGAAGGGCAGAGACACGGAAAGGGCTGCCCCGCTCCCAGGAGTGAGAGGTGGCCCAGAAGGACTCTCACAGCAGGGTCGGTTGCCCGGAGAGTTGTGGGTCCTCAGCCTCAGGACCGAACCAGAATCCCAGCCTGGAGCCCCAGAGACTAGAGAAGTCATATGGACAGTATTTAGCTGAAAGAAGAGCTGGGTTACTGTTTGTGAGAGGAAGACAGAACTCTCAGACCCAGGCTCTGTCTTAAAGGAACCACGCAGAAAACCTCATTCACAGCCACTTACCCAGGGCTCTGGGAGCAGGGAATGCCGAGAGGACTGGAGTTCCAAGAGGAGAGTGTAGTCTCAGGGGCACAGGGAGAGACTGTGGGGGACAGCCACCTTGACCCCTGTACTGGGTCATTCCCCAAACCTAAAGTGGCCATTTTTCCTGGGAGAACCAAGTCAGCAAAGGGAAGCAATTATCTCGCCCACCAGAGGCTCTCCTACTCCAGTCAGTGCAGGGAGATGCTTAGAAGCAGGGGCTGCATCAGGACACAGGTTTTGAGTGCTGAGATCTGGCATACACCGCCCCCCTAAACTGCTCAGTACCCTTCAAAGGGCAGGAGGAACTGGCTGTGGCTGCAGTTCAGTGCTCAGCCTGCGTGGGGGCAGGAGGCGAAGCCCAGAGGGGCAGCCCATGTGGCGATAGCAGTAGGGGGTGGAGATAGGTGGTCTGCGTGGAGTCGGCAAGGAGAGGAGCCTGGAGAGGGGTCTAGCATACCCACAGGGGGTGGAGCCCGGCAAGGCGAGGAGTCCCCTGTACCAGTGGGGCAGCTCTGTGGGGCAGCCGGAGATATAGCCTGCGAGCCTGCACACCCAGCAGTGTCAGTGCCCAAGTGCCTGAGGAGGCTGCAGCAGCAGGGGGACCAGTAGAAAGAACACATCTTGGGAATAGAGAGGCCACACACACTGGCCAAGAGTACATAAAAGCCAGTCTAGGAGTGGAGCTGATATTTACAATGGTATTAGGGCCCAGCAGAGGCAGCCACAAATTCTGGTTTGCTTGTAGCTCCAAGAACGTTGCTAAGGGCTAGTCATAAGCAGTGACCCCCACTACTCTGTGCCAGGTTTTGGCCAGGGAGATCCAGGGCTGGTTCATCCAGCGGCCAGATATGAAAAGCAAGAGCTCAGGACCTAACAACCTTAGTTAGAGTGGTATCTTAAGAAAAGCCTCCTCACACCTGACCCAGCTAAGACATAAAAAACACTGACACAAATAGCAAAAAGAGCCATAGCAGCAGACAAGTTGCCCACAGTGGATTACAAATAACAGCTGATGCCAACCCAAGAAGGTCTAGAAACAACACAACTGAAAGCTGGAGGAAGACAACACCAACCCTATACTCAGCTAGTTATACAAACAACACATCCAAAGGAGCAGTCTATACAGAGACAAAATAGAAAGATAGAGAAATGCAATTCAAATTAATCAACAAGAGAAATCCCCAGGAAAAGAACTGAATGAGATGAAAATAGCCAAGGTACCAGATGCAGAGTTCAGAATAATGATTGTTAGGATGCTCAAGGATCTTAGTGCAACAACAGATGGACATAACAAGCACCTAAACAAAGAGATAATAAACATCAAAAAGGACATTGAAATCATAAGAAAGAATCAGACAGAAATGACAAACACAATATCAGAAATGAAGACTACACTAGAAGGAATTAAAAGCAGGCTGGATGAAGCAGAGGATCAAATCAGCAATTTAGAGGACAAGATAAGTGAAAGCAGAACAGCAAAAAGAAAAGAAGATCATAAAGTCTGAGGAAATTCTAAGAGAGTTCTGTGACAACATGAAGAGAAACAACATCACATAATAGGGGTTCCTGAGGAAGAGAAAGAACAAGGGATAGAGAACCTGATTGATAAAATCATAGCTGAAAACTTCCCTAAATTGATGAAGTAAAAAGTCACACAAGTTCAAGAAGCACAGAGAATCCCATTAAAGAAGCACTCAAGCCCTGGCCGGTTGGCTCAGCGGTAGAGCGTCGGCCTAGCGTGCGGAGGACCCGGGTTCGATTCCCGGCCAGGGCACACAGGAGAAGCGCCCATTTGCTTCTCCACCCCTCCGCCGCGCTTTCCTCTCTGTCTCTCTCTTCCCCTCCCGCAGCCAAGGCTCCATTGGAGCAAAGATGGCCCGGGCGCTGGGGATGGCTCTGTGGCCTCTGCCTCAGGCGCTAGAGTGGCTCTGGTCGCAATATGGCGACGCCCAGGATGGGCAGAGCATCGCCCCCTGGTGGGCAGAGCGTCGCCCCTGGTGGGCGTGCCGGGTGGATCCCGGTCAGGCACATGCGGGAGTCTGTCTGACTGTCTCTCCCTGTTTCCAGCTTCAGAAAAATGGAAAAAAAAAAAAAAAAAAAAAAAAAAGCACTCAAAGAGAACTACATCAGACACATCATAATTAAAATACCAAAGCTAAGAGATAAAGAAAGAATACTAAAAGCTGCAAGAGAAAAGCAGTCAATTACCTACAAAGGAGCTCCCATCAGGATGACATTTGACTTTTCAACAGAAACACTTGAGGCCAGAAGAGAATGGCAAGAAATATTCAAAGTAGTGCAAAACAAGAGCCTACAACCAAGACTTCTTTATCCAGCAAGGCTATCATTTAAAATTGAAGAAGAAATAAAAAGCTTCCCAGACCAAAAAAAAAAAAAAAACTCAAGGAATTCATTACAACCAAACCAATGCTGCAAGAAATGTTAAGGGGCATATTGTAAACAGAACAAAGGGGGGGGGGGGGGAATCTAGTAAAAGAGGAATGTAGATTTAAAGAATAAAATGGCAATAAAAAAACTACATAGTAACATTAAATGTACATAGATTAAATGCTCCAATCAAAAGACATAAGGTAGCTGCATGGATAAAAAAACAGGACCCATACATATGCTGTCTACCAGAGACTCATCTCAAAACAAAAGATACACATAAACTGAAAGTAAAGGGATGGAAAAAAATATTTCATGCAGGTCCTGGCCGGTTGGCTCAGTGGTAGAGTGTCAGCCTGGCGTGCAGGAGTCCCGGGTTTGATTCCTGGCTAGGGCACACAGGAGAAGAGCCCATCTGCTTCTCCACCCCTCCCCCTCTCCTTCCTCTCTGTTTCTCTCTTCCCTTCCCGCATCCAAGGCTCCATTGGAGCAAAGTTGGCCCGGGCGCTGAGGATGGCTCTGTGGCCTCTGCCTCAGGCGCTAGAATGGCTCTGGTTGCAACAGAGCGACGCCCCAGATGGACAGAGCATCGCCCCCTGGTGGGCGTGCTGGGTGGGTCCTGGTCAGGCATATGCGGGAGTCTGTCTGATTGCCTCCCCATTTCCAACTTCAGAAAAATACAAATATATATATTTCATGCAAATGGAAATGAAAAAAAAGCTGGGGTAGCAATACTTATATCTGAAAAAGTAGACTTTAATACAAAGGGTATATAGCAAGGAATAAAGAAGGTCACTACATAATGATAAAGGGAGCAATCCAACAGGAAGATATACCCATTATAAATATCTATGCACCTAATATAGGAGCGCCTAAATATATAAAGCAGATTTTGATGGACATAAAGGGCAAGATCAACAGCAATACTATAATAATAGGGGATTTCAATACTCCACTAACATCACTGGATAGATCCTCAAGAAAGAAAATTAATAAACAGCAACCTTAAAGGACACTAGATCAACTGGATTTAATAGATATCTTCAGAACCTTTCATCCTAAAGCAGCAGAATATACATTCTTTTCAAGTGCTTAGGGTACATTCTCTAGGATAGACCACACGTTAGGACACAACAAGTCTCACTAAACTTAAGAAGACTGAAATCATATCAAACATCTTCTCTGATCACAGTGGTGGTATAAAACTATAAATCAACTACTATAGAAAAACGGAAACACATTTAAACACTTGGAAACTAAATAGCATGTTATTAATAACAAATGGGTTAACAATGAGATCAAGGAAGAAATAAAAAAAATTCCTTGAAACAAATAAAAATGAACATACAACTCAAAATTTATGGGACACAGCAAAAGCAGTCCTGAGAGGGAAGTTCATAGCATTATAGGTATACCTTAAGAAGCAAGAAAAAGCTTAAATAAACAACTTAACACTGCATCTAAAAAAAAAAAAACTAGAAAAAGAACATCAAGTAATGTCCAGAGGAAGTAGAAGGAAGGAAATAATAAAGATCAGAATGGAAATAAATGATATAGAGGCTATAAAAACAATACAGAAGATCCATGAAACCAAGAGCTGATTCTTTGAAAGGGTAAACAAGAGTGATGAACCTTTAACCAGACTCACCAAGAAAAAAAGAGAGAGGACTCAAATAAATAAAATTAGAAATGATAATGGAGAAATAACAACTGACACAACAGAAATACAAAATATTGTAAGAAAATACTATGAAGAACTGTATGCCAAAAAATTAGACAACCTAGGTGAAATGGACAAATTCCTTGAAACATATAATCTTTCAAAAATCAATCTGGAAGAATCAGAAAACCTAAACAGACTGATTACAACAAATGAGATCAAAACAGTTATCAAAAAATGCTCAACAAACAAAAGCCCTGGGCCAGATGGCTTCACAGGTGAATTCTACCAAATATTCAAAGAACTAACTCCTTTTTCAAGCTATTTCAAAAAATTTAAAAGGAGGGAAGACTTCCAAGCTCCTTTGGGGTTTTTTTTTGTTTGTTTGTTTTTTTTATTTATTTCAGAGACAGCACGAGAATCAGAAAGAGGAATAGTTAGAGACAGGCAGGAACGAAGAGAGATGAGAAGCATCAATCATCAGTTTTTCGTTGCGACACCTTAGTTGTTCATTGATTGCTTTCTCATATGTTTCTTGACCGTGGACCTTCAGCAGACTGAGTAACCCCTTGCTGGAGTCAGCGACCTTGGATCCAAGCTGGTGAGCTTTTTGCTCACACCAGATGAGCCCGCGCTCAAGCTGGCGACCTCGGGGTCTCGAACCTGGGTCCTTCCACATCCCAGTCCGACGCTCTATCCACTGCGCCACCGCCTGGTCAGGCCCAAGCTCCTTTTTTGAGGCAAGCATAATCCTCATTCCAGAACCAGGCAAAGACAATACAAAGAAAGAAAACTATAGGCCAATATTCCTGATGAATTTAGATACTAAAATTCTCAACAAAATATTAACAAATCAGATCCAACAATACATGAAAAAAATCATACATCATGATCTAGTGGGATTTATTCTGGGGAGGCAAGGCTGGTACAATATTTGCAAATCAATCAATGTGAGTCATTATATAAACAAAAGGAAGAAGAAAAATAGCATGATAATATCAATAGATGAAGAAAAAACATTTGATAGTATCCAGCACCCATTTATGATCAAAATTCTCAGCAAAGTGGGAATACAGGGAACATACCTCAACATGATAAAGGCCATCTATGCAAACCCACCACCAACATCATAATCAATGGGCAAAAATTAAAAGCAATCCCCTTAAGATTAGAAAGGAACAAGGCAGGGGTGCCCCCTTTCACCACTCTTATTCAACATAGTTTTGCAAGTCCTAGCAACAGCAATCAGACAAGAAGAAGAAATAAAAGGCATCCAAATTGGAAAAGAAGTAAAACTTATCATTATTTGCTGATGACATGATATTGTACATAGAAAACCCTTAAGTCTCAGGAAAAAAACTACTGGACCTGATAAAGGAATTCGGCAAGGTGGCATGATATAAAATTAATATTCAGAAATCATAGTCATTTCTATATACCAACAATGAACTGTCTGAAAGAGCAATTAAGAAAAACAGTCCCCTTCACTATTGCAAAAAAATAAATAAATAAAGTAACTAGGAATAAATTTAACCAGGGAGGTTAAAGACTTGTACTCAGAAAATTATAAAACATTGATAAAAGAAATCAGGGAAGATACAAACAAGTGCAAGCATATACCATGTTCATGGATAGGAAGAATAAACATCATTAAAATGTCTATACTACCCAAAGCAATTTATAAATTCAGTGCAAACCTATTAAAATACCAATGGCATACTTCAAAGATAAAGAAAAATATTCCAAAAACTTATATGGAACCAAAAGAGAACACAAATAGCCTCAGCAATCTTGAAAAAGAAAAATAAAGTGGGTGGTATCACACTTCCTGATATCAAGTTATACTACAAGGCCATTGTACTCAAAACTGCTTGGAACTTACATAAGAACAGGCATATATATCAATGGGACAGAGAACCCAGAAATAAACACACACCTTTATGGACAACTGATATTTGACAAAGGAGGTAAGAGCATACACTGGAGTAAAGAAAACCTCTTTAACAAATGGTGTTGGGAAAATTAGACACTACGTGCAAAACAATGAAACTAGACAACCAACTTACACCATTCACAAAAGTAAATTCAAAATGGATAAAAGACTTAAATGTAAGTCATGAAACCATAATCATCTTGGAAGAAAACACAGGCAGTAAGTTCTCCAACATTTCTCACATCAAGATATTTGCTGATTTATCTCCATGAAATAAAGAACAAGATGAACAAATGGGGCTATATTAAACTAAAAAGTTTCTGCATAGCTAAAGACAATACGAACAAAATAAAAAGACAAACCACACAATGGGAGAACATATTTGACAATATGTCTGATAAGGGGTTAATAACCAAAATTTATAAAGAACTTGTAAAACTCAACACCAGGAAGATAAACAATCCAATCAAAAAATGGGCAGAAGAAATGAATAGACACTTCTCCTAGGAGGACATACAGATGGCCAATAGGCATATGAAAAAATGTTCAACATCACTAATCATTAGAGAAATGTAAATTAAAACCACCATGAGATATCACCTCATACCTGTCAAAATGGTGCTCATTAACAAAACAACACAGAATAAGTGCTGGAGAGGGTGTGGAGAAAAGGGAACCCTCCTGCACTGCTGATGGGAATGCAGACTGGTGCAGCCACTGTGGAAAACAGTATGGAGATTCCTCAAAAAATTAAAAATGAAACTGCCTTTGAAATAGCCAACCCACTTTTAGGAATATATCCTAATACCAAATCACTGATTCAAAAGGAGAAATGCACCCCCATGTTTATGGCAGCATTGTTTACAATAGCCAAGATCTGGAAACAGCCCAAGTGTCTGTCAGTGGACAAGTGTGGATTAAAAAGCAGTGGTACATATACACAATGGAATACTATATGGTCATGAAAAAGAAGGAAATCTTACCTTTTACGACAACATGGTTGGACCTGGAAACTATTATGTTAAGTGAAATAAACCAAGGAGAGAAAGGAAAATATCATATGACCTCACTCATTTGAGGAATCCAATGAACAATGTGAACTGAGGAACAGAATAGAGACAGAGGTGGGATCAAAAGGACCAGAGGGGGCCCTGGCCGGTTGGTTCAGTGGTAGAGCGTCAGCCTGGCGTGCAGAAGTCCCGGGTTCGATTCCCGGCCAGGGCACACAGGAGAAGCTCCCATCTGCTTCTCCACCCCTCCCCCTCTCCTTCGTCTCTGTCTCTCTCTTCCCCTCCCGCAGCCGAGGCTCCATTGGAGCAAAGATGGCCCGGGCGCTGGGGATGGCTCCTTGGCCTCTGCCCCAGGCGCTAGAGTGGCTCTGGTCGCAACAGAGCAACGCCCCGGAGGGGCAGAGCATCGCCCCCTGGTGGGCGTGTGGGTGGATCTGGTTCGGGCGCATGCGGGAGTCTGTCTGACTATCTCTCCCCGTTTCCAGCTTCAGAAAAATACAAAAAAAAAAAAAAAAAAAGGACCAGAGGGAAAGTGGACAGAAGGAAAGTGGATGAGAAGATGGGATCAGAGAAGGGAAAGAGATTAGTGAAATTATATATACATAACACAGCGTTATAGAGAGCAGGAAGCAAATCCTGGAGGGAAGGAGGGAGGGTGTGTGGGAAAGGGGGCCAAGGGAGATGTTGAGGGAAACATGGGGGTGGGGGGGATGTGCTCGGTGGGACACTTGAATCTATGTAAACACAATAAGTTAAAATCAATCAATAAGTAAATGGTTACAGTGGTAAATTGTATGTGTATGTATTTTATCACAATTAAAAACAGAAGTAAAAGTAAATTAGGGAGGGGATTTGGGGCTGGGTAAGAAAGGTGAAGAGATGAAGTACAAATTGGTAGTTACAAAATAGTCATGGGGATGTAAAAGTACAGCACAGGGAATATAGTTAATAGTATTGTAATAACTGTGTATGGTGCCAGGTGGGTACTGGAAATATCAGGGGAACACTTTGTAAAGTATAAAATTGTCTAA
This sequence comes from Saccopteryx bilineata, assembly GCF_036850765.1. NCBI lineage: Eukaryota > Metazoa > Chordata > Mammalia > Chiroptera > Emballonuridae > Saccopteryx > Saccopteryx bilineata. The sequence goes on from NC_089498.1 coordinate 89,840,315, forward strand.
CCACTATGCTGTACATCTGCAACTAATACAAAATAATATTAAATGTAAACTGTAATTGAAAAAAATTTAAGTAAATTAAATAAACCCTTAAATGAACCCCCTTTACTGAAGAAAAAAGTCAGACTCCTCACCCCATAGTGAATATCTGCAGGACTGATGCCCACTAAGGCCACACTTCTGGGAGACGCACACCAAGTTCTTAGAAGACCCTACCTCAGGCTATGCCTAATTGGTCAAGGGATGCCTACAGTCCTTCTTAGGTGATAGTAAATGTAAGCTATGAACTCAGGTGAGGTAGTCAGACAAGAGTTCCACTAGGTGGCAGAAACCAGAGAAGCAGAGAGAAGAGGCAATGAGTATTCCCCTGCCCACCCTGAAGTCTCTGTTGTCTGTTCTAGTCGCTGGCAACCAAAGACTAATGCCTAAAACAGAAATCCTCCAGTGGCCCCCAGCACAAAATATTTCAATCACACGCTAATGAGCCACGCAATTTCCCACCTCCAGCCCTTGTTCAAGCAGTTCCCTCTCCTAGGAATGCCTTCTCTCCTGGGAAGTCCAGTGAAATTTACTTAACCTTTAAGGTAAATCCAAGCTCCACCCACCAGGAAGCCTTTGGTACCCAGCCCCATGCAGAACCGCTTCCTCCTTGCACTGCTTTTGGCTGTGGTACACCTGTCACACATGGCACACCCATCACACATGGCTGTTTACACATCTGCCTCAGAAGCAGAGGATTATCTCTGTGTTCCCACCACCCAGGTGAGGTTCTGGCACCTTCTGGAGTGTCAATAAATGTTTATTGAATGAATACATAAATTCAAAGTAAGTATCACCAACATCAACACTTTTTTACAGAACCAACAACTGAGGCTCCAAGATGTGGAAGCCCAGCCTAGCACCCAACAAACCCAACATATTCCCTTGTCTGAGCCCAATTCCTGGTCCCCCAACTCCTAAAACCCATTCACTAGGCCCTTGGAACTCCTGGTCCATTACATAATCAAAAAGAAATCTACATCTAGCCAGACAGGTGGTGGCACAGTGGATAGAGTGTGTTCCTGGGATGCTGAAGACTCAAGTTCAAAACCAGCTTGAGTGCAGGCTCACCAGTTTGAATGTGGGATCATTGACATAAACCCATGGTCACTGGCTTGGGCCCAAAGGTCGCTGGCTTGGGCAAGGAGTCACTGGCTTGGCTGGAGCCCCCCAGTCAAGGCATGCACGAGAAGCGATCAATGAACAACTAAAGTGTCAAAAGTACAAGCTAATGCTTCTCATCTCTCTCCCTCCCTGTCTGTTTATCCCTTTCTCTCATTAATAAAAAAAAAAAAAAAAGGAAAAGAAAATAAAAAGAAATCTACATCAATATACCTCAAAAAGAACAACAGAAAATCAAAGACAGAGAAAAAAAAGCTTAAAAACAGCTGAAGAAAATAAAAATCAGATTCCTTTGACAGCTGACTCCTTTACACCAGTGGTCCCCAACCCCCATGCTGCGGACCGGTACCGGTTCATGGGCCATTTGGTACCGGTCCGCAGAGAAAGAATAAATAACTTACATTATTTCCATTTTATTTATATTTAAGTCTGAACAATGTTTTATTTTTAAAAAATGACCAGGTTCCCTCTGTTACATCTGTCTAAGATTCACTCTTAATGCTTGTCTCGTATGTTCGACAATTATATTTAAAAATACTACAGTTTTTACGCCGGTTGCATAATTTTATTTTGTGCATTTATCCGTCCCACCCTAAAGGCTGGTCCATGAAAATATTTTCTGACATTAAACCGGTCCGTGGTCCAAAAAAGGTTGGGGACCACTGCTTTACATACATACACACAAGAGAGGAAGCAGTTAACGAATGGCTTTGATGAGATGAATGAACGTTTCCAATCTAGAATTCCACACTGAGGAAAATATATGTTTTTCAAGAATGATGACAAAATAAGGATTTTCAGGCAAATAAAAACTTGGAGAGTTTAGGCCCTGGCCTGTTGGCTCAGCGGTAGAGCGTCGGCCTGGCGTGCAGGGGACCCGGGTTCGATTCCCGGCCAGGGCACATAGGAGAAGCGCCCATCTGCTTCTCCACCCCCCCCTTCCTCTCTGTCTCTCTCTTCCCCTCCCACAGCCAAGGCTCCATTGGAGCAAAAGATGGCCCGGGCGCTGGGGATGGCTCCTTGGCCTCTGCCCCAGGCGCTAGAGTGGCTCTGGTCCCAGCAGAGCGACGCCCCGGAGGGGCAGAGCATCGCCCCCTGGTGGGCAGAGCGTCGCCCCTGGTGGGCGTGTGGGGTGGATCCCAGTCGGGCGCATGCGGGAGTCTGTCTGACTGGCTCTCCCAGTTTCCAGCTTCAGAAAAATACAAAAAAAAACCTTGGAGAGTTTATTTAGAAGCATACGGTCACTAAAGGATGCTCAAGGAGATCTTTCAGGCAGAGGGATCGCAGTCCCAGCTGGAAGATCTGACGCACGAGGAGGAATGAAAAGCAGAGAGCATTTAAACATGTGAACACGGTCTGTAGCAGTAACGTCTGTGGAGTTAGAAAAGAAAATCAAAATTAAAATACAAGACAATGCATGTGTTGTCAAGAAATGTGGTGAAAGTATTGAATAGCTGTAGATTTGAGTAAATTAAGAATGCAGATTTTAATTTTGAAGGAACACACACACACATACACAAAAAGAGACAGAGAGGAAACTTCTGGGAGGAAATGAAATGATACAATGTAATCAAATCCAAGAAAGCAAAAAAGAAGGAGGTAAAGAAGAAGATCAGGTAACAAATAGAAAGCACAAAGTAAAAAAAAATTTTTAAACACAAATACAAAAATAATCATTTTAAATGTAAGAATTAAATGCTTTAGTTCGGTAGTAAATGGTAGTAAACTGGATTTGTTAGGAATCCAACTGTATGTTGCTTACAAAAGTCATAACCTAAAGCAGACAGACATAGAAAGATTGAGAATAAAAGGGATAAAAAATAAGGTTCTGTGAGCACTAACCAAAAAAAGAGCTGGTGTGGCTATATGAATAAATAGATTTTATGGCAAAAAAGGAATTATTAGAGGTAAAGAGGGTTATTACATGATGACAAAATGTTCAATTTACCAAGGAGACATAACAATTTTAAATTTGTATGCACTTAATAATGGAGTCTCAAAAATATATAAAACCCCAAATTATAGATCTATAAAAGGAAGCAGGCAAATTCAAAATCATATTGGGAGAATTTAGCACAAATGTTTCGGTAGTAGATTTTTAAAAAGTCAAAAATCAGTTAAAATTAATTTAGCCCCCCACCAGGTTGCTCAGTGGATAAAGTGTAGCCAAGCTCATGAGTTTGACCCCGGTCAGGGGGTCAGGGCACAAAGTGAAACAAGTTGATGCTCGCCTCCCTCCCTCCCTCTCTCTCTCTCTCTCAAATCAATGGAAAATTTTTTAAACAGTAAAAATTTAGTAAAGAAACAGATAATTTGAACAATATTATTATTAACACATTTGACCTAAAGGATACAGAACTCTGCACCCAGTGAGAGAAGACTACACCTTTTTTTCAAGTATACAGTCATCCCTCATATCACAGTTCACTTTTCGCGGTCTCACTGCATCGTGAATTTTTAAATTGTATATATTTAATTTTGTATCATGGATTTTTTGCTATATCGTGGGATTTTGCGGTATATAGGTATTTTTATGTATTTATTATTTTAATTATTTTTTTGGTAAAATAAGCATAGGAAGTGTTTATAAGAGTGTAGGAAAGGTTAATAACAGTGTGGGAAAGGTTTATAAGAGTGTGAGGAGGGTTTATAAAGCCTTAAAATACCTATAAATAATAAAATAAATATAAGGTTGCTATTTCGCGGATTTTCGCCTATTGCAGGGGATTCTGGAAGCTAACCCCTGTGATAGACAAGGGACCACTGTACATGAAATATTTACAAGAAGACCATCCATGCTTGATTGAAATAGTATTAAACATGATTTCTAACAACAGTGTAATTAACTCAGTAACTGACAGTAAAAAGATAATTAGAAAATCACCATATATTTAAAATTAAAAAATGCATTTCTTTTTTTTTTTATAATTTTATTTTTTTAATGGGGCGACATCAATAAATCAGGATACATATATTCAAAGATAACAAGTCCAGGTTATCTTGTCTTTCAATTATGTTGCATACCCATCACCCAAAGTCAGATTGTCCTCTGTCATCTTCTATCTAGTTTTCTTTGTGCCCCTTCCCCTCCCCCTTTCCCTCTCCCTTTCCCCCCTCCGTCCGTAACCACCACACTCTTATGAATGTCTCTTAGTTTCACTTTTATGTCCCACCTACGTATGGAATAATGCAGTTTCTGTTTTTTTCTGATTTACTTATTTCACTTCCTATAATGTTATCAAGATCCCACCATTTTGCTGTAAATGATCCAATGTCATCATTTCTTATGGCTGAGTAGTATTCCATAGTGTATATGTGCCACATCTTCTTTATTTAGTCATCTATTGACAGGCTTTTTGGTTGTTTCCATGTCCTGGCCACTGTGAACAATGCTGCAATGAACATGGGGCTGCATGTGTCTTTACGTATCAATGTTTCTGAGTTTTGGGGGTATATACCCAGTAGAGGGATTGCTGGGTCATAAGGTAGTTCTATTTTCAGTTTTTTGAAGAACCACCATACTTTCTTCCATAATGGTTGTACTACCTTACATTCCCACCAACAGTGTATGAGGGTTCCTTTTTCTCCACAGCCTCTCCAACATTTGCTATTACCTGTCTTGTTAATAATAGCTAATCTAACAGGTGTGAAGTGGTGTCTCATTGCAGTTTTGATTTGCAAAAAAATGCATTTCTAAATAACCTAGTAGACAAAAATGGAATAACAAATGAAATTTTAAAAACATTTAGAACAGAGTAATAAAAAAATACTACATATCAAGATTTCTGCTTCCATCTAAGAACTCCTTAGAGCACTTAGAGAGTTATGTGTTCTTGAGAAAAGAAAGGCAGAAAATTAATGAAAAAGTAAAAAACTATTTTCAACATTAGAAAAAGTAAAATAACTCAAAAAGGTAGAATAAAGAAGAAATTGATGATATATAAAACAAGTGTTAAAAATACAATAAGAGCCTGACCTGTGGTGGCGCAGTGGATAAAGCGTCGACCTGGAAATGCTGAGGTCGCCGGTTCAAAACCCTGGGCTTGCCTGGTCAAGGCACATATGGGAGTTGATGCTTCCAGCTCCTCCCCCCGTCTCTCTCTCCTCTCTGTCTCTCTCTTTCCCTCTCTCTCTCCTCTCTAAAATGAATAAATAAATAAATAAAAATTAAAAAAAAAATACAATAAGAGATCAAAACAAAATAAAGGGCCAAACAGTTTTTTAAAATGAGTAATGAAAATGAAAACCCCTGGTAAAACTGATCAAAAAGGAAGCAATAGAAAGAACACAAAAAGTCAAGCAAGAGTAAAAAAAGAGAGAAATTAACTAAAGATCCAATAGACATGAAAATAATACGAGAATATCATAAACATATATTTCAATATATAAACATATTTTGGGTGTAATGAATACACTTTTTTCAAAAATACAAATTTTATACCAAGACTCACACCAAAAGAAATAGAAAATCTGATTTGTCCTATAATTATTAAAGAAATATAAATATTCCAGGCCCAATAGCTTCATTTGTGAATTTTACCAAACATTTAAGGAAGAAACAATGTCCATAAGTAATGCCAGTAGCCAAGGCCAGGCAGGTTCACATTGGATTTGGGCAGACAGTAAAAAAGCTGCGGAGCCAGAAAGCATTGAGCCATTCTGTTTAATAAAGATTCACAACAGCGGACAAGCACACAGGCAGGGAAAAACCTCTTCTCTGGCACACAAACAGCAAGAATGGCCCCTCACAGTGGCGGACAGGCAATCCACCATCCACAATCCCCCATCTCTCTCAAACTCAAACATCCATAGCCTTATATAGGCCATACACACACGGCTCATCCACGCACTCTGGCACCAATCAGGCAAAGTGCTTGCAGCCAGTAAACCAGTGAGCAAGCGTAACACAGCTGCCCCACACCATATTACACAAACTCTTCCAGAGACTACAAAAAAGAGGAAGCACATCCCAGCTTTTCTATGAAGCCAGCACAACATTAAAATTTCACAGACAGAGAAATGAAAATTACAAGCCAACCACTTTCATAAAAGTAAGTGTAAAAGTTCTAAACAAAACATGCTAGCCAACCAAATCTAACAATACACAAAGAAAATCATTCATTATGACCAAATCTGGTCAGTTCCAGGAATGGAGGTTGATTTAACTTTATTATGTAATGAATGGAAAGAGAAAAAGAGATAGCGTTTGCAGTAGTTTCAAAAACTAAGACAAATCTATGAATTATATGGAACAAAAAGTGGGCAAGGAGAAAACTGTACTGACAAGTATCGCAAAACACCTAAATAGAGGAAAAGATGTATAGCGAATAAATATCAGTAGAGTAAATATGGTATAGATGTCAACCCAAACAGATATTTTTATGGAAGTGGTCAAGTGATTTCAAAATGTGTAGGGAATGTGAAGGACCCTGATAGTCCAAACACTCTTAAAAAAGAAAAAGGGAAAACTTGCCCTACCCTACCAGATAGCAAGACCTACTTGTAATGCTGGTAGCTGAGGCCAAGCAGGTTCTCACTGAATTCAGGAAGATGGCAGAGGAACTGCAGAGCTGGAAAGCATCGGGCCATCCCATTTATTGGAGGCTCACAAAGACAGGCGAACAAATAAACAAAAAAGGAAAAGAGCTAATAAACATAGGAAAACCTGCTTTTCACAGTGAAGGGCAAAAGACCAGGGAAACTGCACCTTGCAGTGGCAGGAAAGTGATCTAGGAGAATCATCCCTGAAGGAAAGCACCCATAGCCTTATATAGACCGTACACACATGCCTCTGCCACATGTTCATGCACTAATCAGACAGAGTGCTTACAGCCGGTAAACCAGCTAACAAGCCTAACACAGCTGTTTTCTCCACACTAGTATAATACAATAGAAATTCAGACAGTGTGGTATTGACCTAAGGAGAGAAAAACAGAATGGAATGGAACAAGGTGCGCCAAAAGATAAACAAACAGGCCTTGGCTGGTTGCCTCACCAGTAGAGCATCAGCCTGGCGTGTGGAAGTCCCAGGTCCGATTCCTGACCAGGGCACTCAGGAGAAGCGCCCATCTGCTTCTCCACCCTTCCCCCTCTCCTTTCTCTCTATCTCTCTCTTTCCCTCCTGCAGTTAAGGCTCCATGGGAGCACCGTTGGCCCAGGCACTGAGACAGCTCCATGACCTCCGCCTCAGGTGCTAAAATGGCTCCAGTTGCAGTGGAACAACGCCCCAGATGGGTAGAGCATCGCCCCCTGGTGGGTATGCCCAGTGGATCCTAGTCGGGAGCATGCTGGAGTCTGTCTGCCTGCCACTCCCCACCTCTCACTTCAGAAAAATACAAATAAATAAATAAATAAATAAATGACACACAAACAAACAGTTGCCATCTGGCAGAAGTGCCATGCAAAGCAGGGGGGAAACTACATTCCTCTTAATAAATGGTGCTTAAATGTCCATATGAGGAAAAGACTACTACTGTACTTCATACCATGCACTAAAGTAACTCCAGGTAGATGAAAGATCTAACTGGGAAAAAAAAGTTAGAAAGCTCTCAGAAGTTTTGAAAGTTAAAGAATATTTTCATGACCTCAAGAGAGATTAAAGCTTTCAAAATTCAAAACGCATTAGCCACAAAGAGGAAAAAAGACATATAGATGGCGATAAGAAGCTATGATGGAAGAGATTATTCTAAAACCTGAACTAACATTAGACTAGTACAGAATATATAAAGAACTCTACAAATCAATAAGAAAAAAGCTAAACAACTGCAAGTGAAAGATGACAACAGATTCCTTAATATTTCTCTCACTGAAAGGTAGACTCTGATTCTCCTTCGCTTGAATCTGACTGGCCTGAGTGACTTGCTTGACACAAAATACAACACATCTGGACCATGCAGCTTCCACCCAATTCTCTTGCTGGGGGAAAACCAGCTGCGAAGTCAGAAATCCAACTACCCCAAGACTGCCATGCTATGCGAAAGCTATTCTTGAGCTAAGCCCAGCCATTAAATTATCCCAGCCCTGCTCAAATTGATGATTCATGAGCAAAGTAAGTTAGTGTTGCTGCTTTAAGCCACTAGTTTGGGGGTGGGTTTTTTCTAATGCTGCATTAAAGACTTGGAATAGCAACCCAATAAAAAAATGAACAAAAGTCTTGAACAAGCACTCTTCAAAAGAGAAAATCCATTAGTGAAGGGAGAAATACAAATTAAAGAGATGTTCACCTGAAACCTATGTACTCTTAATTGATCAATGTCACCCCATTAAATTTAATTTCTAAATTTAAAAAAATGATTGTGGTGACGGTTGCACAATTCTGTGAATATATTAAAAACCATTGAATGAAAAAAAAAACACCGTAAGATAGAATGAGAAACCATTACAAACCTTCAAACCGTAGGAGTGCAAATTTATATATCTGGAAACAGTTTGGCATCGCCATTCAAGCTGAAGATACACACGCCCTCTGGTCCAGCAATTCCCCTGTCCCCTAGAGAAACTCCCACATATGTGCACAGATGACAGGCACACAAACTGCAGCCCTGTTTGTGATAGCCAAAACCCACAGACAGCCCAGATTTCTATCTCAGTAGAATAGATAAATAACATCTGATCTATTTTTACAATGAAATACTACACAGCCATAAAAATGAACAAGCTACAACTATGGAAAATGTGATGCTCACAAACATTATGTTAAAACAAACAAACAAACAAAAATCCCTGCCTGACCAGGCAGTGGGGCAGCAGATAGAGCACTGGACAGGGACATGGAGGACCCAGGTTCAAAACTCTGAGGTCCTCAGCTTGAGCGCGGGGTTGCTGGCTTGAGCGTGGGATCATAAACATGACTCCATGGTCACTGGCTTGAGAAAGGGGTCACTAGCTCTGCTGTAGCTGCAGCTCCATCCCGTCAAGGCACATATGAGAAAGCAATCAGTGAACAACTAAGGTGCCGCAACGAAGAATTGATGCTTCTCATCTCTCTCCTTTCCCGTCTGTCTCTCTCTGTCTCTGTCACAAAACAAAAACCCTATGTAGTGTTCCATTCAAATGAGCCAGACAAATACAAAGACAGATACCACATGCTATCATTTATGTGTGGAATCTAAAAATAAAAATAAATAAATAAATGTTGAAATCATAGAAAGAGGATAAGGGGTTGCTAGGGGCTTGGTGGTAGGAGTGGGTGGAGGTGAGTGGATAGAAAGTGGCTGGTAAAAGGGAGCAAACTTTCAGTTACATGATGAAGATGACCTGAGGATCTAATGTATAACATAAGTAGCGAGAGTTGATGACACTGTATCATAGAATTGGAATTTGCTAAGAGAGTAGAACTTCAATGTTCACACACACACACACAAAGTGAGTAACTGTGAGGCGTTGGGTGTGTTAATTGGGGGATGAATATTAAACTATCATATGTACAACTTAAATATCTTACAATTTTGTCAACTATGCTTCAATAAAGTTAGAAAAAAAAGAAGAAAAATTAAATCAATTATTCAAAAACCAAATAAGTATCAGCCCAAAATGATTTAGAGATGCATTTAAATGGTAAAAACTATTTTTAAAAATGTTATTGGGGAACAGCTTGAGCGCGGGCTCATCTGGTTTGAGCAAGGCTCACCAGCTTGAGCCAAGGTCGCTGGTTTTAACAAGGGGTCACTTGATCTGCTATAGCCCCCCTCCACCCTACCCCCAGTCAGGGCACATATGATGAGAAAGCAATCAATGAACAACTAAGGACTCACAACGAAGAACTGATGCTTCTCGTCTCTCGTCAGTCTGTCTTATCTGTCCCTCTCTCTGTCTCTGTCACACACACACACACACACACACACACACACACACACACCGGTGAAACCAGAATTGTGGTTATAACTAGGGCAGAAGGAAAAGATTCTGATTGGAGAGGAGCTCTAGAAAGATTTATTTAGGGTGTTAAAATATTTCCCCCAAGGACTTCTCATCATCTAACATACTATACTTTTTTAACCCATTTATTTTAGGTATTATCAGTCTTCCCCCTACCATAAGCACCCAACAGCAGGTTTTCGTCGGTTTTATCTACTGCGGTCCCCCCCAGGGCCCGGAGCAGTGGCGGCGCCTAGAAGCGGTGGTGCCCCGTTACTAGAGAATAAAGATGACTCGCACACGCTGCGTATACAGTGAAAAGGCGGAACTGAGGATTTGCATAAGGTGTCCCAGACCTCCAGTCCTGCGAAGAAGCCGCACCTGGCGCCAATGGAGGAAACTGAAAGAGGCGGGACCTGCGGTGGAGCGGGGACAGTGTGGGGAAGTCAGGTCCCAGCTGGGAGCTCATGTCCCTCGCTTCTGCGCGGCGGGACCCTCCAGGCGGCAGCACCGCAGGCGCGCGGCGAGACTTCTCTTCCCTGGTTCCGGACGCGCCGGGCGTCGCCGGACCTGCGGAGGGACCAGCGGCCCAGGCCCGCTCCCGCCGCCAGGGGGCGGAAGAGCCCGCCGGGCGCACCGGGGCTACGGCGGCGGACGTCCCAGCCTACCGCCGCTCCCTGGTGCGACCACTACTAGGGCTGAGCCCCAGGGACTGATAGTGGTCGGGACCCTGGGCCCTGGCACAGCGGAGGAACCGCGCGCCCAGTAGAAGGCCCGGGGGACTGGACTGAGGAGAACAAGGATGGAGGGATGCTGGGAGGCAGGCTTGAAGTCTAGCTAAGGTTTGGGGCTTTTCCCCAAAGTGCCACCGAGAGTTTCACTGTTTGTTAGCAGAGAGACGGGAAAAGGTCTATCTGGCCTGACCAGGCGGTGGCGCAGTGGATAAGAGCGTCGGACTGGGATGTGGAGACCCAGGTTCAAGACCCCGAGGTTGCCAGCTTGAGCGTAGGCTCATCTGGTTTGAGCAAAGCTCACCAGCTTGGACCCAAGGTCGCTGGCTTGAGCAAGGGGTTACTCAGTCTGCTGAAGGCCCGCAGTCAAGGCACATATGAGAAAGCAATCAATGAACAACTAAGGTGTCACAACAAAAAACTGATGATTGATGCTTCTCATCTCTCCATCCTGTCTGTCCCTATCTATCCTCTCTCTGACTCTCTCTGTCTCTGTAAAAATAAATAAATAAATGAAATTTAAAAGGTCTATCTGAAATACCTCTTTTGGAGTAGGAAGGAGTGAGAAATGGAAGCAAAGAGTGTGACTCAGGGCCAGTGCCAGTTAGTGGCCCGGACGAGGGGAATAGAGGGAGATGTAGAGAAGTGATCGATCTATTTTGGAGTTCCATTGGACATGGGGATCAGTTGATTGCATATCGGATGAAGAAGAAAGAGGGACCTAGCAGACCGCCAGGGTTCTGGTTTGAACCCGCTGGGAAGAGGGAGCTGCTGCATGATCAGGGGGTTGAGGAGTAGAGAATTCCAGAAGGCAATTTGGGGCTAATTAAACCTTAGATACTTATGATTAGTGTCAAATCTGACCCGCTTCCCTAATGAAGTCACTGGAATAAACTTACCAGGGGATTTCCAGAGAAGCTGAGGATCTTCCTGCTCCCCCTACTAACAATGCTTTGTGACTGGTATGAAGTCCGCTCTGTTTGTACTGGAGGTGGGCCTGCATGAAATATTACAGCCAGCCTCATTTGGGGGTCGAGGTTATTTAAGGACAGGAATAGAAAGGCAGCAGCAAGTGTATATGGTGATGATGGCAGATCTGCCTGACTGACCCAGTGCCAAGCTATGCTCAGCCCAAGAAGCCAACTCTGCCAGCCTCTGTGCCCGGTGACGGTAGCTTCGCTGCAGCCAGCTCTGTGGTTATGAGTGGAGACCGTCAGACCAGACTGCGTTTTTATTTCCAGCTCCCGCTCTGCCACTTACATGACCTTGGGCAATATTTGTGCCTCAGTTTTCTGGTCTGTAAAATAGAAATTATAATGTGTGTGTCATATGATTGTAGTGAAACACTTAAAAGAGTGCTAGGTACATCATAAAGAATTTTCTATTTGATTAGGACCACGATTGTGTGGAAGCATTGAGTCCATTGGACCAGCTCAAGCTGCAGCCACAGATTCTTTAATAAACAATGTTTTACACGTTCTCTTTCCATCCCACCTTATGTCCTGGGAAAGCCACCAGGGGACGCTGTCAAACTGGCAGCTGGCGCTCAGCAGAGATGAGTGAGGGATGATTTTTATGCCTTTTAAGTTATGTATTTCCCTATGTATAAGACACACCTTAATTTTGGAGCCCAAAATTTGAAGAAAAATTACATAAAGTTATTGAACTCAAGTTTCATTCATCATAAAATGCATACAACTCATCACTGTCAAAACTCTCATCCATTAGCTTGTCCTCATGTTTCTGATAATGAATCTCTGTCTTCAACAATGAGCACAGAAACAAGCATGGAAAAGCAGGAAATGCAAGTAAAAAAATCTACAACCACTGTATAAGATACACCCAGTTTTTAGACCCCAAATTTTTCGAAAATGGGTGCGTCTTATACATGGGGAAATATGATAGTCATTACTGTTTTTATTACTGCTCCTAGATTTGTTTAAACAGTCACTGATAGTTTGAACACAGACATTTACCCATTTCTGGCCCTCAGTATTTCTTGAACTCCACTCCTTCCTTCTGGGACCCATTAAATATATTCTTTCTTATCCTCAGTGAGAACCTGAGGATGGCAAACTTAGTCTCTCCTTATCTGAAAATATTCTAATTTTGCCCTTACGCTTGAGTCAGTGGTTCTCAAAGTGTGTGCCAGGGCACACTGGTGCACCCTAGAAAATTTCTAGGTACACCCTATGGTATTTCAGAGAAATATGTGCCTGTTGGGGACCAAAAAACCAACAGGGTTTTTGGAGTTTAGATTTTTGGTAGACAGAGGTGTGGGGAATTGGCTGTAAGCTGACAGTCTGCCCAACCCCCCACCTCACTTGCCTGATTAGGTTGCAAAAGGCTGTTAAGCTGTGGTGCTGGATTGTTTACACTACCCCCCATGTTCCCTGGAAAGACTGGAGGCAAGTTTCTTCTATCCTTTGTTTGGTGTAAAATTAAGATGATATGTATGGTGGGGGTTTTAGATTGATGATTAAAGATAAGGAATTGTCTCTTGAAGCCTTTTGGAATTCTATAAAAGAATATGTGGCAATATCTAAAATGGCTTTGAATATTTTACTATAATTTTCAACATCCTATTTATGTGAATTAGGATTTTCTACCCTCAACACAATTAAGAGTAAAAAGAGAGGAATTCTTCAATGTATTGACAAGGAAATCAGAGTTTGCCTTTCAAATATATGCCCAAACATTGAAGAAATCACTAGGACACATCAGGCTCATGTTTCTCATAAACACAAGAATGAGAAAACTTAACACATTCGTGCTGGGACCTGCCGAATTTACTAAACCTTACTAAGAATGTATCTATATATATATATATAAAAAGATAACTTTTTTGTCATTTTTTTAACCTCTTTTTTACAAATTCTAAAGAGCATAACTCAAAAAATGTAACATAAAAATGTTTTTAATGTCAGAATAAATTTAATTTTGTTGTATTTATTTCATTTAATTACCATAAAAGCATGCTTAGACTTTATATTTTTTCTTTACTATTTGACTTATTATAACATATTTCTCAGAAATTTGTATAAAGTGCATCTACAATTATTTGTATGATTTTAAATGAGCCCCAACTTCAAAAAGTTTGAGAACCACTGTCTTGAGTGAGATAGTTCAGAATTTAAAAAATCAGTTTTTTTCTGTGTTTTTCCGTTGGTACTTGGAGCTATAGTTCCATTGTGTCCGCCTTTGTTACTGCTACTGAGTTGTCTGCTGTTTCAGTAATATTGATGTTTCTTTCTTTTTCTTTTTTTAACTTAGAAATTAAAGTTAATAGGGTGACATTGATCAATAAGAGTTCGATGGGTTTCAGGTGAACATCTCTATAGCATTTGAACTGTTGATTGCGTTGTGTGCCCATTAACCAAAGTCAGCTCATTTTCGTCATTGTATACTTGTCCCTCTTTACTCCCTCAACCCCCCTCATTGTTTTAGTATGCTGCCTCTCCTCCTCTGTTGCGATAAAGTCTTTTGTATTTAATATTCTTTTTTTTTAAGCAAAAAAGAGACAGACACAGACAGGAAGGGAGAGAGATGAGAAGCATCAACTTGCAGTTGCAGCACTTTAATTGTTCACTAATTGCTTCTCATATGTGCTGGGGGGGGAGGGAGACTCCAGCCAAGCCAGTGACCCCTTGCTCAAGCCAACAACCTTGAGGGCATGTCTATGATCCACGCTCAAGCCGGCAACCCAATGCTTAAGCCAGATGAGCCCTGCTCAAGCCAGCAACCTCAGTGCTTCAAACCTGGGTCTCCAGCATCCCAGGTCTCTGCTCTACAGTCAGGCTTGGTTCTTTGTTTGTTTTGTGGCAGAGACAGAGAGAGTCAGAGAGAGGGACAGATAGGGACAGATGGAAGGGAGAGAGATGAGAAACATCAATTCTTCATTGTGGCTCCTTAGTTGTTCATTGATTGATTTCTCATATGTGCCTTGACCATGGGCCTTCAGCAGACCGAGTAACCCCTTGCTCGAGCCAGCGACCTTGGGTTCAAGCTGGCGAGCCTTGCTCAAACCAGATGAGCCCGCGCTCAAGCTGGTGACCTCGGGGTCTCGAACCTGGGTCCTCCACATCCCAGCCCGACACTCTATCCACTGCACCACCGCCTGGTCAGGCCAGGTTTGTTTTTAATATTCTCCAAGTAATATTATTTTTTTGTATTTTTCTGAAGCTGGAAACGGGGAAAGACAGTCAGACAGACTCCCGCATGTGCCCGACTGGGATCCACCCGGCACGCCCACCAGGGGGCGACGCTCTGCCCACCAGGGGGCGATGCTCTGCCCCTCCAGGGCGTCGCTCTGTTGCGACCAGAGCCACTCTAGCGCCTGGGGCAGAGGCCAAGGAGCCATCCCCAGCGCCCGGGCCATCTTTGCTCCAATGGAGCCTCGGCTGTGGGAGGGGAAGAGAGAGACAGAGAGGAAGGAGAGGGGGAGGGGTGGAGAAGCAGATGGGCGCCTCTCCTGTGTGCCCTGGCCGGGAATCGAACCTGGGACTTCTGCACACCAGGCTGATGCTCTACCACTGAGTCAACCGG